>NC_139057.1:15259141-15859141 GCF_965140915.1 Aythya marila
AGTAAGAATGAGTGCATAGAAACTGATGTTCCACTGGAGCAGCAAGGCTGCAAGGATGGTCAGGGGGCTGGAGCAGCGTTGCTGTGAAGATGGGCTGAGAGAGCTGGGGGTGTTCAGCCTGGAGAAGAGAAGGCTCCAGGGGGACCTTACAGTGGCCTTCCAATGCCTAAAGGGGGCTACAAGAAAGATGAAGAAGGAATCTGTCTGGGGCTGTGGTGGTAGGACAATGCAAAACAGTTTTAAACTAAAAGAGTATAAATTTAGGTTGGATAGAAGGAAGAAACTCTTCACTCAGAGGGCGGTGAGGCAGTGGAACAGATTGCCCAGAAAGGCTGTGGCTGCCCCATCCCTGAAAGTGTTCAAGGCCAGGCTAGATGAGGCTTTGAGCAACCTGGACTAGTGGGAGGTGTCCCTGCCCATGGCAGGGGGCTGGAATTAGTTGGTTTTTAATGTCCATTCCAACCCAAACCATTCTATGATTCTTTCATTGAAATACTTTGCTATATAACATACCTTGGAAAATTAACTGTAATTCCAAAATTCACATTTAGTCTTCCCCTTTTTTGACAAAACAAATTCTGATTATGATCCAACATAATCATAGGTTGGAGAAAGTGTTTGGAAAAAGGTAAATTGTGTTTTTTTATATAAAACTGTTTTAAAGTAGTTAGTTAATCAGTTGTCTTGGGTTTTAGCTTTAATTGTTATTTATTTTATTTATTAGTACTATTTTTAACTTTAGGATACTTTGATGTATTGCTTTTACTTCTCTGAGGTTTTTGTGCCTCTTTTCTTTCCTTAGCTGTCTTCTTAGCTGTTAAGCGCCAACTTTGTACATGGTAATGTGTTTAGTGTTAAAAATACTTAGCACCAGCATACCACCTCCTAGGAATTTTAGAGAGATTTATAACTGTTACTCAATGGAGGTTGTAAAAACTGCTGTGATTCTCAGTTGAAACTGAGAACTGAGGCACAAAAGGGTGAAATGAACTGGCTAAAGTCACTCAACAAATCTCTTGCAGCATTAAGACCAAGATCTTGGGTTCCCAGACTTACATACAAACTTAATTTGGGAGCCCATTGCAGTAGTCATTGAACTCAGTGGAGGGCCTCCTCTGACTTCACAGGGTTTTAGATCAGAGCCTGTGAAGGGGCAATTCATTAGTGGTATAGTACTGCAACTGCCTGGTATGTTGTAAACCTTAGCGCTTTACACCTCCATTAAGTTGTGAAAAGTCTTTCCTACTGGTCTTGTGTTGTAAACCTCCCATGTTTCTGTCAATCTAATTTAATTAGCTGCTTTATAATTGTTATGTTGCTGGTATGCAGTGCACTGAGATGGTATACAATGCAGCTGTATGTCTTGGTCTCCCAGTTTTATAGCTAATTTGGCTGTAAAGGATTATGGGAAAGATTTGGATGCAGTTGATGCTGCATTATATGCCATAGCAAAGAGAGAGTTAATACTTCTGTTGGAATATCACATTGTGGGCTCAGGCTTTTTCCAGTCATCTCATACTATGTAAGAAAGAAAGAACAAAAAAAAAAAAAAAAAAAAGAGGCCAAGGTATTCTGAATTTTTGTGCATTTCAGGAGGCAGTCCCACTGTTTAGTTGTGCTGAAATCCTACAGGTGCATACTACCATTTTGTACAGATTCCATGCAGTTCTCAGTCATCAGTCTTCTGCCTTACTGATGAGCAGACATTTCAGTACCTGTTTGGCCCTTTGCATTTAATTCTAGTCTCATTAAGAGCCTTGGACATGCACTGGCGTTCTCCTCCACCTACTTAGTTGCAGAGAATGTCGTGGAGCTGTGGGAATCCTCTTTCCCATGACGGGAAAGCAAGAGACTTCCTGCAGGGAGCAGGTAGAAACATGCTCATTCACTCCTTCACGTCTTCTACATCTAAACAGCTGACTCAGATACTTGTTCTTGCACAGATTTAACCTGAATGTCCACTGTGCTGTTCTCATTTGGGCTTTACATCTGGCTCTCTGTGGTGGGAATTTGTGCTGGGATTTGTGTTTCTTACTCTGGAATACTTCGTTCCTCAAGGGCTTGGTCACACAAACTGCTCGCATTGTGACTAACAGCCTTGGAACCCCATTTTACTTGGTTGCAGTGAACATTTCCTTAGTTCAAGTGGGAAAGATTTGCAGGTGTTTCCCCCTATTTTACTGTACCATAGCAACTTGTCTGGCCTAGTTCTTTTATGAAAGAAAGGAGAGAAAAATTATGTGGGAAGTGAACTGCTACAATGCTATTTAAAAATAAGTCTGAATATATTTACTACGTGCATTCACAAAACACAAATCAATTTACTGCTTTATACTCTGCCAGGACAGGCAAAGCTTTTTTGTTTTCTTTTTGATAAGAAAGAGGAAGAAAGAAAGACTCCGTTTTTGATCTGTTTGTCGCTAGCCTCTGCTAGGTACAATCAAACTAGGTCATACGTGGAGCTGTGTCTCAGTCTTTTGTTTGTGTGAGTTGTTATTAAACACATCCTTCTATTTAAGATAAAATAAATCAACAACATAAAGATAAAAATCACCAGCTTGTAGCTTGTGTGAACCCTGATGTCCTGAGTGCAACAAGAGCCAAATGCTGTTTGCAGAAAACCAATGAAGCACAAAATATGGCAGCATGTGTCACTCCCTGTGTGCATTATTATCTCTCACACATTATCTGAGGCACCCCATCTTGCACAGTGTGTGTCTGAATAACCCCCTGCTGTTGAGTGGATTCATGCCTGCTGTTCATTTTTGAAAAGTCATTTCATACAATTATCCTGCTAAATATTGATAGCATTCACCACTCCAGCCATGGCTAATTAAAAGACACACTGTGTAAAATTTTAATTAGGATTCATGTCAGGGTGAGTAATGATTAAAAAAGAGAGAGAGAGAAAGAAAAACAAAAATGTTTGGCATTTGTGGGGGGATTTTATTTATAACCTGCTGGTTTGTTGCTGAAGCTCTTTGTATCCTCAGATTTATTTCCCCTCCCAGGTTGTTCTCAGCCCCTGCTCTGAGGGTATGGAAGAAAGGAGTTCGTCAATGTGAGCCTGTAGTTTGTACATTCCCAGTAGAAGGCTGTATGTTTTCTACTGTGTTGGTTGCTATCCTTTCAACTAGGCAATAAAGATTTCAGGAACCAGGCATTTCCTGGGGATTGATGACCAGTGAGCAGACTTAATGGCCCAAAAAAAGAGATAGCAGTCATTAACTTCAGTGGGTCTTTAACTCGCAGGGAAACACCCTGTACGTTGCTTTCTGTTGTACGTGAGTCACGATAGTCATAAAAGTGGTAACATAAGAGCATAAAAGCATATTTTTACTGGTATGCCCTACTTTATTTCGTTTGCGCAAAAGTGGAAAAATGACGTAAAATTTATATACATACATATATATATATATAATTATATTCCTGAGATACTCCTCAGGAATGCCTAAAATTTTAGGCGTTTCAGTGTTAGCTGTCAGCTGTATGGAAGCTTTGGAGGTGTTTTCAGGTATTTCTGATAATGTTGAAATTGAAAGCATGTAAGTTTTAATTGCAAATTTATAGAAATGGAATGCATGAGAATACATCAAAAGTCATTTGAAGTCAAAGGGCCATGCACACCAGGAAGATTGTGTAGTGAAATATTCTTATTGGTTGCTTACTTTGTCTCCTTAACTGCTCTCCATATTAGAGAGGTTTACTTTGAAATGTTAGACAGATAACAAGTACACCCCTCATACAAGTCATTTTCTTCGGTGTGCTGAAATAACTTTACTGTGTCTATGTTAACAGTCTGAGTCTGTTATTCACTAAAGGCACTGTTAATTTCTTCACACAAATTGATTAACAGATTAAAATTGTGTGCTTTCTTCAGTGAGAAATCTTAAAACCTAGGAAGAATCTGGTGTATGGTTAAATGTTCTGGATCTTAGAACATTAATGAAAACAACATTTGGTTATAGCTGAACCTTTCTGCAGAGCTTCTTTATAATATGTGCTGCATACAGAAGGGTCAAAGCCAGGCAGATAGCTCAAAGGGCTCTTTGTTACACTCATGCTACCAGTATATATATGACATATACATATATTTTCCCCAAAATGTGAGGAAAGGATGTAAATCATAAGTATTGCTAGCTCTATTGCTAGAGTATTTATATACTCTCTGTATAGAGTATATAAATAATCCAGAGCATAAGTGATGTGAATCAGTGAAGAGGCTTGGTTGTTTAAGAGAAAAAAAAAACTGAGTATGGAGGAAAAGCAATTCACATTCATAAAACACTAAGTGATTAGCTTAATAAGTACTGGAAGAGGACATATAGGAAGGAAACTTCCAATGTTAAATATTTGCCAGTTAAGCCTTCATTGTTTGTCATTATATCATTTATTTATGTGTAAATAACTTTTATTGCTGATTTCAGGCATTCGTTCTCAGGTTTTTGTATTCAGCACCTCCCAAAGTTGGCCTCATTGAGCTGAGCATCTAAAACTGGCCCATTTGATCTGTGCTTTGCCTAATGGAATTTGTTAATGGAATGTCATCACAATTTAATTTTCAACTGTTGTATTTATTTGTTAGACCAAAATATCACCAGCAGAAAAAAAATGTAGCTCACGTCATGTTTTGTGAAGTCTCTAATGTGAGTGTACCAAGTTACGTATTTATAAAATGGTAATTGTAGACTAAATCTTAGCTTAATTTCTTATTCTGCTCCGATCTGGATTTTCCTTTAGACAATATAAACATGGTGACAGGTTCCTAATTAACTGATTTACAGCTCTTCTGGAACAAATGGTAATTAATATTCATAAATGTTCGCAATATTTAAACAGACATAGAGCCCTGACATAACAAAAATGTGTACTAATTTGAAGATCTGTAAAAGCGCAATGTTTCTGTGGTTCTTTGTCTTCCAGCATGAAGTATGCTTCTTTTTAAGTGAGTAGTTGTCTTCACTGGCAAAACAGTAACCTTTGCTAATGAGCAGACGTTTGTCACTGTGGTACGTCTGGTAATTTGTTTTTAACATATTGTTATGGAGCAGCAGGGGTCTAGGCCATCAAACTCAAAGCATATGTTGCAGTTACCAAGCTGTTTTTGCCATATCTATGTTGGAGGTAATTTTGAAAGTGTCACCTACATTTTGTTGAAGAAACATTGGATGCTACTAATGTAAAGTAAGAAGAGAGGCTCAGAAGCCTTTGGATCAGTCTGTAACTGAATGCATTCAGGTCTGACGCTTAGATCCTCTCTAGTCTGTACACAATTAACTTCTTACCTGCTGAGTATTAGGAAAACATGATTCCTCCAGTTATGGACAAGTTCGGGTACTGCAGCTGCTACAGGACACGTGGGGGAATGCATTGTAAATGTACCTCATGGCATGGAGCCACTCTGAGTCCTTCATCTTAGCTCTGTGCTGACATGTAAAGGTATGTAGGCATCCCACCATTGTGTTTCCACGGGGTCTGGATCCTGCAAAGATACTCCAGCTCAGGCACAGCATCAGACTGAGCTGTCTGTACATTATCACCATGCTGTTGCTGAGTTAACAAACTTTCAGAACTCTAATGTGGGACATTACCTACCTTCAAACCCCATACATCAATTAGCGAAACAAGATAACATCCATTTCACAAGTAAATCACCTTTCTCATCAAAGTTATAGTTTAATATGCTTCTGCCTAATAAACCAAAAGCCCATCCTTATTTCACAAAAATCCTTTAGAGTCAAGAGTCCCTTCCTTGAGAGAAAAACCATAAATAACTACCCTTGCCTCTAATCTCAGAGAACTGGAATAATCTTACCACTGTAAATCTATTTTAAAATATATAAAAAAAAAAAAAACACATTTTCTTTTGTTATATACAGCATTAACTACAGCAATTGCTTTATCTGTTACCCATTTTTATATGTGCTTCCAGGCATGTAAATATTGCTAGTTCTCGTCTTTCATAAAAATGGGGTTAATGCATGTTTTTTTGGAGTCAGCCAATCTCTATCAGTTTGAATTCTGTTGTTTCATAAGTTCAGTAATGGACTGTGTGTCTTAAATGTAACTTATTCAGCTAAATTCTCTGAACTGCATTAATTCATGGAAGCAATCCAACCCTTTAAAAAAAAAAGGGGGGGGGGGAATTTTGTGTGACAAAGACTAAGTGGAAATAAAATAGGGATATGGAACAGTGCATGGACAGTTAGGTCAACCCTGGTGAAGCTGTAAATCTTTAGTAACCATGCAATACTGCTTGTTTGCACTGTATATTCTTCTCTGTTAGCCTTGTTGCATTTAGTAAACTTAACTGGACACACAGCAGAAATCTATGCCCAGAGGCTTTCTGATTGGTTTCTCTGGCTACCTTCCTTGAAACAACAGTTAACTTTGATATGCCAAAAACTTTGCACCCCCACATGTTGTTGTGTTCTTAAAACCAATTGTTTCTGCAAAGCGCTTGCTAACTTTGAACTTCTCTTTGGGGAAACACCTTCCATGTTAGTTCTAGATGTCACCCTCCAGAAAACTGGCAAAATCTGTGGCAGATGTCTGTGTAAAAACATCTATATCTGGATCAAACAGTGCTAGGAATACAGTGAACAAAAGACATTCAGGATGCTAACTTAGAACAAATTCTATTAAGAAAACAAAATTGTGCCTTGGATGAGGTTTTATAGTTTCTACTAATCTAACTGTTTCTTAAGGAATTTTGAAACATGATAGAAAATACTTACCTTTTAGTTTCTGTCTGTTAGAGAAACAGCCAGACCAATACAAATAAGTACACTTTGCATCTTTATTCAGGCTTGGAATCTTAATGCCTTTACACAGTATTCATCATGTACTCACCATAGACTAAACAAATTACTTCTTTTTCTACACATTTATGTGTTGCCTGCTCATTATTGAGTAACTGGTGTACTTAATCCATTTATCTTCGTCTGAATTTCATTAAACAAGTGGGCTTTTTCATGCATGTCCTAAATAACATTTTTTCCTTCTAGCTAGCCCTTAAATTTTCTGAATAATTGGAAAAATCATTTAATCAGACTCCTCCTTCATTCCCTTAATAATATGATTGATGTCTTTCAGTCCTATTTGTACACATATAATAAAGGATGGTTTCGTTCATGGAAGCAGCTAGAGGCCCGAAGACCTGATAAAATAGAGGGAGCTAATAAATCCATTACCATTCATTAGCTCCCATAGCATTAAAGTGCTAGTTTTAATTGTCCAATTAACAAGCGCTAGTGTGTCCAAAGACTAGAACTGATAGGGTATATGGTATTTTTCTGAACTCTCCAGTGTTTTAAAGTATTCTTGCAATACTTTTCAAAATGTATTACTTGGTCTGATGGGATCTTAGCCAATTTAACTAAGACCAACTTGTTCCACCATTAGCATGGCTGTATCCAGAATTTTATTAATTTTCAAAGAAAATGTTTCTACCTATTTAAAGAAAGTATATGCAATTAAAAGAAGGTGGTATTTCTTTCTTCTTAATGGTAATCTACATGTTTGCTATTTGGACCTTCTTGTTCCTCACCATAAAAGGTAACAAATTGTTTTTGATTACACCTTGATCTTAATAAGAATAAGTAAATCATTTTCCCTTATGTGAGAATGGGAATTGTTAGTAATTATTAATCTGAGGTAATAGGGATTGAAGGGAATACCAGAAATGTGACTGCTAAATCTTCTGTCAAACTTTAGGACAGACTCATTTTCTTTAGTGCATGTTAGTAAAGAGAGTAATATCTGACTGTCCAGATTGATCTAGTTTACACTTTTTTTTTTTTTTTTCAACAACACCATCAGGTGACTTAAGTACCCCACAGTGGTCAGCTGGGAAAGAATTCCATAAACTTTGACCAATGCTCAAATGAAACAATACAAGTAAATTACTGACATCAGTTTCACTACTATTAGTTCTTAACATACACTGTAAGTAACCACTAACCCTTTATTTTCGCCTGTAACACTTACGTTTCTTGGCATGGTCATCTTAACCTTGTTGGATGTAAGTCTGCTCCTCTGAACATTCACAGAGTCATTACTGGAAGATTCAGTTAGTTATAGGAAAACTTGAGTTCTTCTGCTGTCACCTCGTCATCTTTGAGCAGCTGGCATTGTAAGGTGATGTTAGAAAATCTCTCTGAAAGTTTAGCACTCATTCATTAATTGTATGTATTAATGTAATTCATGGGTACTATTTGTTTTACATGTGATATACATAAACTCAGAGTAATTCTTTTGATTAGCAGAGCTTCATTAACATGCAGCACTACAATATCAAACTATTACTAATTTATTTATTTAACCTCACACTGATATTCCCTATAGGAAAATGAAACTGTTTTGGCTAGTCAAAACACAGTACAATTTTATCAAACTGACCCACCATTAAGAAAAAAGAATCAGCGGCATTTCAGCTCTCTGACTTCACAGGTTTTCTTTTGCTGTTCCTCATTTATGAAAGAGTCACTGGCCAAGTTAGGGGTAAGTCACCTTTCACACTTATTTCCTATCACAGCTAAAGTTTACTAGGGTTGCAAATGATGACCCAGCTTTTGTATCATCACTGCAAAATAGCTTACTAGCAACTTCACTGTATGGATGGTCCAAAGACAGTATCAAAAGCATGATTTGTCTGTTGAGTATTCCTAGCTCTCAAACCAGTGTAGTGGGCTGGTAGCAGTTTAGTGTACTGAAATGCTAATTACATGTTTTACGTAGCGATTGTGAGAAAATTAATTTGCTTATCAGGCAGTAACAGGATCAGTAATATGGGGAAAAAAGGAAAAAGCTGCCTCTGGGCACTGAAAAATTACCTTCAGTTCAGTCATGTCTTTCAGCTCATAGCTTGATTTATGTTTTGTAAGAGGCATTTACAAGGAGGCTGCCAAGGTTTATGAGGGCTCCATTCAATTCAGTTAGAGATGAGCTTGAGATGTATCCCCTTATTGATGGGATTGAGTCCATAGTTTCTGTTTTCTAACTGGCTCTGGAAGCGTTTATGTGTTTTCTTTCTTTCTGTGATGCAGTCAAGTGTTTGTTTTTCATAGGCAGGAATACTTCAAAGGCTTTAGAGGGCAACCTTATTAAACTTGAGGGCTTAAGAACAAATGCTAGCAGAGTTGAGCTTTTTAAAATTTGAAAATATGCAAATCAAATAGGACATCCACAGAGGCCATTTGTATTGAATATCTTAACTTTGATCATTGTTTGTGATGTCTGATCTGAGGCACAACTGTTCATAATTAGGTAAGCTTCTAACCCTAATCAAGAGAGAGAACTTGCAGTTGTTCCTTGTTGCTTCAAATCATTACTGGCAGAAGCAGAGAATATCAGATGGATCATTCTGCCCTCTTCGTAACTCTCCAATGATTTCTCTCTACTCTCATTCCTACTAATAATTGAAACTCTTCTTGTAAATCTGCAGTGATAATGTGCTAAAACCTTTTGCTGGGGAGGGTATTTTATAGTCCTTTTTTAATGTTCCCAATATTTTGTCCTTGTCTCCTCTGCTGAAGGATGCTCTTTATATTTGCTCCAGGCTGTCACTGAAATACGTCTTAATGTCAAGCATATTATGTTTGGATTTTCAAAGGATTTCACTGTATATACCTCAAACCCAGCTGTTATCCTTGAAACCCATTTTGTCAATTACAGTAAAAACCTATAGGATTTTACATTTCTTCAGTATATAATCACCTCCTAGAATGTCTCTTGTGGAGAAGCTGAAAAGTCCACTTCTAGGCATGTACCCGCGAAGAATCATTTCAGTCCTTGATAATCAGAGCAGAGAGACGTGTTTCTTGCATGCAATTAAAATATTTTGTTGTTCTAACTTCAGCATCATGACAATTTTTTAAGGTATTATAATAACAGTCCAAGACTCCCACTTGGTAGTTTTTGTCAATGATTCTCATTTCTGTTGCTTTGAGTCCTTTTTCCCAGACTGTGCTTTGCCTGTGTACCAGCACAGATTTATCAGGGCAGGAATATCAGTATGCTCCACAGATCACTACTTTCCGTAGACAGAAGGCTGTCAAATGGAACACTTTGCCTGTTATTGTTAGGGTGCCATTTAAAACAGCTGCGAGTTAATGGATGCTTTGATGCTATTTCCACTCTTGCTAGTCAGTAAAGGTGCATTCTCTGCTTATCCTTATGAAAATAAACTCAAAATGTCCCAAAAGACAATGCAGGCAAATTACCTATTTACTACTGGGAATGTGCACTGAATGAAAGGACAGGTCTCTCACCAGATGACAGAACTCTACCTACTTCAGGTAGATTTGCATTTGAAAGAAAATACTCCTTATTTCTCTGAGTTGTTGCTATGCTTGTGATGAGTGCTCTGAAGTTATTTCTTGTTGCTTAAGATCTGATATCTTTGGGATCCAAGTATCTCTCAGGCACAATTTCAGTAGGGCAGACGTTTTAGCCAGGATCAAGTTAGCTTCGGTATATATAAAAAAAATAAATAAATCTCTTTCCCTTCCCAAAAAAGTTATCCAGAAAGAAGTTACCCAACTTCCCAACAGTTATCGAGAAAGAGGTTGGAAAAGGAATTTGGGGTGATCAAGTAGAAGGATGGAAACTGAGTCAAGAGTTTTGGCTTGAAACAAAGTGTAAGGCAGTGACAATCATTTTCGTGTTTGTCAGAAGGGAACTGGAAAAAAGAACATTGAAAAACTGGATTGGACCCTATGTGAACCCTTCAGGAAGAAAATCCTGCAGCATATCTACACCAAATAATAAATTTTAATTATATGATAATATCATATGCTTATTATGAATTATTAGGAATTGATATCTTTCAGATGAGTTATTCAGTTTAATCCAGAGTGTAAAATAATATATTCTACAAAATACCACTGTCTAACTCCGAAGTACCTTATTGAACACTTTTTTTTTTTTTTTTAAGAAGTATGGATATTTTATTTAGTACTGTTTAAGAAAGATACATATGTACAGATGGCCCCAGCATATCCCTATCTGGCACCCTTAGCTAAAAATTCTCTGCCAAATGAGAATTGTTTTTTAAGGAGAGGTAGAGTCAGATAATCCATTGCATTAGAGTGGAAATGGGAACTGCAGAAACTGCTAGAGCCAATCTATGCATACTTATACTAGTTTAGTTTAAACAGTACAGCTGTTTTCATAGGTACTCTTATTTCAGGTTTCATTGATTAATATGCTTACTTAACTATGTTTCTAAATAACTTTGCATTAGATGTACACGGCTGATGTAGATAGCTGTGTGATAGCTCTGTTCACATCCAGCCTTGTTTGTTGTTTGTGCAGATTAACATTGGACTGTGGTCAAACTAACAAGTACTGCCTCCTTGTTTGAAAAATACCACTGCTAAGCTGAATCTTAAATTAGCTTGTATAACTGTATGTAAACAAACAAAATAAATTATTTTCTGCTTGTGCCAAATCTGGAGTTATTCTGCTGGTGTCTAAATACTGGGATGGTTCTGCAGGATTTAGAAGTTGCACTTTAGAACAGGGTAGAATTAGCGTGATTGAAGTTGCTTGAGTTCTACAAAATAAAATCTGAGCCATGGTGGGGTCGATCAATTTTTTGGCTTATGTCTTTTTATTTGCTGTTTTTTAAACTCTTATCAGCCTATTAACTATGGTTTGGTGCACAGAAAGGACTTTAAAAAGTTATATGATGGAATAAAAAATATTTAAGATTGCTTCAGAGAAAGAAATTGAGCATGTTCTATTAAGTTCATACTTACTGTGTGGAGAATCTTAAGGGAGCTCATAGGCTTCTGAGAAGAAATTGTAAGAAATAATGTTCTCAGAGTATTTTCCCTCTGCATTTTCTCTCAGGAGTATTCCTCATGCAAGATTATTCCATCAAATTGTCAGAAGTATTTCATTTGGTTATGCTTCACCTATTCAATGGGAGGTTTAGTTGTGATTGGTTGTGTTGGTTTGTTTCTGCTCCCTTACAGCACACCATCAAGTTTCTGCCAAGGAATGGTCAGTATCTGTGTGTGCTACAGGTCTAAGTGTAGGTATACTTCTTGATGTTAGTGAAATTCCTTTGCATCTAATTAAGAGAGGTGGAACCGATATTTAAAACAACAGTCAATTCATATGAACTTAGCTCTTTTCCTTCCTAGCATATGTAATTCTGTGGATTTTATGGAAAACAATAATTGCTTCAGCAACAGTCTCTACATTTGAGTTTCTATATTTTCATGGGTTATTACAACAATCTGTATCAAGAGTTACTCCTATGTTTATTCTGGAATTATAGCTGCAGCAAAGCATGAGTTTAATACAGAATTGTTGGACATAAAAGTACATCTTTATGCATGTGTTAAGAGAGAAAGAATGTGCAAGAGGATGTTTCCTCTCTTTTGAAAGTAGATTTCTGAGCAGATTTTCAGAAATCAAACATCAAAGTGAAATGGACATTATTGTTCTGTCTTGGCTATGCTGCATCTTCTCCGTGCACAGCCAGGTACCTCATCTGAACCTAGAAAGGCCATCGCCTTTAAGGAGTTAGTGGCTCTTAATTATTATTATTATTATTATTATTATTATTATTATTATTATTATTATTATTATTATTATTACTACTATGGAGGCAGCTATTCCTTACTAAACAGTACTGAGTGAAGTGTGGTGATTTTATGATTTTATCTAGGGATTAGGGAGTTGCAGCTAAACTCATTTTCCTTAGAGTCACATCTTGGCCTCAAACCATGGTTCATGGACCATGCTGATAAAAAGCAAATGATTTTATTCAGTTCACATTAAATTCAAACTTCAGGCCCTACAGACCTACAGAAATAATGTATTAACACTTTATCTTACAGAGCTGAGTTCTAGAAATAGCAATCCTTCAGCAGCAGAGCAGAGAGGATGCTAAAGCTTTTAGGAGTCAGGCATTTTGTCCTGAGGTAGGCAGTGTGCTTCGAATTAAATCTGGAAATTTGGGAGTGCGGTTTTCAGGGATGTTGCATGTGTTCCTCCTGGGAGAATCACACCAATAATATTTGTAAATACTAAAGTTAATTTCAAGCTTCTCTGTCATTGTTGAAGCAGTCTGGAAAAGCTAATATGAAATCCATCCGTATTGCCTGAGAGAATCCCTTCAGCTTTTAGTAGTTTTTCTTTGTTTGTTTTTGTTCTTTTAATTTATTATTATTATTTCCAGTGGGCAGAATGAGAAGCAAGTGGCTGGAAGGTGAAAAGGGTCCAGTGAGGTTTTGACTGATGCTTAATCGTTGTGTTTTCCCATTATAGTATACGTAGTAGCAGCACAGTCAATCACTGGTAGTGTGAGAGGAGAGATAATTTTACCTCATACGCATGATGCTATGAGTACAATATTTCTGTATTATTCTGTAGTACAATATTGCTGTATCATCAGTGTCAAAGATGCACTAGAAGACATCAGAAAATTAAAATCCAAATTTGGGAAAGGGTGCATGTGTAAAAGGAAGATATAGGAATTGCTTTCTAATACTGAATCATTGTGAAGGAGTGAATTCTGGGTCCAAGCAATGAAATAGGGCACATTTTTCCCTGGAGTTATTTGCTCATAAATATCTACAGTATTTCGATGGTCATTGTTTGAGTATTGTAAATTCACAGGAAGATTAATAATCTACTTGCAGTAGAACCACAATAATTTATTCTTCTGCTATCAAAAAATGCTTATCAGCATATACAGTTCCCTTTTTTTCCCCCGGTCCCCTCTGCTAACCAGAAAGAGCTTTGATTTCAGTGCTGGACACCATTATAAATTGAGGAAAAGTTTCAGTGTGTTACACTCTGTTTCTCTTGAGCGGATCCATGGATGCTATTTGCCTAAGATGATCAAAGCAGGAAGGAAATGAAAAGACAGAATAATGTTTAATACCAGTTAATATAACTTTTTTTTTTTTAGTGGAAAGAGACTGGTTTATCTACATTTCCAAAAAATGATTAGACCAATTGATAGTATAACTGGCCAGAATACTTGCATATGGCTTGCAAGGTTTTAAATGTTGTCTTTGTGTTTAAGAAGCCTTCTAGCATAACAGTAAGTGTATGGATCTAAGCCTCTCATTTTGTGTTTATTTAGCAAAAAGGTTTAGATGGATTCTGCTGTGTCTCTGCTATTTCTTCATAATTAGGCACAAACTTAACCAGGAGGTATAGGGACCTTATAGCTTTTTCATTAGCATTTTCTAACGGAGCACCCACTTTCCAGTGATGTGAATTGCAGCATTCTGTCCGATATTCACAGTGCCTCCATGTGTTTGATTACCTTTCCTGTGTGAAAGCCAACGTCAGCGTAAGTTACAGGTTGATTTCACTGAGACTGAAGGAAAGTTAAGCACAGCATCAAGGGCAAAGCCATTCTCGAACTCTGAAAAAGGAAAGAACAGGTCTGATAGTGTTGGGTAATGGTAATCTTGGATTCACTACAAACAACAGTCCTGTTCTTTACGAGTGCTGGGACTTTAGGGGTGCCTCATTCTCTTCTATTAAATTGCCTGCCCTCTAAAAATCCTGCAGTGCATACCAAAGGCTTTGCAAAGTGTAGGGATTGTTCCTTCTTTAAGGACAGTTTTAATTTTATACTTTTTACCAGGTGAAACACTGGCTGCACTGTCTCGAAGTTCAGTTAACTTTTGTGTTGAGTTGAATTTACTAACCTTGTATACCTATAGCTATCTTTTCCTCTGCCAGTTTGGATAAAGATCTCCTGACTATCCTTAAATAAAATTAATTTCTGCTGTGAAATCTTTTCTTTTGCAGGGACCTCTTTTATGTACCTCTTGACTCTCTGTATTACAGGATATTCAGACAGTCCCATATTTATTTTCTCTGCCAGTTGCGACCATGCCTCTTTCTGTCCCTGTTCTTCCAGAGTTTCTCCAATTCTACTTTTTTTTCTTATCTGATTCCCAAAAAGCGGAAATACTGTCTTCATTTCTCAAATGGAGTGGAATAGATTGCCTGTGTGTTTTGCATATGACTCTTGTAACAATGCTTCCCAGAATGGGATTAGCCTTTTTAATATCAGCATCATGTTGATTCACCATAAGCTTTAGATGTTTTTTCTGCTGAACTGCTGCCTCGCCAGATGGTCCCCGTTTTACTTTTGTGCAGTTCCTTTGCCCTTCTGAAGTGTAGAGCATTTTGCCCTTACCCGTACTGAACTCAACTTTGTTGAATTTAGATTCTCTCCAGCCTGTCAAGATTGTTTTTAATTTTCAGCTTGTCATCTGAAATCCTTGCAGTGGCCCCAAAGTAGGTGTCATAGACAGATTTTTTAACTGTCCTCTATTCTTATTATTCAAACTGATATAGAAAATATTAAAATAAAATAAAATAGTTTACAACAATACTACCCAGAGGATCTCTTTTCAAATATTTCTACTGTTTGACAGAGGAACAATTCTCTTATATCTATATATAGATATATAGATATATGTATATATATGTGTGTATATATATATACAGGTTATATATATCCTGCTTTTTTGATTTTCATCGAAGACATGTACAAGTCCTTTAACACTTGTCTCCTAACAAAACAGTCCTTCAGAGTCAAGCAAGGTTTAGTCCATAGGTGGTTTTGGATTGCCTCACTCTGTGCCACAGATGTGCCATCCAGTACCAAGCACATCCCTCAAACTCCCCCAAATAATAAAGGCTTTATTAATTTCATCCATTTAATTCCTGGTTTGCTTTTCACTGTGCTCATAAAGCATAATGTAGTATCATAAGTAGTCATTCTGAGACTGTGGAAAATCATCCATTTCAGCAAAAATACTGATTAACTAGAAACTCTTGGGTTACACAGCAGATGTACTCTTCACATGAATTGGTAGAATGTCTTTTCCTCACTGCTTATGCTATTTATGCTAATTTGCTTAAAGTGTGCACTATAACTGTATGCTCTTTCAAGTGATGAAGATAATCCAAAGTATTGGTAGTGCAGGTGAGAGCACATAGCCTAGTCAGTTCCTGTGGTTGCAGTTTCAGCAGTCTGTTCCTGCATTAGGAGAGCAGCCAGCTTCCTGGCTCTTATCTTTGGCTCTTCATAGCAAATGTGTAGAGGGTAATAATATATAAACATGAATGGTGGAGGAATCATAGGTGCACAACAATGTTCAATACCCAGATTTACTAAACACAAGCAACATGTAAGGCATAGCAAACGGCCCCAAGGAAAGCCATGGACTCCAATTTCATGGGATAAAGCCAAATTAAAAATTAGGGAATTCTTGCTTTATTTCTAGCCTTTGGCCTTTGCAGATGAAGAGTTTCTCTCTTGTTACAGTTCCCAGCTACTTATTTTTTCTCTCAACTTGGAGAAAGACTTTGAATCCAATTTGTCTTTGATTAAAGTGCAGGAGGCGTAAAGCCCAGTGGATAGGGTTCTTCCTACTCATTCTCCATGGTGTAAGAGTCCTAGGTTCAGTTTCTGGCTCTGCTAGGTTGGCATCTTGCTTTTTCATAAACTGAATTAAACTGATGAGCTTCCTGAGGGTGGACTACAGTTTCTGACTGAGGACCAGCTACCAAGTTTATGATAGCGCAGAGCCACAGAACTTTGGATCTACTCATTTGTAAGCTTTAACAGAAAGGGAGAAGAAGAAGAAGATCACAAAGGTTTCTCATTTTTTTGTTTTAGCATTGCAGCTTGTTTCCTGGTGAGCCTGCTGATGTTGGTTTCAGTAACTTACTTGGCTTACTTGCCCAGCTATGTGCATTTCTCAACAGTTCCTGTGTCAGAATGGCTTCACTGCTGATCACTTGACTTAGCACTGCATGAATGTCTCCAAACTGTCTATGGCTCAAGAGCTGGCAGAGAGCCAGTCTTAAACTTTGGGCTCTTTTTGGTGTTTGCTTTTCATTTTTTTCCCTTTTGAAGTTAAAAAGAAAATTAAATCCCAGATTTCTACAGGATGGCTTTGTCCTACACTAGTCCTACACTATTCTGTACTGAAGGCAAGGGATTAATTCCTTGTAAATGTTTAATCAGTCTGTTGCAGAACCATTTTGAGGACCAAATTCTTGTATTTGAGTGTGTGGCTTTTTCACTAGCCCTGTACTCATCCAGTCCCCTGAGCTGCTACTGTCATTTACAGCAAGGTCATCACTTCTCAGTCTAGTTCAATGTGCATCAGATTACTGGGGTAGAAGAAATTTGTCCTTAGCACAATGCAATGTCTACTGAGCAGGAGCATGTCTTGGACAGTGTTAATTTGGATAGAGGGAGATCTGTGTGGTATGTCGGAATCAGTGTCCTTTGTTTCCCACCTCCACTTCGGTTCTCTCAGTAGGATGAAGCACAGACGTGGGATCGTGGCTCACATTACGTGTGTTGCAGCTGGTCTGCCTTTGGAAAGCTTACTCTATTAGTGAGTAAACCCATCTGTTTCTTTAGTTTATTTTCCATACTGGCACTTCTGCCAGAGTTTAGCAGTTCTGATATCATTCGCTAAAGGTTGAAGCCTGAATTCTGAGATATTTGTATAGCTTGATTGTCATTTCTCCCCTCACTCCCTACTGCTTCTGTGACTGCGTTAAACGCTTACTTAAAGAGCAAGACAATTCGGGAATGTTGAATACAGGCTCTAAGAAGGGGGGCTCTTTTCTCTATAAATTGCCTGTTGTG
Source organism: Aythya marila (assembly GCF_965140915.1). Classification (NCBI taxonomy): domain Eukaryota; kingdom Metazoa; phylum Chordata; class Aves; order Anseriformes; family Anatidae; genus Aythya; species Aythya marila. The sequence goes on from NC_139057.1 coordinate 15,276,801, forward strand.
CTGGTTACATCAGCAGTTAATTCTGGCTGAAGATATTAATCAGGTAACTAGTTGCATTTGCACATACCTGATTTGTATGTATACTTGAGACAAAAGATCATAAGTTAGATGAACAGGATCTAACTGAGTCTGTGGGGCTGTTTTGGTGTACCTCAAAATCTTTAGGGCTTCCCAATTTCCTTTAAGAAATTCAATAGTCATTTAAAAAGAGGGGTGGAGGAGGTTAACAGCTGCAAAAACATTGTTGCACAGGGATATGGCAGGGGAGATGAAATGCAGTATGCTATCTGCTTCTCTCCCCCTTCTAAAAAATAAAATAAACCACCCAAAACCAAACCACCATAATTTGTGAAAATCTGAAAAATTAGAAATTTACATCGTGATCATGATGCACATTGAGGAGGTAGGGCTCCTTACAGAGTATGCAGAACTCCAAATATTATGAGAGAGTAAAAAAATCTAAACAAAATGAAGCAGGAATTGGATTTATGTGTATGCTCTCACATCAGTAATGATATCCTGCTTTTTATAAAGTTTCTTTGGGAAATAAGTTCAGCAGGGCTTTATAGCAACTACTAGTTCTGTTGCGTTCTGTGTTATTATTATTTCACTTAGATGTGAATAATGTAAGGAGTAAACAACAGCCTGCAGAGTTGATAACAGCAACTATATATTGATATCCCCTTTGCCTTTTGTAACTGACATTTCCTAGTGGTAAGCTCTCCTTTTTATATGATTTCATATATCCTTTCTTGGCTTGCTCTTGGGACACATGGAGTTTCACTTTTGCTCTTAGCTGTTGGAAACAGTTGTTGACACAGAATCATGAGCCTCCCTAGAAAAATGTTTTAAATATTATGACTGTTGCTTGGAGTGGGATGTGAGGTAAAAAACGATGGATGTGAATCCTAAAGGCTCTAAACATCAAGAATAAAGAATCAAAAATTGATCAACATATTTAAAAAGCCATTCGCAAAAAGCTTTTTTTTTTTTTTTTTTTTCCCCCTAGAAGGCAGCTGTTCATGATTTCTGAAAGCTGGAGGTTCAGACAAGTGCTGTGTAAGAGCTATGTATTGCTCTTACACTTCTGAAGTGCTTAGTTAATTGTATGATGGATCAGCTTTTATTGCACAGTATGCTAAAGGGATGTAAAATATGTTTGCATATGCAACTAAATATCTGAATTAGCATTGGTTATTTGTTCATAGGAATTGTGTATTGCATTTGAGTGCTTAGACTCAAGTTATGTTCATCCTGATTTTGTGCAGGACCTATTTGGAAGCAAGGGCAAGTCTTGCTTTTAAAATACTTGTCTTTTAAAAAAAGACAATCTGTTGCTCTGCAACAGATTCCTGTATGCTGTTCAATTACAGCATGTGGAATTGGGGGGCAGAGGCAAGGCTTCTTTGGAGAGGACGGGGCATTTTAAGTATCACTATACTCGAAGTAACAGAAGATATGATATGTATCCATGAGCATTGCAAGGTGACAGAAACCATCCTAAATAAGGTAGCTCTTCTGTTTTCTGAAAATCTGTAACACATATCCACTTACCGTATAGGAAAAACTTTGGTATTTCTCTTGACTTACTGGCCTTAGGATTTGATGCACAACCTTATACTGCAGTGACAAGGTATTTTGAAATAGAAAAAAATGCTGTGACATGGACCTGATAAAAATCATCCATGGCAGGACCCCACCAGTTGTTCTGTATAAAACTTCCATCTTTTTCACACTTGAATCTCAGCAGTCTTGTGAATTACTCTGATCCCACCCCCTCCAGCACACCTCTTCAATTGAGAACATCTAATCTTGCTTCAAGCAAACCAGCTTCATGGGTTGAAAAGTCCAACGTACAATTGAATCTCCAGCTGAGTGTTGAATTTATGGCATGCATTTTCAGAGCCACAAGCAGCCCTTGGCTGCACTAGCTCTGCTTTGGCCCTAAGCCCAGGCAGCCAAACCTGCAGGCGTGGGGAGGATGTGCTTGGGGCTCTGTCACTGAGCTTCCTTTCCCTGATTGTGTCTCAGAGCACTTCTGTTCTGTGGCTTTGGATACCTATCATTAACACTTGGCTAGTTTTATCTCTGACAAGATGTTTTTTGTGTTCTGCTCCTGTCCTCTGTGGTGAGTCAAGAGAAATCAAGCTTCCCAAGAAAGTCCAACCTGCTGTTTTAGAGAGCTCCCATTTGCAGGAGGGAGATGAAAAATATGTGGCTATTCTGTATTTCTGACTGGGAGAACAGCAGTTGTGACAAATCTGTTAGGAACTCATGGATTTCACATGTCACATATGAGTTTCATCATTTTTCACTGATTAAAAAAGAAAAACAGTTCATGACACCAGTCAGAATTATTACATAGTACACAAACAAACTCTTCAGCTTGGTAACAATGTCATAAGTAATTGCATGGTGCTGCCCAACAAAAGAACTCATCTTATAAAGAAAGATGAACTTCCATTGCCCAATGTGAATTTTTCCATTCTTTGTGCCTGAAAATAATGAGCAGCCATCTTATAAATAAGATGAACTTTCATTGCCCAATAGAAAATTTTCCATTCTTTGTGCCTGAAAATAATGAGCAGTGGTCCCACTTAGTCTACCAATTTTGAGCTACAATGGTTAAGAATTCTGAGTTTATTTTCTAGACTTACTCTATTTTCATTTTCTATCTTTATTTCCCTATTTATAAATGAAAAGGTACTGTTACTTGGAAAATTAAAGTTGTCTGGGTAGGGAGAAGGAGAGAAAAGTCTGTGTTTTGATTTGCTTGTTCAATGTTTTAAAAAACTGTAAATAGAAAATATCTTATTAGTTTTGTTTCCATTGGAAAACCAGGAGTGATTATAAAAAGGAAGAAATTAAACTGCCCCAAAGTTTTCCTGATCATTTTACCTCTTTTTTTTTTTTTTTTTAATTCTAGGATTTCCTCCAAATTAGTATTTTGATCTTTTGAAAGAATGAAATACAAAAATACTGAAATCTTGAAATATGTTTTAAATATTTCAAGAAAAAATACATTCAGTGCTTTTATTGATATTAGGAAGTAATTTCTATGAAACTTCCTTCTGAAAAAGATATGGAATAAATTCAGATAAATGTCCTAAAATGTAACAAAATACCACTTCCAGCGTCAATGAAACTTTCAACTAGACTGGCAGTTCTCTGTGAACTTGTATCCTTTTCCCAAGGGAAGATTCCACAGTATATATTTATACAGTAGATTAATTCATCCCTAGGATCTGTGCTAATGCTTTGCCAGCAAAGTTGAAAAAGGGACAAGAACTCCTGTGATCCAAGAATGGCAGCTGGGTGTGTGCCCAGAGCCGGGCTTTGTCACACCGCGGCTGGTCAGCCAGAGCTGAAGCAAAAATCACAATCAGTATATACTGAATGATGACTCCTGCCCTGGGATAAGAACTCAAGGCCTTATCTTTGAGAATTAAAAAGATTTGTTTTATTAAAAGTGGCTCATTTTGACTTCTGTCTCACTCTGCACAAAGTTGTGGGAAACTTTTCATACCATCGCCAAGGATAATTTTGAGTTTTTGCCAATCTAAAAGTTGCAAGCTCCTTTTAATACGCATTATGCATTCAAAAAGTCTACGTTATAAAATCAAATTCCTTCCATGCCTTGAACTAATTACTGTGCCCTTTTCACTTTAAGTATTGCCATGTCATGAAATTCCTTAGCTAAGTATTCTGAAAGGCATAAAAACCCAAGGCCAACCCAAACAAGCTGTGAAATGACTAATGGCTTCAGCTTTCATCATCTGCCCTGTCCTTTAAGAGAACACGGCTCACTGTGTGTCTTTTCTGTGACATGTCTCTGGCAGTTTAGGGGACATCATGCATATCCAGTTAGCAGTTTAACAGTTCCAATTACAACATTTGAATACTAATGTCCCTTCCTGCCTCAGAGGTTCTTATTGGAGAAAATGGAGGTTCCTATTCCTTTCTAAAATAAATACTGTGTTGAGATGTTAAACTAGCATAAAAATGGCAGCAGCAAAGTTACTAAAAGTGAAACATTTGAATGGATAAGCTCCACGCTAAAGCAGAAATATGAACTCTTCACCACATGCCTTTTGTTGTCCTAGCAAGGCAACGTCTTTTATATGGTAAGGTTGGACTAACAAATTCTCACTTTCCAGTTTTTTTCTCTAGCTAATTAGAAAGAAGCTGGATGCTGTTCAGGCTTCTGCTGCTCACATAAGCTCATTTCCAAACCTTGGGAATATGCTTTTAAGTTTTTCTCTTAAGGAAATTGAAAGCAAATTGAAGCAACAGCTTCTTTTTAGGAACCTGTCTGAATATCAGCAAAATAGCAAACAATGAATCTGGTGCTGCTTTCTTACCTGAACAGAAGGGTAATCCTCATTAGCCTCAGTGTTGTCTAATTCTAGACATTTGATTTTCTGGTTGCCTGCCCCTGATTTTAAGGTCTTTATTCTGCTGCCACATCACTTCCATGCTGGGCTTAGAGGCTGAAGGCTGATTTAAAATCCAGTGATGCCAAAGAACTTTTCCTGTTGATTGCAATGAATTTAGCATAAAACTGAAAAATAAAGTTCTGTTCATTAGAAACAAATTTGCATGATATGAGTAGTTTCACCTTCAGGGTGTTCTACCTGTGACTCATGAAAGAAAATGAGACTTAGGTGCACCTGGTTCATGGCTTGGGCAGAAGTAAAGTGGGATTTTTGCTACAACCAGAAAACCATAAAAGGATGTTTCTGTGTGCATGTAAGGACACTGCCTCATGCCTTCTCATCATTTATGCCTGTCACCAAATTGGTTTAAAACCATGTGTTATAAACTGACTTGGTGTTTTGCAGACAGCTGTAAGTATTACTATTTTTATTTTTACTGTAAAGTAAGTTTATGCCTGGGCTTCTTTTCTTGCATATGATTACTGTAACTTTCTCAAAGTCAGCAGTTTTGCAAGGAAGGCATAATCCTTCCCCAGAATGCATGCCTCCTCAGTACTAGCTGTGCAGGAAGGTCAGGGAAATGTCTGTTGTGTCTGGAGTTTGGACAGTTCGAGTGAGTTTCTGGACAATTTGAAGTATGAAGATCGAAAGGGACAAATCCTAAGCTTGGGCTCATATCTATAATTCTCTCTGTTCTTCTTTATCAGATAAATTTAAATCCATAAAGGTGACATCTCAAAAGTAAAGATAAGGTGTTTGTTTTTTTTTTTTTTTTTCTCCAGGAACTGGCTATCCAGTTCACTGAATGAAGCATGTAACAAGCTTAGTAGGAAATAGAAAAAGATATGAAAAATCCTATCTTCACTGCGTGTTTTGTAGAAGCCCCAGTTGCTCTGTAGTTGTCAGAACCTGAAGCTCTGAGTACTGGATCATGAGTGTTAGAAGAATGACATTACACTGGTTATTGCAAAGACCTTTAAAGGGCTGTTAAAATGATAAGCTTTTAAATATACAAAGTAGTTGCTTTCCATATTTTAAATGTTCTCAATACTTTCCCCTTACAAAGCATATACAGGGGATGTTTTTTAAAGCAAGCAACTAGTACTTAACTAGTCCATACCAGACAGGTTTGCTATTTGTGCTTTCCAGTGTATCTAAAATATCGGAAAATCTTTTTTTTCTGTTTCTTTGCTATTGTGAGGACTTTGTGTGGCAAAGAGTAATCAATTCTGCTTGAGAGAAGGCACTTTACAGAGTAAAGACCTTCTCCTTATTTCTAGGTTTGCAGTCACAGCCAAAAGCTCACTAGTGGATCATGGAACTAGGTCATATTGAAGGCCAAAGATTTCACAAGCAGGAATGATAAATAAAAAATGCTGGAGTACCAGGAATGCATATTGAATGTACAGTGGTTGTGGTAAATGTGGTGCGTTTTCTAAAATCAATGGTTTAGTTTTGTTAAAAATATTAAAATTCTTGTAGGATATCTCGATTTTGTATTTCCTTTTGCAGACAGTGAAGCTTGAGAGTGACTTACTCATTTTCATAAGTTAATGTGAATAGGAACATGGGACATTCTTATGACTGGTAAAACCCAGTTTAACACGCTCCAGGCACTGCATGAATGTGCAGCTACTGAAATAATGCTGGTTTCAACTTTTGCTTTCCTTTGCCAGTTCTGGAGCTGAAATATATTTAGTGAGATAAACAAATAACTTGGACATAGTTGCATTGCAATGCATTTTCCTCTTCCATTAGCTGGCAATTAATAAATATTGTTGGAAATGGGAGATAAAGTTACAAATAATGTATATACAATGGAGCTCTGCAGTGAGGTCTTGGGAGGTACTCATTTGTAGTGCCTATACAAAGGGGCAAAAATGTCTGACAGCTGTGGGCACATTATAATACCATGTTAACATTGCACAAGTCTAGAAAGTTGTAATTCACCTGACAGCCTCGAATATCTTGGATCTATATTTCTTTTTCTTCCCTTGCAAAGGCTTAATATCTATTATTCTTACTTTAATTAAAAAGTAAAGTATCGAGAGATATACAAGTTCTGAGCTTTAGGCTATGACTTTACACTCACCAGTCTTTTCTTCTGGTGGCATGTATCACTGATGGAAATGACCTAAAGCAGGACAGCTTTGGTCGTTGTGGCAAAGAATTCCCCCTGGTTCTGCCCTGAGATACTGTTTTTGTTCCCCACAATGATGAGTTCTGTGTGGAATGCTTCCATCACAAGTGCAAAAAGAAAACAGATGTGTTGACATAGTCGCCATGGAGACACAAAGACACAGGCTAAATTCACACTAGCATCTGGGAGAAGATTCCCCCTCCTTTGTCCTCCAGAGATGGAGAATTAGGGGGAGAATATTTGAAGCAAGCAAGACAATTCTCTAGAGACTTTTTCCCCCTTGTCTTTTCAGCGAAGGATTCTTTGTGGGATCCTTCAGCAAAGACTCCTGAATGCTGTGACAGATGTTGGTTGTTTTAATACGGAGTCAGTAAGAGTTTAAAACATTCTGATTTTTACTAACATGTTAAGCAATGCCAAACAGGTAATTCTCTACAAATACTTCATTCCTTGTCTCCAACATAGCAGTCATTTCAGTTTTTTCAGTGAGCACATATGTTGTTGGGAATGTTCAGGAGGTGGAATGGATCCATATGACATTCCTTCTGTTTCTTCACTGGAGGATCACTGACTAGCTTTCCTTAGACATTAATTGGACATATTTTTCTGACGTATTTTTTGTCTGTTTGCACTTGCCTGTTTTTATGAACCCACAATCTACCACTGTTTCTCAGAGCAACTACAGTTTGGCCATCCCATGCATATGATGGAGTTCAGCATGAATATTTTGAGGCTGATAGCAACTAGGAAAGGGAGAAACTTCCCTTTTCTGCTCTCTCACTGGAGACTGTGATTTGTTTACAAGTGACTCAGAACTGAATATAAAGTCCTTATAAAGTGATGCAGTTTTAATAATAAATAATGAGAAACAAAGAGCAAAGTGTGAGTTTGCACAGATATTCAGGATCAGCTTATTCAGTTGCCAGAGAAGTATTTACAGCTCCTATGTGTCCATCCAAGCTGTCAGTTAGGAAAATATTCCCTAAACTAAAGCTAGTTTCAAAAACTGTCACCTAATAGACAAAGAGCTTTGTTTACATTTAAACTACATTTACATGTAATTGCATTTAAAAGTAAATTAAAAATAAACCATAAAGAGAGAAACAGTTTTGTGATATCTTCAAATTAATTTTTCTGGGAAAAAATAAGCATTTAATAAAGCTTTTTTAAAAAAATATATTTTTTTTTCTTGGTTTTAAGCACCAATCATTCAGTTAAACAGCAAAAACACTGACTTGGATGAGCAATCTCATAGTGAAAGGGAATGGCAGCAAATGGAGCAGATGGTGGGGGAAGAATCCAGAAGCAGGTGTGAGTTCAACAAAAAGTGTATTTTAGAGAATTCTATGTAGAGCATGATGTGAATTAATAATTTTTTAAAGAAAAAAGGATAACATGCTCAAGCTGTTAAATGCACATAGTTCCTCCAGATCTCATTGTAGGTTTAGGTTAGCTTCAGTTACAATGTGTAAGCGCTAAATAAGTAACTTCATGCAAGTGAATACAGAATCAAGGCCTTAATCAGCATATACATTAAGTCTTCTCTTTGCGGACTACTCAAAAAAATATTCATATGCAGTCTCTAAACCCAGAATTAAAAAGTCTTCTTTCTTGAAAAATTTGCCATCAGCTCTTTGCTAGGAAATTGTTTTTCTGACTGATCAGTGCATCTACCTTTTACTTACGCTTGTGACTTTTTTCTGTCAAAGATCACCAGCTCTTTCCATAAATATGGTTTTCATTTTCACTGAGTTTCTTCCACAAATTCTAATTTTGATATTAAATGTTCAGGTCACCTTGGTGAAGGAGAGAACTACAGCTGGACTTAGTTTCCTATGGGATTTGATTTCCTGGGCTTCCTGTGATACACATGCAAGCTAAGTCGGAGGGATGACAGATGCAATATAGTATCCAGAGTTTGGAACAAGGTCAGGCCCATCAAGGATAGTGAGGCCATAAAGAGATTGGTTTTATTGTTTAATTCTCGAAGTATAGCATTTTGAAGAACAGTTTTATATAACATTTTTTCATCTTTACCTTGTGAAATGTTCCTTATCAGTTCGATACTATGATATCTTGGATTTAAAATAGCAATTTTTTTGTGTGTTGAAAATCAAACTGAAGTTTATTAGTGGAAGAGTTATTTTTAATCTCATTGCTAGACTAAAGAATATCTTACTGGAGTTGATATTAAGATCCTGAAAGGCATTTGGGAGAGGAATGGTTGGAGAGCTGCCAGGCAGAGAAGGACCTGGGAGTGATGGTGGACAGTCGGCTGAATATGAGCCAGCAGTGTGCTCAGGTGGCCAAGAAGGCCAACGGCATCCTGGCTTGTATCAGGAACAGTGTGACCAGCAGGGCTAGGGAGGTGATCGTCCCCCTGTACTCGGCTCTGGTGAGGCCGCACCTCGAGTACTGTGTTCAGTTTTGGGCCCCTCGCTACAAGAAGGACATCGAGGTGCTTGAGCGGGTGCAGAGAAGGGCGACGAAGCTGGTGAGGGGCCTGGAGAACAAGTCCTACGAGGAGCAGCTGAGGGAGCTGGGCTTGTTCAGCCTGGAGAAGAGGAGGCTCAGGGGCGACCTTATCGCTCTCTACAGGTACCTCAAGGGAGGCTGTAGCAAGGTGGGGGTTGGCCTGTTCTCCCACGTGCCTGGTGACAGGACGAGGGGGAATGGGCTTAAGTTGAGCCAGGGGAGTTTTAGGCTGGATATTAGGAAGAACTTCTTCACTGAAAGGGTTGTGAGGCACTGGAACAGGCTGCCCAGGGAAGTGGTGGAGTCACCATCCCTGGAGGTCTTTAAAAGACGTTTAGATGTAGAGCTTAGGGATATGGTTTAGTGGGGACTGCTAGTGTTAGGTCAGAGGTTGGACTCGATGATCTTGAGGTCTCTTCCAACCTAGAAATTCTGTGATTCTGTGATTCTGTGATCTTGGCGCTTCTGCACCTGGTAAAAATGGAAATGCCATGTGGGTGGTATGATTTCTTCTGCCAATTCCTGTGATGTTTCCATGGGCACAAAAAAGGTGAAACTCAAAGCAACCTCTTAAAGAAAGTAAGACCTACCCATGGCTTCGTTACTGACAATGCTTGGATTTGTGTCCCTGTCTGTCTTCACTGCCACTTCTCCCCCATCCTACCCCGTACTTTGAAAGTCTTCTAAAGCTATTGCAATCTTACTTTGCTGCATTTTGGGCTTTACAGTTGTTCCTTGAAGGCAGAAGCCAGAGTAGATCTGTTGCCTAAATGCAGATGTTTCACAAGCTGGTTTCTGCTCGTATTGGCTTTGTTTTCAAGGCAATTCTGCGGGCTTCAGGGCTAACACGAGTTAGTGTTATTAACACTAGCATGTGCAGGGGCGATACATACCTATTGGAGTTTAGTTTTGCAGCGTAGTGCTTCAGGATGGCAACGTATATGTTGTGCAGAGGAAAACGCAAAGCCTTTTTCTGTATACTCTGTTGTAAAATTAAGTTTGTGATCTCGTGCTATCACATACGCTGAATCTCTGCAAACATTTCTACGTGTTGCATCACAATATCTAAACTAAGGCGTTAGGTGTTTTTACTCACCGGGTCTGCAGGAAAACTGCAAAAGAAAAAAACTATCCTTGTCATTTTTCATTCTTTTAGATCTACCACTTGAAACTTGTTTATATGAAAACTCATGGCAGATTTAATAAATAACAAATTCATGATACCTCACATCCTATTTCTGTCATTCCAGTTACAATTTACCCCCTTTTTCCTGTACGATAGCCCAGTTATCTTATGAGGCAGCTAAATTTTTTCTCATCAGCAGGTTCCATAGTTTCATTCCTCACTCTTGTACTGTGCATGTTAATAAAAATATTAAATTGCAAGTCCAAAACTGGAGCTTCTGTGAACACAAATCAAGCTTTTTAAGAATCTCCTTGCCAGTTTAATTATTCCTTATTTTCACTGTCCTTAGTAATAGTGATTTCTGATATGGTATTTTACCAAGTGTTCTTTTAAAGTTTTGCTAACTGAAGGCTGTTGTATTTTTCTTCTGTATTGCCTTAGGACATCTGCTACATTATGAAAAAGGTACTGCATCAGTCTGGCATGATCTGCTGTTGGTAAATCCATGCTGTATTTTCTCACTCCTATAATCCCTGTGATTTTACTTATCTCTTTTCTTCAATCTTTGTTGTAAAGCTCAGTCCAGTGATTTATGGGGTAGCCGTTCTTATACGCCATGTGGACACCACCTTTCCTTTCACTGGGAGCATGCCTCCAGCTGTTGTGGAGGGTCATAATTTTGTTTCTCTACAGTCAAACCTCTGAAGTGAGGAAATAAATTGTGTAAGTTTGTTTGTCCTCCATTTATTTCATTTTATTCTCTCTGCCCTGGTGATTGGCCAGTTGGCTGTTGCGTTTCTTTCTTCTCTTGATGGCTGTTGCTTCATATTTATGGCTGGCAGCTTCAGGCCTCAAGTAGGTGCTTATTGGGTTTACTTTCATTTCTTGCTTAATCTCTAGGGGACGCTTCCAGCTGGTTCATCTCCTCATCTTGTTACGTTGTAAGAGAGAAGCTGGTGCATCTTCTTTCTTTCCTATGTCTTCTGAGGAAATAAGGAAGAGAGCAGTACAGTTTCCTGTAGGGTACCAGTTGGGAAGTGCTGTTGCAGAAGTTTCTCGGGCTTGCATAGAGCAAGGAGACAATGACAACAAGAGAGAATCCTGAACCAGGGCCATTCTGAGGATCCACAGACCAGGTGTTCAGAGCTCGGTGTCCTGTGTTGTCCTGAAGGGCAGTGACTGTGCCAGGAAAGGGAACCATACAGCCCACGCTGATGGGTTACTTCAGAACAGGTATCCTGAATCGTGAGGTTTTTTGCTGTGTTAAGCTCACACATTCTGTCTTTGCATTGAGTAAATGGCAGAGATTTCAGACAATTAAGATACCATTGGCATCTAGAGAGCTGGTCTACTATATTTGACACTGATTTAGTGACTGATTCTGGGGAGAGAGATGAAAGCCAGAGCTCAAAACCAAGGATCAGACCAAATCTATAACCCTGTATAATTTATTCTATGATGAAAAAAGTTTGTTTTATGTTGTGTGGTTTGTTTTTTTTTTTTTTTTATTATTATATTTATTTTGTCTTTGCTCATGATAAATAACATATATAAAAGCTGTTGTTTAGTCCAGTGATCCAAGGTTGAAGTGCAATCCAAATATTCTTTCTGTTATGAAAGGCATACCTCAACTTTTGTTATTTCCTCCATTGTTTTGAGGGAACGACTAGGTGTATGCACTGGGACTCACTGCAGCATTAAGAACATGTAAAGCAGTAAAAGAATCAGTTGCCAAACAGTGAGATGGTAACAGAGTATTAATGGAGCTGTATCCTGAGGCAATGCAGAAATACGTGGAATTCACTGTTGTGCCAAGGCAGCCATATCATTGCAATGTTTTGACTTGTGCTTGCATTTGTAGGTCTCTATTGGATGGAAGGTGTCTGCATGTTTGTCTGAATCCTCTCTGCTGACTGAACTTAATGGGATTTCATTGAACCAAAAGGTTATTTATGTGTCACATCTTCTGTCCTGTGCTGTAGTTTACTGCAGGACATGTGGTGTGCATCTATGCTATGGCAGGGTGTTTCCCATTGGAGAGGAAGTTATTTAGTGACATCCAGCTGAAGGATGAAAATCACGGTCTGTCTGAAGGTTTGCTGTGGTCGTGTTCAGACTCGTTAGAAAAGCAAGAGACTGAGGACTGACAGTGGCTGTTCCAGTTTGTACAGGTGCACTTGTTTTGGAGGGAGCTTGCAAATGCTTGCTTTTGCATTGGAAACCAAGACAGGTAACCTTAAGACTTCAAGCTAGATCACATCAGACAAAATAGACCAAATTTGGAATAGTGTTGGGGTTAGAAAGCCATTATAAATAGAAAGGAGTTGATGTGAGAACAGGACATTTTATTATGGGACTCCAGGAACATAGAACAAAGATTATAGAAACCCATAAAAATCACTGAGTTCTGTAATCATGTCAAACGCCGTTCGTCCAGTGGCAGCCTGTGTGTGCTTACCACATTGAGAGTGGCCTGGCCAGTCTATTCATTGTAGTCAGGGGGACACTTTTCTTTCCTCCACTAGCAGTTACCGCGTTTACCAAATGGGGTGAAATGTGAGTAGGAATATTTCTTCGTTCGTTGTCTGCTGCTTATAATGTGCTTGCGTTGAAGGTCGGCCTTACTAGAATGAACCCACTCTTCCTCAGAAGGGCTGAACCTTCTTGCAGAACCCCAGGTTTTTATGAGAATACAGTGGCATTGATTTTGAAGAAGTTCTGCCTGGTCTGCATGCTTGTACATGAGACTGCAGAGGTACGGGTTTGCAGGCTGGTGACAGGCATGTGCTGCTCACCTGGATGTCCCAGCTCAGTGCTTTCAGTCTCTTACAGGCTGTGCATGACTTGGCGCTGGGAGCACAGAGGTGCTGGGTTTGGCTCTGTTTCTTTGGCTCTTCTCCTGTATAGCCAGCCAGCTAGCATCCCTCAAGCAGGATGATTTTCAGCCTCTGCCTTTCCCTTGGGTCAAAGTGATGCAGACTGTGGGATGGTGGTATAAATCTCCTCCCTCGAGTCCTAATTACAATTTCCTAACATCAGACCTGCAGCCAGCCAGCAGCTATCGGCTCTGAGGTATGCCAGCCAGCGCTTTGGCCCTGCTCTGGATTCTGACTCACAGCTGCCTGCTGTGCCTGGCTTAGCTGTTGGGCCCCCTCTGTATACTGGGCCACAATCCCAAAGATCTGTTAATCCTAAAATTAGTCAGGATACTGGAAAACTTGAGTATCCTGAAAGGAGAGTGGGAATCTATTTGGATTTCAGTTGGGCACTCCTGTGGCATGGTAATTCCAATTTCACAGCGGTGCAGACAAGCAAAGAAAACTAGGTTTGGATTGCAGCAAGTATTTGCAGACCTAGTTTTTGCTAGCTTGGAAATTAATTCCACATTTTAAAAGTAAATAATAATAAAAAGGGTATATTAATATGATGCATTTTCCATAGAGATGACGGAGGCAAAGCTTTGTCTCCCAGTGGAAGGCAACAAAAATAGATGTGGGATGTGGGGAATGGAAAGAAGTGAAAGAGATAGAAAATACCTTTTTTTTTAAAAAAAAAAAATTATTTTAATGGTGTCATTTGCTTTCAGAACCACACAGATGATTCTGGCCCAGGTTGTAAAAAAGTTGTTAAAGCAACAGGCAGGCAAGTAGGGGCTGAAACAAGGAATGGAAGAGAATGAAAGCTGTTAGGAGTCTGCTGCAGGCCTCCCGTGAGAGTTAATGCAAGTAACTTTCGACCTAGATGTTCGGTGCCCCTGATTCACATGCCTCTGATTTCAGCTGGAGTCAGGCACATGAGCACTTTTGTCTGGGCTGAGCACAAGGCTCTGTGTTCTCCTTCCTTTCTGTAAAAGCAGGGTGGAAGCACTGTCCTGCCATGCAGAAGCATTGGGAAAAAACAAACTGAAGGCTATTAGGATTTTGTGCGCTGCCATAAAAGGGATCATGTTCATCTAAGGCCCAAAGTGATGACTATGACCTTTTCAGTATCAAAAATTTTAGCACTGTAATGTGACAATTTTGCCAACAGTGCTATGCTCAGGTGTCAAGTCTGTTTTAGACAAAATTAAGTTCTCTTCTGCTTCCTTTGCTGTGAGACAGTGTGGAAAGAAGGAATTGAAGTGCTAAGTGTCAGTGGTGCTAAAGGTGGAGCAACATCATCAGGAGAAGCTTCTGCAGGGCTCCTGATCTGAACCAGACCCTCACATGTTGTGGAATTCTCGTGGCCCTTATTCTCTAGAGCTTGACATGACTGTAATCTGAGGGGAAGGTAGACTGAAACTTTTTTGTATTTTTCTTATTTCCAAATGGGCACTTCTTTCTTCTGTAGCTTTCTTAAAGGAGGGAACAATTTGGTCCCAGCATAGAGTCAGGAAGGGGAAAAACTGTTTAGACTGACATCATCTGTATGTGCTGAAGAGTTTCTTGAGCTGCAAAGTTTGCTCTGTGTGTGTGCATTGTGTCAAGGCTAGGTGGTAAAAGGCTGGATAGCATGAGGTAAGTGTTTAGAGAGCTAGCTGACATTCTGAAAAGTACCAGAGACCCTCTCTTGAAACCACTTACACCCTTGTGCAGGGCTGATTTTCATGTCAGTTACCCGAAAGCCCTTTGCAGAGTTGGGGAACACGACTCTCATACAGCTCACGTGAGCTCTGTCAGCTCCATTGTGGGTTGCATAGCCAGGGCCCACATTCCTCACCTCTGAGCTGGTGCTGCGCAGCCTGCGGGACAGGGCAGGTGGGAGCTGGCTGAAGGTGGGGGTGGATAAATGAGGAAATGGAAGGGACTTGTTCTTCAGCAGGAATGGTTTTGTTTGAAACACTTACTTAGATGATGAAAGAACTGAAAGAAAGTTACATGAGTTTTGGTACCCTTTTAGGAAATGGTTTAGGATTGAATGAAACCATACTACTATTTTGGAGAGCTCATTATAGTAAAGTTTTGTTCTTTAAAAAAAATGTTAATGCAGAATGCTTTCATTCCAAATTAAATTTCTGCAGATTCTTGGAGTTAAATCTACATAGCTGTAAACTTTCAGTAAAGCCTGCTTTATTTAATTTTTTCTATAATGGAAGTCTTGCCTGAAATTTAGAGGATGGAAAATATACATGCATCAGAAGTGAAATGATTTCTAGATGGAAAAACACACCAGATTAGCAGAGATTATTTTTATGTTGGTGTTTGAAATGCCTTATTTTGTGCATTTCCTTTAGGAAGATAAATTTAACATGAGTGAAATTTACCCATGAGTAGCAGACCAAGCAGGGCTGTGAGGTACCCCTTTTCTGAACACCTTGTTGGTGCTTGTGCTGACCCTTTGCACGAGAGCCAGTCACCTTGTCAGAGATGCCAGTGATGACTGCTGTCACTATCGTGCCATTCATACAACTGAATGCAAACTTCAGGAGTGGGCGCTATATTCTCTTACAGGTCAGGGCTTTCTCAAGTTTGTTGACGCTTCTGGTTGATTTCATAGGATAACATCGTAAATAATTCTGCAAAGCCAGAGTGGTCTAGTTAGCTGCAGCTGTGGCTGGAGTAAGTTACAAATCCTCTTTTCAACCTGCTGCAGAAGGGGTTCAATTAAATCTGCACCACCAGAGGTGACAATAGGTTTGGGAAGAAGAAATAAGCTGCCAACATTTGACTGTAATTGGCAGCTTCAGCAGAAAGGCAATGGCCTAAATGGGCTAGCCAGAGCACATTCCCTTTTCACCTGAAAAAGCCATTCTTCCAGTCAGCGACTGAGGCCCACTGTCAAGGGACTCAGTGTGGGTTAAGATCACATGCTCCTGCCTGTGCTGGGCTTGGTATGTGGATAAACAGAACTTAGGTCTCCAGGGCTGTCAATCTGGCATCTTTCAAAACACGTAAGGGCCTGATCTAAATCCCAGGGAAACTGATAGGAATTGTTCCTTTGACATTGGATCAAATTCCGCTTCCACAGGCTGCATGTTTCACACCTCACCCAAACATTCCCTGTGTTCATTCATTGATTTGAAAAGCAAGTGTTTGTGTTTATAAATGCAATGCAATAGTGCATGCTTGTTCTGCGAGGTGCTGAAAGCCCTCAAATGTCCTGCAGTTTCTGAGAGATGAGGTTGCTCAGTGTTCTGGAGAACTGAGCCCTGACAGAAATACAAGAAATAAGCAAAGGTTTTATTTTATTTTATTTTATTTTATTTTTGGAAAGAATAAGATACAATGTGAAGATGATTCTCCTCCCACCTCACCCACACCCTACCTTGTAAAATACTGGTATTAATTGCCACATGCTGGAATGTGTTTCTTTCAGTCATTTCATTTTGCATTGCTTTATTGTAACTTGGCTCTGATGCAAGATTTTGCTTATTGTCAGTATGTAAACTTTTATGAGGTTTGCTGTAGCTATAGTCTGTTGCTGCATTCTGTTTTTCCACTCCATTCTCCTCTGCTTAGACTCACTGTGCTTTCTTTATGAAAATGTGAAGCCAATGAAAGCCATGTGTTGCTCTCTCAAAAGGATTCCCTAACAACAGGATTTGAAACTTTTCTGCTCTCCAAAGTTTGGCTCTGCCTTTAAAAAACAAACCACACAATCCACATGAAAGTCTACGTCCTTAAGTAGAAACATGTCAGAGGAAAATTTACAAGAGGTAAATCCTTACTTTGCCCATCTCGACAGTCTGCCCAGGCCACCCATTTCATGTATAAATAGTCATTTTAACTGAAACATGTAAAATATTTCCAGCTTTTGAATGCCGTTAGTTTACCTGGGTTTGGTCAAGAGAAATGACAGAAACAAACTGTCTGAACTGTTCACCATAGAAGGCAGTCTGTGTGGCCGCAGTTCTCTTGTTCCAGAAGACTATTCATTATGCCTGTGAGTCTCAAATGGCTAAGTAGTTAGTGACCTCCCTAATTCTTTTTCCTTCATTTATTTTCTCAGTTTCTTCATAATGAGCAATTGCTAGAGGCGTCAGTGAGCCCATTTTGCCTAATTATCAGCCATTCCAAAAACTGTGGATTGGAAAGTTCTGCTTCTGACTTCAGTGTTTTTGGAAAAGACTGAGTAGAGAAAAAAGCAGAGCAAACATAGTGCAAAGTTTTACAAAGAAAGGCATAGTGTTAATTGAATAGAGAGAGGGGAAATGGAGAGAGATGCAAACAAAACTTCTGAAATGCTTTGCAAATTTGAATGTGGTAAGCCTATAAGCCATGTCTATAGGAGGTAAATATTATCTTCATATTTGAACAGAGGGACACACAGGAGAGGAGGAAACCAAGGATAAATCACAAAAGGACAGAGGGTGCTCAAACTCCAAGGTTTCCAGCAACATCTGGATGTCCACTTGCCTAGCTCTGTCTGTAATGTAACCTGTCCAGGCTGGAATTAGCTCTGACTGTGAGCTGCAGTCTTGCAACACAGTGCTTTAATTAATAAGCTTGCATGCCAGACCACTCGGGCCAGAAGGCTGTAATGGGTTCCTTTTTAGCTTCCTTTCAATATGTTACTTAGAGCTGAAATCATATTACTGAGAATAGTGCTTTCCAAAGTGACAGTACCTGTTGCATGGCTGAGGACACAGTTCCTGTAATCTGTTCCTGTTCCCAAGAAGATCACTCCGGATGTCATGCTGTTAGGGCTGGAACTCCAGGGGCTGACATACGTTGCTTTCATGCTGCTATGGAAGATCAGTTGTTCAAGTCAAACTAGTAGTTGCTTAATAAATGTCATTTTTTGTTGCCAGCCGTAACAATTTAACTTAAATTGATATGGGTGATTTACTTTGTTCAATATTCATAGCTAAGTTAGGCTGCTGTGTCTCTGTTTACTACACTGCTGTTTGCAGACAGATGGGTGAAAACATGCTGAATTGATAGAGTGAAGGAGGCTGCTGATGGGTATAGTTTTATGGCTAAGACTGGAAGGTAAGAATAGACAAATTTATATTAATATATATCTCACAGGGACACCCAGAAAGTGGAAAACTTGGCAGAAGGGACTTAAATGATTTTCTTACATGTTAATCCCTAAAAATTGTTTCATCCTGTATGATATTTTTACTTAAGTAGGAACCATCTCTTTCTCTATAACCTGTTAACAAGTTATCACAAGTGTGATTCCAGCCATCTAACTTCCTTCTCCTTTACCATCCCAAATGAATCACTATTTGAAATTTATAAGACATCTCTAATGGACTCAGGTTTTGCAACTTGCCAACAAGAATTTTAAGGCTAAGTGGTTATTAAAATGCTGCAAAGCTTTTGGGAGTCTTTAACAATATAACCTGTGTTGTTACGGTTTATGCAGTCCACCTTTCCCCAGATTATTTTAAATTCCATTGTGGCAAGATACCAGGTGACTATTCAATCCACTACAAACTGTTCAATTAATGAGGACAAACTGAAAGAATTACTGACACTAGACTTGAAGTCAGGAGCAATTCTGGCAGCGGTTAGGAACACCCCCTTTCAGACTGGAGGTTGGTTTTGGTTTGGTTGGTTGGTGTTTTTCAAGTGGGGAATCTCAGCTAATAGGTTGTGTGAAAGTACAGTGTTCTATTTATTTAAAAAAAAAAAAAAAAAAAAAAGCATTTTAATCTAGCTGTACTTTTATTATTAAACGAAACGGAGATCTTACCTTAACCTCAGGAGAGGCCATTACCATTACCTGTATGACGTCAAATGCAACTTTGTGCAGCTCCATTTGCCACCCACCTTACAGCACTTAGTTTTCCAGATCTCTGAGATTATAAATCTAAGACCTATGGCTTATTACTTCCACAATGACAGAAATGGACATAACTGCAGTTAATGGCAGGCTTCTTAGTACATTAGCTGCTTCTTTTGGTTTTCCTTCTGACCATTAACTAATGGGGTTACCACTGTCTGCTGTCAAAAGTTGACTTTTGCAGGGGACCAGGGCATAGCTGAGATGGAGTACTTAGCAAGCTACAAACGGTTTTGTTATTTAATATGGAACAGGTTATCTGGAAATAGAGAAGGACAGAATCAGCTGCAATTTAAACACAAAAGGAAAGTAATTCTTCTAGCCAGTTCAGTCAACTAAACAATGGCCTTTGAAATTCACCAGCCACTGTTTGGTTTATTTTCGCTCTTCCCAGGAAGCAAATGATAAACATGTATTTTGAACAACTGACCTACAGAGAAGCCATTACTTCTGCAGACACTCTCAGCTTGTCTTATTTTCATGGCTACAAAGACCCAAAGAAAACACAGCTCACACTTTATTGGTTCTAGCAATCTGTGACATCTCAGTTCCAAGACAACCGTGGGACCAGGTCTCAAGGTTAAACAAGAGTAAACAGAAGCCATATATATTATTTCTGCTGATTTGAGGAGAGTAGTTCTTTTAGAAATGAATACATAAATCCAAACTGACCTATGGTGAAACTTGCCTTGTTGCCATTAACTTCTCTTGCCACCTACTGTTCCCTTGAATTTGGCTATTTCTCCTGCTAACACAGTATGATATTTGTTTGTTGTTACACAATGGTCTATGATTCTTTTCAAGCTTTAGCCAATTGTTTAACAAAATTAACATTCTGGAATTCACACTTCACTTGTCTCCATCAAAACATTTAAATCAAGTTTAAATAGATTTTTAAATGCCTAACTGATTTGCTCATTACACTCAAAGGATGAAGCTGGATGCAGCTGGTACTCTAATTAACAGTATGTTCTTAGAGATACAGTTTATTAAATATACTATGTTGATATCTTTTGTTCTGATGTTTGCACAGTAAAAACAACAACAAAAAAAAAAACATTAAATGTATTTCTCTAAAAGAGAAATAACAAAAACTCTTCAGAATTTCAGTGTAATCTAATTTAACAGTAATGAGGAAGCTTTTAACCAAGAACATAATTCACTGTGTTTGGAGCAAATCATGTGTAGGCAGTAAGGTTCCATGCTATTTATGAAGATGAGCAGCTACAGATTTTTATCCAGAACATTGAAACCTAAGAAGTTATCCATACTCTGTTTTATTCTAGAGACCACTTAATCTGCTGTTAGTTGAAGATTGCCTTTCAACCTACAAAGTTTAAAATTTACTATTCAAAAATTGTTATTTATGGGAGGGAGGGAAAAGGAGGATTGCTTTTATGTCTTAATTCAAAATTTGCTGCTTTGCTTTTCCCTTCTCAATAGATTTGCTTCATGTCATTCCATAGACACATCTGTGGTTCCCTTTTACACTTCCGATCAACTGTACTTTTTTATTCTCTACTTTCATACATTTTGTGTAAGGAGCTTCTTTGGGATTCCTGTAGGCTTTCATTGTTCATTGATTCTCCAGATCTCCCAAAATTTAATTTTAAAGCATGTATTTTCTACTACTATTACTCTAGTTCTTGCTATTCTCCTGTAATTAAGAGTCTCTATGCATGCCACATTTTACTCCACAAATGGCCTCATTCTTTTACCTAAGACTATTTCCAGGGTAAAATACTGTTAGTATGGGTAAAGCTATTTGCTGCTAAATGCAGCAACCAAAATTTAAACGCAGCTTTCAGGGGCCTCATCAATCCAGTTTTAAAGTGATTAGGTTAGAATATTGATTATGTACCATAGTTGTTAAGAATTTACTCATCATCTCATAAGACTTCTGCTGGCTGTGCAACAATTGCTACAACATTTGTAGCAGCAGAGCTGCTTGCAGTACCTAAAGGTAGTTGCAGCATGTATAATCTTCAGGTGCATCTTCTAGCATGTAGATATGCCACGTCTGCACCAGAATCTGGTTTTAAGTCTGTAGATACAAATCTGTGTCAAGGTAACATTTGCCTGAGCTAAAAAAGAAGTGCAGTACTCCACATTGATCTTTAATGCAATGGATCTCTTTATTTAGTTAATTAAACAAATTTCTGAGTACGTGTCTGATTTCATCACAGAGACAAATATAAGGATACCTAAGTGGGAATATTTTCTAGGCAATTATTATTCTGCTTTCTCTAGTGATAGTTCTTCAAAGAGTTTTCCCCACTGTGTGAAAAAGGAGCCAGAGCTATACTGAATAGGATTGATCTCAGATGTTCTCTCACTAGTTCAGCTAGTGAGCTGTCAGCTAGTGTGAACTTCTTAATGTCTGTAAACAACACTCTGCTAAGTACAAAAACAGAGACCCTAATCAATGAGATTAGAGGAAGCATGTGATTCTGATTAATATCTACTAATGTCAAGAAATGCTCTCATCACATTGAAATGAAAATAAAACTAACTTAAGATCCAAGCTACCATTAACTCCCTTTGTCTCCTGACCTTTGTTATTTTCTGGTAACCAGTTGTCTTTTGATGAATGTGCTGGTGAGTTAAAAAAAAAAAAAAAAAAAAAAAAAAAGTATCTATTAATTGTTAATATTCTGTCAAACTGCACAAGTACTTCAGTCCTTTCATGATGCTTAGTTCTTATCATTTGGAATGTCTTTTGTTTTTTTCAGTGATCAACATTACTGCAGTTAGAATTAAAACAACAGACAAGTAGCTTTGCTTTACTTTTATGGTGTAATTCAAGCTTAGGCTGCAATATAACTTTTTTATTTTTCTTTCTTTCTTTCTGCTGTTTTTCTTTTCCCCCTATAGAAGCAATGAAATTAAATTCAGTGTTCAGTGGTAAGCGTAGCCCAAGATAGACAGACTGTCACAAGGATTTTCTTGTCAGCAGGTTGCATAAATCAGGAATATCCAGAATGTTTTCACTGCTTATTTACCAGAGACAAATGACCACTCTTGATCAGTGCACACAGACATGCACGTACATTCATATATATGTACATACACACACATAATATGCACAAAATATGAGTCTGCACTGCAAAATCAGAACTATTTGAAATCCAAAAGCCAAATTCACGCACAAAGACATATTCTGCAATTCTTTTTCATAATAAAGTAAGGAAATCTCTTCCATACCCTAATTCAAAACTGAATCTGGCAATATCGAAATCCTTGGATTTGCAGTAAAAGTCGTTATTAAAATAGACTTCAGGTTTTATTTTTAACCATCATACATTATTCCATTCACTAACACATTGCTTTGCTGATAATGAAACAAACAGAAGAGATCCTGTGCATGGGAATGTAGTTCTCCACAACAGAGCACCCACACATTGGCCTCGATCTACTTTAAATCCCTGTTTCAGGGCTTAATGATGCCTAAGGCATTCTTTGAGCTCTCTCTGATGGGATAATTTCCACTTGGCATCATTATAAGAAATGGAAAGCTTGGCCTGATAGTCTCATATTCAAGATGTCACAAACCTGGACACTGTCCATAAGGCAGAATTTAGAGCAATGCAGCCGTGCATTGGCATTCAGCTGCACATGGCAGATTCATGGGGTGAGAGAAACATTTTGGACTGTGCAGCATTCATTGAAGTAATTCTGTTCCTTTCAACTTTCAAGGAATTATTTAGGAGGATATACAAGCTCTAAATATGATTATTCCTACTCTTTATAAAGTCTACTGCAAACTCTCTATAGGCTCTTTGGGTACTTGTGAATATTTTTACAAACATGTAAAATAATATATGGCTACAAGATGTCATTTTTTATAGAAAATAATTTAACAGTAGAATACAGAAAAATAAAATTATTATGAATTCAATACTGAAGGCAGGCCTTTTGAAATACACTGTAAATACTTATATTGCCCTATAAATGTCACTTTCAAAATTTCTAATTATAGTATGGTTACAGAAATAAGAAACAGTCACCAAATAAATAAGTCTTTGCTGGTGGTGGGTTTTGGAGTTGGCAGATATGATAGGATAGCAACTCTTCAGACTGTGCTGGGGCTTCTGTGCAGCAATGCTGAACTCAGATGTTAACCCTTTCTGACTCCCACTAGCACAAAAACTTTCTTACTTGTGTTGCATACTGCTTTAGATTCAAACTGTGCTGTCATGGAGCATGACCTGGAGCTGGATTGTTTCCAGCAGTGCGGCTAGCAGTACAGTTGGATAACAGCTGCAAGCTGATTCCCAGCACACTGTAACGTATCAGTTCCTTATTCAATCACTCTGTGCCAGTTTTCAGACCTTTCTGCTGCACTCAAGTGGTGTTTCACAGTGCCGTGGCCCACTCATCCCCCTGTTCAGTTGGTCTTCTCGTTAAACTGGGAAGATGAGCTGAACAGCTCAAACCCATTAGCAAAGGCAGAAGGGTTTTATAGATGTGAATTGGCCAAGGTTCCTGGTGGCTGTGTGAGCGCTGAGCGCTGGTGCTTACCTATCTCTTGTCTGTGAAAGCACTCAGGTTATGGATAGATATGAGGCTTGTTCTGCAGTGCTCTGGGCAGCTGGATGCGTAAAAGAAAGCACTTGCTAATGGCAGTGATTCTCCTGTTTGAAGAATTTCTTGGCTTTAGCTGTCAGTTCAGCATCTTGCATGGGAATTACTATCCCTGCAGGACAAACAAACCCCTTTGACTTCTGCATGTGATAAAAGCAGGCCTGCAGTTCCCCTGTCATTGAAACACTTTCATGTACTGTGACTGCAAGCAATCAAGGGAATCCTTATGCAACTTGTAGCATTTGGGGTGAAGTCAACCTTAACATTTATATGTACGGTGTTGTGTGCTATAACACCATTACCAACTTTACCGTGTATTTTTAGTCATAAATCTCATATTTTTAACAATTGCAGGAAACCTGGATTAGCGAGTGTTTATTGCTCCTACAGAGCTATAATCTATATTCAGTTAAGACCTGATAGCCTGGTTACTGATCTGGAAGGCTGCGGCCCTGAGGACCTTTCAGTCCACCTTTGCTTTGCTGAGCCTGATACTGTATGAATACGTATGGGCTGTGGGCCAGTCAGCAGTGGTGCCGATTGCCAAGGCAAGAGGCCAGACTAGAGCTATTCACTGCTAACGGCCTTTGTGCAAGAATAACCTAGGCTGGGGTTGAACCCTTACCAGAAGAGGGAGTTTCCTGACTTTCTTGGAGCATTCCAGGCCTTTATAAGGCGCTTCTGAGTGCATCAGTAATGTGGATATGATCACTGCAAAATACAAAAGATGATTTATTAGACAAAAGTATGCATAGGTATTTTCAGCACTGCCTGTTTCCCATATATTCTCTTAGAGGAAAAGTATGGTGTCACAGAACAGAGGTAGTGGGCCTCATGGAAAATAATTGATTGCCACTGAGGCAAGGCTGTCATCTGGGCTATTATGACCGAACACCTCTAAGTCCGAACCTCCCCTAAATGCAGCGGCAGTTGCTGCAATTGTGATCTTAAAATCATTAATGGCTTCAAGTCATCATAGGAGTCCAGAGCTCAGGGTTGAGTTGGCGTGAGGCCCAGGTTGAATATTTCTGAGAATAACTCTTTAAAAAACTCTCTGAAAGTTGGGTGATATCTTTTTCGATAGGACTGAAGTTAAGGGTTTTTAGATCTGTAGAGAAATGAACAAGTCAGTGGCATAGTGAAGAATTGTCATTTTGCTGCACAGACACGGGCCGGTTAAGATAATTAAATCTCCCCAGCACGTCTGAGCAGCATTAGTGGGGAGTGAGGGGAAAAAGGGAGGAGGTTTGTGCAGGAAGCAGTAATGGGAAGTGGAGCCCTTCCAGCCCAGGCGAGACCCCCAGCACAACCACTTTGCTGCTAATTGGCACCTGCGCCGGTAGTCTCAGCAGAGAGGTCAAGGACTGAAGGGCACCTGCAGGCTGAACTACCCGCCTCTAGGTCAGGCATGGGGCAAGCTGGTAAAGGTCAGGGAATGTTTAAGCCTCAGGTTGCCTGTATCATGCCTCTTACAGTAAAGGGAGAGTGTTGGCTTCACATGTGTTGTGAGTGCCAACTATTTGCTTTCACATGCTCTCTCACATTTGGGATAACAGGCTAGCAACAGTCATTGTTCCAATAACATTCAGTTCTGTGTAATAGAATACTATGGCAGGGTTTATATATTGCTATACAAAAGCTAGTTTTATTACATCTCAGCAAGTAGTACAACTCTAAATTTTGCTTGAAGATGAAGTGTAAAGCTAAAGTAGTGTATCAAAAGGATTATCAAAACGAGAAAAGTAAAGAAGCAGTGGTGTAATCAGGCTTTCAGCATACTCTGACCATCAGCTGCTCTATGATAGTTACATAGTTCATATTCAGAAACAATTGACAGAATCAGATTACTGGAAGGTCACAACACATAATGAACCAAATGAGTCCCTGATGGGTAACTGCTGCTGGGGAGGATGAATATAGTCTGCATATTTAATGCACTTGGTTCAAAAGTTAGGTAGCAGACCATCTTCCAGTTCATGCATTTGGCCCCTAGGATCCCCATTCAGAGTGGCTTTTGAGAGAAGGAAATGTGTGAGTGCAAGCACATGTCCTGCAGAACTTACGATTTGCTTTGGAAGTTTTGTATACAAGTACAAGCCAGTCTATGTTGCAATAAATGAGTAGGTTTATTTATTTTGTAGGTCACTACTGTGACTTTTAAATTTTTGATTCACAAAGACAAGCGGCTTCATTAACAGTTGGCCTGCTTACTGATACTCTTTTGGTAATCAGAAAATGCCAGGAAACTACGCAATGCTCAGTGCTTAATGGTGTTAAATATCTGTATTTTTATACACTGTTCACTGATGAATAGGCAGGGGACGTACGAAGGTGTGACGGTGATGGATGGAGAAGTAAGGAAGGCAGCAGAAAAAAAAGTTGTAGGAGTTTGCTTTGTGCTTTGCTGTTTGGACAACAGTCTTGGGTTTCTTTCCAACATTCAGCTTGAAGTGTTTGATAGGCATTGAATAGATTGCCTGATGTATAAACTACTGAAGGTAGTTCTCTTTTACCTTAAGGGAAATCTAAGGGTCCTGGTACACAAGACTGATACATGTGTGTTTTTGCATAGAAATTCAGGCTTCTATCTGACCAGATGTGTGAGAACATGACTACTGCAGCTATCCATGCACACAATTTTTTAAAAAGTGCCTTGATCCTTTTCCATGGGCAGCATCGATCCCACTTGCTGTTTCAAAAGTTAAAGTCAATGGTCAACAGCAGACACAGCATAGTAAACATTTCTTAAAAAACAGAGAAATAATCTGGCAGCTCACTTCTCTGACAGACCTGATGGGAGATTCTTGCTCTCCAGTGGTGACCGTTGTGCACCCTGTGTTTCTTGAACAGGAGGAGCTAGTAAGGTTTCTTAGTTCAGCTCTGCAATTCCAGGGAATTATCTGGACTTGTGTTACACAGATTATTTCCTTCCTTGTATGGAAAAGGCAGTTGTGTAGTAGTTGTTGATAGCTGCTGCACAGCTTACAGGGGCATTGCCACGTTAGTGTTATTTGAGACAGAATCATAGAACAGGATGTCTTTAAAACAAATACACACAATAAAGTTCATTTGTCTTCTTTAAAAGCAGCAGTGTTTCCTTGCCTTGCCAGTGGAGAGGTCTCTAACAGCATGGTTTTGAGCGACCAGCAGTGATCACCGAAGTACAGTGACTGGCATGTACACAAACCTAGCGTCAATTCTTACTGTCCCCATGTAGAACTAAGAAAAATGAACTTGGAACTTCCAAGTGAGCTCTGTGTGTCTAACTTGTTAACTTGTGTATGGTTTTTGATGTGGGCACAGTTGTGCAGGTTACATCGAAGTCATATTTGTCTAGTTGAAATTCCAGACTAGTTAAATCTTACTCTTGACTCAGAACAGTGTTTTTCTTTTGTTGAATGGTAGTAGACATCTCTGGAACTTTGTGGGTTGAATTCCCCGTGGAGGAGAAGTCAGAGCCACAGTGTGAATGTATTCTAAATGCAACTTGTTTTGTTATGTGCATCGGTGCTAGAACAGAAGCAGTCACAGATAGCAGATTGGTGACCCCTTCTACAGAACACCACTGCCAGAGAGTAAGTTCTTGTAAAAGGACTAATATCCATCAAAGAGCAAAGCAGAGATCAAACTTTCCTGCCTTTGACACGACAAAACTTTATCTAACAAAAATATAATCAGCATTTGTACTGTCAGCATGTCTTCCAGAGAGGGAACATTTGCTCACACTGGGAAAAATGCTTGGAATATTGGGCAATAGTGCCACCTGGTGAGGGTTGACACTGGGAGTGCTACTTAGGGACAAGAGGTCCAAACCAGCACATCAGAGGTAAATGCAGTTTGAAGTGCTACTGTGCCTCATGCAAATAAAGAAACTTATAGTTTTGTGTGATAGTTGATACATGACAAGAACGTTGGTTATTGGCATGCTGGATGTGCAAAAAGACCTGTAAGGCTGTACTGTTTTTTTAAGAGTAGGGTGGCACAATGGTGCACGCTTGCACTATTCCTTTTACTCTTACCACTTATGGAAGGTGGAACTAATTTATTGCTATTTACACACCCTTAGTGGTTTTCTGACCTTCCCAGCAGCACATAATCATAACAGTGTGAGAACGCTGTGGTGCTGCACACAATCGCTTGCTTGTTAGGAGCTGACATAAAGAGATGCTCAGTCAAAGCTACAGTCAAAACTATCAGCAAAAGGAGATAAAAGCAAGATGGCAACTCGAACCAGATGGAGTCATGCTTCTTTTGTGTATATAAGATTTCTTGTGCTGATTGTAGCTTTACCCTGCCATATGTAGGTCACTTGGCTGGCAAACTATTAATGTCTCCTAGATCTGCTATAGTTTGTGCAATGATAAATTACTCTCTTTCCTGGGAAAATGTGTGTTAAGGTTAGCCGTGCATTTACCTTCCTGACAGACTCAATGTGGGCAGAGGAAAACAATTAACCTGTTTAAGGGCAAATATTCTGAGGAAGAAATTGCATATAGGAAGACCCAAGCAACGCTTCCCTCGTATAAAGACATAATGGTTCAATTATGCCCAAACAGATCAGTTTAGCACGATGAATGGAAAAGCTTTTATCATAGTGGTTTTTCAAATGATTTGAATAATTTGTTTATAGCCCAGCCAAAACAAGTTAAAGTCAGTGAGAAAATTTCATGGTTGAGGGAGGGGGGAGGAGTTGTATGAAAAAACTGAGCTGAGTTCACCATGTTCAGCTGAAGTCAGCACTGTAGCTAGGAGGGGGGAGATGAACTCACCACAGAGCTTAGCAGAAATGAAGTTAAGTCTTTCTGAGGAATGGGAACTTACTGCCTACCTTTCAGATATGCAGGCAAAATAAGGCCAGTTGAGGGAATACGGTGATGAGGCTATAGAATAAGAATCAAATAAAATGACCCAAGTGTAAAAGGTTTTGAAGGAGAGCAGATTTCATCTCCTTTCTTCTTGGTGGTTTGCCATGTTTGGCGCTGGCACAGAATGCTGAACTGAATTGGAGCTTTTATTAGCAGCTTGAGACAGAGACATTTTGAATTCCTTCTGATTTATGTTATGCAGCGCTTTTATTTTATGGGCTTGACAAAGAGCAGAAAGACCTTTCTGCTGGACTTTGTACGTGTGGTATCTTTGTACATCTTT
Organism: Aythya marila; assembly: GCF_965140915.1. Classification (NCBI taxonomy): domain Eukaryota; kingdom Metazoa; phylum Chordata; class Aves; order Anseriformes; family Anatidae; genus Aythya; species Aythya marila. The sequence continues at coordinate 15,305,422 of NC_139057.1, forward strand.
GCCAGCCGAAGTGGAACTCACTTGCTTTGACATTGGCTGAGCAGCCACTCAGTGCTGAGTACGTACTTAATCTTCACTCTGACACATCCTCTGGTTATTAAAAGATGCCAGCATTTGCCCAGATTTCTTGTCATTGATGTATGCTGGGGACTCAGATATCTGTCTGGGCATTTTTCAGAAAGCAAGGAAAATCCTTGGGAGCTGAGTCCACACTTCAGGTGGTGATTCCATCACGAAGAATGAGAAGGGAAATGCATGAAGTTCAACTGCATGAAGTTCAACAAGGCCAAGTGCCGGGTCCTGCACCTGGGGCGCAATAACCCCAAGCAGAGCTACAGGCTGGGAGATGAGTGGTTGGAAAGCCAACGGCATCCTGGCTTGTATCAGGAACAGTGTGACCAGCAGGGCTAGGGAGGTGATCGTCCCCCTGTACTCGGCTCTGGTGAGGCTGCACCTCGAGTACTGTGTTCAGTTTTGGGCCCCTCGCTACAACAAGGACATCGAGGTGCTTGAGCGGGTGCAGAGAAGGGCGACGAAGCTGGTGAGGGGCCTGGAGAACAAGTCCTACGAGGAGTGGCTGAGGGAGCTGGGCTTGTTCAGCCTGGAGAAAAGGAGGCTCAGGGGTGACCTTATTGCTCTCTACAGGTACCTTAAAGGAGGCTGTAGCGAGGTGGGGGTTGGTCTGTTCTCCCACATGCCTGGTGACAGGACGAGGGGGAATGGGCTTAAGTTGCGCCAGGGGAGTTTTAGGTTGGATGTTAGGAAGAACTTCTTTACCGAAAGGGTTGTTAGACATTGGAACAGGTTGCCCAGGGAAGTGGTGGAGTCACCATCCCTGGAAGTCTTCAAAAGACGTTTAGATGTAGAGCTTAGGGATATGGTTTAGTGGGGACTGTTAGCGTTAGGTCAGAGGTTGGACTCGATGATCTTGAGGTCTCTTCCAACCTAGAAATTCTGTGATTCTGTAATTCTGTGAAATGAACTGAGCAGAGAGTTACAGCAACACGTTTGCAGAGCTGTGATTTTTGTTCTGAGGTTAGGGGGACCATGGGAGCATCTGAGCTAGTGAGATGCCAAGGGTGTGGGAGAGCATTTCCATTGTGCAGGTGAATCCAATTTTTCCAAAGCTGAAAGGTGGCAGTGATTGAAGGATGGAGAGAGGGAGTAAATGAGGGCAGGGGTCCTAATGGAATCTCCTGCCTTGTGTTGGTCAATAGAGAAATGAACAGATCCCAGACCTGTCTAACTTCCTCCTCCTGCTGACGCTTCTTTTACAGCTGACCACAGGAGTAGCTTAGTTGTGAAGGCTTTTAGGATGGTATCAAGGCTGGCAAATAAACAACAGGATCACTGGTTGAAAGGAAGGAAAAAACAGGAGAAATAACAATAACAATTAAGAATGCATGAAAAAGAGAAAACATCTAGAAGGGAAGGAAAGAAAAAGATGGAGGATGCTGTCATATCTATGGGATTAATAGAGAGTGAACAGGAAAACTTGAGAATTGGTGTTTTCCCTTGATGGTTTTCCTTGATGGAAAGGAGAACAACCTATTCCTAAGAGAGAAAATCTATCCAAACTGGAGCTGTGCAAGTTAGTTGGTCAAATTCTCCCCTAGTAAAATGTAGATTGAGATAGACCAAATAATTCTGTGACTTCTTGCTGAATTGTTTATGTGATGCTTCTGAAACAAAACATTTCCATTTTTTTAAATAATAATAATAAAAAAGTAAATGCCCAATGATCAGTCATGTTTTCTTTCAGCAAATTGAAAATTTTAATGTCTGAACTCAACAAAAAACATTATCTCACTGGATTTAAAAAAAAAAAGAAAAAGAAAAGAAAAAAAAAAAAAGCAAAGACTTTAAGGACTTAGTGTACATCTGATTTCTTTCATAATTGTTTTCCAGATCAGTGATGAAATAAAAAGTCAGCTGCTCACATATATATATTCCAACCACTTCCCACTATTTAGTAATGTTGTAACAAACACAATCCTGGGATTTCTGAACTTGCTGTAGCACATTGGATCACTGACCCATCTGGAGCAACATTCTGTCTCTAGTTTTGCCCAGTTCCTGACATTTTAGTAGAAGATGAACAAAAAGTGGGGGGAGGGGGGGGGAGAATAATAATCAGTTACTGTTCTCCTGTCCTAGGCTGAGGTACTGAGTTGGGTAAGGGAGTCTGTCAGCATGCCCTGAACCAGAATGCTGGTTTCCTGATCGTCATCTCCCATGACTGTGCAGGTATCTGTTGGTCGTAACATTGTCCAGAGCACTTGTCTCAAACCTATCGAAGTGTTTGAATTAATGGCATCCTGATGGCAGCGAGTGTCATTGTATCCATCATCTGGCTAAATAATGAAGTGCCCAGATGCTAAGCAAACAGACTAATGGGTAATATATGACAGCAGGTCTGAGTCTTGCTATTGATTTGTGAAAGTGACAAGACATCCCAAGCAGGATTCTTAGCCAGTTAATTTAGTAAGGGTAAAAATGGATGTGTAAAATGGTTGTTCTCACACTGCTTAGCTCTAGGCATCTGATTTACAAACCCAGTCTCCCATGGATTTCTATATACTCAGCAGAAAAAGAGAGTTCCTTCACTATTTCATACAGCAAGGACACAGAACAAGAGCAGAACAAGGACACAGAACTCAGATTCTTGATTCTAACATGGCTGAGATTATTCTTTGTGTAATGTGGGTGAGCATGAGCCTATTGGTGGTAAATGAGATACCTGTATTTACTGGAGTGTAGAGCATAGTAGTCATCTGTAAATGTACTCATAACAAAGCTGCATGAGAATGTGAATGGAAATTTGTTACAAAGGGTTCTAAAATAGAAGCTTTATAGGACAGTCTTGTCCTGTGGCTGGTATTCCAAGTGCTAGAAACTACCTTCTGTTAGAGAAGTGTAAACCACTACATGTGTAAAGCACCAAAGAAATGTCCTCAAAGATAAAATTCCTACGCAGTGGGGTTTTACAAGTGCTGATATTTTGGCAGATAAATGCACTTGCCAATGTCCTTTTTGTTTTGAAGGAACCTATTTTGGGACTCCCTCTTGGCTTCTTTCCCAGGTTTTGGAGAGACTCCAGGTTTGGCAGAAACATGGCTTTTCTGGAAGAAGTGAAATACATTTTCCAGTCCTCCTTTCATGAGATGCATGGCAACAGAAGGTGGTGAACTGGTGGTGGTCTTTGAAGGTGAGGCTGTTATGAGAATGCCTCTGGATTTAAGACTTCAATGGCAGCTGACTTAGCTCACCAAAAAGTTTATTCAGTCTTTTAGTATTTGAATTTTAAAATGGTTTTGAAGCATGCACAGGTTAAGAATGCAGTTTCACATGATTAATCTAAAAATATTGAATAGAGTCTTTTAAAACAGAGTAAGTTTGACTTCTTCGATTTCAGCATGTGTTCCACCAGATGAAGGAAGTTTGTGGAAGCTAAAGAAACCAAAATAACTTTCAGAAGCATTTATAGTGCATTTATACACTTCTGCTGCTTGCCCATCAAAGGAGATTATCTTAATCAGCAGAGGATAAATGGAACCTGACTTGCAATTAGTGAAAATAAACACAGTACATTAAGAAGTAAAGTAACTAAATCAAAAAGGAGGGTATGAATATCAATGGGAACAATGTACTCCTTAGATTAAAGCCATTCCTGGTGGATATTTAAGTCTAGACCAAAGGCACATTCAGAGGCACATTTTCTTCAGCTGTGAGTAGAATTTTCACCATGCTTCATACCCTCCCTACCCCACTCATATGAATGCACCTACTGAATACAGCATACAATTGGTTTCTTGTTTTCTGGAACAACCTGATAGGCACTGTGTAGCACAATTGCACAAGGTGCAAATAATGTCCACAGTAGAGAGCTGCCAGATGCAGGTGTCTGCAGCCGAAAGTTTTCTTCAGCCTGTAGCTGAGGAGTAATCCTTGAAAAAGCAGCCCCAAGGGAGAGTCAGATGAAATGGATTGTCTCAATGTATGTCTCAATGTACAGTCGTATTTGATACCCTGACTGTACGTTAGCCATGTCTGATTCAAGACAGGAAATATATCCATGGATATTCCCAGCATGGTATTTACTCCATTGTTACTGCTTTCTTATTAAGAATCAATGTTACATACTGCAAAATAAAATGATTTACCAGTATGATGTCTGCCAGGAAAGTCATGTCATAAAAGAAGACAAACAGGAAGCCTGTGTTTCTTCTACTCCTTTTTCATCTACTCTGAGGACCCAGGACCATTACTACACTTAAGTGGGAGTTTTGCTTTCAATAGAGGTTGGAGGAGGACATTTAGCATTGTTTCAGCAGAATACCTGGCCTAGAAAAGGTGGTGAACCATAATTGAACAAAAGACTAGCTTCCCTGAAACTTCCAAGAAGTTTGATTTCTTGTTTGAAGTAATGACACCCTCCGATTTGGGAGGTAAACCTCACAGTGAGGCATTCAGATAAAATCCAAGTTGTTTTTTACTTCCAAGCCCCACTGATTGGAAAACTGAGATTATTCAGTATTAACAGAGGGTCCTTGATGCCTCTAAAAGTCTAGTTACTTCTAAAAATAGTATTTATGTATCTGGTATGCAAATATGAATGTAAGTGTTTAAAGTCAGGTATTTAGATTTTAACATTTTGGTTTAAGATGGCTTGCTTTATTTGCCTCAACTTTTTCTACTCACTCAGTTTTATGTTTGAGAATGAGCATTGTTCTAAGGTTGTGCCATACAGGAGAGCTTCTGTGCATATAAAACCAGGCCTGATGATGTACTGTATGAATCCGAAGGCAAGCTGCAATTATATAGTGAAAGGTTGTGGAAATTTTCCCAGAATATTTTACATAAACAAGTTATTTGTTCATTCAATAAACCTGCAGCGCTTCAAAGCAACTGTTTGTGTTAAGGGCAAAACAGAAAATTTTGGTTGGCAGAATGCCAGTCTCATGCCTCGAGAGTTGTCAAGCAGATACATAAACATTAGGGAGCTAATATGTTTGTACTGAAGGGACAGCTCCAGCCAAAAGCATATTTTGGGGTGGAACATCCTGATGTGTTCATGCATACGGCCTCTTGGTGGAAACAAAATGACTGGTGTTGGCTGGCTGGGCTGGTTTGGGAAGCCTGGCACAAGCAGTGTTCGTGCACAGGTTGCACTTCAATTTATTGCAGGTAGAAGGCTTTGTGCTTCTTACTTTTGTTCTGCTATTAGTGTTATAGAGAGAAGTCTGGGGTCGTAGTATCTGAAATTGTAATTTGTTAGGTTGAGAGGAGGAAGATACAGTTTCTAACTGAGAGCAGAACTGGCGTCTCTTGTGTTACACTGCAGGAACGTGGGCCTCATTAGTCTGTGGGGAAAAAAAAAAAAAAAGCTAGCAAAAATGTGAAGCTGGGTAGATACTGTAAAGCTGTATTCATGGATATTTATTCAAATGCTCTCAGTTCAACTGCTCAGATTTTGCTTTTTTATTTTTGATGGTGCCTTCAAGCATACATGTGGATGTTTATCCCAGTTCTTTGGCAAGCTGCATATAGAGAGACGGTTAAGAAAAAGAGGCTAGAGACTTTTTTACTGCTTGCAATAAGTGACCATATAACTCATTGGCAGTTTCACAAAGAGCCAAATAGACAAAATCAATTAAAAAGCAATAGTTTTTCAAACCCTGCCAGGCTGTAATGTATTTATGAATAAAGTTATGTATTACCAACAACTTCATAAGTACCAAAGTCTGCTTGCAGCGAATTACAAACAAATGTTTTAGTCATGCCATCCATAGCTTATTGTAGATAACGAAAAGCATATCTAATTGTGAGATTTACTCTGTGTTCTTTGCTTGTGTGTGTAAGAGAGTGAGGAGGTTTATTGTAGTTGACTGTATTTGCCAGCAAAAAAATAAACCCTCTGAAGAAGAGCAGGCTGGTTGTAGGGAAGCCTTTCCCAGCTGTACCACTGTTTCTGTGGAGCTATTTACCAGAGGTTTTTCCAAGAACCCCTCTCCGAGGAGGTAGGTTCTCCTTTATAGAGAAATATCTATGAGAAGCAAACTACACTGAAATTTTGGATTGTATTCAGCTTATTTTGGCAGGTCCCCAAAGCATGCAGAAATTTGTCCTCTGAATTTTAATAAGCCTTTTTTTTTCTTCTCTGGTTGTGAAGAGCGATCCCAGAAAGACCAGCTTCTACCCACACTTGAGTATCTAAACTGGATACCTAATTTGAACCAGTTGTAGATGCTGTTAAATGGTGGGAAAACCTAAGAAATGCAGAACTCTGGTCTCATCTCTTTTACTGGCTCTGCTTGGAAATCTCAAATTTATTATCAGTGCAGTATCCGTTACATGCCTTTTGTCTTCTAGAGATTTGAGGTGCTTGAGATGAATTGTGTTGTTCCTGCCCTGTCAGGATGAGTAATGAATCATGCCTAATGTCAGCTTTAACAGAAACAGCTTTCAGGCGCTGTAGCTGCTTCTTGAAGTAGGCTGAAGGAAGAAGAAAAAGAAAGAAAGAAAATTGATTTCTGACCAAGTGATAAATACATCATAATGCCTCAGTAATATTCATTACAGTGTAGCTTATATACAAACGTTTTCAAACTTTTTTTCATCTGGATCCTAAGTACTTCACCTAAGCAGTAAAAGGATGCTATAGGGGAGGTTCTGCCGAGCTTGTCACCAGTGTTACTGTTACTGGTAGCTGACATTGTGACCAAAAAAGAGCATCTGTGCATAGACTAGGCCGTGGAGAAGATGAGTTCCTTATCAAAACCTTGTTGAGAACAGTCTGTTGAAATAGTATAGTTTTCAGCCTTATCCTGTGTTTCCCAGATCCGTTTGTACAGCTGGAGCCATGCAGACCTGCTTTAAAACAGCAAAACTACAGCAAACCAAAGCAACATACCAAGACTTTTGAGAAATGACATGCTTCTCAGCTGTTACAAAGTGAGCTAACCTGACCTCTCACTAGTCCTTCTTTTCTTCCCACTGCAGGAGATACTTCAGGGGCCTGAAGGGTAGACTGAACCTCCAGCTGCCAGAAATTAGAACAGCTGGTAAAATTTATTAGGTTGTTTTGAGGGCTAGCATATCCCCTGCTGACCCAGGGGAGCAGGAGAGTGGCGTAGAGGTCAGCCCACGTTAGCATCTGACTTTTGGGTTGCTATGGTCTGTCTTAGGTCTAGCTAATTTAAGCAATGGAAGAAAACAATCTAGTTCCTGTTCAATACAGGTAATTACAGAGTAGTAAACTAGTAACCACAGAATCACAGAATTTCTAGGTTGGAAGAGACCTCAAGATCATCGAGTCCAACCTCTGACCTAACACTAACAGTCCCCACTAAACCATATCCCTAAGCTCTACATCTAAACGTCTTTTGAAGACTTCCAGGGATGGTGACTCCACCACTTCCCTGGGCAGCCTGTTCCAGTGCCTCACAACCCTTTCGGTAAAGTTCTTCCTAACATCTAACCTAAAACGCCCCTGGTGCAACTTTAGCCCATTCCCCCTCGTCCTGTCACCAGGCATGCGGGAGAACAGGCCAACCCCCACCTCGCTACAGCCTCCCTTGAGGTACCTATAGAGAGCGATAAGGTCGCCCCTGAGCCTCCTCTTCTCCAGGCTGAACAAGCCCAGCTCCCTCAGCCGCTCCTCGTAGGACTTGTTCTCCAGACAAGATAATCTCTTGACATATCTTCTAGCTCTATACTCTAGAGGACAATCTGCCAGTGACTACTTTTTTTTGTTTTTTCATATGTGGACCAGAACTTTCAAATCATGTATTTTTAACTTTCAATTCATGATGCTCCCCTGTGCTGAAATGGAAGGGCACAGGTTGAATTGAATCAGCAAATAAAGCTCCATTAATTTGGGTTTCTCATAATCCAAATCCCTACAAACACCTAAAGGAAAGATAAATCAAACTTTAATTTATTAAAAAGAATGGGGGAAGAAAGAAAAGATAATAAGGTGATGTAAGGCTATTTCTCTGTTTGTTAACCCCAAGGGCAAACTTGCTGGCTGCTGCCCCACCGTGGACTGGGTCAACCAAAGAATTACATCCAAGGGAATCTGAACATCATTCTTTCTACTTTTTTACATTCTGTTATGATGCCAGGTTTTTGAAAGGATATGAAGAAAAAGTTGGCAATGGGAAGCAGGAGGGGAAAGAGCAAGATCATAATTCAAGCTTTCAGCCTGGCTGGTTTTCCTGTAGTGGTTGTGCAATGCCAAAAATGCTTGTGTGCAGACTTCACGTGTAGTTCTGATCATTCTCACCTCTGATAAATTTCAAGCCTAGAGATGGAGATGGTACAACAGTCATGCTGTCAAGAATGCTGGCATTCTCCTGAGCTCCATGAGCAGGATCCACCTGGCAGATGCTTATTGATTGAACCATCTGGCTCTGCATTATAACTGCAAGAATGCAAAACTTGCATTAAACTGGCATCATCTGTGCAAGGCACTCACTGCATTCAAAGTCACTGCATTAACATTGACAATGGCATGGCAAAAATGACTGATCTGTTATGCCTGACTGCATCCAAACGATTGTCTTTAATGAAACATAGTTAGAGAGAAAATGCACATCTGATCAGAAAATTAACCACAGTCATTAGATGTTAGGGAGAGAAAAGCTCTGCCCCATCAGTGATAAATAAACCCTGTATTGATCAGGAATTGCTGGTGCATATCATCCTTTCTCTTATGTGACAGGATATTAGAGAAGAGATACATGTAGTTTTACAGTTGCATAGCTTACCTAATTAGGAGGTAAAAAAAAAAAAAAAAAAGACTGGATTTGTTCAATTTGTTTTTCTCTGTGCATGTTGAGGCATGTTGGCATCCAGGCAAGTTCAGAGATTGCTTTGACACCAGCAGTGTTTGTCTCCAAATGGGGGGCTCTGTTCCCTCTCTGTTCTTTGCCCAGCAACATGCTTAACACCTCATGTTTTGTTAGATAAAATTAACAATAATATATTTTCAGACTTTAAAAGGTGGAGGAACTGTGAAATAGCCAGTTCTGACTCTTTCTGCCTCATCCTGCAAAAATTTCCCAGTAAGACTTCTTCTTTTATGAGCAGCACGTAATGCCTTAGCACCATGCAGCTTCCCCGGCTGTGCATGGCGCAGTGGCTGATGAAGAGTGTGAGGCTTTGAAGCCTCACGGCCCCTCCTCAAGTGCTGCAGCACTCCTTTCATTGTACTGGTGTTTCCAGGAGTCAAAAGCGCAGCAGAAACTGGGCAGAAATACTTTGCAGTGAAAATAGTGGATTCCTCAGCGATTATTTGTAGTGCTCTAGCACAGAAATACAATGCATGTTGCAAACATTTTTTAGGGATTTTTTTTATCTGTTGCATATCATACAGGTAATATTATCTACTAACATGGTCTTGATTAAGTCACCTGGTAATATTTGTTTCTCTGTTCCTGAAGAAGACCTCCAGAAGTTGTCTTACAGCTGCAATTCAAAGTTCTCCATACATGTAAGGAAAATCCAATATGGATAGAGGTATGTGAGTTTACTCCTGATCTGTGTAGTCTCAGTACAGTCCCTGGGCTCTGCTGCTTGTTCCCTGAATTGCAGGGGTCATGTGGACTGAATATTGATTGTGTCGTGGCTAAAGACTCTTTCATAACACAGAAACTTGAAAGTGCAGAATTCAGATTCCGATAGAATCCATGTCTTTGGAAATAGGCTCCACGTACTTTTGTGTGTATGTGTGTGTGCATGTTCCTAAGATTCAAAGGGAGATATGCATGGTACTCATCCCATCCTACACCACCAGCAGGGTTATGTCTGGAAGACCCCTGAGCAGGGCTGCCACCTGAGTGGCAGAGCTAACCTTAGCTGGCTGCAGAAGAGCACTGGCTTTGCAGAACAGAGGGCTGAGTTGTGGCTCTCAAGTTGTAGCATGAGCAGCTCTGCCTCCTGTTTTCTTTCTCTCTGTTCAGTTTCTGAGGACAGAAGAATCTCAGCCCAATGGACAGATGCAAGCTTCTGGTACCATGTGTTGTACCAGGGAATGGAGCTGGAAACTTGGTAGGAGAGGCAAGGAGAAAATCAAATTTTGCTGGTAAGGGTGACAGGAAAGATGAAACAGAGCAGCAGCAGGTGTGGGGGGCTGGGATAGTTGCAGGCTGTAGTTTTCTGCCCACGTCTGTTTTTTCTCTCTTTGCCATGAGATTTGTTACGCTGATGCATGCCATTCCAGAGTGAGCTCTGAACCTAGTGTGTCCGCGCAGGCCTTAATTCCCTCAGGCTGGCTTGTGCTATAGTGATTCTTTAATCACTGTGGTTATCCCAGCAGTGTCTATATCCAAAAGGAAAGTAATTTAAAAGTAGCTTGTGAGTACTGAAAAAATAGTTTAAAGTTTTGTATTTTAATAACAGCATAATATCAATTGTTTACATCTATTGGACCAATTATATTGTAAATGTTACTTGCCCTAGTAAAACCATTGTAAAAATCTAGTAAAACCCAGGTGAACCTACAAAATGATTTTATTACACCAAGTCTAATTCTCTGGGTACAGACTCTCTCACCAAAATTCACCTCTTCATCTACACGTCTGATTTTGAATGCAGTATTATTCTCTCTCATGGGAGAAAATTATAAGCAAGATTCACTAGGAAGTTACAGGCGGATTACATTTTTAATTATTAGTATCTTATTTATTACTTGCTGAACACTGATGAGGCATTTGGCATTGCACTGATGCATTTGAGGAAGCTTTGTTCTGAATCCAGCTGTTGAAAGTGACAGTCATGTGTCTGTGTGTGGGGATACGAAGAAGCAAAAGATCCTTAACTGTAAAGGGAGCAAGTATCTTTGTCCTGTATGTTTCTAGTTGAAAGTAGTTGAGGAATACTAGAAACTAACTCTTCTAATTCAGCAGTGTAATATCTGTAATATGTGAAAATAAGCTTCTGAGCCAGGCTTTTGCTGCAATATTAAATTTCTCCTTCTGCAAGTAAGTGATAGTCACTGAGCAGGCCTTTTGGTATCTGTCAAAATATACATTTAGTTGACTAATATGAAGAGGTGGGAGGCAATATGCCTTTTATCTACCCTTGAGCAGACACGTTTAGGACTCTGTTTAACTTTCACTGGTGTTGCCAGCAATATCTGTTAAAGATTATATTTTCTCAGTTTCAAAATCCATTCAGATGAGACAACATGTAGAGTTACAGTCAATATTTTGAAGTTAATGTTTTTTTGTTTGTTGTTTTTTTTTTTTTTGCTAAGGGTAGTGTCTTTTTTTTTTTTTGCTGGAGAGGAAGCCTGCCCAAAGTGACATCATCTGAAGTTAGGTTCAGAGAAATAGGAGGTGGTGGGAAGTATCCTTGGAAAGAGGGAGAGATCTTGACATTCTCCAGCCTCCCCTCTTAGCCCAGCATCAGAGTAGGGTATCGGCTATACACAGAACATGGGCTTTTGGGGGGACAGCATCATTTGAACAGATGAAGCAGGGATCTTGCTAAGTTACAGACTTGTATGAAGGCGGGCAGCAAACTGCAGTGCTTTTACAGACCTGTGGCCTATGCATCTCCTCTTGGCATCATTAGAAAATAAGATTCATATTGCTCAGGATAAATGAGGAGTGTAATTAAGAAATAAAGAGTTTTGGCTATCAGGCTGTCAAATAAATAAATAAAAAAGGAGAACAGAAGGGAAAAGTATTGAACTAAAAAAAAACGTTTGCTGGCATTTCCTATTTTTTGAATACAGACTTAACCTGGTGTATGTGTGTGCATTATACCCATGAGATACATGTGAACGTTGCTAAGGAAAGGAGGGGAGTTTTCCTTCAGCTGGTGATTATTTCGTTATAGCCAGCCTTTGTAATTTGTATCCTTTTGAGTTAAGATTATCCAGAGGCTGCTTACTCATCAAAATTTGAATCAAACATGCTGAAACCTAACAGAAGGTAATGTTAATGAGGTTCATGCCTGAACCTTATGTTTTATAGTCTTTTGAAGCCTTATTAAATATTGTTGTGACTTCTACACTTGATACATTCTTGAAAGGCAGCTGGATGCCCAGCAGCATTGACCAGAATTCCGTATCAGTTTTTGATAGCACTAGCAAACACGATATTTAAAAAGAGGGAATTAATGAGAAGCCAGAACTGCATTCTCAAGTGCTGTCAGCTTGTTCTCCAGAAAACATATTGATTCAGATTACTAGAACACCCACCTGTTTGACCTATTTCACTTACATTCACAGAAAGATTTACACAATCTTGAGAATATAGAATACACTTCAGAATGTATATAAGAAAACTTGACTCTGTCTTTTCTGAAGACACAGAATACTTATTTTCAAATTGTTGCTGAACGTGGTGGTATTTCATGTAGTGGGCTATATGAAGCTGTACCAGAAAAGTTAGAGTACCAAGTTGTGGCACCAATGCCCACATACTATCTACAGTTATGTCGGTGGGCTCTGGCTTTATGACATGCTTTATAGCTGCACTCCTCTAGTCATGCCACTGGCACTCCAGTAGATAACCACAGAGGCCAGTCAGCCTGCGAGAGCAGCGAGTGCTGTAGAGCTCAGAATGGTTCAAGCAAGTTGTTAGCAAGTCAGAGCTGTATGAACTCTTTCAGTGAACCATTTTCCTGATAAAATTACCCCTATTTCTGCATTTGAAAGCAGATCATGAATTCGTGACTCATTCCTGTGTAGTTTACTTCAAAGAATTTTATCTTTTGGTTACAGAGTTTGTCTACACAATTTGTAATCGGTCATCTAAGATGCAAATTAGTCTGTTTGAGCTTTGAAGTTTATTAAACAGCTTTTGCTGTTTTCAGAGTATTTGTAAACATTCATAACTGTTGTGTGATCTTATACATAAATAATAAAATCTTTTCCATGTGCAGCTTTTATTCTTTAAAGCAATAGACAATGTTTGCAAATGCATTTTTGTTTCATTTTCCCAAAGCTAGACTGAATTGCATTTACATGAAATGTTCATTTATTATTTACAAGGATTTAAAAAAAAAATGTGAAAGGGAAAACATAGGATTTGGTAGATAAGCTATTAAAAATATTTAGGTAGTTCATATGAGAAGGATTAAACTGAAGTGATAACATCACCTTGGAATTAGTGGCTTCAGACAGCAGCTTCTGTCATGTAGAAAATTACTTTTTTTCTACTATAGTTTGCCTATTGAGCTTTATAAAGTCAGTTGCCTCTGTGATCTGCATTACAACAGCTAAATGAGTAGTTTAAGGTTGTTTTTTTTTTAATATTTTTTATTTTTATTACAAAGTTAGTAAACTAATGTGAATAAAGTATTCATGAAGAAGTCATTAAAGCTCTTAACTTCATATTAAACTCATACATTTCAGCTCTGAAAAAAATGGTGGATGGTGGACTCTTAATCATTAGGACAACTTGTTATTAATCCTTTTATAAGCCATTTAGCTTTATCAGGGCCAGTTTTTAGTAACATCAGATGAATGTGCTGTTCTTAAGAAAATTCCAAAATGCTGCCAGCTGCTGCTTGCCTTGAAGTGGTACTGAGTGCTAGCTACCCCTTCTACACTGAGATCCTCTGGCATAACTTATATCAGAGCGTATCACAGAAAGGAGATGTTACATTTAAGAGAAAGGGAATTTACCAACACACAAAACTTTTTCTGTTTTAACTGTGAATATTATATATCCTTGGCCCATTTGAGACAATATTGGCCTTGGTCTAAAAGCTCATCTGTCATTTCTCTTCAGTACGGATACTCAGGCAGTTCTTCCCTCTTCTGAGTATGCCAATTTCTGCCTTTCTGTGCCATAACACTGTGGGATGGGGAATATATGCTCTGTCGTATTGATCCATAAGATCACAAAGCACTTCCATTATAGTGAGGCAGAGTGCAACCTTACTGAAGAGTTGTTGGAAGTTGTCATAAATAAAGGCAAGAACAGACATCACAAATTTGGTTTAGGAGGGGTAGCATCTCCTTTTTTCACGCTCCTGGCTTACTGTGAAAGGAGGTACACAGAAAACAGGGCCTCCTCCCCAGCAAAAGCTCTGGAGGCAGAATGGAATGCATATAAGATACTTCCAAGAAATAGCTATCAGATTCAGTGTCCAATATTTGCAACTTTTTTTCTTTTTCTTTTTTCCTTTGGCTTCTAAGGCAGATGAGATAAATGAAGTTTATATGGTGTTTCTTCATTGGTTTGGAAGGGGTAAACAGCTGTTTATTGCATTTCAGAAGGCATGGACTTGTTCCTGTTCCACAGAGGACCATCTGCAAAGCACTCCAACCAGTAGGCCTCCATGGGTGGCATATTCCATAAGCAGAAGTCTTCTGAAACTGTATTTAGCCAATACTGAAGCAAAAGCAATGTGGCTTACTCAAAAAGGGAGTCATATTACAAAAGAAATCAGTACAGAGTAAAATAGAGATACATGTATTTATAAGAGCAGAGAACACTGCCCCTGTTAGATATTTCACCTGCAAAGCTAGAAGCTGTGGAGAACAGGAACAAGTACAAATACTTAAAAAAATGAGGAGAATGAGTACACCTCTTTTCAGCTTCATTAGCTCAATTCAGATCTGAATTTATTCTTAAGCTTTAAAAGCTCTTCAGTATTGATCTTTTCATATTGTGTTGTTTCTTGTGCTCTTTCTTCCTTATCGTGTAGTTTAGAGAACAGGCTGAGAAGCTGATGACCTAGATTCTGCTCTTGGGTTTGCCACAAACTTCCTATGTCATTTGACTTATCAAGGTAAATAGTCTCCTTGTGCTGTAATATAGAAGTAAGATAGCATTTTCTACATACCCAAGATATTTCAAAGTAAATTCATTAGTGCTTGTAGTGATCTCCATTTTGGTGAGTGCCACAGAAACTAATGACATTTGCAAGGGCAATAAATAATGGATGCTACATTTTTAAACCTTTGTGAAAGAAGTTTGTATTTACACAGAAGAAAATCTCTTTTGTATATGCAGATTTAAGTAATCGGTCCTCCTTGCCACAAGATACTTGGAGGCAAATTTACTGTAGGTTTAAAAAGGAATGGAGAAAATGTTGAAAGAAAAATCCATGGAAAGCTATTAAATACCAAGATAGCAGCTCTCAGAAAGTCTAAAAACAGTCAACTGGTATTTTGAGAAGGTTTCCTGATAACCTTCACTCAGTCTTTGCTGCTGAGCACAGCCAGAGACATGGTGCTGGGATAGCTGGGCCTTTGTCTGACCTTTGCTGCCATTCTTAGGTTCTTTTGGCTTTGTAACCTTAGCATCAACAGTCTTCTTTTTGTGCCTGAGCACAGATCAGTTTAATGCTTTGTCATCAGTGTAGGCAGATACCCAAAGCACTAGATTCTCTTTAATATTCTAGTCTCTTACATTTGAAGCAGAATATGACCAGACAGACACGTGTCAATCCAAAGGTCTTCATGAGGAGCTGCAATCAGACTTTACAAATGATGTGCCTTGCTTCTGGTGTGACAAAGTTTCGTCTCAAAAGTCTCAATCACTAGCACTTGTCTAGAAGTAAAGTCTGTGGGATAATAATGCACCAATCCTGTGAGTCATTCCAGTGAGCAGGGACCCTTATGAAGAATTAAAAATGGGAAAGAATTTGTAGTTTGAAAACATTGTCTCTAATGCACTCTCTCAATCTGTTCTGTTGTAGAAATTTGTGAAGAGTGCTTTACACAATGATAGAGCTAATAGAGTAGGAGGTGGAACACTAATTACGGTACATAGCAGTACTTAAAAACCCGTGGCAATAGGTAACTACAATAAAGAACGCTGCAGGCCTTTTCTAATCTTCAGCATGAAGAGAGAATTGGGCTTAAATAAGAGCAGCAGATTCTGTCCCCTGAATTGTAAGTCTCGGTGTATCATAGTTTTCCTGCTAGTTGGGACAGACATTTATATACCTCTTTAAGGAAGATTTTCATTTTTCAAGCTTGCAGTGGGACAATGAAAACTGACTGACTTTACCCATAAACTTAATGGAGCCCTGGGGGCATGGAGGAGGGATAGCTGTAAGAGCTCTTGCTGCTTTCCATTTGAATGTTATGTTATTTCTCGAATTTAACTGGACTCAAGTAAAAAATTGCCTCTTTGCTTTTATAATTACCAGGGAGACATAAATTCAGCAACATGTGCTTGGTCAGCTATCATGCTTTTCTTGGAAGCGATGAATTTGCAGCATGCTCTGAAGTGATTATTTTCTTATCATTTGTGGTATCTAAGCTTTTTTTCCTGATAAATCTAATTCATATGGTTTGACAGTTCAAACAATGTGTTTTCTGTGTCTCGGGAGGGAACCTATGGCTTACTTTTGGTTTAGTAACTTAAGAGATTAGGTTTTGCATAATGTAAATCTGAGGTTGGTGATATTTTGTCTGTAATGCTATGAATGCAATTAGTGAGATAAATACAGAGCTAAATTCATTTTCTCTGAAAAGAGGCAATCTGATTGCTATGCAAAAAGCACCTTTATTAGCAATACTGGTGCTTCATAATGTGGTTAGCAATGCATAGAGTGGCATTTTGATTTGCAGCTTTAAAGAATTCTGGGATGAATAAAACATGGAATTAATTGCCAAAGAAGAACCTTTGCCAGACTAGATGAGATCTACTGTGCTGAATAAAAGCTATAACCTATGACAGGCTCTGTTTCACTCCCAAAGGAAATGATGTCAATACCAGAAAAGGTTAAATTGCACTTCAAGTAATTTGCAGCTGCCAGAGTTTCTTCCCCTTCAAATGTAAGGTTGAGGGTAAACATGTATACGTGTGTCCTATCATCCTGCAGCCGGTACGATTACAACAGAGCCGTGAAGAGTGTCAGACTCCATGCTCTGGATCAATAAATTTGGATCAGTGATGATTTTGAAGCAAGAAGAGCTGTTAAGTTGGCAGGGAGAACAGGCGGATTTGGGTGCCCAGGAGAACAAATAGAAAATATATATAATTTCAGAAAATATATAATTTCAGAAAAAATATAGTAAATATTATTTCTGTTCTATTATTTTTAACAGAGGTATTAAATTCAGCTGAGGTCTGCTGTGGATCTGCCTAGAGTTGATGCATCTAGTTGAATACAGACTTGTTTAATAGCTCAGTTTTGAAACCCTGTAAAAGTGAAATCCAGGAAAGAAAAGATATATAGAACAAAATTGGAAAACAAACAACAACAAAAGCCTGTGTTCAACTGCTTTTAAACAATAGACATCAAGTTTAAACAAAAAACCATCAGCTGGGAAACTGGTCAGTAGAGACATATGAGAATAGTTTGACTGTTTTCTGGACTAATTGTATTTTTTACAAGAGGAAAAAAAAAGTTACATGAAGCTCTAGCAGGCATGTTTTGGTCTAAAAGCAATTTGTGTGTGCAGAGTCTGCATTCAGTGGTTATGATTTTGCCATCTAAAAGCCCTTACAGGAGGCACCGTGTAAATAAATTGAGCTTCTGTAGGAGTGTACAGATTTTCTGTGCAGGTTTTTATCAGTGTGGCATCCAGTGAGACAACCGGCAATGCACATTTGTAAAATTGCCCAAGCTGTGTTGGAAGCCTACGCAGTGCTTCAGAAAGGTGGGAAGGACCTTGAAGCTGCACGCTGTTGCCTACTGGTAGCTCTGCATTAGTGGTTATTTCTTGACAAATGCAATCATGCTGAGGAAGATCTATTAAACAATCTAACAAAATGCCAATGCCCTTGATTTTTCTGACGTTACATTTCTGTTGTCTGGTGATGTATTTTTCAGGTTTGTTAGGGGAAGGAAAGAGAACAGAAATTCTTGTGGGCTCTCACAGACTTCATTGACTGCTGCCAGGTAGCTCCTGTAACAAGCCCAAAGGATATCCAGTGTCAGCCTCACACACTTGTGTTTGTGAAGGATGGCAGCTGGACCAGCACAGCAGCAGACCCATCATGTGTTGATGGGGCCTTTGCTATGAGGGGAGTTAATAGTCAACCAAGAGCAACAGTGTCTTCCCTTTTTTTCCAAACTTGTGCACATCAAACACACTCACGCACTCCCACAAGTCTGGATTTGTAAAATTTGATTTCCCAATATGGTCTTTAAAAGCCCATAAAACCACTGTGTGTATGTGTCTAGTGTAACACGATATAGAGGAGGAGGAAGACGAGCAGAAAGATTGTTTCAAACTGCTTGCTTTAGCGAACAGTTCCAGATTAATACCACTGAGAAACACAACTGTTCTGGAGGCTGTGACAGAGAGAATCTTACTGATATGGAGTATGAGAATATGAGCTCGGTTACAGCTTAATTCCTTTGTTTGTAATCTGAATGATAACAGAGATGGGAGAAGGAGATCGGAAGAATTTTAAAGAATGGAGTGCATGACCAAGGATTTTTTTTTCCAAAATAAGTGTAGATTTCTTAAATTCATATTCATTTCTATGTAAATTGTAAATTAAAAGGTTCTTTTATTAAGACCTAGTAAGCTTCATGGAATCATGGGAGCATCTAGCAGAAGAGATAAGCAGAGTATTCATCTGTATAGACTTGGAATGAATAAAACACCCATACCATGGTAATTTTGATATCAATATTTGTCATACTTATACTGGTGCATTCTAATGGGCTGTTTTTCTGTAGATCTGTGCACAATGGTGAGGTGAATAATTAAAAAAAAATAAAATAGAGAAAGAGAGTGAGAAAAGCAGGAGCTTTCTAATGAGAAATGAATATCCATACCCTGGATTTTCAGGGTTGTGTCTGGGCTTATGAAAAACTTCAGCAAACAGAGAAGATTTGAAAGAGTTTTACATATTAAAATCTCACTGTATCATGAAACCTAATTAGGAGTCTACTGTTACATTTTATCTCAAATTATTGTGGATCGAATTTTCAGCTATGGCCACCAAATGCCTGATTATTTGTCCATGGCAGTTTTCAGCTAATATCAGTAGGTCTAGAGACAAGTTAGTGTCTGTTGAATATTTTTCTCACTGTATGCAATACTCACATTTTCCATGCACCTTATTAATCTCTGTGCAGGTACTATTTCAAAATGCTAAAAGAAGCATTTATGTATGAGGTAACTTGGAAATAGAGACAGCTGATGGATTGGTTGAGTCAAGAGGTGACGGTTTGGGAAACTGGACAATGCCATGTGGTTCTGGATGGACCCGTAAATCCATCTCACTATCAGTCATCAGATGTACCTTGCTGGAAGTCTCATGCTTGCCAAAGACTGAGTTGTTTACATACACAGATTATGCATTTTATTTGAGTCTGCATTAAAACAGCACAGCCTTCCTGGTGCTGTACTATTGCTATCATGTTACTTGGCACTTCTATAGCTATTCTCCTGTGGGATAGAGGTTTGTCAAATACTGGTATGAAGGATCTTTGTGTATGTTTACTGGTGTCCATGGTAGGGACTGTGTAATATCATATTTTAATTAAAGAAACAAAAATAGGAAACCCAACTCTTTAAGCCAAATGTTAGATTATTGTTTTGCAACTAGTATTAGCCTTCAAGCAACATGATGCTATGATTACATTTTTCTTCTGAAGAGTGAAATCATTCGTGCATGTTGGCTGGTAATTCACTTCAAAGCCCACATCCTTTGTAAACAGATCTGTCTTCCCCTTTCTTATCTCTGTGCAGTTGATTTGTCCTACATATCCTGTATGACTATAGTCTATTTTAATTTTCATTGTTTCTCAGTTATTTCTCCAGTTTTCCAAGATGAGTTGGAATTATGATCCTCTTCTCTGGTCTGTGCTGCCTATGATCAATGCAGGAACATACTTGGTGGTGGTTAATCATACACAGTTCGGTGCTTTTGCCTGAAATACCCACCTTGCTGTAACTGGTGGTAGGCACATCGATTTTCCACATACTCTTTTGTCAGGTGTCATCTACAGGAAATGTGTGCATGTTCTGGTGTATATGATAGAGGATATCAATTTGTCTCCTGAATAATGAGGATTTCACATAGGGTGCCATCAGTGCTATGTAGCTTTGTACCACCTAAGAACTCTGCGTATTGATGAACTCTTCTATAGAGCAATTGTACTTGTGCTCCTCCGATCTCACAATGTGCGTGGTACACCTGTTAGCTGATCTCCTATCTGTTTTAGCTGGTAGACCTTGTAATCAGGTTGCCATTGCCATTTTAATCCTTTAAGTTTGTATTGATTGTTTTTTCCAAAGCTTAATTCTTAGAAGCTAAAGAGTGAAAGTTTCTTAGTCTTTGGAATTTGTAGAGTGTATCAATACACAGCTTAATGCTATCATCTGAAGAATGCCAGAGTGAATAAGGAAAAATTGATGTTTCTATAGCCTGAGAACGTGATATTGCTAGTGCTACATATATTAAACTGCCAGAGGGAATTTTTCTTTAGTTCCGACAATTGAATAAGACTATTAAGAACAAGTCAAAAGCTATTTTGTTTTCAGCTGTTCAAAACTGCACAATTTAGACACATTCCTTGTTTGCTTTGTGCCTGTTTGAAACCATTTTGTTCCACATCTGTATCACAGAATCACAGAATCACAGAATTTCCTAGGTTGGAAGAGACCTCAAGGTCATCGAGTCCAACCTCCAACCTAATGCTAACAGCCCTCCACTAAACCATATCCCTAAGCTCTACATCTAAACGTCTTTTGAAGACTTCCAGGGATGGTGACTCCACCACTTCCCTGGGCAGCCTGTTCCAGTGCCTCACAACCCTTTCAGTGAAGAAGTTCTTCCTAATATCCAGCCTAAAACTCCCCTGGCTCAACTTAAGCCCATTCCCCCTCGTCCTGTCACCAGGCACGTGGGAGAACAGACCAACCCCCACCTCGCTACAGCCTCCCTTGAGGTACCTAAAAAGAGCGATAAGGTCACCCCTGAGCCTCCTCTTCTCCAGGCTGAACAAGCCCAGCTCCCTCAGCCGCTCCTCGTAGGACTTGTTCTCCAGGCCCCTCACCAGCTTCGTCGCCCTTCTCTGCACCCGCTCAAGCACCTCGATGTCCTTCTTGTAGCGAGGGGCCCAAAACTGAACACAGTACTCGAGGTGCGGCCTCACCAGAGCTGAGTACAGGGGGACGATCACCTCCCTAGCCCTGCTGGTCACGCTGTTCCTAATACAAGCCAGGATGCCGTTGGCCTTCTTGGCCACCTGAGCACACTGCTGGCTCATATTCAGCCGACTGTCAACCATCACTCCCAGGTCCTTCTCTGCCTGGCAGCTCTCCAACCATTCCTCTCCCAGTCTGTAGCTCTGCTTGGGGTTATTGCGCCCCAGGTGCAGGACCCAGCACTTGGCCTTGTTGAACTTCATGCAGTTGACCTCAGCCCATTGGTGCAGCCTATCCAGATCCTCCTGCAGAGCCTTCCTACCCTCAAGCAGATCGACACACGCACCTAACTTGGTGTCATCTGCGAACTTACTGAGTGTGCACTCGATGCCCTCGTCCAGATCATCGATGAAGATATTAAAGAGGACCGGCCCCAGCACCGAGCCCTGGGGGACGCCACTAGTGACTGGCCTCCAACTGGACTTGGCTCCATTCACCACGACTCTTTGGGCCCGGCTATCCAGCCAGTTTCTAACCCAACGAAGCGTGCGCCAGTCCAAGCCAAGAGCAGTCAGTTTCTTGAGGAGAATGCTGTGGGAGACGGTGTCAGAAGCCTTGCTGAAGTCAAGGTAGACCACATCCACAGCCTTTCCCTCATCCACCCAGCGCGTCACTCTGTCATAGAAGGAGATCAGGTTCGTCAGGCATGACCTGCCTTTCATAAAGCCATGCTGACTGGGCCTGATCGCCTGCTTCCCCTTCAAGTGCTGCATGATGACTCTCAGGAGGATCTGCTCCATGAGCTTTCCTGGCACTGAGGTCAAACTGACAGGCCTGTAGTTTCCCGGGTCTGCCCTCCGGCCCTTCTTGTAGATGGGCGTCACGTTTGCTAGCCGCCAGTCAATTGGGACCTCCCCCGATAGCCAGGACTGTTGATAAATGATGGACAGTGGCTTGGCCAGCTCCTCTGCCAGTTCCCTCAGTACCCTTGGGTGGATCCCATCCAGCCCCATCGACTTGTGCACATCTAAGTGCCATAGCAGGTCACCAACCAGTTCTTCATGGATAATGAGGGCCACATCCTGTTCCCCATCCCCTTCCACCAGCTCAGGGTACTGGGTATCCAGAGAACATCCGGTATTGCCGCTAAAGACTGAGGCAAAGAAGGCATTGAGCACCTCCGCCTTTTCCTCATCTCTTGTAACTAAGTTTCCCCCCGCATCCAGTAAAGGATGGAGATTCTCCTTAGTCCTCCTTTTTGTGTTGATGTATTTATAGAAACATTTTTTGTTATCTTTAACGGCAGTAGCCAGATTGAGCTCCAGATGAGCTTTGGCCTTCCTAATTTTGTCCCTGCACAGCCTCGCTACTTCTTTAAAGTCCTCCTTAGTGGCCTGCCCACTTTTCCAAAGCTTATAAACCCTCTTTTTCCTCCTAAGATCAAGCCACAATTCTCTGTTGAGCCAGGCCGGTCTTCTTCCCCGCCAGCTCGTCTTTGGGCACGTGGGGACAGACCGTTCCTGCGCCATGAAGACTTCCCTCTTGAAGATCGCCCAGCCTTCCTGGACCCCTCTGCCCTTCAGAACCGCCTCCCAAGGGACTCCACCAACCAGTGTCCTGAGCAGTTCAAAGTCAGCCCTCCGAAAGTCCAATACAGCGGTTTTACTGGTCCCCTTCCTGGCCTCGCCAAGAATAGTGAACTCCACCATTGCGTGATCACTCTGCCCGAGACAGCTCCCGACGATCACGTCCTCCACCAGTCCTTCTCTGTTTGTGAAGAGAAGGTCTAGCGGGGCACCTCCCCTGGTAGGCTCACTAACCAGCTGTGTCAGGAAGCTATCTTCCACGCTCTCCAGAAACCTCCTAGACTGCTTTCTCAGGGCTGTGTTGTGCTTCCAGGATATGTCAGGGAAGTTGAAGTCCCCCACGAGTACAAGAGCTGATGATTTTGCAACCTCTGTCAGCTGCCTGTAGAATTCCTCATCCGTCTCCTCATCCTGGTTCGGCGGTCTATAGCAGACCCCGACCAGGACACTAGCCTTGTTGTCCCTGCCGATCCTAACCCAAAGGGACTCGACCTTGTCATTCCCAACCTCGAGTTCTACAACCTCAAAAGACTCTCTAATATAGAGAGCCACACCACCACCCCTTCTATGCTGCCTGTCCCTTCTATAGAGCTTATAGCCAGGCATTGCAGCACTCCAGTCATGAGACTGGTCCCACCACGTCTCTGTGATGGCAACCAAGTTGTAGCCTGCCTGCCGCACGATGGCTTCCAGCTCCTCCTGTTTGTTACCCATGCTGCGTGCATTGGTGTAGATGCACTTCAGCTGGGCCATTGCCTTATCCTCCGGCCTTGCCATTGTTCCCCCTGGCACAGCCCCAACAATCCTAGCCTCAGCCCCATCCCCCTTCCTACCTAGTTTAAAGCCCTCTCAATGAGCCCTGCCAGTTCCTGGCTCAGGATCCTTTTTCCCCTAAAGGATAGGGACCCGTCTGCGGCCATCAGGCCAGGTGCTGAGTAAAGTGCCCCATGATCGAAAAACCCAAGATTTCTGCGTTGGCACCAGCCCCGGAGCCACGTGTTTAACAGGTGGGCTTTCCGTGTCCTCTCTGAACCCCTCCCTGCCACCATAGGGATGGACGAAAACACCACCTGCACTCCCGCTCCATCCACTAACCGACCCATTCCCCTAAAGTCCCTTTTGATAGCCTTGAGGCTTCTCTCTTCGATGTTATCACTGCCCGCCTGGACTATCAAAAGGGGGTAATAGTCAGAGGGGCGTACCAGGTTAGGAAGCTTCCTGGCAACGTCCCTGACCCTGGCCCCAGGGAGACAGCAGACTTCCCTACGGGTAGGGTCAGGCCGACAAATAGGGCCCTCTGTTCCCCTAAGAATCGAGTCACCAACAACAATAACCCTCCTGTCTTTCTTGGTGGAGGCAGTCCTGAGGCGCGGAGTCGACCTCCTCGCCCCAGGCATCCTCCTGGGAACATTTGCTACCTCTTCCTCACACACCGACCTCTCAATCTCTAGGGCCTCAAACCTGTTGTGTAAGGGCACCTGGGAAGGTGGGGCCGGAAGGGGAGAGCATCGCCTGCGATGTCGAGCAGGGACCTGCTTCCATTCCTCCTCAGCTCCCAGATCCCCTCCCCCTGCCCGACGGGGACAGGGCAGGGGGTCCGCCCCCATTTGGGGAGTCTCACCTCGGCACCTCCCCTTGAGGCCCTGCAGGGAGTTACTCCAGAAGTCTATCTCCCGCTCACACTCCCTGATGGCCCTCAACCTCTCCACCTCCTCCTTGAGCTCCGCCACCATGCGGACCAGATCATCCACCTGCTCGCACCTCACGCACGCAGTTTCTCTGCCTCCCGCCGATGGCAGCAACAGGCTCAGACACTCCATGCATCCGGTGACCTGAACTGCGGCATTTTTTAACGGATAGTCGGTCTGCGTGTGTACCGACTTTCTGGAGAGCGCGCCGTGCCTGGTGGCGACCATTATCGCCTAGTTACGGCTGTTGTTAACGAGGTGTTGTTTGTGTGTAGGGGGAGCGCTCTTGCCCTTCCTGCGCGCCCTGCCTGCGCGAACTGCCGCGCCACTCCCTTCTGACGCGCCACGCCCTGTTTGCCCGCCCTGTTCGCCGCGCTCCTGGTCGCTCGCGCTCCCTAAGGGCAGCTTTTGAACGGCCGGGGAGGGGGCGCTGCTGGCTCCGCCTTCGCCTCGTCAGCCTCCCTCACGAGGGCTGCCGGGTCCTGGCGGCTCCCTCAAGTAGGCTCGATGCCGGAAAAAATTAGCCCTGCCTGGCCCGATCCCCCGCTCCGCTGCAGAACGCGCCTGCCCCGGAGCCGATCGCCTCGGCAAATGGCGATCTCCATTTTTTGCCGATGTATGGTCATCTCCATTAAATTGTATTGTGAAAGCTTGCTGCATACGACCTGGTGAACTGACATTCAGAGATAAGGTGACCATCTGCTCATACACCTGAAGCTTTGTGCTTAGAATTACATTTTACTTTGACTATGGCAGGCCCTGAATGGATCCTCTGAAGGGTCAAATGAAAACAGAAGCCAACAGAAGGCAGCTTTTATTAGTACAGAAACCTGTTGCATAACTTCTTAGGGTGTAGGTCAGGCAAGAAAATTACTGGTTAAGGTAGAACCTTTTAACCATCTGTACGTTGATTCCAAGTCTCAGATTTATCCTTGCTGTCAATCCATTAACTTCCCTGAAATAACACCAGGGATGCTTTTGGCTTTTAGCTCACTTTCAACATTTTATCAGCTCACTCATTTACATCTCACTCATCTTCTGTATTGTTTCTTTGCTTCACTCAACAATGTTTTCCTGTACTGAAGAAGTTGGGACTTAACTGATTCTCTTGGTAACCCAGACATTCCTAATATGGGAGCTGGAAGCATATAAAAACTAGCACTAACACTCCTTCAGTGAAACTTCAAACTTGTTACCCCATTCTCATTAGTTTTATACTGGATGGTTGATTATTATTTTTAAATTAAAATGAAAAAAATATCCATAGCATCCACAATTCCAGTGTTTACAGGTTTTTTGGGGGAGGAAAGTCTGAAGAGTTCATTCTTAACATTATGTGGCATTGAGAATGGAATAACTGGATACAGAAAGTGAAGATAGGACTTACGATCAAAGTCATACTAGAGCCTCAATCTTCATCTGTAGGAGAAAGTTCTCTTACAGTCATAATAGCTTTTCAGTAATAAAGATGAGTTGAGTCAATTGTAATTTATGTCAGAGTATGAAGCAGCAGAATCCCAGCTGGAACCAGAACTGCATGGATCCTTTCCATCTCTCTCTTACACAGATAGGCACAGAAAATTTATCTTAATTCATTTTTTTATTATTATTATTTTTTACTTGCAATCAGCATTGCAATGTGGTTAATGAGGGCTTGAAAGCCCAAGTCTCTTTACAATGGATTTCATGTTCTGTATTGATTTGTCAAAAGGCAGGAGTTGACCTGGAAACCATGTTCTAATGGAGGCTGTATTTCTTTGTCTTTAGCTTTTCATTTTGGAATATCTTTTTCTTTACAGATATCACCATATTTGAAAGAGTACATTGTGCAAATTGCATATACTGTGCCTATTGGCCACCAACTTTCTTGTTGTTCTATGTTTTAGAGTGGTCTGTTTGTCTGGTATTACTACAGAACCACAGAAAGGTCAAGGTTGGAAGGGACCCCTGGGTCTACCTGGTCCAAGCCCTGCTCAAGCAGGGACACCCAGAGCAGTGTGCCCAGAACCATGTGCAGGCACCTTTAGAAGATCTCCAAGGAGGAGACTCCACAACTTCTCTGGGCGGCCTATGCCAGTGCTCTTGTCACCCGCACAGCACAGCAGTACTTCCTGATGTTTGGAGGGAACCTCCTGTGTTCCATTTTGTGCCCACTGTCTCTTGTCCTGGCACTGGGCACCAAAAAGAGCCTGGCTCTGGCTTCCTTGCACCCTCCCTTCTGGTATTGATTTGATACATTTGATGAGATCCCCTTGAGCCTCTTCTGCTTGAGGCTGAACAGTCCCAGCTCTCCCAGCCTCTCCTCACAGGAGAATATCAGAGCAAGTAATAAAGGTGTTACTACATAGCTATATAATTTGAGAAATAAATTAAAAATAGGAAAAAATATTTCCTAAAAAATAATAAAATGAATGATAGATTCTACTCCGTTCTAGAAATGTTGTAGAGACAATTGCAAAAATTGGGCTTTCTTCATGGCAACATAAGGAGGAAATCACATGAGGACCGTTTTGTGAAAACAATGATATTTTCTCACAGCTGTTTGCCATTGCTGTGTGCTCCGAGCCTCCCTGGAATTAGGTGTGATAGTGTGTGCATGTACAGAATTATTCCAGGACACAAAGTGATGCATGTAGAACTGTTTCTTCCTCTACACTGTGAAAGAAATTCCTTTGGAATTTCTTTAAAATTTGTGGTTTCTAAATTATGTGTTAGCTTCCAGTGTAACAGAAGTTAATGTGTATAGGTGTGGGGTTGCATTGAGGAGTCTATGTGATTATGGGACGTACATACATAAGTTTGTCTGCAGCTGATTGCATTTCTCAGTGCATGGGATTCTATATTTTGGTGCTGGATCTAAGTAAATGGATCTGGATTTACATACTTCTACACATCTGAGAATGTGGCCCAATGAAGGGACTGAAAATACCACCTTCAGGGGATTTTTTATTCAGGAATCTGTTTTTTGATATATTTTTTTTTCACAAATAAATTGCATTTGAACAGTTTAATGCATTTATTGTATTCACATGTGCCAAGACTGTGAGTATTTTATTAGAGCTGTTTTTTTTTTGGCCTATTATAGGCAGTAAAGTTGAAGCTGAGCAGATGGATAGCACTGTGGAGCCAAGTCAAAAAAAAAAATAAAAATACCACTGAAGTCAATGAAATAAAAGTAGTGATAAACAAGCTGAGAGAGGAAGATGAGCTAGAAAGGGCATCTGACATAACCAGCAGGGGGAACACCTTCTGTGTTCACCTCAGGAGCCCAGAGAAATGATGGGTAAGTGGCATCACACTCCTGGAGAAGCTGCGTGCTCTCAGCTCCTTCCGACACCCTGGAAAGTCAGTGACCCTCAGGGTTTCTGGAGATGGTTGGCACTGCGCTCTCACACTGCTTTTGCAATTCCTCCCTTCCCCCTCTTTGTAAAATCCTCTTAGCAAAGCGGTCCTAATCTCATCTGTTCTCACACATGAATCTCATTATGCCTTTAGGCAGCACTTCCTTCTCAAAACCAGTTTTGCTTATTGTATCTGTTCAGTCGTGAGACCATACCTGAACACAGCACTCTGGATGAGAATACACCACTCACTGATACAGAGGCATTATAAGGTTTGGGATTATTGCTCAGTCCATTCCTAATGCTTTTCTAAACACTTCTGATCTTTCTGATGGATTATCTGCACTAAACAGAAGTTTTTTCATTGAATTGTCCACAGTGACATATGGGACTTTCTCCTTAGTAGTAAAAGTTAATTTACTGTTCCTCAGTGTGCATCAGTTGTTTTCAAATGGAATTGCTTTCTGAGAAGAAATTGGTTTGGAATGCAGGAAGAAATGGTTTGTTGAGTTTGTTACTCTATGAACTACCCCAGAAATGTATTTGAATTATTTAAATCATTCATTGCTGTATCCAAGTCTTATAATACAATATATTACCTTTCCAACAATAGGCAGTGTCCCAAAAAATTAACCTTAAAATACTTTATAACATAGTCTTCTAGTCAGTGATTACATCCATCTTGGGAAAAACAAGGAAAAAAGGAGGCTTGTTGATGTTACTTTATCATAGAATGACAGAATGGCTCAGGTTGGAAAGGACCTCAGATCACCCAGTTCCAACCCCCTGCCATGGACGCTGCCCTGATAGGGTTGCCCAGGGCCTCATGGCCTTTATGTCATGTTAAAATTCAAAACCTTACGATGAGATTTCGCCTCAGAGAAAAGTTTTCGTTGTCTATACAGAAAAGTAAATATGCATATAAAAATGTTTCCAGCAGAAGACTGAGCTCAAGCCCAGTTTCTAATTACTGTAGAGTGTTAGATGGTTGGAAAGCAGCCAGCCAGTTCACCGTTGCTGATGCTCACTGTCCCTGCTTATGAAAAGTGCCCGTCGGGCAGCACTGCTGGGAAGAGCTAACCAGTTATGGTGACACCATCCCTTATAGCCTGTCTCCACCAGTGAATGATTCAGGCTTTTTATTAAATACCAAATGTATACCTGTTCTAAATGGACTCAGTGTCTTCTGAAAATTATGTATGTCTGAAGCATAGAGTTCTGAAATTGAAGCCAAAAGAGATCAAGTTTATAGTCTGGGAACTGAAGCCCACATCTGTTTAGGCGCCTGTATTGCTATTTTGTTAACATACCCTCAACCTAATTTTTTTTTTTCTCTTTACTTTTTCATTTCTGCTTGGCAGCCTAGCCACGTAACTACATTTCAGTTTTAGATAAAGTGCCTTCTACAAAATTAACTTTTTGGTAGTCTTCTGATACATGGCTTAACCTGTGTATCTCTGAGTCCCTTGAACATTATTTTCAGGCTGACATTAACATTAGTAGTCTATTGCACCTAGACAAAGCTTCTTATAATGAATGATCTAGGGAAGCCTGAGTCACTAGGAGTTTAGGTTTAATTGTTTAAGATGGAGGTTATTCAGCAGCTTTCCAATGACATTTTTAATTAAATTCCAATGAGTACGTATGCACGTGTCCCCTGGAGGCAGCTTTAAAATTTCTCTATCAGAAGGTTCTTCCCACCCTCCTACCCCACAGACCATGACAATGTTAACGCTGCTGGTTAATAAGTCTTCATTTTAGTATATTTCATCTTCTCGTACATTAGCTGCTAATTAAAGAAGTCAAAATAATAAGATGAGGAAAAAAATAAGTTGTTTTTCTCCTAATTAAAAATACTTCCAAATGAGAGAAACTCTCAGCTAATTCCATCTGGATAACAAAAAGACAGAGGAAAATATGCCAAGAAAAAAATATCTTTGAAGGGAGCTCAATTATAAACACCATAAAAGCATGAAATGTATAGTGCTAAAATGAATGTGGATGGGAGGAAGGAAAGCTAGCAAAACATAAAGCAGTTTAGGATTGAGAATGATAAATGCCATGCAAATTGGGAGCATAGACAGACACTGAGAAAGGAGAAGGCAAGTAAACTGCCAGAGATGGGTACTACTGCAACCATCTGATTACAGTGCAAATAATGTGACTGCTAGACACATTCTCTATCCCAGTAAGGATTCTCAAACATTACTCAAGAGGAGACCCAATTGGTTATATAGTAAAATGTCCCTAGAGAAAGAAAAAAATAAAAAGAGCCAACCAAGGAACCAGTCAAATCTAAAATCCATCATTTACAGATATTGAACCTCTCTGGAAAAGTGGGATTTGTTACAAGAAAACCAATTCAAGAAAGATAAACTCAAAATGACAAACACAAAAATGACCAAGTTAAAATTGTTATCACTGTATACATTAAATAGTTCTACCTGTTTGCAATGAAGAAGCGTTAGTAAATATCATCCATTAAGTAAAACGCTATTTAGGATTAACTGACAGAGAACCTGGCCTTTTGTGGGTAGTCAGCATTAGCTGATGTTTGTGTACGTGTGTGCATGTAGAACTAATTTCCAAGTAGTTAATGATTTGCTACAGCTACTCATAAAAACATAGATGTACACATGCATAGCACGTGTAATGCAGCATTTTCTCCTACCACGTTGATGCTGGAATTGAGCTGTATCATGCGTCTGATTCTCTTGCAGACACAACACAAAACTCACTTACACGATGTGCACAGGCTTGTGCAGAGAGCTCTAGGCTTTGAGATAACTGCTTTTATTCAGATACTGTATTAAGCAATCATATAGGCAGTGCTAGAATCTTTGCAGTGTGCACAGTCCTCTAGTAAAATATCTAAAGATAAAACAGTGTAAAAGAGGAATCAGAAGCCTTTTGTGTTCTCTGTGCAGGTAGTTAAGTTGCTTTTACCTGCACTGTAGGACACAGCAGGAACTGTCTCCTTCCACAGATCTGTGCTTCCTGACCTGGCCTCTTGTTAGTGTGGTAGATGTGTAACGTCTGGAGTAAAATGCCTCCGAGCAACTGACACGTGAGAACGTATTCTACTGCAGTTGTATAGACAAGCCCGTGTTTGCACACTTGGTCAGTCTAAAAATCTGTTAGCCTGCATTGCTGCCAGCCTATTTCAGTCTTCATATTCTCCTTATTTTCAAAAGTACCAAATTATGTACCAGAGCAGGATTTTACCGCTGTTGTTTTTATGATGTACAAGGATTTTCTGTGCCAAGAAGGTAATTGAATACCATGTCAGTACAACTTGCAGTAAATGAGAAAAACTGAAGATGGATCTGCTGGAGTTTGTATTAGTGGTGCACATTATATGTGAAGTGTGGTGGATGAGGAATTTATCACTTGGCATAATCACAGAAAGCACCTCAGTTTATCTCCTAGTAAATAGCCAGTGCAGTTTTGCAATACAATTAAGTTATTGCTATAGTAATCAATCACCTTGAAGTTATAATATCATCTGACATCACGTCATAACTACCATGAATTCCATGGGACTCCAGATGTGGAAATATGTTGTCTGGTTTTCTGCTTTTAGATTTATTTGGTTAAGTCAGTAAATGACTCTGAAAGGACTATCTAAGAAAGCATCATCAAGCAGTTTGCTTTACAGTTTTTTCTATTCTTATCCAGCTTGTTCTGTTCCATCTTGAAAACAATTGTGTTGGTAGAGTGTCGTGGTTCTGCTCAAGTGGGCAGCCGAGCTCCACCACAGCCGCTCTCTCACTCCCCCTCCTCAAAGAGGAATGGGGAGAAAATATGTGAAAAGGGCTCAAAGGTTGAGATAAGGATGAGAAGATCATGCAGTAATTATTGTAACGGGCAAAACAGACTCAGCATAAGGAGATAGTAAGATTTATTGCTTATTACTAACAAGCGAGAGAAGTGAGAAACAAAGGAAAGAAACCAAAAGCACCTTCTGCCCCCCCATCCACCCTCTTCCACCTCCTCCCCCTGAGTGGCGCAGGGGAATGGGGGTTATGGTCAGTCTACAGCACTTCTTCTCTGCCGCTCCTTCTCGGTCACTCTCGTCCCCTGTGCTGTGGGGTCCCACCCACGGGATACAGTCCTTGCTGAACTGATCCGGCATGGGCTTCCCACAGGCAGCAGCTCTTCCAGAACTGCTCCAGATATGGGTCCATACCACGGGGCCCATCCCTCAGGAGCAAACTGCTCCAACCTGGCTCCCCCACGGGCAGCAGCTCCTGCCAGGTCACCTGCTCCTGCGTGGGCTCCTCTCCACGGGCTACAGGTCCGGCCCGGAATCTGCTCCGGCAGGGGTCTTCCACAGGCGGCAGCCTCCGTCAGTGCAGGGCCACCTGCTCCACCGTGGTCTCCTCCACGGGCTGCAGCGTGGAACCCTGCTCCACCGTGGTACTCCATGGGCTGCAGGGGGACATCCTGCTTCACCATGGTCCTCACCACAGGCCGCAGGGGACTTCTGCTCCGGCGCCTGGAGCACCTCTCCCCCTCCTTCTTTGCTGACCTTGGTGCCTGCAAGGCTGTTCCTCACTCCTCTCACTCTCCCAGCTGCTGTGTGGCGCAGCGTTTTTTTTCCCTGTCTTAAATATGCTCTCACAGAGGCGCAAAACAACATCGCTTATTGGCTCAGCTCTGGAAAACAATGGGGCCCTTCCCAAACATGGGGCAGCTTCTAGATCTTTCTCACAGAAACCACCCCTATGGCCCCCTGCTACCAAAACCTTGCCACGTAAACCCACTACTCGGTGACACCTCCCGTTTTTGTTATGCATGAGCTCCACAGTTGATTACGGCATACATTTTTGGAAGAACTTTGTACAAGTGTGTAACACAGTAGGTAAGTGTATCCCAACACATGAACAAAGATGAAAACATGCATAGCTGCAGACCTGAGCTAAACTCTAACAGATTATTTCCTTATGCTAGTATTAGTGAGGAAGCTGCTAGCTGCATTTAGTTACCCAACACTTTCCAAATAGGCAGAGCTTTTTGAGAAACTCTCACTTTGCAACGGATGCAAGCAGATATTTGCTGTTTCTCAGCAGTCAAGAAACTCCTTGAACTACAGAAATGTGTTTTCAGTGTTCCAGATGATTATTTTTGGAGCAGAAGCAACCATTTCAGGAATAGAAAAAAAATTACTAGTCACAAATATAAATCTACAAAGCCCAGAAAACGCAAGACTTGATATTGACAGTTGATTAGCTAAGTGGTTTTGCACAGAAGTTACATTTTATGATAAATACCTTCAGAAGTACCAAGGAGTGCGATGGCATACTGTGTGTAATGATATATTTTTAACTTTGACAGTTGTGCCTTTTCACTATGTTTACTTTTTCTATCACTACCTCTGCTACCTGTTTTTCAGTGCTGTATCTTTTCCACTCAGGCTGATGAAAATGACTGACAGGCTTTAAGGTTCTGAATTCCCAGTAAGGAATGCCTGCTAATGTGAATCATGCCCATTTTCAGGGTAAATGAAAAAACCTGGCCTTAATGTAAAAAGGGCAACATCTCAAGTAATTTCTAGTGACAGTATTTGTAACTTTTGCTTGCTTACCGGGGTACACGGTTGTGTACTTGTTATGTGCATAGCTTTAGGCTACTGTGTTTTAAAAAGTTGGTTTCCAAAGCTCATCCATGAATTTTCAGAGGCTGAGTTGGAGGATGGATCCTGACTGTGGATCCATTATCTAAGATAGCCCCTGGATTTATGCCATGAACTGTGGAACTACAGACCATTTTAAAATATATTTTTTATTTTCCAGAGTCAGCATTTCAAAAGTTTGCATGTATGAGTATGCATAAATGCTTTGTGTGCTTGCTTTTGAAAATCTGGTCAACGTTCTTTTTTTTTTTTTTTTTTTTTTCTTTTTTTTTTGTGATTTGTAGTTCTATTGTATTATGCTATTTATCATATAGTTTTACTAAAACTCTTTGTTGACAGTTGTCATGAAATCAGAATCAATATATTGACAGTGACATGAAATACTAAAAAACTGTGAGTTTCAATGTGCATTTGTGAGATTTTAGTCATTGGCAAGGGATTTCCAAATCACACTGCACTTAGGGTGTGTTTCCTTGCCTCCTTTAAGAATGCCACCTTTTTAGTACTGTAATGGTGAATCTGGCTATGAACTTACAGTGATTTAATATAAATAAAAAAGACTAAAAAGAAAGAATTTATGTCATGAAAATACTTAGCTTAAAAGTTATGTGGTCAATGGATGCATAGGCATACACAGTATTAATTTAACTTTGGATTTAGAATCCTGTTTCATGTCCTAAAAATAAATATAATAAATAATTCCCAGAAGCAAAACCATTTGCAGAGTAACCTTTCACATTTTTCTTAAAGATGGAAATTTTTCCCCTGTTGGTCAGGATTGCTGTCTACAGCACAGCTAGTTCTGATCTTCTCAGTCATATGTCAGGTTTTTAAAAAACATGACTTCATCCTCTCATTTTCAGGAATTGCAATGAAATCACAACAGGTAAGTAAGAATCTTACTTATCAGATGATACTTACCTCTTTTCACCATCAATTGAATATGAAAGTAATTTGTTATGCAGAAATTATCCTGGTGGCAGCATCAGTATAAAGCAGTATTTTGAATTATTTATTGAGAATTATACGGCAGCATGCCAGACTCATCGTGTAGTTCCTCCATTCCTCCTGTTGTGTTTTTTAAGGTAAAGAAATACATAAGCTCCAAGTCAGTTTTTCCAGTAACTCCTTCCCTTCTTATACGTTACTTTCATGTTCCTTCAGTTTGGTGTTAATTGGAGAGTTCACTTTCCAGAAGTTTTGTCATATTGCTACTCTAGTAAGGCATATTATAGTAGCAACAACAAGACAAAACAAAACAGGCTTTGAATATACAAACCCTGGGAGGTATTTGGGATGCAAGATTGTGGTGGTGGAGGTGAAAATTGTGGCAATAAAACATTGACAATCTTTCTTTTCAAAAAGCAAAAGTGTTCATGTTTTTTTTTTTTTCACGATAATGATGAGATTTTACAGTCTTCCCTCTTCTATATGATAATTAGAAAGCAGATTTATTTTTCCAGTATAGTTTTCCTTTAAAATGCGAGCTATTTTCATTGAATATTATCCAGAGCATGCCTGATTTCTTTCTTCTCTTTCTACTTTAAGTGGTAAAAAAAAATGTGTTACAATGCTCATGCCTCACAGGTCCCTTCTGTTTTCATCTCAATAAGCATTCATCTGGGTGAAGATAAGGGACAAGGTATACGTAAGAAATTCCGTATTAATTAAATATGTATATATCGATTTGACCTTTTATAGCACCACACGTTCTTTCTGTGTACCACATTTAAAACTTATGAGTCTATAAAAATACGGCAGAAACTTCATCACAGTGAAATACTTTGTGAAGTTGCACAGATGCTACCCATGTGTGTTGTGTAAGACATTTACATATGCAGAGATTCAACATGTGCTTGACTCTCATCACACAGCTTCCATTTATTTTGGAGAGCTCTAGTTGATATTCCACATAAGGCTGAGTCTGATAAAGGAAAATTTTAGCATTTCAAATTACTTCATCTCCTGTAGAAAGCTGAACTGTATTTTCTTTAGAGCAAATGGTGTTCTCACTGTGGTAAAACAAAAGTCCCCACAAACATATGCATATATTGAGAAATGTCCAGTAAAACGCCTAATGTATAAACAGAATTTCAACTCAGGAAACAAAATACAGTGAAATAAAAGCTCTGGAGGTTTTGTTCTGAAGTCAAATCCAGAACAGGTGTGTATCATCTGTAAGTGCTGAGTAGCAGAACATCAGAAATTGGCATCGCAGTATGTTTTGTGATAAAGCAATATTGGAAAAACATCACGGATATCTGTAATACTTAAATTAAGAACAAATGTCCATCATCTATCAGTTCTCCCTTACTTATTTTTTTTTCTTTATAGTTATTGTTAAAGTCCTCTGGTCTTTGGAATATGTGACACATTATTTTTTTAAATCAGAAGTAGAAATGTTACAGAGAATGATTAACTACCAAGTCCAATGTGTAATTTAAGATGGCCAGTCGAGCATGTAGGAAGAGGAATTCTACCAGATATATTATATAAAATTTTGATAGTGTACTATGAAAAGTTGTATCGAACCAAGTTGCTTTGTTATGTTCCGACCTGTGCAAAAACACTGATGGAAGAATATCACCTTGTGAACTGCTGTTTTCCTCTCACTTATTTTTCTTCTATTTTACAGAGCTGTTTCATTATAACATTCTGCCACCATAGTGCAAAGCATAGCAGAGGAAGGACAAAAATCAGTTTTCATCTCTAGGTAAAACAATCTGCCTGGATGCTTCTTAGGCTGCTTTAATAGCAATGGATGTAGTATGAATCTGGGGAAAAGCTTACTGTCTGAATATTTAAATATTTATCTTTTAGCACAGTTGTCTGTCAATTCATTGCTTGAATTGATTTTATAAAAGAGCAAACAACCCATAAATGGGTTACCATTGTGTCAATGTCGACTTGAATCTCCTGTGTAGTTACTGCTAGAAGAATACGCACACAGAATCTGTATGTGTTGGTGCATGTGCTTCTCAGAGGAAAAAATACTAGGATGGAGCTGCTTCTCATAGGTTAACCAAATTCTTTTAACCTTCTGTATTTACTGTGAGGTTAAGTTATAGGACAAAAGCCGCCTTCTTTAAAAACACTTTCCATCTACTCTTCAGACAGGATAACAGGTTGCTGTGAATAAAATGAATGACATGGCACGTTTGCATTGGTAGCGACCCACTTTGAATACTCTGTTAATATGGTGTTCCATATTCATGTTTTCTGCAGCAATGTCTATGTTGTGTTGTTTCAAAACAACAGCAAAATGTTTTTTTTTTACATTTTTCAGCACTGGAGTTAGTTGAAGCCTAGTTCCTAATGACTCTGACTCTGCTGTGACTGCCCTCATCTCCCCACAGTGCCCCACTTCCATCCCACATTTCCCTGCTCCTCAGCACGTAGCCAGTGGTCCCACAGTGCAAGAGACAGCACGTGCTGGTATACATGAGGTGACTGGGTAAGTACAAACTGAAATGTGGGGATTAAGGAGAGAAACAAGCAGAGATGTTCTCACCCCTTAGGGCTTATTTTATGTCTTTTACTGAGCTCTTGATTTTCATGAAGTTTATAGCAACTTACTTAGATTTGGGACATCAGTCTGAATGTCAAATGTGACTTAGTGAAATTGCTGAAAATTTATGAAAAAAAAAAGTGAAAATGGGATTGAACCAGGTTTAAATACCATGAAATCTCAAATTTGTTAGATCTGCAAAAAAAGCATGGTCTCCTGTATCTCATTCCCAAGTTAAAAACCCCACTTCGCATTGTATTTCAACAGTGTTTCACTGAGTGTGCATTTGTGTTCTTACATTAAAGGCATGTTAAAGGTGTGAATTATGTCTACCTTTCAATTTTTGCTCCCAGTCTGGTGTCAGAATAGATTCTGAGGATAATTTTTGCTCCTTATGGTGGGTGAAGAAGGAAAGTTAGAGTTTGCCATTTCCTCTGACCCAGGGTAGGGCTATGTGACTGCCATAAAGGAGCACAGGGGAGGGCTGTAAACAGGGTGAGATCAAAACTAGTTTCAAAGTACAGCTGACTCATGGGAATGCTCTTTCACTTTCATCTTAGTTCCTTTATGCATTCTTCTGAGACTCTCAGAGTGGGTTAAATGTTTACAAGTAGGACCAAAACTGCAAAAGAATGGATCAGAAAATAACTTGGTCTGTGCAATGATCTTGTTGCACTGCACCACTGAATGTTTAATTGATTGCTCAGCCATAACATTTAGATAGAAAGGCAAGTTCAGATTTACTATTCCACAGCGAGAAGGAAACCAAATTAAACATGAGGCCAGTTCTGAGATCAAAGATGCTCAGGAAGTATAGACTGAAATCAGAAAGCTCATACATTCAAAACGTGTTGAAAAGTCTTCCACCATTACAAGCCTGATGATACCGTGGCTGTGTCCTGACTCCTTAATTAACATAATTTCTAATTAATCCTGCAAACATTTGGCTTCCAAACACTTCAGTGAGAAAAATCAGTATCTGTTGCACATTTTTCTACTTTAGGTGGAGGCCCACTGTTGCTGTTGACACGTTTTTCTTCTCTGCAGTTTAAATTAACAACTTCCAAACTACTGTAAATTACTCTTAGTCTGTAAGTTTTTTTGCCTGTGAATATTTGAGTTGATAAAGGAAGACACATTTCCTATTCGTGTGTTGTTCTGTTGCTTGGGATATGTCATGTGCTTTACGTTCTGTCTAATGAGCATGTGCTTATATTCATTTACTGAAAAAAAATACGTAAATTATTTTTTCCTCATTGTACCATTTACTTTACACCCCTCTTACATCCCAAAGCAAAATCATCTATAGAAAAATGTATTTTGCATGTTCATTTCCATGTGCTGATTTGAGATGATATCCCCAGGAAAACATTTTTCTCTTGTATTTTCATATGTGTGAAAATCTTAGCTCCTGTGCTCTGCACACTCAGATCTTTTGATTATTCATTGGGTTGCTCCCTTTACTACTTTCATGAATATTTCTCTTCCACTGCATTTGTAGGCAAGCCCACATATATCAGCAATCCTTCTCTTCTGGGGGGGATGAGATTTGTGAGAAAGTTGATTTCCATTACATTGCTAGTGTGAATGGGGAGAGTCAGATTAAGTATTCATTACCTCTAGAAATAAAGTCGATTTCAGTAAATATCTAAATAATACCAACCGTGGAAGAAAAAAAATGGAAATAGTACCCATGCAACGTAATTGATTTTTGCTTTAGTTCTCCTTTCTGTTTTGGAGAGTAGCAGGTGAGATGAAAGGAGTCTGTACAGACTGTTTCCTACTCCCCTAACTCTGTGTGTGTGTGTGTGTGTGTGTCTGTGTGTGTCTGTGTGTGTGTGTCTGTGTGTGTGTCTGTGTGTGTGTCTGTGTCTGCGTGTGTGTGTGTGTGTGTATAGAAATTCTTTTGATTTCTTGGTTGGAAACCTCCGGTGTCTTACATAATCTTGCATTCCTTAGAGCAAGGGAACAGGGAAAGGGCAGACACAAGTCCATTCACATGGCTGCCAGCGCTGGGAACCAAGGCACAGAGGTGCGCTGTCCTTCCCACTCTGTGCAGTTCCACTGCACCTCCCAGTGTGACTCTCACTTTGGAAGAAGGGATGGAGCTGAAGGCACGTGCTGAAGGATTCATTCAGTAAGTTTACAAGGACTCATCGCATACAAGAAATGGTAGTCTGTTTCAAATAGGTATTTTAGTATATATTTTTAAATAATTTACCAGTCCTTTGTTCAGTTCTTCTAGATAGTTATTCTTCCAGTATTGCTGTGTTGGTGGCCTTTTTCTTACAAGGAATTGTACTATCTAATTATGCCAGGCAGTTTTATTTAACCTTCTATAAAGCATGTTTTATTTATATTAGAAGATCTGTTTGTACAAGTCATTTTTCATCCATCTTTTTGTAAGCAGTAACATTTCTTCATAGCATAAACTTACTCATGTTGGTACACACAATTGTTTTAACCATCTGAATGTAGGCTTATCATAATTTTTGTCACCTGTACAAAAGTGCTAGAATCAGATGACAGGACTTCAGAGTAGATAAACATATACTATTACCATTTGTGCAGGCAGGGAAAACTAAGCATGATGCTGTAACAGTCATATCTTGATGGAGAAACAGCTACCCTCACTAGACACGAGTTGCTTTGGATCCCTCCTTTGCAGTCAGCTTACCAGGCAGCACGCTGCCATCAGCCATCCACCCTGAAACAGTCTATATTCTGGTTTAAATCCAATAAGTGTAGAATTATTTTGAACAGAGTTCCCTAAAAAGGAAAACAGTTTATATCAATTAGTAGAAGCAAACATATGCTCCATAGCTTTCTGAAGATCCTATTTATCATTCCCAAGTAAAGTTAGGGTATGTGCATATTTTGAGTAAAACATAGTATGTCACATAAGATTGAGACAGAAGGGGAGTTAAATGTAATAATGGTACGAACGACACAGATGATGCTGTGTAAAAATCAAGAAATATTGATATGCCACCTAGCTGCTGAGGGAGACTCAATGACAGACTCGCGTGGCATGTACTTTGCAGGATGATTTGTATGGCATGGGGACAGTTAAGAGGCAGCCTGCATTCCTCTTGCGCCCGAGGAGTGACGCCCAGTCCCACAAGCCAACGGCCAACAGAGCAGGACGTAAATTCATGCTGCTTGGCCGGGTGGCCTGACTTACAGCTGCTCTAACAGCCCGGCTGCCTGATGTAAATGACAGGCTCCGAACGGACTGCCTCTTGAGGTGAGCTGTGCTTGTCAGAGTGCGATCAGTCATCCTGCGTGTGTTTGGTCTTTTGCTGTGTTTCGGAACACCGAGCAGCAAAAGGCAATTGAAAAGAGGAGGCAGGTGATAAGGGGCTGACAGGGAGGTCTTGCAAAAGAGGGAGAGAACAGAAAAGCTCAGTCTTTGCTATGTTCAAGGGTGACAGGAGGAGTAGGAGTGGGTGATAGGACATTTTGGGATCCACTAGGACTGTTTAGGGGCAAGAGAAGGGGGAGGCCTTGTGCGAGAGGAGGGAAGGGAATGTGGGAGATAATTGAGAAATGGCAGAGGTGGAAAGTTTCCTGAAAACACGGGAGAAGTAGGGAGCATGAGCTGCTTGACAGCAGCCATGGGAGGAGTGTAGAGTCAAGCCTGCGCTGGAAATTCATGAGTGGAATATCCCTGCTTTAAAACTTGTATTGCATTCCTGAAGAAGAATACATGGAGGATAAAAATGCCTTGCCAGACATGGCAGTCGTGTACGTGTGTGCTTTTTGAGGGCTTTTTCTGCCAGGAGGCAAGAGGTCCTAAGGATGCTAAATAATTGAAGTCTTCTTAAGAAGAAATACAGTTGTCAAACATGAGGAGGTGTCGTGAGCATCACCTGCAGGGGGCACTTCTGGAAGATAGCCTGTGGAAGTTCAGAGGGAACAGGTTATCCCAGTTTGTTGGCATGGGGCAGAATAAGGGGAAAGCTCGGGCTGTCCTGAGTTTCCCTGTTTGTGAGATACATTTGCTTTCCACTAAGTAACAGTTCAGTGTGTGAAAGAAGGGATCTTTTATTATAAAAACTGCTGTGGAGGAAATTCCAGATGTTTATGAGGTGAAGTGATACGGTTGATACACTGTGACCCTCAGCCTGGTCTGAGACTAGGGAGATTTCATGACTGACTGTCCTCTCCAAAAATAGAGTAGGTCAGTCAAAGCCCAATGTGTGGCTTTAGAAACTTTGAGTTTCCCAAATAATGATCTTTAGTTGAGATCTGAGTTAGATAATGAAAGTCATCATGAAAACACAGTTTTCAACATCCCATACTTTTCAACAGATGGAGATTTAACTGTGTACATCTGAATGATACAAAGCAAAAATACAGGTTAATAAAAAGAAACCAGAACTGAAAGTGCATTTGCTTTTTCTCTTTAAAACTGAAATGCAACTTGAAAACTCCTGAGCATCTTGTCCTCTTTGAAGCATTTTCTTCGCTTCCAGGAAGCTAGTTTGGTTATGTTTCAAAAGATGCTACTTTGTCGTGATCACAGTTCTTGTTTAATGCATGAATCTCACCCACAGGGTCTCTGAGTAGAGAAATTAGAATGATGAACTGTAAAAGTGTTGCAATTTTGCAACAGTGCATCCATTAAACAGGTTTATTATTTGTATAGTGTAGGCAAGAGAGGCTCATATTGTTTTCTTCTCTGGCACCAAGGAATGACGATCTGGGGATGGACATCTGAATGTTAACTAACTTTCAGAAGCCTGCAGGAACTGAATGCATCATGTGTTAATCTTGACAGTCTTGAAATATTCAAACAGTTTTCACCATTTCTTCCAGCCTTCGGGAAAAAAAATTCTAAGGAGTGTGATAAATTAGAGTAGGTGTTTGTCATTTTTTTTTTTTACACTGGGCTATCTCTAAGATAATCTTAAAATATATGGCTTGTGTACCACTATTATGTGCAAAACATGGATACACATGTATAGACATGATTTTCACTTGCTGCAACTAAAGCCTATAAAGAGGCTTAATTATTTTGTAAAGCACTTTAAGGTCTACTAGTGAAAGCACCATGTAAGAACTAGGTATTATTATTATTACCTTTTATTACTTTCTTCAAAAGACTGCCAAGGGCATATAGGGTGTTGAATAGTGTTCCTTCTATTAGAGACTAGTAAAAATGCAAATAAATAACTAAAGGAGTTTTTATGGATTTAATTACTTTTAGACATTTGAACAATTTAATTCCTAATGGAAATGTTGATGAACCTCTGTTTTATCACCATTTGTTACTCTACGGAGAGGCTTAAATAATTGGGGTGGGTTTTTTGAATTTTTTATTAGATTTAGATAATTCATCTTGGAGGAAATCTGAAACCTGAAAGAGCATAGCTAATCAGATGCTCCAGCTTCAGTTACATGTGCAGCATGCAGTCCACAAACAGGAAGCTGCAGTAATTGCTATTCAGAAGTGACCGTGCAGTTTTTAAGTCTCTTGATGGCTGTGTGTATGGTTACCCAAGTTTTTAGGTTATGTTGGGTTGAACGATTTGAGGCACTGAAGCAAGCATAAGAAGTGCTGTCTCTTAAAAACGGCATGATTTTAAGCTGAAGCACTGGAAAAACACACTAAGATTAATCCTACCACCTGCCAAGCTGGTGGTACAGGGCTGCCCTCAGTGAGCAGCTGCAGTGCCAGTGTTCCCTATTTGTCTGTGTCCTGCAGCCCCTTACCGTGGTCAAAGGAGCATTAGGAAACAGGAATTCCCCAGGAATTCCTTTTCTTCTCTGAAGGATGACTTCAACAGAGTGGCTTAGATCACATGGATGTAAACTTGTATAGAGAAGTAAGGAGGTCTGTGTGGTCTGGCAGCAACGGAGAGAGACTGGCTACGAGCAGGGATCCAATCTGCAGGAGCTGTGTAGGATCTCAGAGTTCTGCCCTGCAAATGTACAGAGGCCCTTCCAGGAGGAGCTGCTGAGGAGCAAGGGGCTTATGTGCAGTTGGACTTGTCTGACACTGGAGCCGCTCGTCTCTGACCCTGTGGCATTGCTGGTGGGGCTTCTGCATCAGCAGGACAGTGCTGCTCTTGGGAAATTCTGGTGTTTGTTGTTGTTGTTGTTGTTGTTGTTGTTTTTTGTTTGTTTGTTTGTTTTTCTGTTACCTAAAGGAACTTCTATGTATTAAATTATGATGTACTATAGCTATAATTTGTTACAAGCTAATTGCACCATTTTGTAACAAAGCACTGTACTCTGGCTCCTAAACACAGGGAGAAGAAAGAGAAGTCAAGTGTGGCAGCAGTCTCAGGTGGACAGCAGTGCTGCTAGCTGCCAGCTCCCAGCTGAGCCCCAGGTCTCGCTCTGGACACGAGGGGGATCCCCAACCTACAGCCCAGGGCTCAAATCCACCTTTAATGTACAATATAAGTTGGTACAATGACAGAGATTTGGTTCTTTCCAGAAGCCAAGAAACTTTGTAGTTTCCTCTGTGTGGACTTCATAAAGAGAACAGAGTGAATTCTGTCTGATACTTATCAGCAATCCAGACACAAATTAGCAAGAATTTGAATTTAAATTAGACATGTAAAAGCATCAGTCTTACTGAATGCCATTGAGCTGGACACCAATTATAGCATATTATGTATTAGGAAATATTTAACCTGTGACATGAGTAACATGGAAGAGCAAACAGTATTTTTTTTTATGTCTATCTAGAAACTTAAGATTAAAAGTAATCAAATAAGTCAAATTCTTTGGGTACTTGCTTTAGTGGAGGGTTCAGAAATACCTTAGCATTAATGTCTAAAAATGTATGCAAAAAACAGAGATGTGTTCACAAGAAATACCAAGAGGCATAGATATATTTTTTAACAAGATATTACATAAAAGGTATTTGTAGAGTTTATGTTCTGTTTGAAGTACTTACATATTAAAGATTATTATTGCTATGTTTGCATAGCTTACATCAGGGCTGAATTTGAGCATAAATCCTTGCATTCAGACCTAAGAAATTGGATTAACTTTGCAATAAGTCTGCAGAAGTCATGTTTGCATTTAAGGTCAAGGCCAGCATATTTCACTGGAGAAGATAGGTTTAGTGGGTACAGTCAGATCAAGGCTAGGTGGCATTTATGCTGAAGGAAGACATCTGTACACCAGATTACTTAGCTTAGATGGCATACACCTTTGTTTTTAAATTCTTAGGATATCTGTGCTGGGTGGTATGTGTCCTTATCTTCTGCATCTGCACAAAGAAGGAATTGTATACACGTTTGTCTGATCTATTTGTCATTTGCTGGTACAGAAAAACGTAGTATGTTGGATGACAGTGCTATTAATAGTGTTAAGTTGTTTAAGCTTTAATGGAGTATGTGCTCAGGTGTTGTAGTATGGAAGAATATCTCCATAAGCATC
The DNA here is from genome assembly GCF_965140915.1 of Aythya marila. Classification (NCBI taxonomy): domain Eukaryota; kingdom Metazoa; phylum Chordata; class Aves; order Anseriformes; family Anatidae; genus Aythya; species Aythya marila. The sequence continues at coordinate 15,349,612 of NC_139057.1, forward strand.
AAAAATCAGAAGTGCATTAAAACTGTTAATACCACTGTTACCAGGCAACAATTTAAATCTTACTATAGGTTCTGTAAATGTGGAGTTACATGACTTCTTGCCAAAGTAAGAGTGAGAGTGTAACTCATTTGCAATAGCAATTTGAGAACAAATGGTATCCTCTAAGACTGGGTGGTTGTAGTACTTTAGAATTCTTCTAAAACCACTAATTTTTCTTTTTATCTTCTTCATAAGGAAACCATCTATTTAGAGCAGAACTCCTATTTGATTACGGAAATTTAGGGAAAATCTAAAGGGGACAGTGGCTTCAGGTCATTGTTGAAGTACAGTTGATATGGCTGCCCAGGGAAATTGAGATGATACATACTTAGACCTTGCAGTACATTTGCCTTAAATTTTATCTTAGTACAACTTCACTCATGGATTGCTTAAAACATTTGCAAATCTTTTTATTATTACTTTTATTATTATTTTAAATATCCTACAAATAATCTTGAATGTGCTGAGATTTGGGCTACATTTTTTTTTAATTTGGCAAATGCATGCAGAAAAGTATGGTTTTAAGGTGTATGTACATTTCCCATGACTGTGGTGCAGCTAAATATGGGAATGCAAACATACCTGGTTAGTGGATTGCAGCTGCATGTACACTGTGTCTGAAAATATTTTCATAACAAACACGTACTTACAGTACTGAAATATAGTTACTAAAATCAAAACTCTCACCAGCTTATCAGAACACACAGGTTAGGAATACAAGAGAGAGTAATTTTGGGATTGTAGCCTTCCAAACAACATTTCTTAAAAGCGCAATTTATCATTTAGAAGGGCCTTCCATCACAAGGCTGTTTTGCCACAGAGTTAATGATCTTGTGTATTCTGAAAGGATACAAATGAATTGTTCCATAGTTGTTGTGGAAATGGCTCTTTACTTAGCTTGAAAGCAGGAACAATGAAGGCTAGAATAGTGTCAAATTGGAACGAATCCTATCTATCTAATATCAATCTATCTTCATGACAACAGATGCAAACTTCGCAATACTTCAGCTGGCATACAATGAATATGTTATATTGCTGTGCTAAGAAGCTTCCTCTATATTTTGGTGAATTGCAAGACACTACTGAGGGCATGGGAGCTGTTTGTTCCTTTCTGTCTAACTAGGAATTAGTATAAAACAGGATATGATTAAAAACCTGTGCAATAGTAAGTTCAGCTTAGATTTGTATGAATATAGATTGCTTTTTTGAAAACTTTTTCCATTTTTAAATGGGTGATACTTAATGACATAACTGAAAACATTAGCCAAATCAAGCTTGTAATTTTAACATGAACGGCACAACATTAACTATGTTAGAATTTATCAAGTATGAAACGTGTTCTTCATTCCAAATTATGATAGTTTTTTCAAAGCAATCCATATACTGTTAATGCAACAGGACCAGTTTTATCCCTCATGTACCACCCAACAGCAGCCTGTTGGATTTATGTCAAACCCTAATTTTAAATTGTGGGCTTTTTTATTCTTTGAAAAACAGTTTCATATTGCATTCTCCTTCCTGGAGATGGCTGTATAGTTTTGGAGCACTATACGATTTCACAAAAGGCTTGACAGCCAATGTCTGATCCTATTCCAGAGATTCATGCTTGCCAGCCTAATAAGAACATGAACAATTATTTTTCTTTTAATCACACTGGATTTCCCCAGGGAGCAAGGAAAAGAGTTACTTCATTGCCTGGCATGTCAGGATTTTTTTAATCCTCTACTGCTGCTATTTCTGTCCTGGTGTTCAAACTGAGTGGAAGAGCAAGACTTTAAAGCCTCGTCTGCAGTGCTATGTAGGGTGTATATGTCAGTGCATAAAAACCATATTCTAACATTCAGCTGGGTCTAGTAAATTACTCTTATTACAGTGCAAAGAAGAATCTAGCCAAAAAAATATATATATTTTTTTTCATTTTGCTTCATTAATTTATTGCATGCTTTTCCTGAACTCTAATCTCTAGGCTCAAAATATGTCACCACAAGGGCAAATTTGTAGAAGGTACTTATAACATACCATACATATTTATATGAACTCAACAGCTAACAAAACAAAACAAAACTTTACAGTGTATTGATTAACTAATATTGGGTATGATTCAGTTATGTAGGAGAAGATTTAAAAGCTTTCTGCAAAAAATAAATTCTGTGTCAGTGAAAGGTTGCTTCATGGTCTTTTTAGTTTGGGCTTTTGAACAAAACCCTCACTACAGTTCTTATGCACCACTGTAAGCATAGTTTTCTCAAGAAGAAACTAATTAACCACTTCATGGTAGAACTATCAGCTTCAATGCATAGTTACACCTACTAGAGTGGTCTAACTATTCAGTACTAGTCCTAGCAACTATTTTCATGTTTATTCTTTATAGTGCAAGTCCTCTTTTGTTTCCATAAGCAATTAATATTTTGCACTAAAACTCAAAAAAGCTTGTGAAATAGTATAGGTTTTGCCCCGATCTTCCTGCATCATTTTAACTAAAATGACCATCTAGATTTTGTAGGGCTTGAAAAAAAGCTGTGTTTCACTTCAGAGAGAAACAGATTTATGCCTGCAGATATTAACGCAAGGCAACTCACATTAATATACTACTATGTTGCATTGCAATCTTTGATTTTAATACCTTTCACTTATGAATTTTGGCATGCTTTAAAATACTGGCCGCTGGCACCTGACAAGTACTGAATGAGGTAAATAAGCATTATCCTTGTGTTACAGGTGGAGAAACTGAAACACAAAGGGAAGAAATGCTGCCCATGGTTATATGGCATTCCAATGGCAGAGGTAGGTCTACAACTCAGAAATTCTAACTACAGAATTAGAAGTAAAAGAGTGTGTTGGTGAAAGTGACAGGTATTCACAGTATTTCAGTACTTATGCCTATGCTTCTAACAACAGAGGAAAAGATGCTCTGAGAATAGGCCCCCATAACCATACTGATTATGGGTGTGTGGGTAAATTGCTGCTGCCTGTTTCAGCAGAGTAGTGGCTCACTGAGATTGATGGCTGTAGTTTAGAGTTTATGGAAGAGCAGCTCTGTTTTGTTTGGAAAAAGTGCTGAGAAGAAAACCTTAGATCTCAAGTTTTGGTGTGACTTGCCTCTGCGAAAGGAAATAAAGATAAGATATGGGTGGTACCACATCATTTTCCATTTTTCTGCCATGCTTAAGCTCTCTTTGAGATGTTAAAAAATCCAGAACCCAAATATAATTATTGGAATTTGTGAAACTAGAATAATAAAGCCTACTTTTTACCTATAGACTTGGGAAGATTTCCTGCTGACACAAATAAAGCTTGAGGAGCTTCAAGGGTCCTTGGGGCTTTCTTGCTTTTGAGAGATGAGGTTTGATTAGAAGATCCAAAGTCCATTTGTTCACCCAGTAGTAATGATGATACACTGCCCAGTATACTAGTTTGTTTAGCTGCCATGGGGAAGAATTTTACTTGAGGTCATTCCCACACCACACTATAGAAAAAGAAAGCTCCTAATCTATTTGACAAATAACAGCTGGAACCCTGGCCTGAATCTGTTGGTATAGCTCCATAAAATTAAATCAAGTTATTTCAACATACACATGCCAGTATCTTGACCAGTAATAATAAAGTGGCTAGGTGGTAAAGAAATGTAAGAGTCACAGGACATTAAATTTAACTAGTTGTGCATCTGTTAATGGCAAACAGCAGAGAGGATACACCTTCATTGTATCTACTCTGTACCAAATATTATGTTCAGAATAATGTGCATTTTTTCATTGTGTATTTCTCGGTCTAATTCTTCACTAGGAGGTCTTAACAAGGCTTTTTGATTGTGTTCTGTTTCTCAGTCTCTTCTCAAATTGATTATAGTTAACATGCCTAAATAACAGCTAATGAACAGCAGTTACAGGTAGATAAAAAACTGTATATACTTCAAAGATTTTGTATAGGAAACATTGCAGCCAGAAGGCTTTTTTTTTTCATTTAGAATTATTTCAGAAATTCAGTGTTTTCTGTCCCAAACAGTCCATTCTTCTATAAAGCCAATGCTGTTTTATTAAATGAAGCCCTACCTCTTAATATTCACAAAATATCATAACATCAAATAATGATCAGACCCCAAGACAGGTTTTAAACTATTAATGATCTGCCACCTGGTGGCCTGACTTGTTTGAGTTAATGCACTTCTAATTTACAGTGATGGTAATTCTGCTCAAATCAGTGTCTTTAATATGTTCCTTGTGGTTAATGATCTTGGTGTGGGAATACACTGGTGTACACTCTGGTCCACTTCTATCCCAGTCCTTAATGCTGTGATTCAGGCTAGACTTGTGTGATCTGTATGTGTGATCTGGAAAAACCCATAGGAAACTTCTTTTGCTGAAGGAGGAGAAAGTGTTCTAACCTAGCTGTGGGTGACATCTTCCTCTACCCATGTTCAGTTTAAATAAATAATGGTCCACGTTGCCTCTTTTTTTTTTTTTTTTTTTTTGAGATGGCAAATGATTCCCTTCTTGCCAAAGTTGTTATGTATTATTCCTATTTATAACTAAAAAGCATTGCAGTAAGTGTTAAATAATTGAGATTTGTTTATATTTCTGCCCTATCCTTTTCGGTGTCTCCTTATAGCCTGAAGACATGGCAGATTTACAGACTACTTCAGTTCTGCATTTCTGTAAGGGGTTAAGGTACATTGCACCTGATACAAAGCTATAATCATGTATTTTTCCTGGGTTACGTCTTATCCAAGACTGGAGTCATTTAAACTGGAAGGAAGGAGATCATTATGATTGAACGACTGTACTTTTAATTAAATATTTAGGAGGCATGGCTTGTATACTAGTGGCGTAAATAGGTAGGTCAGGTGTAGCAGAACTGATGCACAGATCCTGATACTTTTCTTAGATATACATACTTTAGGCAACTAAAAGAAGGTAATGTGTGATTTCTCACTGCTCACACTTAAAAGATAAAAAAATAATCCACAACCATGAATCTTGTTTGTGTCATAAGATTTAAATACAGCAATAATAAAAGAACTCAGCATTCATGGTGCATATTACATTATCCTTACAAAAATGCTTTGCAAATGTAGGTAAAGTCTTCTGGCCCACAGTAAATAAAAATATTACTACCATTAGAAATATGGATATACAGTGTAGTAACAGGATATTGTGTTTTGCATGTTGTGGAAATCAAAAAGCACATGTATTTTCCTTTGACTCTGCTCCAAATTAATGTTATTCAGTCTTTTAGTACAAACGTGTCTGGTGCTGTCTCTAAGTATAACTGTGAATTGTTGGTATGTAACTGTGTTTGTAAAAACCAGATAGGTGATGGAAATAGTATGTATATGACACAAATAAAAAATAACAAGCAAATGTCAATGCTTAAAATTTGGATATTTCACACAGAGAAGCAAGAACCAAGGTTAGTTGTTTGGAAAGGTAGGAAGACAGGAAAACTGCAGAGAAATCCATGAAATAATTTCCAATTAAATACACAGTTAAAATGGATAACCAAATACACTTTGTGAATGGAAAAAATGTAGAAAATGATGTCATCATTTCTGCCTATAACAATTTACTTAGCTATGTGACAAATTCACACCAAAATGGAAAGATACTTTGTGATATGCATGTGATTATGTCATTACAGATATCATTGCCCTGGAAATTTGCATTATCATGGCTCACAAAATGGGTATGCAACCAGTATGCTATCACCAAAGAAGTGTTTTTCATTCTTCACACTGGTACTTTCTCTCCTTCAAAAAAGAAAGATTAATATATGAAACAGTGAAAATCAGTACTATGTCCCCATGCAACTTCCTTCGGAATTAGGACTTGGACACACAATTTTCATAACTTCACAAACTGGCAACTTGAATCTGATGAAGCTACCTAAAGTTTCTTCTCCTGGCCTCCTGGAATTTTGTTGGCATGGAGAAATAGCAAATGAGATAGGAAGGAATGATAGGAATCAACTGCACCAATTTTATCTGTCAAGAAAGAAGAAAAAGGGAAGAGATGCAGATAGAACATACTACACTCTGACACTCTGTTGTCACAATGACTTCTCAACTTTTCCTGTAGGGTGTTGTAAGCACTTTTACCCGGGTGCCATGCTATTTTACATGGAGAGGACTGCCATCAGTTACCACAGCAGTGTATTACAGCCAAATGTGAGTATTGGGATACGTCTTTCTTGACAATCTCCTTTATAATTCAGTTTTGTTTCATTGGGAGAGATATCTATGTGGCAGTTTCCAACAAATCATTTTTGCAAATCTAGATAAAAATGATAAAGTAATTTTTTTTTAGCAGAATCATCATGTAGTCTCAGTAAATTACTCAGACTGTCTCTTAAGAGTCGGTCTTCTCTTCTACTGACATCTCATTCTTTATATGCCAGAAAAATTTTGTACTGGTTTTCTCAACAGTGTCTAGTTATCCTTTATTTTCTGCCTTAGCCTTTCCTATCATGGGTATGTCTCCTCTTCATTTTATTGTCACTTCAGACTTCTCACTGTCGGATATATTATTCCTCCCCATGATCTTTTTTCATAAGCTTGGCTAGTCTTTGCAAATTGTTGTTCATAAATTTTGACCCTTTTTTGTATTTATTTTTGGTTGTGAAATGCAAGCCTAGAGAAGTCATTAATTTCCCTTCATTTCCCCCCCACACTTTTCCTCCTTTGTTTCATTTAATTATTTCCCACGTCATAGTAAAAATGACTTTTGGGAGGAAAATTGCTTTCTGACACTTGCAGCACTTTTCCTATAGTCCTAACTTTTCTCTAACTGAGTATTAATATTCAAAATTAAGTCTGCAGTTAATGTGCTCAGATACATTTCACTGAAAGGTAGTCAAAGTTACTATTTTGCTTGGTGAGCTGTTTGTTTGATTTGATGATTCTCGTTTACACTAACTCCTCTTTACAGGGGTCTGACAATATAAAGGAGATTTGCATTAATATTTCATCTGATGTCTTAATCGGCTGTTGATAAATATAAATATTTGACCCTGGAAATCTTGGGTTGCATCATGTCAAAATCTTCCTGTTTCTAGGATTTTGTTGTTCAGCTTCATGGGATTTTTAGTTAATGATCTCAGTGTGGAAATTCTTCTTCTGCAGCATGTATGAAATAAATGATATTGTTCTCATTTGGACTCTGCATCCCTGAGATTTTAAACTATTCATACCAGTTGTGTTACTCATTAAGGACTTTTAATGTCAGCAGTATCCTGAAATTTCTGTAGTGTTTTAATTTTTTGATTACAGTTTAGTATTACTTCTGCTCAGTCTAGCCATTTTTTTCCTCCAAACTTTTGCTCATTTCTTTTGAAATCAAGCTGAAACTTCTTTGTATAATGGCCACATTTTGTATTCTGGCAGGTACCTATTTATAATGACTAAATTAAAAAATATATAGGTATGACAATAACTATGAAACCATAAAGAATCATTCTTTTATGTACATATTTTAGAAGTTCCACATATATTATCTTGAGATGTTTTCCACAGTAAGTTTTACACTGAAATAAAATCTCATTTGCATTTAAAATACATCTAGAGGAACAATCAATAAGAGTAAAATTCCAGCTGTGCAGCGACTTACATTATTTCCTCAGTGAAACTAATGCTTTATAGTGGCAGTAACATACAACTATATTTTGTGGTGATCAGAGACTGCAGTTTGTGCCACCATTTTATTTTTCATTTTTAACAAAATCCTTTGTTAACACTGAAAATCTTAACTCAGATTCAGGGTAGCTATATGCCTGCTATTTTTATGGATTGAGCAAATTCAAATCAAAAAATGTCACATATTCATGAATGGGAAAACAATAATTTTGAGGATTACTAACATATTGCACATTCATGTGGAACCATGAAAAAGTCTTTCCCCTTTCTTTTATTGGGAATTTGTTAGGGTATTAGGCACAATACCCCCCACCCTCCTTAGGAGATTAGAATTTAATACTGCATTGTCCATGCTGTCCATGAGTTGCTGGCATCTGAACACATGTTGTGTGCATTCATTTCAGATTTTTTTCATTTCTTCTGTACCAGACCCATGGAAATTAGAAACCCAGTCTAAAGAAGCTTTGTAGGTGTTATATTTTCTCTCTTACACATAAAAGAACACTTGAGATCATATCCTCAGGGATATGCCAATTGATTAAAATCTATACTCTCCTCAGAAATCTCAGAAATTCCAGTAAACTTACTCTGCCACTGGGTGTATATTTAATATCTGGTAAATTAGGCTGGGACTTGTCCTTTTTTAAATAAGGTGTAAACACTGAAAGATACCTTCTGAATCAGGAGGAGATGGGGAGGAATTTGTGGTCTAAGTTGGTTTCTTTTATCTAATTACAGATTGTATAAAATCTATGGATTTTGTTTAGCTGGTGGGTAATGATTCAACAGTTAATTATACAGAATGTAATGAAGAATAAACCTTAGAACCCGTAGATTAATATACCCTTATTTCCTTTTAAATGTTTTTGAAGGCATGAAACTAATTTGCTTATAAAAATATTTTAAAAACCTTACTCTAATTTTTGAGCACATAGCTGCAAATTCTGAAGTTAGTTCAAACCCAATTTGATTCAGTAAAGTTTCATTGTGAAACTCAGTGAAGACCTAAACTCTTCTAGCTGGTTAAATTTCTCCCACTGTTTTAGCAGGGAGAGTTCATGCGATCCCCTACTATCACATGTGTACATCACAGAGTTTCATTTTCCAGTGATGCTCTTACCTGCAAGTTGTACACATCTTTCTTTAGGGTTAGCAATGTAGTTAGTTATAGCACCCTTGGCCATGTAAGTAATGTTGTTGAAGCACCACACATTGTGTGTGACCATTTGCAAGGATGTTTAACATGTCTATGGGCATGTGGTGCATTTGAACAAAAACAAATGTGAAAAGAAATGTTGATTTCCACTGATATTCTGTGATATCAAAAGTCTGACTGTCTTTAGTTCCTTCTTCCCAAAATTCAGCATGTTCTGAATGCATCAAGACAAGCTGGAGTTAGTGTCTCACAAGCAAGCTGATAGTATTTATTTAGCTGTGGTGGGACACACATCCATTGTCCTCAACGGATACAAACCCAAGACTGTCAGGGACGCACAGCTGTATGCAGTGCTGTCACACCATCTTATTCATTCAGCAGGATGCTTCAGCACACACTTAACTTCAAGTCTGTAATAAAACTGTATTTAAGGGTATGTATAAGAACATGATTTTCAAAAGCAGCCCAAATTAACCTAATTTTGGAAAACTATGGAAATTTGGCCACCAGTCTTAATACAAACTTTAAGGTCTCAGTACTATTTGTGCAGTTTCTCAGTAAAAAGGAATTTGAGCATACAGTTAAATTGTTTGCTGAAATGAATATATTTTGTTATGATTACTGTTGCTATTTATAATGCTGTAGCAGATTAACTGAGAGGAGGCCCCAGAGCAGATGATTCATGCGGCCTATATGTTCAAGACCAGTTGTTTGAATCTTATGAATCTTTTTCTCTTACAGAATCATTCTGATGAAAATACATAAATGTTAATGACAGTCATAAAGAAAATATCCCAAAGTGCTGTGCAATAAATAGTTGCCAGTGTATTTGGACGGCTGAGGGTCAATAGGCCAACCCCATATTTGACAATGTGTGTTACAAAATCTGATGACACTTAAGTGTTCTTTTGCTGGGTCAGGAAACCTATTCAAAGTTTTATTTCCTTCAAGTGTTGAGTGTCATATATTGGAACTCTGGAGAATGTGTCCCTGTATGATTCTGTGTTCCTTATATCCATATGTAGCAACAATATGTAAGCAATACTGTAAGCAATAGTATAAGAAATAATGGTCATAAACCGTGCTATAGTTTAAACAAAGTAGAAAATTCTTTGGCTAAGTCATCTCTGCAATGAAATCAAGTGTTAAGGGCTGTTACATTGTGATCTTTGGATGCTTTTGCAATGTAAATAACGTGAGGAAAAACAAGGATATATTTCTATATTGTAGGAATCTGTTGCTGGGTTTTGCATACATCTGGCTGTACTCAGAATACCCAGAGGAAGGTGGCTAACTTGACAGGCTAGGGAGAGCAATTAACGTTTAAGGACAGCCTAAGGTGAATCAAGGTGAATTGCCTTGTGAAGTTCATCTACCCAGGGTGATGACCAAGAGGGCACTACTCCTCTTATCTGAAGGAGAAAGGGGAAAATACAGAAAGTTTATAATGGGTAGGCAGGGGGTTTGGGGGGTGAGGTGAGGGTGTGAGGGTGGGACAGCAAGGAAAGTTCCTTTGAACTGAAAACATCAAATGCATTGTTCCGACATCAAATGATTCTGAACCAGCAGTCTGGTAAAATTGGTGTGTTCCCCAGAGACTCAGCTTTGACCAGTGCTATAATGATGCTGACCAGTGCTATAATGATGCTGTAAACCAATTTGAGATGTACTGATGAAAAGTTGTGTACAACTGCTATGTATTGCTAAGTCTGAGAAAGAAAGGACCATAAGACTTAAATTTTACAGAAGATTACATGAAAGAAAGGTGTATCCCCCCACTTTTCAGTTTGCTATGTGCATGAAAATGTGTTTCATTATGAGCCTCTGTCACTTTGTGTGTCTCATTTGAGCCTTGGCAAGAAAATGCGGCGTTGATGAGTAATAGCACAGACCATTAGCGAGTTACTAAATGAGTCTGCTGAGGGAGGTACAGTTGTTTACAGAATACTGCATCTGACAATACAGGAAATTAGAGGTTTACTTGGGAAGAGTAAGGCTGGCAGCTGGAAACTCCTTATGTACTGCCCACAAAACTGTCTCAAGTGGATGCATAGCTGGGGAAGGCAGAAAACCAGAAAGGTTTTATAGCCTTCTGCCATCTACCAGTACAAAGCAGTGAGTTTGTCTTCAGTTGGATGAGTAAGTTTTAGGATAGGTCCATAGCTTGTGTGAATCAGTCTAACTTCATTGACTTCAGCATTTTACTTCTTATAATCAAGTCCCAAAATAGTCTGATTTCCAGTTTTCTTATAGCAAAACTGTTGCCAACTTTGGCATGGTTTCTCTTAGTTTGCTGTGGTGTGAATCAGAGTTCTCATGTTTGGGAAGTAGACAAGTTCTATCAATTTTGTTTCCTAAGTCTATGGACAAAATGATGTTCAGTCACTACGTGTTTTGTCATCTTGGTTAAAATTCAACCTGACATAGTAGTACTGTGTGGATTTACTGTTCCACTGCAATTTGATACAGTCTTTCACTTATCACCATGCCTGTTTTTAATTGCAGAAGTCAGGAATACACACAGTCAATATACCCTTTTTAAAGTTCAACTTAAAACTGAAACAAAAACTTTGGTAGTAATTTATATGGTTTTGAAGGATTGTAGTGATAGAAAAATCATGCTTTCATTCCTAAACATAATCATTTTTTATTCCAGCAATGGAAATATAAATAACATGAATAAATTTAATGATTTGCAGGATATCGATATTCAGTGTGATCAACTCCAAAGGACCAGGTTTATCTGCCACACATAAATATTTTTTCCCTTTTTCAAGCACCAAACTTTCATACCCATGCATCTCCTCTACATTAACGCAGACCCAAGAGTAAGAGTATGATATCTCTTTAATGGACAGTTCTCAGAGCCAAATGACTGTGGGACCTGGGGATATAACTGAACCAGCTGCTTTCCAGAATTCTATGAAGATTTGGTTTTGCTGACAACATTAGTAAGAAAAGTGTGTCTACCTCCATCTACACTGGCAAAATCTATATTTCTTTCACTGCTGAAATAATGGGCATCTCTGACCTTAGCTCGAAGCCTCATTCCAGTCTTATCTCTTTGCATAGTTAAATTGTAACTGGCACCATCTGATTCAATTTCCGGGAACCCCATCTGCCTCCAGTCTTCCTAATTTAGTGAGAATTGAGTGGTATTTAACACAAATGTCCAGGATTTCCAGAATATTCTGATTTTCTACCTGTGTAAATTGACTCACTCTTGTACACTTTTAACCAATCATATGCATAAGGGCATATTTCTAGGGACAAATTATTCTGGCTAAACACTCAGATTTTCAGAACCATCCGTGTACTTCTGCTTGTGAAAAATGTGTGTGCTAATGAGTATCAATATTGCTTGGAGATACTATGAGTACACCTACCATTGTGCTAATTTCAGACACTGACTCCCCTTCTAAAAAATGAACAATTCTGAGAAAGTGGAACAAGAATGTTTTTCCTATTCTGTGGTTAGGTTCAGTCTGTCTATATCTTATCTTTTTAGAACCTTTTATACTTACAGCTATATAATTGATATTTTTTTGTCTTCCCATTCCATTTGAAGGTGATTGTTCAGAGGAACTTCAATCTCAGGACTCTTGTAGTTTCATTTTATGTACATTTCCACCTCTTAGTGGATCTACCTCCACCATGCAATTATCACCAGCTGTTTCTGCAGATCTCTATGCATCAAAATTGAGCGTTCTTTCTCTGTAATAACTCTACACTACCTGACAGTCCAATTTGGCTTTGTTTATACCATAATTCATCAAACCTGGGAGAGTCTTAAAGCTCTTGAAGAATTGCTTGGGATTTATGTAGTTTCATGGTACACACTGTGAGACACATCTTCTATTTTGTAGTGATTGGACATGTTGCTAGTGTGCATAGAAAGCTGAGAGTAAATTATGTCCAGGCACTGCTCACTCAAAATGACGTCACATATTAAATTATATAAACCTTCTGAAAGATAGTTGAGTTATTTCGGTCAGTTTATTCATCCTATAATCTAGGTTGGCCATTATGAGATGAAATGAAAAGTGACAAATTTATTGGCAACTTCACTGCTTTCTAGGAACTGGACTGAGACCACCAACTCATTTCCAGGAGGCCTCCAAAGAGCTATCAAACAAAAATGAGTTTTGGTCATTGTTGACCTGAGGCTAAGTTATACTAGTGCGCTATAGCTGAACTGAAAAATTCCCAACCATCTCACCCAAACACCCTGTATAAATAATTGTTGATATGTATTATTTTCCCTCTCTGCACTAAGTTGAAAAAGTAACCACAGTCATATATCTGGGTACTGTGACAGGAAGGCTATAGCCTGCTTTTATATATTTCTTTTTTAAGTCCAATACTCCAAAGGTAATCAGACAAATGAGACTCTTTAATGGCTGATGATTGGATGAAAGATTCACTGATTAAAGACCAAAACTGACAGAGTATCAATCACTGCTGTCTTTGATTAAGTACCTCACTAATCTCTGTCACTGTATAATGACTATCCCAGCAAACAGAGTCTGATTGCTGCAGGCAAATCATTTACATTAATCAAATAAAGTAAGAAAGGTAGTGATGTGCTTCCCTGTTCAAGAAAAGATACTGGATGTTTCTTGCTAAAAAAGCTAAATGGACAACAAACCTTTAGAAACATAACACTCACTGAACTGGATTTAATGCTCTGTCTTCTAAAAGCTTCTGTTAAGAGCACCAACTTTTGCTCTCACTGACCCAGTTACACATTTCCTAGCTTGCCATAAGCAGTTCATCAAACAGTCAAATTTAGTAGGTAATGAATTCCAAATATAAGTAGCAATTAACCTTAAATCACTACAAAATGACAGGTGTTAGACTTAAAGAAAAAAAAGGGACCTTCATTCTTCTGACCAGATCAAAGAAGCAGCAACATTGCCTCCTAGATATCTTTGTTATTTAAGATTTGCTTGTCACTTGAGGAAGGGAAACTTAAGAGCTTTTGTAGTAAGTTGTCAAAATAAAGCCATGACTCCAATCTCCAAACCCTATCCTTTTATACTTCAGTGAAGTCTCTGGATTTCTGTGAAAGCATCTGACTATCACTTTCAAGTCTGGGAAGAATACTGAAGCACTGCTGGGATCCCTAAACACATACTTCTTGGAAGTAAAAATTTCTTGGAGCTTAGATGCTTGAAAGGAAACACGTATCCTGTAACTGCTGAATCTGCCAACCTTCCTAAAGAAATAATTCCCATCGAAGTCCCCATGGGATTTTCAAAGCTATCTTTGTCTTCTGTCTGTTAGTCAATCTGATAGCTGTTTGCAGGGCTGTGTCTTGGGGCTTAGCAGAGAAAGCAGCTGGGTATAATACTTGGCAAGGCTGACTGATGTGCAGTTGTCCCTCATCATCCAAAGCCCCTGCTGTAGAGCATTCACTCTTCTATAATGTGAGAGACCCTTCCTAATTTGTAGGGTCTTGAATCCAGGTCTGTAGGGCAGAAGGCCCAAGTAGCAGGCTTTTGGGTACTCAGGGAGTAAAGGCATTCTTTTAAGGCTGTTCCATCTGATGGAAATAACCAAAATATGCAGTGAATGCAGAGTTGAAGTGCTTTTCAGCTTATTGGTAATGAGGCTAATGTCTAAGAAATTTAGCTGAGTTAATTTAGTACAAAGTGAAAAGAGCTGTATTCTTCCACTCCTTAAATAAGGCACCCTAGAAATTGGACTGTCTATCTTCAGGACACAGAAGAGATAAGCTGTGGTGGCTAACTCTGAAAGGACAGATAAATAAATGGGATGTGAGCACATAATTCATTGCTGCTGTAGTGCCATTGGAATCAATGACATTACCTAGGAATGAATTTAGCCCAATGCTAATAAAACTATCAGCAGAGGTGGGACAATAACATTTTTCTTCTTGGCCATGATTGACTGAAATCTTTCTCCTGTCATATAACCAGTAATTGTAAGAAGCTATGTACACAGTGGTGCAATAGAAATAAAAAATAACCTCTGTACTAAGGATATATGGTCAAAGACTCAGAGAACACAGCAGCTTATTTGGTATAGCAATACATTACTAGTCTTTAAATTAACAACATAAGAAAAATGAACTCCATTTATCATGTAACTTGCCTACCTCAAGTATAGTATGTATCAGGCCTTTGTATTACTCAGTGAACGTTATAAACAAAGCAAAGATGGTTTGTCAATGGTAATAAACCAAGGCAGAAAAGATTTCAGAGAAGCTTAAATTTTAAATCCAATGCCTTGGTTTTCATCACTTCAGAAGCCTGGCTGAATGAAATTGAGTGCCCAATATTCAAACATAGTTGCTGCAATTTTCTGTGCCTGTTAAGACATATATTCATGTAAATGGATGGGCTGTGTCTAATTAGTCTGTGGTAATCAATATTCTATTTCTGTATTCAATTACAGTAAATGAATATAGCTCTATGTTTTCAAAAATCCAAAATCCTTTTTAAAGGCAGAGAAGGCTCGCAAGAATGGGAAGTCAGGAAAGAAGCAGTCCAGCAAACATTCTTCCATTCTGTTTAGAGAATAAGGGCAAGTCTCCTGCTTCCACCAGTGCTCCTTCCATAATATAAATAAGCTTCAAAGCAGTTTGATTTTTTAAAAAATACTTTTTCAATGAATGTGGAGGAGACCTAGTAGTGACAGCGAGCATTCAGGCAGTGGTCATGAGATGTTCAGACCTGTCCTTCTGGAGTATTTTGGTAATTCTTCCTTACCTTAGCTTGCCTTTCTTGAAATATGTTGTTCCTATGAAGGAGTATGATGGGGAGACCTGAAAATTAATAAGTGTAGCCTAAAGGTTGTACAACACATAGATAGTAAATTTTTGTTCTAATTTGAAAAAAAATGTTTATCCAGCTAGCTGTAGCAGGTGGAACATATGGCAGGAGAGAAGTCTGTGTAGTCACTAGAGGATGATGAAAACCCAGTGGTATGATAGCCAAGTCTCAGTAGTCTGTGTTCATTTTGTTCAGTTTCTGTTCTGTGTTTTTCAGTGTGCCAAGGAGATAGAATGTTGTTGATGCTATTTTTTCTGCACTTGTCAAAATAATATGCCATGGGAGCAAGGAAATATCAGTGATTATATAGTCACAAGATAGCATACTGTTAGACAACTGATACTAACAGGAATAGAAAGTGCAGCAGATGTCCATTGTTCTGACAGTCTCTATTTTGATGAAAAAAGATTCAGTAAATATAGCAAAATATATTGCAAGAATGATGATGTCAGATTTTAATGTCATTTCTGTCACTAAAGGTTGTTGATAGAATGAAAGAAAAGTCACTGGACATGTTGATAACCCCCCCTGCCCCCCCCCCAAAAAAAAAAAAAATCCCAACAACAAAACTCACAAAAACAAAACAGAAACAATCCAGTACTTGAAAGCCAAAACAGGCCGTTACTAGCAATTTAAGATTGTGCCTTACTTCTGCAGTGTACAACAGAGAAAGAATGTTTAAAAAGTCATAAAATATGAATGTGAAATAATGAATTTAACAAAAGCTGCAGCTGTAAAACTCCACCTCTTCCAGCAAGTTTCTTAACATTCTGTTCATCCCAGTTTTCCCTTTGTTGTTTTCTCTTTGACCTGCTGAAGTAGCTCTTACTGCAGTATAAATTATAGGAATCACAGGAGCTTTCGGGCTGAATGAAATTGGAAATTAATTTAATCCAGAATATAATCTCCAACAGTATCCAGATTCAATTAGCAAGGAAAGATGTAAGATACAAACATTCCGAATTTCTCAAGGTTTTATGACCTTATATGATTGCAGCAGAACTGATGTTCAACATGTACAACCTCCCTCTCTCTCTCTCTTTGAGTTTTGCATTCTTAAATTAGAAGAATACAAAACCAATAGCAAATGTCTAGAAGTGCTGCTCTTGAAAATACAGTGTAGTTTTACCTTTAGGTCGCAGCTGTGTTGGAAAGGTTCACTGCTTAGATTCTGCAACATTTCTCCAGTATATCGCCAACATTTTCCTAACTTAGTAGCACACATATAGCACATGCTGTCGATAAAAAACATTCATATCATGTATGTTCCAAATTGTCTTGATTACCTGTAAAGGAATTTCCAAATACGTAATTCAAATGAGCAACAGCTGTCACCTGCTTTCAGAATGAAACATATTCAGGCTATGGCTTGTGACCAACAACTTCTGATGCCCAAGTTGGGTGACAAAAAGTATATTTCATTGTAGGTCAAATAGCCACACTTGTAATGAGGCTGTTCATCATGCAATTAAAAATATAATGCACTTTCTTTCTAAGCAAGGCCAAATGAAATAAGACTGTAGTGACTGAATGACTGGAATCTACTTTCCGTAAATCACTTTGCATGCAAAGATCTCTCTAATGCTATATATGCTTTTCATCTGTCTTGAGTTTTCTATACTAGGAATATTTTACTAAACAGTTGCCTTTGGTAGCTCTTACCCATTTTATTATATGATCATATGCTCTTTTCTCACTGTTATTATTTACAAAATCTGAAGTCAATGTCTTTATTCAAAGGCACATGTGGAAAATAAATGGAAACAGTTGTATGCAAAAAAGAATGCTCTTCTGTAGCCTCCTGTCATTTAACTTTTCATAGGAAAGAAGGCCTCTTGGATATCACTCATAGGTGTAAGAGGAAGTGATTTGCAAAGGTTCTACAGGAAAATTAATCTAAAAACTGTAGAAAAAGGACTTAATTTTATAAAGGACTTAAATGAAACCCCAGATACAGATAGAATGAGACAGACTGGGGGGTGAAAATTCTTATTTCTCCCTGAAGTTCTGAACCTAAATTAGAAAAGCCCTCTTAGAAGTGTAAAGGGCTTATATTTTTCCTGTGCCCTTTGATCCACTACAAGTTCATAATACAGCCTTTATGCATTGTTACAGAGTGAAATGCATTTTATTCTGAAATTCTCTAAATGAATACTTTGATAGTCATATGTTACATCCCTGACATTACTCGCATGCTCCCTCCCTTCATTACAGTAGCTTTTACACCTGCTAGCTCCGACTTGTTAAGCACGTATCCAGCAGGGTATAAATTGGAATGGTGATCAGTAATGGGACTACCCCTGTTCTTCACACACTCAAGACACATTTTGGCTTTCTGCTTTTGTACAAAGATGGAAGACTATGAAACAGTGTCTTATATGCATATCCTTCACTTTTACACCAGAGATATTTCTCACTGGTCAAAAGTTCAAAAGAGCTAGAAACCCCATGAAGCTACTCATTGCTGCAAACCTTTTGCCATTTACTGTGTCCAGTTATATCCATATGCTGCTTGATAAATTAAAATTGCTGTTCAGAAGTTGTTCTGTGTTACCAATGAATATTCATGCACACTCAAAATCTTGTTCTCAATTATAAAGAAGACGGAAATAATGTGAAATTCATCCAAACCCTCCAACCATGAGAAAAGTTTCAGGGGATCTGCACATAAGAGGACAATGCCAATGTGGTCCAAGGAAACACTTCCCTCTAGACATAGAAGCTGGCTCATTGCAGCCAACTGCAGGAGTCCCAGGGCAGCACTCTGCAGAGCAACTGGCAAGTTATACATGACACTGGTATATCTGCTTGGTGTAAAACAACTAAGTACTTGGCTTTGTACAAGTTTATGTTTGTTGTTTTGTCTTGTTTTTCTTAATGAAAAACAGAGCTAGTGAAAATACAAGGGATAAAAAGTTTTCTTTCCTGAAGGCTTTCAAGCCCAACAGTCCTTACATGCAATGAACATGGCTACTGTACTTTAAAAATCTCCACTTAGGAGAAACCGCAGGGAAAGCAGGATACAGTCACTGACAAGTGCACTTTTCTCCTGAGAACACAACAAGAAAAAAATATTCATCACAGCATTAAGAAAGCACAGATCTCCCTGATATTCAGTCCTTCTATGGAGTTCAGAAGAGAAGCACAGCTCACAGACATCTCATATACATTATCTTGCTGCCGGAAGAAGGTGAAGAACCATCTGCTAGTCACTGTTGTAGTCACTGTGCGCCTTATGGGAACCAAGTTAATTAGCAAAATTAGGTTAGCTGCAGGCTACACTCTGTAGGTACAGAAGCGAAATTTTTCTGAGCTATGCAGAAGGTCATCATGGCAATAACATTTCATTTAGATTTTGGAGACGGGTTAACACTGATTTTTTTTTTTTTACTATTTTTTTTGAAGTACTTAAGGAGACAGATCTTGAAAGATTCTTTACAGGAGATTCCAGTAGTAGATCATGCCATTACTACAGATTTTGGAGAAGATCTTGAAGCTCCAAAAGGATTTAGAGAAAAATTTCCAGAAAACTCTAATATGCTATCTGTATTTGCCCATCTGCTTCATAAGGTTAAGCAGTCCATTTCTCATCTGTTTACGGTTTAGCAGTAGGTAAGCAAAAGGAAAGACAAGTAAGAAAAAGCTGCAGGGCATTAGCCAACCTCCAGTAGTTTTCCCTATGCTTGAGTTTATCTATCACCATTCCATAGTGAATTCACTGTAGTTTAATCTTCAAAGTACTTTGCAACGAACATGATGTGAAAAGTTCCATATTGGCAAATACTACAGAGTAATTCAAATGCTGTCAGTTCCTGCCCAGTTAGTTCACAGTAATGTTGTGCTAAGGTCACTGTTCTCTTGTACCTTCTGTGTCTCCTCTCTGCCTCTCTGCTCAGGACTGTGATTTTGTACAGGCTGTTTTTCTGGCCACCTTGAATCAGGTCAAGATGATCTGAATTTCATTTTTACAGACCTTGAGATTTGTAGTGAAAAGTTTTGCAATTATGTAAGTGGAGTCAGAGATTTTTAAATGTGTATCAGCACTTGGAAAAATGAAATGTTTTGGGGATTTCTTAAGTGGAGACAAAATTTCATTACAATACAAAACATAGAAGCTTGAGGTCTTGTTTCTAGAAATGCATATATCCTTGTGCTTGGCTGTACTAGTGAGTGTCTGACATCAGCTCTCATGTTTCAGTGTAGTGACCTTCTCAGTGAAGATAGAGGTGGATCCAGCTCTTAAAGTTCTCAGAATTCATTTATTTTACTCTGATCACTTGAACTTTCAGGACCTGATGATGAAGTTCACAGGCAGACCCAGTTATGAGGATCTGAAATCATTCTAAATGTGCAGGGTTCACTCAGGTTGGCATGGATTCCTTTTTTTGTTCCTAGGTTTGGATTGATGGAAGTTATTGTAACACATTGCAGTGCTAAGTTTCATGAGGATGACCCAGTTCAGGAAATTTCTCTCTTAATTTATTTGCATAGGATAAACTGAGGTGTATGTTAAGTGCCTGTGGTGATTATCTGACTTTTAATGTTTTTGTAAGTTTCAAAGGTATAAACTTCAATGACTTGGTTAAATCTCTACTAATTAGTTGAAGTTCAGTTATTATATGTATTCCTCTATCAATTAGCAGATGTACATTGGTGCTAGTGTCAAAAACTGGATAGAAGCCAGTCCAGGGCTCATTATCTCACCAGAAATCCTTGGTTGCTAATCAGCATTTGATAAAGATTAGACAGTTCCCTGCTGGCACTTGGCTATTAAATTCCATTTATACTGTTGCCCCATAAATACTATAAATTCTATTTCATTAGCACCCTGTTCACAAAATCCTTTGAAAATAGGAGTTTCATTTGAGGATTACTGAACAAAATGGAATCTAATTAGGCCAGAAGACCCCAAACCACCTTCATTTCTCACAGTGTAATAATGCCAAAGTAATGCTTTTGAAGCTTTTCTGCTACAGTATTTCCAAATAAATGTGTGACATTAAATTAAAAGGGCTTAACAAGCTGGGATGCATGATAGTTCTGGTCTAAACGGCAGAGATTTATAGATGCCCATGAAGAGAGATGGGATTTTGGAAGTTAAATGCACCCATGGTGCATTTCTGCATTTGGAACAGCCATTTCACTTTGCAGCAGTTTTAGAAGAAAATATTTTTTCCAGCAGAAGAAGCTACTAGCTAGATTTCACACAGGGAAACAGGAAGGACAGAGTCCCTTTATGTTGGATCTGTAGGGTTACTTGCTGTGAATGTATTGTATACAGTGATAAGAACACCCACTACTTCTTCTTTTCTAGTTTTAACACAAGCTTGGGAAGGGTGAAAGTTTTAACTTGTTCTTGTTTTTCATCTAGAGAAGAACAAGCTTGCAGAAAGATCTTGTAAAAAAGGTGTTCATGTGTCTGAAGTGGTTAGGCTGGGCTTAAACCAGACTCCATGCCAGTGTGTCATTCTGAGTCTGTGATTTTAGCCATAGTTCTCTATAGTATTTGAAAGAAGTTTTGACAATCACACATAACTAAGAATATATTTTTGGTATTCACAACAGCGGCAGTGCTCAACGTCACTGGCAATTCGATCAATAATTACACACGCCAAGTTGATACCTTACAATCTTTTGCAGAACAAATAGATTTCTGCTAATGCCAGTAACCTTTTATTTATTTTCTCCATTTGCCTCTTTGTTGTCTTGTCTGCTTACTCTCCCATCTATCTGTGGGTCCCCTTTCCACAGCTTGACCCCCAGGAGACTTAGAATTGTTGAAAAAGGATCTGCTCCTTGCTCTCGGTACAAACTAATGTGACTGCAGCTGAACATTTGGCAGCCAGGCCACTGACATCTAATTTTAATTTTACTAGGGGAAATATTTGTTCTTCATCAAGTCATTTGTTAATGTGCTGATAAATCTTTCTGTTTACACTTGCTGCATGATGTGTGTAATGGCAGATCTGTCCTGAGAAATTATATACACTGCAGGCTGTACAAAATGGATAGCCTGGCAGGCATAAATATTACTTGCTACATCCTGCATCCAGGTGCTGCATTCCTCTACTGGTTCCTGTGTTGACCTACACCATTGATCTTGTTCCTTCTTAATGGCAACCTTGAAACAAACAGTCCCTGTGCTTGCATCCATCTTCAGAAAAGCTGTGCGGTACTTCTCAAAGCAGCAAGTAACCTGGGTAGAGCTTGTACCCAAGTTGTACCTTGTGGATACAAGGGTATTCAAGGACAGGCTTGGTTTTTTGTTTTGTTTTGTTTTTACTTAGATGTAGAATTCTCATTTAAATATAATAAAATAAATAATTTTATTTTGACAGGAAAAATATGAGAAAAATTCTGATATAATCCAGCCTCTCACATAAATGTGCTATAATTTTTCTATCATTTGGATATTTAGAAAGATATGGGGACTGTGAATTTAAAAGGTAAGTGTGCAGTTGCAATATGCAAGAAGTGATAATTATGCATTTAGCCATGTTTACATAATTAGATGAGCCGCTAAAGATCTGATACACAATTGAGTTACTGTGGTTTAGTGAATTACCACAACTGAATAACAGTAAAACTTCACTCGCTCTTTCAGCCTGTTCCAAATATGTACTCAAAAGAATTAACTTAAATATTGCCAAGGTTTACTCTAACTGGTTTTGCTATTGGCTAAGAGTATGCATTTGATAACTTAGTTTACAACTATTTGATGCATAGTGAATACTTAAATCACAGAAAATTGATCCTGTAACTGAGTCCAGAGGGGTGTTTTATCTCCTACAATCCTGGAGAGGGTTGATTCAATCAGAATGTCTTTGTCTTTATAACAAGGATTGTAAAATCTGTGGGGATGCCATTGAATTTCCTTAGTAACAAAAACTATGTCCTTGAAACATCCTGAATATTTAACTCTGTTTTTCTGTATTTCGTTTAGTTCTGTAGGAAATAGTTTTCCAATCCCTGTGCCCACCTCCACTCACCAGGGTTACATTGATTCCTACACTGGAGATCGAGGGAGAGTTTCCAGATTCAGAAGACCAGTAACTATAGGAACAGTGCTGAGAACGTGATATACATCCATCACTCCCCATTTCACTAAGTCAAGTTCTTACGAAGAACCTCCTTTGTTGAGTTCTCTACATCAGCAAACTCTCGCTGCCATTTTCATTTGCAAAGAGCAGGGAGGCAAAGAGGAAATGAAATGTTATGGTGCTTATTTTCTCAGCACATGATGACTTTCCACCCTTCTGCAGTGAGCTCTAGGCAAGCAGTTCAGCTGGAGTAGCTGTTTTGTTGGTGACACCTCTAATGTTTTTCATATGATAAATTTTCAGCAAAACCTGTTGCAGGAAGAAACTGTTTATTCCCAGCAACTCAAACAAATTAGATTCATTTGACTCCGAACACTCTCTTTAGAACTAAACCTTGGGCAGTGTCAGATCCCCAGCAGTGTAGCTGACTCATTCAGGATGTTCTGTAAATGCAGAAGGATGCTTGTCCTATGTAGCTTATATAATTCACAGATTGCCTATAATGCTTAGAAGTATAAAATACTGCCATAAGAATGGTCAAGTCAATCATAATCAGCTACTGAGCATTTCATATGGGCTGGGTTACCTGATGAGCTGTACTGTTACAATAAGGTCTGAGAGATCTCCTGAATCCTTACTGTTAGAGAAGGAGAGCCAGCAGAGGCTACTGAGGCTGCTGATGCCTGGTCACCCAGGGACCCAGCTGCAGCCACCTTTCTGCCATTTCATTTTGTGCCTGTGTACTTTTGTGACTTTTCAAAGTGAAGACCTTTTTATGCGGCTTGTGGCGTATAGAAGACTGATCCACTCTTCTTTTGGATTGCTCTTTCTTGTTTCCCACAGATACTTCAGGCTTGATCCCAGCAGCATCTTTCTAGGTTATGGTATGCTCTAGGGCATGTAAGAGCAGGGAACCAGACTGAGATTTTACCAGTTCTTTTGTAGTATATCTGTAATTACCAGAAATGTTGCTGCCACTGAAACAGACCAAACTTCAGTGATCAAAGGGACAGAAGAAGCTCTATTAGTGGAGGATTTCAGGCATCCCCTTGAACAGTGACGGACACATGTATTACTCCGTTTCTTTATGTTAAAATTCTCATGAGGATGGCCACAAATTCTGCCAAGTGCTACTAAACCAGCACAATCCCTTCTTGTATAGGTGTTAGATAAAACCTGTTGAGTTTTTTAGCCATGCAGCAGTTCTTCATAGTGAAATGAAGGAGTTTTTAGTATTACTTTGTAGTCTTGACAGCAGCCACATGTATAACCAGCAGTACATTTCTTAATATGCAGTAAGAGGTTGTGGAACCAGCCAGGCTGGGGAAAGAAATGGCGCAAGTCATGCTAAGGGTGATCCAGATCTTATGTAAAGGAAACCAAAGTGATGCCTGCACAGCACAGTGCAGATAGCTGAATTACCACCAGGGAGCTGCTAAACTTGCCTTGGGAAGTCCTGCTCAGCACAGCCCTTCTCAACAAGGCTATTTAGCCTGTGTGGAGAGCTACACTAATACGATTGTGTGACTTCTGCTGTGCAGGATTTAGTGCTCAAAGGTATCTAACATCTTTACACAGGCTTCAATCACACAGCATAGAAATTCTGTTAAGGAATTGCCTGACTGTATCTGAGGACATGAAAAGCAGGTCAGTGTCCTTGAATGCTTAGGCGAGCTCAGAGCAGAGCAAAAAAGCAGCAGAGCAGCATATGCAGCGTAAGCATTCTGCTTTGGTTTGGACTCATCCCATGAAATAAATAGTAATTTTGACATTGAATTTGATACCAAACACTACAAAACAACACTCTATACTTTACAGTACAACCTATAAAAACTATACTTATTTTTATTATTGGAACTGGCCATGGTAACAGCTCAACTGCTTTCAGAGTCTTCTGTGCTGTTTTATTTTGCAGGCTTGCTCCCACCTGGGCTTGGGATTTTTAAGCCAAATTGCCTTCTGCCTTTCATTTATCAACTTGCACATTTTCACAAAAATGATTAACCATTCTGTCCTACACAAAAACCATCACCTGTAATGATAGTGTCAAGTAAGAGTGGCAGCCTGTGAAAAGTAGGCCATGCTGAAGGAATTTCTTTATTCCTTGTTCACAATGAAATATATGGTGGGAGGTGAAAGTGTATCGCCATCTTCTTGTGCATAGTAAATGACAATTGACATATATAACAATCAACTGCCAGGCCTAGAAATAAGTCCAAGTCTTCTTCATAATCAGACAGACAGTGATATCACTCTTTCAAACTCTGTTGACGGTCTATTTCTAATTCTGTAGGAAGTGAGACCATGCTGTTTGTATGGAATCTTTGAAAATCAGAAGTAATTTCTGTCACTGGGAACATCAGAATCATGCTGAATTCCCTGCATTTCAATGCAGGATGATGTTCTGTGTTGAGTGATGACCAGTATTCTGGTAAAGACAAGTAGTGACTTGTATTCTGTGCAAATGCAATAATCGTGTTCCTGTTTGAAACTTCCTCTCCATGTATGTACAGCTAACAGATTATCATAGGAAGTAATGTTAATAAGTTTCCTTTCCAATGGAATGGGAATCATTTGTATTGCTATGTTTATAGCTGATTTTAACATCAGTGTGGTGTATCTATCACGGATAGATACATAGATCTATGCAAATTTAATGTAGAACTGTAACTGTAAGAGGATTTGTCCCCGCCCCCAAAAAAATCTGGAATAGGTTCATACACTGACAAGCATACAGAGTATTTTGGATGGACATACGTGCATGGATATTGACTTTATGAGTATGCACATATTCAGACTATTCAGTGCATACTGTTTCTACCAGTGCTCAGGTGCATTGAGGTGTTGTGCTTATGGTCAGGAGTGAGCATCTGAAGACAGCAGATTGACATGTGAAGGTTTTACTGATCTTTTACAGCAGGTGGCTTTCTTTTTGCCCAGAAATGATCTACAAAGAGATATTTTAAGTAGAATCATATGATGATCATTTTAAGTATGATCATACATCAAATCTATGATTGATGTCATAGATTTTCCACAAGTTTCTTGTGACAAGAAAGATATGGGACAGCCCTGTATTGTCTCTGAGCTTTTTCTCTTTCCTTGTGGTAATCTCAATCTGCTCCTTGTGTTGGTCACAGACTCATATGCTAACTTTCCTTAGCTAAAAAGATGTGTGTGTCTTGACAGGATATTAGTCCATGTATACACAGGATGATGTGAACATAAGTCCAGGCTTTCAACATGTTAATTTTACTTGGTGTTTGTGAATGCTAACAAATTCTGACTCCTGTTTCCACTTCCTAGGCTTGCAAGCAATTAAAATAGTGGCAGACATCACTTCACTACATGGGTAATGAGACCAATTCAGGTCATAAGTCATTTGAGACTACACTGATATATACGATTAGTCACGTGTGAACTACTGCTTTACAAATTTATGATGCAGTTTTGCAATACCTACAGGGCAGACATATCCGGCTCAATGACTCTTGTAGCAGGTCTCTAAGCAGTTACAAAACCACAGCAGCTCTCCTATCCAGAATTTAAAATTAGAATCGTCCAGAATTAGATCGGTACAATGATTTAAAATCTGCATCCTACCTACAGTTATAAGTGGCGTTCTTAGCTCGTTTGCTGACAACAGGATATAATCGTGAATTATTTTTTTCTAATTTAGCTGTTGCAATTTGTACTTTGTGGAGTGATCTGGAAACAGGTAGTGTTGTTTTTCGTTTTTTTTTTTTTTTTTTTTTGTTTTGTTTTGTTTTGTTTTGTTTTGTTTTTCTGTGTTTTTTATTCAAATTTTGAATCTTGGCAGATTTTAGAGATTCTGTACAAGTAATACGGTCCCTTCCTCTGCTTCCAAATGTTCAAAAAAAAATAGCGTTAGTGAAAATAATTTATTGTATCTCTGGAAAAATGTATTTGCCTTGTTTAAATCATAATCTGTTCAGACACTGCCTTTCTCACAGCCTGGGAGATGTTGATCACTTTTGCATTGCACCATTACAATGTCATCCAAAGAGACAGCAAATATTGCAGATTAATGCTGCCAAAATTGAAGTAATTACTCTTTGAAAGTGACAGGCATGTTATTAAGGCCATATGGCATTATACATAGTTGGTGTAATAACTAATCGGAAACAGCAGTATTTCTGGGACGTGAATGTTTGGCAACATATACTTGACTAAGAGTCTTAGTATTATAAATTTATGCATTTCTTGCCAGGAAACCAAGGAAACCTATTCTCAGGGGGGAAATCACATCTTTCTAGCAACAGAAAATATTTGTGAGCTTGAGGTAAAAGTGACACTTGCCATTCCTTTACTGGTCAATTAGGACTAAGAATGTTCATTATAATCCATAAAGGCAGGCTGACTTTTTTCTTTCAAGAGTTTTTGCTGTGGTTGCTATCTGAGAGTGTACAGCGGATGTAAGTGGTGCAAAATGACCTCGTATTGTGCATGACCTTCAGGGAAGCTGCTGAGACCTCCACTGCCCTGCACAGGTTCATGAGCTAGGGGGATAGGGCAAGTTTCTTGTGGACTCAGGGAGGTGCTGGATGCAGTCCAGTGGTCTTCCTCATCTGGCTCTTAGCACCTGTGGAGTAAATAAAAATAACAGCAGTGCCCTTCACTTGTTTCAGGTGGGCCTTTTACTGTTCTACATAGAGTAATGTTTCCGAGAGATTTTCCTAACATAGTGATGATATAAATCAGATGGTTTGCTTTGGTTTTATTGAAACTGCAGGCAATGAGTTATAATTTTATTCCTCTATGCATATGCTGAGAAACAAATTTGTACTTTATCTGGGTTGGCATATCCTGACTGCATCCCCTTTGAATCCAACCTAGGGATGTGTTGCTCAGAACTGAGGCAGAGAGAACAGCAATTCTTCTGCTCTGGGTAGATCAGAGTGAGGAAGGAAAGCTTCCACTGGAAGGCTGTGCTGGGAAGGACTTTCAGCCCAATATGTAGTGAGTAACACTGCTGTTCCACTTGAGCAGGCTGTCGAGTTAAATATGTTTCTGGAGTGATGCTTCTGGCATAGCCTGCGTAATGCATATGCAGTACATGTATTCAAGCAAAATAAAAATGAACTAAAATGTGCAATGACTGTGTGAGCTGGAAAACCTTTTGCCATTTTTATGACCAAAGTTGATGAGCTTGGGTGTAAAGCTGTATTTTCCTAGAGCAGGAGAAGAGGCCTCTAGTGTGGCACTAGCACAGCCAGGGTACCTGGAGACATAAACCAGAAATTAGAAGTCTACATCTCTATCCCCTTGGTTATAAAAGGCAGAGTGACAGATGGACTGTAATTGTTCCAGTCTAAGGATGAAGAAAGAACATATTATGGTCTTTTTGCTAATGCAGACATATCTGGAAGTAAATGACAAAACCCTACCGTGTTAGCTGTATGTCAGAGAGCCTGGCTTTGAGACCCAGAAACCACTCAGGTGAAGCAAAAATCTCCCCAGATAAGCTACGAGTTTTGGAGCTCTCTTTTCACAGGTACACTGAGGCTCGTTTCAGCTTCTAGCAGCTGATGTCCAGAGAGTGCTACAGATGCTCTTGTACAACTGTTGTGTTGCCCTCTCTGTAATCAGCAAAAGTTACAGTTGACTGTCCAGGAGTTTACATGAGCAACAAAAATGAGAAAGCTCTTCTTACTTAATGCCATTTTGCCTTGTCTCCCTAGGAGGGGGAGCACCTCCTAGTGCGGAAATCTTCCATTTGATATAAGACACGGACATAATAAATGCACAACAACACCCATTTAGACAGGTCTGAAAAATGCTTAAATAAGGCAGAGCAGCTTCTGTTTACTGTTTAGCAGGTGAATACTTTGTGTGCTGGAGGGCATGAACAGGCAGGGAATGAAACAGCAAACAAGATTGGAGGAGCAAGGACATCTGCTGCTTAAAGACAAATCTGGTGTAATTGGAGTAACTGAAATGCGGGCAGTTCAGGAAATGGGCTGTAATATTGCATTACCCAGATACAGAGTTTAAGGACAGGCAATCTTCAATGAGAAAGGAGAAGGAGATATGACAGAATAAATGAGGAAGGACATTATGCTGAAAACAGAATAACATTCACATGGATGACAACTTAGAGACACCTTGAACTTGAGGCTAAATACCCAAATGGTAAAACAATTATAATGGAAAACAATTACTGATCTCCTAGGGCTAGGTGAGAAGACAGATCGGGAAATATTTATGCAGATGGGAGGGCTGTACTTGGGCTAGGACACTGATCATATGAAACTGCAATTACTCTGACATTAACTGGAATGAGAATTATGGAGGGACTTAGAAAGCTGAATCTATGTTTATTGACAGATTTATTTATTTATTTATTTTAATCCTGCATGTTGACAACCAACAAGATTAGAAGCCATCTGGAAAAAGTTGCAGTAGTTAAGTGAAGGAACACATATGCTGATGCCAGTGCTCAGGTTGGAATAATATTAGCTGAAAGATAGAAGGGAAGGAAATAGATGTTGAGATTGAGCATGATTCTGATTTCCAGGTGTGGGAAATTCTGTATTCTGCTGTGCTATTGGAGTTGTTAATTTGTGAGGAATTGGATGACATATCTAGTAAAAAAAAGAGTTAGGATGTAGTGTCTATGGGGCTTCAACTGTAGATGCTATAACCTTGAAGGGACTGAAATTTAGATGTCTGGGGGATATGGAAGTAGGTAATGGCAGTCTGAAAAAAATACAACACAAGGAACTGGTTTGTCTGGGGTGGTGTCAGGCTTAGACTGGCAAGGCAGGGATAAGTACTCTTCGTACGAGACTCAGATGACAGCAGAATCATACTGAGAGCTCAGCCAGACCACTGAAATAATTGCACATACCAATAGAAATTAAAGTGGCAAAGATGCGAAGAAGGTCCTATTCTGATAGCCCGGATTTACGTAATCTATCCTGCAGAAGTCTTTTAAAATCCACAAGACATAATTTACAGAAAGACCTTTGCCTTTTCTTTCACTGACACACCATTGTTGACTAACTTGTGGTATATTATTTGCAATGATGTAATCAATATTTGATGTAAAAAATATTTCTCATGAGAGCTTCTGTGAGCTGTTTGCCAGGAATGTTCATCAGTACTTTTGAAATGTTAACTCTTTCGATGGGACAAGGTGGGAATGTGATGTTCATCCACTCATCCTGCCAGATTCTCTGTAGGAGAAAAATCAGCATATATCTTTTGGATTGAGATTAATGGGGCAGCATTAATTATACCACACAGGGATCTGTCATGGTAATTCAACTAATTTATAACTCTTACATTTCCAGAATAAATACGGTTTTGGAATGTGGTTATCATTAATACCTTCTAATAACTAAATAACTACACCGGATTCACTATATCTTTCAGCAGTCCTGCCTGGATATTCATTTATAGATCCTGAGCAAAATGAGGGAAATTAACACATTTTCCAAAGATCTCCTTTGTATGCATATGCATTTTTCAGGACAGAGAATAGGAGTTTGCAGCAAATGGTAGCTCCAGGAACAATGTGAGGGGGGTGAAGCATTGGCCAAAACTGAGGCAGAAGAGGACTTGGAGAAGACACCCAGGACATACTGTAAGGACAACACAATAATTGATGGGATTGATCTGTAAAATTGCAATGGGAGAAGAAGAATATGACACAAAAGGGCTGAGAGGAGTGTCGCTAAGCTACATGTCTAGAGTCAAAGCTCTGGTACAAGAATATTGCACATTTTGTAGTGGAGGTGCCTGGGGAAAGGTGGTTGCTTCTGTGTATTTCAGTTCTTTCTTGTGTACAAGCTTTGAGCCCGTTTCCACAAATAACATTGGCATACAGCTGCTGAATGCCAGCTAGAAATGTGCAGTGTTCTTTTTGTAATATGCAGATGTGATTAGTGCTAAAAATAGCTGAAAGCTCTGCAAGCTGTATATTTTTTCAATAATTTGTCTTTCTTTTAGACACCAAAGAAATAGAGAAAATAGCCACAGAAACAAGAAAAGGAGCTTATTTATATTTCTTCCATGATCAGTGGTGTGATTTTATTTACTTAGCTCTCGCAGTCTGTTTTTTGTATTTCTTCCCCTGCCCCTAACTGCCTTGTGTGCATTTCTGAGTCACAAAGTGAGTTACCGCCATCTTCTGGTCCAGCGTGACAGAAGTCCCAAAATACCTCCCCAGTGCTGGGCGGTCACCTGGCCCCTGCCAGCAGGGAGTTCCCATGGGGTCCCCGTGTGTTTCCTGAAGGCCATTTATCTGACTATTCAGAGAAAAAAGGGATGCTTAACTCATCGTAGGTTGGAAGCCTGGTCCCAGGGGTCCAGACTAGTCTGAGATTTGTACATGGTTCCATCATTGGCTTCATATGTGAGAAGAGACAAGTCAATTATCTGTTCTTTAAAAGGAGGACAAGTTATGCATTCTTTCATTAGAAAATGTCTGAGACTTCTTCAACAATACCCCTTGTGTTACAGGTCAACAATACTATCTTTGTGTTACAGGTAAACATAAATTGTGTTATCCCTTTCTGTAAAATCTGTACATTTATTTTTGCTTCCTGCAGTCACCTTTTCAGAATATGTTATTCATGAGCTTAAAAATCAGTTCGGGTGAACAGCTAAAGACAAAGCTGAAGGTCGTCGGCTCCTCTCAACTCATTGTATATTGCCAGTAAATGCCTTATGCTTTTGTACCGCTTAAATAATATTCATGCTACTTCACGTGAGAGGGGATAAAGTGATTCCTTTGATTTACTGGGAACAATCATTTCTGTAAGGCATTCTGGTTTTCCTCAGAATCTAATCTTTGGTGTGATAGCTTCTACAGTCTTCATCAGAAAAAATCTGGCGTCCATGTAAACCAGCTTAAATATTTGTTTGGAATTATCATCTCTTATTTTTTGTCCTCCAATACATTGCTTTCATTGTGACCTCAGAGTTCACAGACAGAAGTAATTGAAAGAAGCATGCCAGTACCTTTGGAGTGAAACTGTCAGCTCATAAAATACAGAGATTGATCTTCTAAATGCTTACATGCATTATATATTGTAGTGTCTGGAACAGACTGACAGGTAAGGAGGCAGATGTAGAAAGTATGACTTAAGCATTTTGAGAGTTTGGCTTACATTTTCTAGGAGAATCCTTAAAGATGAGACCAGAGGCCTGCAGCCGTGCACAGCGTTTGATGTAACATTTAAATTCATTGTGCTTGTTCACATTCTTTCTGCAACTCTAATTCCACATCTGCATGCAAGAATATGTTCTTCCATAAGTTGACACCTTCTCAAAAAAAAAAATAAAAATAGGAGCAACATTTAATCTTAATTGTATTTATTCATAATTTCCATTTATATTTACAATGAAGTGCAATAGCCTTTTCCTCTTCATCATGTAATCTGTGGAACTTTCAGGATAAAGGGCTTTGTGTTTAATGGTTTTCATGTTCTTACTTCTTAAAAAGCACAGAGTAATTTATGGGCATTCTTTTACATACTCAGCAGGCCTCTGCTCATCCCATTAACTATTTCTAGTAAATAAATGATCTCTGAGCATTTTGTTATGCCCTGAAGAAGCACATGTTTATATCATATGTATTAGCCAAATGTTCCATAATGCAGGAAAAAAATAAGAATATGTGAAAACAAATGCAGCAGAACAGATGATTGTAAAGAGCCTATCACCAGGAAATTCATTTAGAAGAAATCAAACCTGACCCTGGTAAGTTTGATGTTTTTTTCATTTCTATCTTCAATAGACATGCAAGATGAATGCAGATTAAGGTTTTGACCTGTCTTTAATATAAAGCCTGACAACAGCAGACAGCAAAGCACGAATGGTAGCAGATTTAATCATGGATTTCACCCACATTCATCAGACCAGCAGGGCACTCATTTCAGAGACTCATAAGATTATTCTTTTCCCCCTGTGAAATCCTCTTGCTGCTTTCTGGTTCATTGACAGCATCTAAAGATATGTTCTGATCTGATGTGGTGCAGCTAACAAAGGAACTCTCTCTGGAACTCATCAATTATAGACTTTGCAAAAGATTTCACTTCTAACCTAGTAATTGATCTTTAAACTCACTTCAAAAAAAACCCTAGCCAACTTTGCTGAGCTGGGAGTCGGTGAAAGATTATACTTGTTTTCCTGTTTTGTTCCACAGCACTCTGCTTTTCTGTTGGTCAAAGGTTGAAACCAGTGAAGACAGCAAAGGTTTTCATCATAATTGTTTTCATCCTTTAAGTTTACTGTCAAGACTTTACTTTTCTAATACTCCAAACAGTATGGGGCCATCACATGTAGTATACTCCACAGTGTTCCTTTCTACCGGAGTCATTATTATAATCTTTTCACAGGGTTCTTCACCTAGCTGAACTTCCTTTCCCCTCATCTCCTCTCATCTCCTTCTCCCTCCTCACCCCTTCTCTCCCTTAAACTTTCCCCTCCTGTCCCTGAGCTATAAAACTGAATGCCATGTCTCTGTCCAAAAGATGGTGGGTATTACCAGAGAGTTTTCACCCTGCCTTTGGTGATGGCTCCTCTCTCCACAAGGTGAGCTGACAGGGTAGGTTAGCTGTGTGCTTCTTGTCATGAAGTCAGCCCACGGTTACCAAACAGCACATATTCCACCCTTCAGTGGTGGGATGAAGTGGGCCCTCCAGCTTCACTCTGGTGCTGATGAGAAATGCCTTCTGGAACTGTTTGTTCAGATGTGGGCCCTGAGCTGCAGCAGAGGGGCAGTAGTAAGCCCCTGGCAATGGTGAAGTCGTTCACTGCCAGCAGCCTTCTTCACAGTAATTGGTCAGAAGTGCCTGTGTCTGCATCCATCAGCTGGCCACAAGCAAACTTCTCTTTGGTACAGCATCTGGGTCCAGAGTTCCAGGAAGCTGACTACCAGAAAAATCTGAAGTACCTCTGAGTACTGAAGTGCCTCAGAGTGAAGTTGCACAAGATATGGAGAATCCAGTACAGCAGCTCATTGTTGCTGAAAGGACAGACTGCTCCTCCACTCCTCTCTCCCTGCTTTCCTCTTTCTCCTTGTACTGATGCAGTGAACCTTGCTGTGAGCTGATTCAGCATGCTAACTGAACAGGAAACACACCACTGAATGGCTTTCTGCTGAGTTAGCAAGTTGAATAAGCTCACAGAAAAGTCTGTTGAGTGCCAAAACTGGCACAGGACAGGGCAAAAGCTGTGCAGCTGGACCTCTCCTTGTTGGCTGCAGCAGCCTATTGCCCTGTACACCACGTACCCTTGCTCTTAGTCAGGCAACCAACCCATTTGACCTTACAGTTCAGCATATGTTAAATGCTTTGCCAAGCAGCATCTAGAATCAAAATAAGGGGTTTTCATGGAACTAAGTGAAATGAACAGAATCTGTTGGTTTCTGTAGAAGTTTTGTCTAGGGAAATACTAAACAAGAGCCAAGGCTTTCAGTGGTACAGCCTGTTGCAGGATATGCCAATCATGTGGGTAGATGCCAACCTATCTCTTCTCTCATATGTAGAAAGTGATGGTGTTTTGTGGTTTACAAAAGCAGTTATTTATTAAAAATCTCTTCCATATAAGATAAAAGATTGTGAAGAAAATATAAATAGAAAAAAATATATATTATTTTACAATCTGGCATATTTTCATCTTTGTTCTATAGCATACCATAGTAAATCATACTCTAGCACTCACTGCAGGGCAAAAGCAGCTGTATATAGGGTGATCAGAATGCAGGGAACCAAATTCTCCTTTCCCTTGTACTGACTATACTTTCACTGCTTTCAGCGGAGATGCATTTTAAATGAGTTAGTCAAAAGATTTTTAGTTCAAAGTACTGTTGATGGGACTCACCTGTAGGATTAAGTACTGATTCTTCAGCAGTGATTTTAGTTTTTATATCAAATGATCATTCTCCCTGGAGGAAGGCTGAGTTAAACAGGAAAAAATGCATCCTGGGAGGGTTTTCGAAGTAATCATCTCTTATGGTATTTTTCAATCAGGAAATGAAAGAATGTTTCTGTCTGCTCTTTGACAGTCCCATGCTCTTCACTGTTTTGTGGAAAAGGGAAAAAAAATCAGGTGATTAAAACATAACGTACCCTTTTAACCCTGCTTTTTCTGATACTTTTAACATTCTCATTTTTTATTACAAGAGCTGATGAACTGTAAGTGATTGGTACGAGAGAGAATAGATTGTGCACTTAGCCCTACCATCTGACTTAGTTAATCTTCCAAAATGCAATTTATTCTGACTGGTAACTCTAGTGCGTTTAATGGAACACAGGGTTAAAGGGAGAAACTGGAAACAAATGCTCTCTATCTAAAGGCCAATCAATAACTGAATAGTTTGACAATCTCAAACCTTTGTCACTTTAATGTAATTGGAGTGTATGGAAAAGACATTACATTTCAGCACCTACTAGCATCAGCCTCCGTTATTGGTGATACCACTTTGAAAGCTTTCAAGTCGTCCTGCTGTAATCATGTGAAAGGAGTGGGAGTAGAGGCTTGTGCTGTCTTTTAAATCTATTTTGAGGGATTTTGTAGTTCTACACAGATTGCAGTTTGCTGTATATATTGTTTTTGGGACACACATGGAACCTCTCAGTATGTTTGAAAATTTTTATGGGCTGGTATGTCTAAAACTAATGAGGCTGAACATGTTTGAAGCTGGTTATGGGGACTCTCTCTAGCAGTCCATCATCTGTGGTTTCTCCAGATGAGCAAGTAGGGAAAAAAAGTAATATTGCTGGAGGGATATTATGCAACAAATCATGTGAATGGCATCATGCGCAAAAAGATATGAACGTTGAAATTCATTTTTAATAATCACCCTTAATAGTGATCGTTCAGTTGTATCAATCAGAAATAGCTTTCTGAAAACAATTTCCTGTGACTGCTGGCATGTTTGCTTCTTACTCATATTAATAAGCGGGAAAATTCATTTGGAGGAGGAGACTGGGAGAGAGTCCCTCCATTTCCTTTGGCTTTCAGAGGTAAGAAACAATTTCACATCTCTTTGAGTGTCACTCAAGTGCAGTAAATAATGTTGCTGGGAGGACTAGTTCAAGGCAGTTACAACTACCTTACCCGTTTTGTCATTATAGGGTCTGGTGAACTTCCTTCCACCCTTGCTACACAGAAAAGCCATGTTCCTTTTTTATATTTGTTTTGGAAAGTTCATTATTTTGCGTGTTTGTGTCAATGGCTATATGGATTATTCCTGTGAATACGATGGACTAGATTCAGTGTCCTACTGACAAAATCAGCCAATTTTCCCCAGAGGAGGAAACGGAATATTTACTCTTTTCTCTCTTTAGGGGATCCAACTACCCCAGGCAGCTCTGAAAACACAGCCTAGAATTCTTCATGTGTGTTCCTTTCAGCTTTATATATAGACAGCATAATTGTAAAGAGATATTTGATATTTCTTTGCTTAACAGCTTTTTTTTAATTTTAATTCCTCACCCCCTGCCTTCTTGCAAACTCTGATGATGCAAATATCAGATTCACATCTAATACAGAATTAATTTGGAAGAATGCATGTGCCCTTTTATGACTTTCCTTGAACATGAATCCAGAAGTATACTTCAACTGCAATAAAAACGTACAGTTTTAACTGCCAGCTAGTATTTGGCTGTTCTGGGAGGAGAAAAAGCCTCCATGGCCTGTGTGCTGACCACCAGGGACTTCCTGAGTGCCTTGAGCAAGGTGACTTGGCCCAGCAGAAAGGTTTCAGTCTGGGGAGGAGATGAATCTTGCTCCCTCCTTCCCTATATTGACATGGACATGTCATTTACTTTCTCTGTGTATTTCTCCACACGCATAAAACTATTTACCAGGCAGTAAATGCACAGCCTCTGTAGTTGCTGACACAGAGCTATGCTGAAATTGTAGCTTTAATTCCACTACTACTTGGAAATTTGGGAGGTTTCTTGGAACCTTTGTCAAAGAGACATACTAAGTGGTATTGTGGCTACTTGTCATAAATTCTTTCCACCTGCATACTTTTATGTCTGAAAAAGCCTATTATTTCACTTGAAACCAGCAGGGCTTTTACTTACTGCTGCTAAATACTGATATTTCCATGAGATTTAATGTATTTTACAATTTTATGAGTAGCTATGAATAAAAGCTACCTAGTAATGAGGAATGAAGCTAAAGATGAGTAGTCTCCTATGGCTTTTTCTTCATCACTCTGAGACCAGGTTTTGATAGCTGAGGCAGTTTCTGAACAGTGAGTCTGACTTTTTTTTTTTTTAGTGGGGGAAAAATAATTAAAGGAAACTCACCTGACAGGAGAAGATGCCCAGAGCTTCTTAACAAGAAGCTTTCTGTGGAACAGAGTGAGAGGAAGGGCAGGAGGAACAGTCAGTAGGATTTGAAAGGGAGGCTGGTTGGGTGGTCGGGGGAGGCTGGCTCCTGTGACAGGGATTTCCTTTGGTGCCGCATGGAAACTTTGCACATGGCACCAGTCCTGTCACTTGCGAGCAGCCTCAAGGTTCTTCAGAAGCATTTGGAGGCCTAAACCAGAAGAAGAATTCTTGTAGTGTTCTCAGGTATGCCATGGAATTAATAAGGTTTTCTGCTATGTTTTCTCTTCCTTTCCTAACAATTCTATTGTTCTGGTTTCCTTACGATTGCCTCAGAGCACAGAACTAATGATTCCAGGGAGTGGGCCACAAAATCTCAGAGATTTTCCAGAGCTTGGGTATCAAATTTAAACCCTGACTGTACACCCAATATCTAATTCTTTTTTCAGTGCCCAATACATGACACTTACTTGAGTTTTAGTTCCCATTTAATCACTTCAGCCACTCATTCCTATAAACATTTTCTGCAGTTCTTTTCAACTACCTTCAGATTTTGTTACCAAAAATATCATTTTTGTCATTTGCATTTTTGTCACAAGACTATTTACCCCTTAATTTTTAAAATCATTGGAGAACAAATCCTGGCAGATAGCAACACAGGTCCAAGTGTGTTGCTGATAATCCTCATCCTGTGTGAAAAGTGCCATTTGGTTCTTGGCTTTTAAATGATTGTCATGCGGTTGGAATTACATCTGAGAGATCTTGTTCTCATTTTCTGTCTGTACAGTGGGTAAATAGTACTAACACTTCATGGGGATGCTATGGAGATAAATACATTTGAAAATTATTGCAAGCTACTCAGAAACTACTGTCAGAGGGGAGCCAGATGTGATGAGTGCTTGCTGGCAACCCAGAGCCAACAGCCCCTCAGACGAGGAGCTGGACCCCGCTGGGACCGGGACTAGAGGTACAGCCGTAGTGGGAAAGGAAGGAAAATGTTTATCAACCACTGCAAGGTTGAGCCAAGGCACACACTGACTGGTAAAGCTAGAGATCTGTTGGTGAATAAGGATTGGTTGGTACAAGAGTCCAGTGTGAAAACCCCAAAGATACTGAATGAACGGTTGGGAAACTTCTGTTCTGAACTTTGTAATTAGCTCCGCTTTATAAAAGAAAGCTAACCACAGCCGTGGTCTAGGCTGCATCTCAGAATCTGAGTGTAATTCTGTAATGAGAAATTTTAATAAATGCGATCCATAAAGCACTTCTGGCTAATTACATTATCCTGGCTCCTCCTATTTATCTCCATCTGTTAAACTGCTTTAAAAGGCAATTAAATCGTCCTTTGAAGTTAGAATGCTTTAAAAGGTAAAAAATACTTCGAATACTTTCCTATCTTTCCTTTCCATGTAAACAAGTCTTTTAGATAGCTGAATTGATGTTGTGCTATTAGTGTGTAATCATTTGTGAGGTTCTGTTCCATAGAGATAGGCAAGAAGTAGACTATCTGTTGGGGATCGTTTGGTCCACACTGTTAAAAAAATTGAAAACTATTACTTTAGTAAATGCAAATCTGTGCTGCTGTGCTTGGGTTATAAGTGCTGTTTAGCACTGTGATTCTACTGAATTTATGGAAACTACACTTGATTTGCACCAAATAGGCAATAGAAATAAGGCCCAAGGTTTGTTATTCCTTTCAGCAAGACACCTTAGCTGTTGTACTGGCTATAAAACTGCTTATGATTTCACACAACTTTATTAAAAAAAAAAAAAAAAAAAAGAAAGTAGAGCTGAGTTCATATGGGATCACAGATAAATGATGCATCCTTTCCAAATCACTCTTTCCAAGCAATGTATTCTTATGATAGCTTCATTAACTTTGGCGCAATAATTTGCAGATAAATTCCATCCAAAAAAGAAGCAAGTATTCAAGCACTGCTAATAATGTGAATTAGATTTTTGCACATTAAAAATGTGATAAAGCCATACTAATTATTTTTAATTATCTCGAGATAAAAATACGTCACTCATGTAAGTAATTATGTAAGTAATTTAAACCTGATTAAATAATAATGATTCCTTGCTCATTGCCTTCAAAGTGCATATAACCAAATTTAATTTTAAGCAGGATCAAGAAAATAATCACTTGATTCGAGCATTAATTACTAATTTTAATTCTAATTCATTAAAAACAGACCTATTTTTTGCAGACTCTGCAGGGCATTGACATTTTGCAAAATGAGTCATTATTTTGGCATGGCGAAGTATTTTTCAAATGGTGAATCATGACTACCAGAAGGGATTGTGAAAGAGCTCCAAGGGAGCTTCAACTTCTTAGAAAAAGCAGCCCTGTTTAGCAGCAGTGCTCTTCCTCCAGGTTGTGACTGGAGAAGGATTTGTAACTCAGCTGGTCATGTTAGGTAGGGAGCTGCTAACTACCTTTAATTACTGGCAGTATGGGAGCAAGCAGGAGATAAACTGACCTAAAGCAAATAGCTTTATCGAGACCAACTGGTACAAGGTAGGAGACAGTTTAAGTCAGTTTAGAAATGTAAAAATCAGGTGTTTGATAAAGCTTCACTTCCAGTCAAGTTGGAAATGGATATATAATGTAAGTAGTTCATTCAGGAGTTCGTCCTGGAAGGTGTAGCCTTGTTTCTGTAGGACTGCTTTTTTTTGTTAGTGGTGGTTGGGTTTTCTGTTTGCCTACCTAACCTCCTCTGTTAAGAAGTGACTACAACACCCGCCAAAAGAATTGCTGGTTAAGCTTTTGGATTATTCATTCCTTTGGGAAAGGATTACCTTTTTGATATGTAACTGTAAAGAGTTTAGCCTAATATCTATGTGGCCCTATATGATAAATTAAGAAAAATTACATTAATATGGCAGTAATTTTTCTTACAGTAGATTTTAAGCCCCATGGGGATTAGTGTAATTGTTGTCTAATGCACTGAACAGTACAACCTATAGGTTTCACTGCTCTTTTCTACAGCTAATTCAGTAGCTCATTTTTGCTCACTCAAATTATATGCTTTGTAAGTTCCAAATGATCAGAACAACTCCTCATAAGGGATTTGACCAACATTTCATCAAGCTTACTTTTGAGAATGTTTCCTGATGTTCAGCTTACATTTTTTACACTTAGCAGTATCATCCTTCTCATGCTTTTTCTCCTCAGAGAACTCATCTTAATCAAAGAACTGGACACTGCTTCTGCTATTGAAAATCAACAGGACTACAGTTTTGACAAGTAATCATTTCAACTCTGAATGAAAACCAGCAAAAAGGTAACTTTTTTTCTCTTTTTGTTCTATATAGAAGGTATTATTTTGTGCTGACTTAAGGTGCTGTCAGCCATTCACCAAACCTCAGAATAAGGAGAACGTAACTGCAAATAGAACCTGAGATACTCAATGCAGCAAACCCATTGTCCACACATCACCTTTCTCTGTATATGTGTAATGACCTGAAATAGAAAAAAACAATTTTATTGAATGCAGTGATGTAGGTGGATGAGCCAAGTTCCTGGAGTAACTGTCATCTGCAGTTTAAACAAGAAAACCATGATGAAATAGTTAAATTGTCAGTGTAAAACAGAGTAACCTATACAAAGACAGACAGCATTTATTTTAATAGAAAGCTACTTGTAAGATGAAAACAATTAAGTCACTGAAGAAAACTCCCAGCCTTTTAATGAGCACAGGACAACAACTTAACAGAAAGAAAAACACTGAAGATTAAGGCCATATGTCATCTGTAGCAAAGAAACTGCCTAGCATAATACAGTGCACAGGTGGAGACTGGGCACAGACAAGTATTGGGTCTTCCTTCCAAAATTTCCTCCTGTATACTTGTACCCACAGGAGGTGGGCAGTCCCTGGCAGATGTAAAATCTGGTTCTGCCTACAGTGGAAGTTTGGAAGCAAATGGTCTCAGGGGTGCCCTGCTCCTGGCCTGGGTGGGCTGCAGCTGCCTCCCTGCTGCTGTCACAGCAGCTGCAGAGCTGGGGCAGACAGCAAGCACAGCACAGCTTCTCAGCAGGCCTTCAGCACTGTTTCTTTGGCAAGCTCAGCAGCAGCAGCATGCCCCTGGATGAACTGCTGTAACACGTAGCTGTACAAGGAAAAAGGGTTGTCAAAGACGTTCTAGAAATTGTTCCTATTGCTCTGAACTGGGGTTATTTACTCTTTTGTCCTGTTGATCTAAGAAGGCAGACTTCTTCACATCACTTCAGTGCAAGTCATAGGTGTGGCTAGTTCTGGTACTACTAGTACAAGGTACTACAAGTACAAGCTCTCATATTTAAGCTTCCCTGGTGGTATTTGTTCTTTGTTCAAGACAACTTATGAACCCAGGCTAGCGAAATGCTATTAGGATTCCAAGGCAAAGAACTGGCACAGTCACAGTCTTTGTCCCTCACTTCTGAACTGCAACATGAAAAAAACTCAGACATTTTAGTTCATCTCCAGTGAGCAAGCAGCTTATTCCTTTGCCAATGACCAGCTGATTGCCCAGGTGACTGGGATCAAATGAGATCAAATGAGAAAGCAAGCTGGTCAAATTCACCGGGGAAGAGAAAAGGAGCTTTTTTAAAAATGATGCTGATTAAGTAGAAAATGTAGATGAAGACGGAGAGGGCTCTTAGACTGATGAACGTTGGACTAAGAATCTTAATGCAGATCTGTGAGATCTGCACCTTTCGTGATCTGTATTACCCTCAGAAAGAAAGTTTACTAGTTTAGTTCTCTGTTCCTTAATTTGAATTCCTAGTGCCCACTTACCTTAATTTTCCTTTTCTTACTTTGTAGGCTCTTTCTATAAAAATAGCCTCTGAAGCAGAAAAAATCTCTCTCAAAACTTGAGGAGTGACCACACTTGTTAGTGACAGAGAACAGATGTGCACCAACTTCCTCATTCTTTGACAGCTGTCATTTTCTGTAATATAAAATACTGCTTGGACAGTAACTCATTATATATTGCTTCTATCTATGGCACATTGACTTAGTTTGTTTTTCTTTGGTTTCTGTCCCAGTGTCATATTCAACTGTTGTAAAGCTGAAACGTGTCTCTAGGCCAGGAGTTGCTGAACCAGCAGCACACCTTTAATTTTCCTGCAAGTGCAATGGAAGTCAAACCATCGTTAAAACCAATGGAAAAAACTAGAAGCCTGTTCTTGCTTTGTAATGTGCAGGATACTAGACTTGGAGGATGTAGAGAATTCACCAGTGTAATTTTGTATAAGAACCAAAACCTAACTTAGCTCACCATGCAATAATGGGACAAAACAGATGTTCTTTTTTAGGGAAAAGGAAGCCCCAAACAAAACTCTTCTTGAATCTGGCTCTGACAATGTTTCTCTTTATTACTAGGAACAAAAGGAAGCCCAAGTCACCGTATCTTGATTAGAGGCACCACTGAAAGGATTTAACTCTTATGTTACTCTCTTCTTTCTTGGAAAACCTGTTGAATGCTTTCAGGTGTGCAGATTTTGTGTCTGCAGTAAGTTCTTTCAGAAAACAGGATCTCTGCCTAAATGCAAGCCCCTAGATAGATAGGAAAATGGCAAGAGTTTCCATGCCAGGGATAGCTGAAAGCACTGGCAAGCTAAGTGTATCAGAGGCATTTAGGGGTAGAATAAGGTGATGTGGTGAGGCTGGCTGGCTGTCCAGAACTTCCTCGTGCAAACTGATGGATTGCCAGGCATTTGATGCAGTACATACACCATGGAAAATAGTAAATGTTGTCCCCCATTTTGATATTCTGCATAAGTATCAGAACATATAATTCTGAGTTCAGTTCTCTGAGGGAAGACTCAGGATCTTTCTTGGTTTCAGGGTCAAAGAAAGTTTTAGATACTCTATTGTGGGAATAAAAGGCAGCAATGCATTGTCCTGGCTCTAGTTTTTGCCTTTCTTTTTGTAGAGGAAGGGAAAGAGATCTAGTTCTTTAGTCTGTGACCTATAAAGACAGAATACAGTTTGCAGACAGTAGGAAAGAGCTCTTTTAATTGTTCCACATCCCACAAAACAAAATAGACTTGACCTTCAAATACAGTTTTCCATTTACTTTCTCACTCTTCATGAAGTCCAATGGTTTCTGCTTAAACAAGCAATAGCCCGAGTAATTTTAAAAACCCAACAGAAATGTTCCTCATTCAGGTATCTTTCAACCATCCAAACCCAAGAGGAGTGTTCTGAATCCTGTCTGATAGAAGACCCA
Source organism: Aythya marila (assembly GCF_965140915.1). Taxonomy (NCBI): domain Eukaryota; kingdom Metazoa; phylum Chordata; class Aves; order Anseriformes; family Anatidae; genus Aythya; species Aythya marila. The sequence goes on from NC_139057.1 coordinate 15,392,802, forward strand.
TCATTATGACCATCTGGGCAGTGTTCTCTGAGTGACTTGATTTCAACTCTGACAGACACAGAGCATACAGTATACCAAACACACACACAGGAGTAATACCAAAATGACAGCATGGACTAGACAATACAACACAAAAAATTGAACAAATTATATTAAGACTTTTTTCTTAATGCAGGGTACACATGCTTAGTTAAAAATACAGAACATGAAGAAAAATATAACACTCTATTAGTATACTAGAATCCCTTGAACATAACTGGAAAAAAACTCTCAAATATTCTGTACATTTTTTTCTTTTTACAAAACATTTGAAAATGCCAGTCCAATGAACTGATATAAAAATATCATCTCAGAACATTTTTCCTAAAGCCATGTAAAGGTCTGGTTTATGCAAAAACATACTGTACAACTTGTGTCACTTCAGCATTTCCCCCCTGCCCAGATGAGGTAATTGATCTTAGGTGCAAAATGAGCTGTAGATGCAGTAATGTTTTATCAGTCTTGTTCCTGTAGCTGATCATCAGTTATCTTTCAAAAGCCTTTTAAATTTGGTCAGAGTAGTGTGGCCATTGCTACCCTTTGTAACAAGACTAAAAATAAAAGCCTTTCAAAAGTCCTCTGTCCTCTGCAATGAGTTACGTATTCTATACTCGCTGTACTAGTGCAGTGATTTTCATCTTGTGGTCTTATCTAGACACGGCTGTGAAAACTCTGAAAACCAAACCTGTTGTTCTAAGATAATTGATGTCTTTTGTCTTTAAATCAGCACTGAAGGGTGGCCTTGAGAATAAAAAGGAGTAACCAATGGTGGTACAGGTACTAACAAATTTTTCTTCTGGTACACTTGATTGATTGCAACAGAGAATCAGAGCCTGATTCAATGTTTCTGTATACTGTGAGACAATTAGTAGAACCTGGAATAAACAGTATTATATGCGTGCCAAACTGTGCAATAGAAGAAATGGGTTTAACAGGGACTATTTGGAAATCCAAAATAAACAGCCTATTGCCAAGACCTATTTTAAAAAGATTATTGATTTACCATTCACTTATGTTCTGAATTCTGATATTCATCAAATCAAAGATAGTAACAGCTACTGATAAGGAGCCTGAAGAAACTTCATACATAAACGTGTTTTTTTTGTCCTAAAGGAAAACAGGTATGGTAAAGTAGGTTCCCTGATGGTGTGTATAAATATATGGTACTTCTGATTCCTGAAATGGAGCAGAATGACAAATATGCTCAGTTGTTTTCCCTCTAACCAAGTGCTGTCAAATAGTATACCTACAGGAATTAAATGCAGAGGTTTCTTTATGTGTCTTTGTGATGTTTATCCTATTTTTCTATCCAGCTTCCTGTTTTTAAAGTCACTAGAACTATATTATATATGTAAAGCACTCCCTGTTTTCAAAACAGCTTACAACTCCCAGTTTTGAAAACAGGTTACAGTTTTTCTCCTTTGACTCTTCACAGTACAGTGGTAAGAAAATTTCCCTCCCCAAACTGAAGCAGGAAGGAAAAGTGAATTGCTTATCATAGCAAAGGAAGTTAGTTGGGAACAGTGAGACAGAGACCTCAGAAAGCCATGGTTTAAGGGCACGAGAAGGTCTTCTGTTTATATTAAATAGAAACGCTCCTTTAGTGATGAAGTGGAGTGATGTTGTGACAGTACCATCAAACCTGCTGTATTGTATGGTATTTAATAGGAAACAAAAATGATTTCTGCATACAGAGACAGCTCAGAGCCCAGTGGCACGACAATGGTTTCTCAGTGCTAATCAAAGCTGGGGCTCCTGCGCTACATACAGAGCAGAAAAAGCGTGCTGTTTCTTCCCTGTTTAACTTCTGCAGGTTTGTCTTACTTTGAACCTCATATTCTAACATTATAGGTCTACACTATACTTAGTAGTTTTATATACAAATTGTACTGGATAATTTGATTAATCTCTGATACCTTATCAGTAAGCCTATGCACTATGCTTTTGTGAATAAGATAGCTTCACAAGCTGTTTGTTAAGTTTTTGTTGTTCTTTTTTTTTTTTTTTTTTCCCCTTTTGCCATTGACCAATGACCAGCTTAGCAGCTGTGCCAGACACTCGTGATGCCAAGCAGTATGACAGATTGTACTGTGTGCACTGTTACAGAGCCAGAAGCGTTTCAAATTATTTTTACATTGAAATTCTTGTTGTTTTCACTTAGTGTTTTATATCCTAAATCACTTCAGACCCATGAAATAATTAGCACTGAAAATATTCCCAAATAGCAGAGCAGTGAGCTTTTAGCACCACTTACTGATAAGAAAATGTGATGGAGGCAAAAGGATCTGCCAGAGCCCAGGTGAATTTTTCTTTTCAATATTTCTATTCTGAAAGGACTTGTTGTGACATCTGTCCGAATCTGTGGTTTCTCATCTAAAAATCCTTCTAGTTCAGTCTGCAAATAAGTACTGGCATTTGAAAATGTCTAATGCTCAAAGACTGCTAGGCCTAGACTTGAACTTTCTGCTTTGCAAATGCCATAGACAAAACAGGGCAGAGCAGGGCCTGTTTCTGGCTCCTGTCACAGACACATACAGAGCACACAGCCTTTCCTGATCCACCCAGAGAGGCTCTCCTGTTACTCTAAACACTGCTGCTTACAGGTTTTTCTAAGTTTTATGAGCACCTTTGTAAAAGTGCTGGGGTTTTGTTTTATTGTTAGCTTTTTGTTTGCCTTTTGTTTGTTTGTTTGTTTTCAGATTCTGATTGGAAAAGGTTCTAATTCTAATTTCTAAGGTTCAAAACAGTTCTCAGCTAATATTTATCCCTAATTGCTTGTATTCCTTTTTATCTGTTTGGCAGTGTTTAGGTTTAGACTGAACTGCCTTTACTTTTCTTACAATTGCCTTCTTCTAAAGACAGTCGATGTACAGTACCTCAGGCTAAAGAAATCAAGCTCTTCTACTCTTAATTGCAGAATTGTATCCACTTTACCGATACCATTTTAGTGTCTTTTCTCAACATCTAGCCATTCAATTCACCATTCAGTAGTCACCATCTCAATTATTTGGTGACTATAACTGTACGTGGCTGTCCAGCTAGGAGCCCAGCAGGCCTTTACACAGTATCTTGAATACTTCTCAACTGGAAACCTGTCTCCTGGTGCAGGCTGAGCTTTTATGATAATTGTATTGAATCTACATCATCGTCTGACCATCTCTATAACCAAGGTCTTTTTATTTTCAGTTAACAAGAAATACAGCAAAATACTTTGTTTAATCTTCATCTGCATGTGCTAGTATTTGTACTATGTAATTTCATCCCAGTCAATTGCTTGTCTTTCAGGGCTATCTTTGTGTGTGTCCTGAATCTTCTCTAGCTTAGTGCCACATCAAACCCAGTCTGGTAGCATATCTGCTTCAGTGATTAATGAATATGTTAAATCTATTCAGTTACAAAACTGACACATAAGAAATTCCACTTGCAACCCCCATCCAACTCCCACTTTCTTTTCAGTGTTTCCTTCTCTCCTTTAGCCAGCTGCTCATACACCTCATACTCATGCTGCTAGTTTCCATTTTCTCCATCTCAACTAAGTTTTCCACATGGCAATGTATCAGACGCGTCAGCTCTATGAAATCCCCACTTGCTCGGTTGTGGTAGGCCTGATTCTTATTTTGCATTTAGCCGTGGAAATTCTGCAGACCTAATCCACTCTTTTAACTTGCAGGTTCATTTGTGCTTTTTGTCTTTTTCTTACTTCAATCTGTTTTTTGCAGCCCTGGATTCCAACATTGCAATTTTATAGCATCAAAACAGTTTTTCTTTTCTACTTTAATATGAAGTCTGCAGTAAAACCACATCTGTAGCTGCACTGCACAAACAGGAAGTGTTTAGCACCATGCTGCCAACTTGAGCTGGTGTACTGGGTCTGGCTGGGATGTTAACCCACCACAGCTGGTATCAAAAACTACTTTTCCCTTACAGTTTGAACTTCTCACTGCTCAATAGAAATATCGGATAGAACTTAAAATGTTAAATAGAACTTAACACTAAGAAAATCAAGAGTATAACAGAAAAATAAGATCATATCTTCTTTCCTTATAATATACATCAACTTTTAATAATAAAAATACTTCTATCATGTTTTCAATAAGAATAACATGTACATTTCAATGTAAAACAGTACACAGTGTAAATGCCCTTAGATGCTCTTCTATGCATCTTTAATGTCTACAATGACTACATAAATGTGGGCAAGGATCCTCACCAGGCTGTACAGATTGCTGCAGTTCCACTGAACAGAGCTGATGTAGACAAAGCGAGGATCTTGGTATATGTGTTCTTTTTGCTTTTAGGTGTTCCTACAGTCCTTATTTTGATCATATTAGGTAGATCTTAAGTTGAGAATTCAGTAGAGAAACATCCATTTCTTCTTCAAACAGCAAAGGCCGAGAATAACTCTTGCAAAATTGACCAAAAAATGAGAAAGTGCATTGAAATAATGCTGTGCTCATGTTACTGCAGTACAAAATGGTTACTCTAGTAACAAACCCCTGTATCTGACAGCTGGCTAATGATGGGTTGCCCTAGTTCCCTGCAACAGGTTACTGTAAGTCAGAGGAAATGATTAAAAGAGATTAAACAAAAAATGTTCCTTCCCCAAAATGATTTCAGTCTGTGAGTCACAAAGAAAATACTTTAAAGAATCAGAAACAAGGTTCAGAACAAGCTGCATCCCCAAACTTGTCATAAGCTGTTTTGTGCTGATTTGTAAATTAAAAAATCAAAAGACCTTCATATCCAAATTGAAAGGGTCTGATTTTAATTTAAGATTTGAATTGGTTGGGATGTTAATAAAAGTAATGCAGCTAAAACACAAACAACCTCAGAAATAATAAGAATAATTAAAAAAAAAAAAAAAAAAACCTTTAATCTTGTAGAATACACATCACTGCAAAGCGCTTCTGGATCTGCTAACAATGAACTGTTTTAAATGAGACTGTGGAGAAACAGAGGAATGGTAAATATGTTATACACCTGCCCACTGACACCTGCTACAATTGAAATTTGTTAGGGATGGGTGGTCATATTAAGGCACTCACTCCAAAAGAACACTATTTCTGTCCTGAGACTGCTGACATGTTTCAATTAGTTTCAGCCAGTAATTTGGAAAAAAAATACTGTGCTTAGGATAACACTGACAGAATGGAGAACAATTTTTCAAACAAGAAAAAATAAAGTACATTATATACATGATTCCTTTTTTTTCTTTTAACTTAAAAGCATCCCTAATACATCTTAATAACTGTATTAAAGACTACTTAAATATTGAAAGATTTTAAATAATGTAGACTTCTTTTCAGTAAACTGGGAGTAGCTGTGTAATTGCCAGCATATTGGTCCCATTTTAAACAATATAATTTTTATTTAAATCTTGTATATATAATAACATGATCCAAAACACATATTCCGCTCCACATAAATAAGTATAGTTCTTCTGACTGGTTTTAAAAACTACATCTGTTCAAATAATCAGATTATAAGACTGTATTTTTCCTTTGTAAAGTTTCCTTTAAAATCTTTCACTCCCATCTCTCCCCTTATATACCACTGTATTTCCAGAGCACATAATAGGGCATTAGTAAAAAGAGTTAATCCAAAACCTGAAAGCTACAGTAACATGAAGTAATGGTGAGAAGTATTATGGAATGTATACTCTGCAGCATAGATTGGTTCTCACTTGGCTGAAGTGGAAAATGACTCCAGAAGAAATTCTTTCTGTTCGTATCTCAATAAACCATAGATTGTGCTATTTGTTGTTCCAAAGTGCAGGTCAGTACATTAAAAAGTGGTGTTTGTGAAGCTACTGCTCAAGGCCACTGACCAAAATGAGGCTGGCAATTAAATGGATGCCAGATACAGTACAGGGAGAGAGAGAGGTGTCTTTCTGGATTTTCTTAACCAATCCATACCTTTAAGTCCACAACTTTTAGGTGGCAGCACAAACAAGTCATCGGTAAAACTGCGCTTTCTTGATGCGTAATTGTCATTTTTCCAGGCATCTAGCAAATGGCAGTAACATCCCTTTTAGTTGTGTGGTCTTTGTTTCAAGAATTTCTTTGAGAAGTCAAAGCCATACAAGAATCCCTGTATGTGCTGCAGGAGTTCAAAGGCAGATTCTTGGTGCCTGGATCCAGCACGTTCACCTCTGACTACATCAGAGCACCATCTCTTCCTCTCGTTTCAGCGCCGTCAGCGTTAGTTAGCGTGGGTCCTCAGACAGGGCTGCTTGTTGTTGAATGTTTGAATGATGCCACAACGCAGGTGCCTCTCTTACTTTTATAAATCCCCATCTGTAGGTGGCTGGCACAACCTGTAGAGTCTTTAAGGCAGATTAATAGTACGTTATTAAATGTCATAAGACTGATGACACAAAGTTACTGGCATAGTATACAAGAGTTAGCTTTTCCTTTACCATTCTGCAAGCTTTATAAGTAATCCAATATTAAGAATTCTACTAGTCTTATTCTTAATTGCAAATATAAAAGTGTTACTAGTGATTTAATAACTACATTATTTACCATCATTGTTTAAGTACTATTTGAGACATTCCATCACTCCTTTTTAACTTTATCCCAATTCAGGTCTTCAGCACTCCCTTTCTTTTTCTATTTCTTTTCTTTTAAACCAGTTGGGGTATAATGGGGGATGATGGTTAAACCTAAGTGCATCTTGATTCATATGATTGTTTGTGGTAGTATTTTCTACATTATATTTGAATAAAATCAAGGTAACAGGTCTTTTATAATTTTCCTTTCAAGACTGCTACTATAGAGTTTGACAAATCTTGAAAGATGATACTGAGAATTGAAGTTAATTCACCAGATCTTCCTTTAACTTTGCTCAGTTTTATTTCAAATAAAAGGGGTAATTGCAGACATCCTTCACAGATGATAGAACCCAGTAGGAACATACGTATTTGAGCTTTATTGCCCTGAAATAATCACAGAATCACAGAACCACAGAATTTCTAGGTTGAAAGAGACCTCATGATCATTGAGTCCAACCTCTGACCTAACACTAACAAGTCCTCCACTAAACCATATCCCTAAGCTCTATATCTAAACGTCTTTTAAAGACCTCCAGGGATGGTGACTCCACCACTTCCCTGGGCAGCCCGTTCCAATGCCTAGCAACCCTTTCAGTAAAGAAGTTCTTCCTAACATCCAACCTAAAACTCCTGTGGCGCAACTTTAGCCCCTCGTCCTGTCACCAGGCACGTGGGAGAACAGACCAACCCCCACCTCGCTACAGCCTCCTTTGAAGTACCTGTATTTGCTTGGTATCCAAGCAAATAATCCTGGAATTTGTCATTGTAATCTAGTCTGTATGCCAAAACAGAGAATTGTCTCATTTTTCTTTGTAAAACTGTTAATTTTTAAACATAGCATGTTGTTACAGTCATAAAAATGGAATCTAAGTCATGTAGGTCATTGACAAGGCAAAATAAGCATGCTGATAGAATGCTGATGTGTGACACTGGCAACATGGTAGAAGAGCCAACCCAGACTACTGTTTTATTCCTTTTTGAAATAACAATTACAACCCAACAGAAGGATAAGGTTGTAAATGCCCAATATGTTTCCGTTTAAGGTCTCTGAAAAAATAAATCAAAGGCAGACTGCTACAGTAAGCACCATGACAGTCTCTAAAATTTAAAGTAATTTCCTATAAACATTTTGAGGGGTAGATAGCTCTGTCTGAAGGGATGGCAAAGACTTTACTAGATCTTTTCCGATGCCAATTCCTGCATGCTGGAATGGAACTGTTTTGCTTGCTTCGTGTAAACAATGCCATTAACAAGAGTAGAGGCACAAGAATTTTGGCAGAATTTTGGGTTCTTTGATCACGGGAAGGTCTATGCTACACCGGGCCTGATGGCACTGGATGGGATGCGCCTCTCTTGGAGAGGGGTAAGGATCTTTGGTCAGGAGTTGGCAGGGCTGATAGATAGGGCTTTAAACTAGAGTCGAAGGGGGAAGGGGCTAAAACCAGGCACGCCGGTGAAGACCTAAGGGATGGTACGCTAGAATCAGAGGGGCTGTGTGCCAGTGAGGTCCTTCGGTCAGATCCACAAGGTGCTGAGTGTAAAGAGACGCACCTGAAGTGCTTCTACACAAACGCACGCAGTATGAGGAATAAAATGGATGAGCTAGACGTCCTGGCCCAGTCCCGCAACTACGACATCATCGGCATAAGCGAAACCTGGTGGGATGAGTCCTGTGACTGGGGTGTTGTGATAGATGGTTACAGGCTCTTCAGGAGGGACAGGCAGGGTAGGCGAGGTGGTGGGGTAGCGATGTATGTGAAGCAGGGGCTGGACTGTGTGGAACTTCAGGTTGGCAATGGCAAAGTTGAGAGCCTCTGGGTAAGGATCAAGGGACGAACGAATAAAGGGGATGTCGTTGTGGGAGTCTATTACAGACCGCCTGGCCAGGACGATAGCGCCGATAAATTATTCTTTGCAGAACTAAGAGAGGCCTCGAGATTAACTTCCCTTGTCCTTATGGGGGACTTCAGCTTGCCGGACGTTAACTGGGAGTGCCACATGGCTGACACGAGCAAGTCCAGGAGGTTCATGAAGCACCTAGATGATAACTTCTTGGTGCAGGTGCTAACGGAGCCAACTAGGAAAGGTGCCTTCCTAGACCTGTTGCTAGAAAACAGAGAGGGTCTGGTGGGAGATGTGGTGATTGGTGGCCGCCTTGGTCATAGCGACCATGAAGTGGTTGAGTTCAAAATTTATGGTGACAGAAGGAAAAGTGCCACCAAAACCTCATCCCTAGATATGGGGAAAGCAGACTTCAGGCTGCTCAGGGAACTAGTCAGCAAGGTCCCCTGGGAAACTGCTCTTGAAGGCCTCGATGTCCACCAGTGCTGGTCATTCTTTAAGCGATGCCTCCTAGAAGCACAAGATCAGGCAATTCCTAAATATCGCAAGTCAGGCAGGCGGGGCAGGAGGCCGGCGTGGCTGACCAGGAACATTCTAATGGAGATTAGGCGGAAACAGAGAGTGTTTCGCTACTGGAAGGAGGGCCAGGTGTCATGGAAAGAATACAGGGATGCTGTTCGTGTTTGTAGGGAGAAAGTTTGTGTGGCCAAAGCACACCTAGAGTTGAAGCTGGCTGTGTCTGTGAGAGAAAATAAAAAGGTTTTTTTTAGATATGTGAATGGAAAAAGGAGAACTAAAGAATACGTAGGGCCGCTCCTTGATAGGGAAGGTCTCCTCACAGACAATGACATAGGCAAAGCAGAGACGCTTAACGCCTTCTTTGCCTCTGTCTTCAATGCCGATGATGGGCTTCGGGACCTAGGGTGCCCTGAGCTGGAGGACCGGGACGGTGGGGATGACAAACTCCCAACCGACCCTGAACGTGTGCGGGATTTGCTACTCCACCTGGATCCCTACAAGTCCATGGGTCCAGATGGGATTCATCCCCGGGTGCTGAAAGAGCTGGCGGACATCATCGCGGAACCTCTCTCAATTATTTTTCAACGATCCTGGGAAATTGTAGTGGTCCCAGTAGACTGGAAGCTGGCAAATGTTGTGCTGATTTTCAAGAAGGGTCAGAAAGAAGACCCTAGCAATTACAGGCCTGTCAGTCTCACGTCAGTGCCTGGTAAAATCATGGAGAAGATGGTTCTCGAACTTACTGAGGCGCACCTGGGGGACAAAGCAGTCATTGGTCCCAGCCAGCATGGGTTTGTGAAGGGTAGGTCCTGCCTAACTAACCTGATTTCCTTTTATGATAAGATCACCCGTATGGTGGACCAAGGGAAACCAGCTGATGTGATTTTTTTGGACTTCAGCAAGGCTTTTGACACGGTTTCCCATAGGATCCTACTGGACAAAATGTCCACCATACAGCTAAATAAAAACATCATACGATGGGTGAGCAATTGGCTAACGGGCAGGGCCCAAAGGGTTATGGTAAATGGGGCTGCATCAGGCTGGCGGGCGGTCACCAGTGGGGTCCCTCAAGGCTCCATTTTAGGGCCGGTACTTTTCAATATTTTTATAAACGATCTGGATGTAGGAATAGAAGGTATTTTGAGCAAGTTTGCTGATGACACCAAACTTGGAGGAGTTGTGGACTCAAATGAGGGTGTAAAGGCCTTGCAGAGGGATTTGGATAGGTTGGAGAGCTGGGCGATCACCAACCGCATGAAGTTCAATAAGAGCAAGTGCCGGGTCCTGCAGCACCTGGGACGGGGAAACCCTGGCTGCACGTACAGACTGGGCGATCAGACGCTGGAGAGCAGCCTAGAAGAGAGGGATCTGGGGGTCGTGGTAGACAGCAAGTTGAATATGAGCCAGCAGTGTGCCCTGGCAGCCAGGAGGGCCAACCGTGTCCTGGGGTGCATCAAGCACGGCATCGCTAGTAGGTCAAGGGAGGTGATTGTCCCGCTCTACTCTGCGCTGGTGCGGCCTCACCTCGAGTACTGTGTGCAGTTCTGGGCACCACAGTATAAAAAGGACATGAAACTGTTGGAAAGTGTCCAGAGGAGGGCTACGAAGATGGTGAAAGGCCTGGAGGGGAAGACGTACGAAGAACGGCTGAGGTCACTGGGCCTGTTCAGCCTGGAGAAGAGGAGGCTGAGGGGAGACCTCATCACAGTCTACAACTTCCTCGTAAGGGGGTGTCGAGAGGCAGGAGACCTTTTCTCCATTAACACCAGTGACAGGACCCACGGGAACGGGGTTAAGCTGAGGCAGGGGAAATTTAGGCTTGACGTCAGGAGGGGGTTCTTCACAGAGAGGGTGGTTGCACACTGGAACAGGCTCCCCAGGGAAGTGGTCACTGCACCGAGCCTGTCTGAATTTAAGAAGAGATTGGACTGTGCACTTAGTCACATGGTCTGAACTTTTGGGTAGACCTGTGCGATGTCAAGAGTTGGACTTGATGATCCTTAAGGGTCCCTTCCAACTCAGGATATTCTATGATTCTATGATAAGTTACTCTGATAATTTGTACAAACTGATTCTGTGCAAATATTAATCTAAATCATGGGGATTTGTTATGACCATTGTGTGAAAATGCTGTGGTACACTTTATTAAAGATTATTCTCTTCTCTCCAACATAATGCATTTGGAGCAAATAGGCCAAAAAGATACTTCTCTTAAAAATAAAGATGCTCTTAGAAAGTATCCTGTAAAGAGAGGTGCTGAACATCTCTAGCTCCCATTAGGTGCAGTAGGATTACATATGTATAGTGCTTTCCAAAATTGTCTTCTAGACAAAAGCAGCATACATAACCCTGGGCAATCAGGGTCTGTAGCTTGTTAAGCTACAGAGCACACTTTAGTACAATGAGAAAGAACTTGTTTTTAATTTTTTTTTCTGCTATTGCTACTACGGAGATCTTTGGTTAGAATAGGAGCTCCACAACTAATACAGGAACATAAAACAAGCACTCAGATAACATGCATAATACATAATAACTTACCGGGGCGCACATGGTGGCATTTGGTCCATCACTTTCAGATTCTTGGCAGAGATTTCAACCCTTGGTCCCTAAAGAAAACAGAATTTATGGTACTGACAATGATAAAGCATCTCGTCCTTAGGGGAAAATATTATAATGGGACTATGTTTTCTATTTGAGAATCCATTAACTACCTCTAGAAGATTTGGAATCCACTGGGTACATACATTAGTCATCTGTGTTTACTTAAAAGAAAAAATTAATCCCAAAGCACTTTACAAGCACTGCTGTCTACCACTAGGGAGTTTCTACAGTTTAACACTGATTGAGACTTCCGCTTTTTGTATTTACAGAAATTGTCTTAAACATACTTGATAGTCTCTACTTTCTAACCATCAAGGCACACACTTTAAATAATGTGCATTAAGGCATATATTTTAATTGTTGTAACGGCTCTACATGCAAAAGTTAGTTCATTGTGTCAGAGATGTAAAGCTGTACAGACATTAATAGAAGGTTGGCTATATGAGTTTGTACTGCACAAAATACAGTGCTATAGTGCCATAGGGAAATAAATTGGTGTTTGTGCTATGATATTACAGGAATTAAACTGGTGGCTTGCCACAGACACACATGTCCAAATACTTACTTGCTTTCGCATGATGTCTGTAGCTTGCATGATACACTTGGGCAGAAGTCCATGACTTCGAGCCAGTATGGCTGCTTGCTCCAGGGACACACTCAATGTACTTCTGAACATGGGAACAGGAGAGAGGAAATCAAAGATTGTATTTTAAAATGTACATATAGGTATGTACAGGACACTTACCTGTTAAGTATGTATTTCATTAGCTATCTTTTTTATATTTACAACTTAACTTTTTGAGTTACTAAACTACAATGTAAGCTTAGTCCTGCATTTGCAGTCTCTTTACACTTAGATTCTGCAATTGTGCAGAATCATTACCACAAGGTAACGTTCCATTGCTCTTCTATGTGACGTCATGTAAGGATATTCACAAGCAGATCTTTTCTTTACTCACTTGAAGAACAGTGGTGTGTTTGTACACACCAAGATTGTACAGCTATTTCTGAGCAACTTCACACATTTTCAGTGTGTGATTGAAGGTAATATTGACTGAAAGTTAAATGAAATGAGTTCACTTAATGAATTGCATCAGTTGATGCACTGAAACAAAGATTACGTGTCAAAACTAACTATTAACAGAAGTATTAAAATTCACAACCTACCCTAAAATAAAGATGGCAGTATATTTAGATCCTTATTATATTCACTTAGCATCTACCTTTGTATTGATTTGAACAGAATCATACATATTGCTCAAATCTCTAGAAAAGACAAAAATTTTCATCACAGCATTAACATGTAGGCTTTTTAAATCTCACCTCTGCATTCCAGTGCCACACATAGTAATCTGACAGGCTCCAAGTCGGTAGCAGAGCTCAGAGGATATAGGTAGCAGGCCAGCTCCTGATATGTTACTGCTTGAATATCCTGACTGGGTGGGTTTTGTATTAATGAAAGACTTCATCAGCCTGCAAAGCTCATCCATTGCATTAATGGGACGAATAAGCTAAACAAAGCAACAACAATATCAACACATAAGTGGTACGTTTACTCCTTTAGTTATAAAGATACATACTATTCTTTATCCTGTGTCTCAGCACAGGACCTTAAATCTACACAAGAGTAACTGCTGCACAATGACACCTAGAATGTACATGATCTTTAGAAGTAGAAAAATACAAACGATGACTTAGATTTGGGGCATTTTTTTGCAATTACCACAAATTATGTAGCTTGTTTACAATGCATATTACAATTACGAAGTTTCTGATTTGTCTTCACTGCAGTAGTACTTACTGCTTTACAGGCAGTAAGTCATGTCACCTCTCTCAGTTAGCTTGCCTTTGGATGAGGTGCTGGGAAACACTATTGTCCTGTTGTTTTCTTCTATAATTGTGAACAAAACCTAACTTGTAAACCAAATGTTTGTACATTTTTCTACGTCTGTGGGAGAGAATAATTAATTCATTCTGTCTAACACCTAACCTTATTTAGCAGGGGCAATCAGTGTGATATGGAGTCTTACTAATGCCTAAGCTAAGGATTGTGTTTACTCTAGTTACGCACATTTTCTTCAAACAAAAAAACTGTAGCTATGCTCCAGAGAAATTCACATCGCTTCTTTAGAGCAGGGAACTTTTTAAAAATGATGTTTTGGTTTGTACAGGTCTACTACATGGGTATCCCATGACTGGGGTTTTAAAGACTAGCTCATGAAGAAATAAAACAAATAACAATACCTGATCAATCTTCACTGCCGTAGTATTGGAATCGGTGGGCAAGTTTGATCTCTCTAGATAAAATGTCCTGCAAAAAGGCGAGCAAGGACTACGTTAGTGATTCTAATTTCAAGTATGTATATGTGTACTGTCTAGTACAAAACGTCTGAGAAGACTATGATAGAAGTCTTGTACTTCAAGCTCTGCCTTCTTATTGAAGCATTTTGATTGCAGAAATTTAAACGATCTGTACTGAAATACTCCAAAAATCCTTTCTTATATAATGCTAGTCCTGCACACAATTCTGAAGTCAAATTAGATGGGAATTTCATCCTGTACAGTGCACTACCTCAGATTAAGCTTAACTGTGGGAAGATAATTAACGGGTTTCTCACAAAATGAGGATCTCCTCATTTGTACAAGAATCCTATTTGGACAGGAAATCATCAAGATTGGGATCTCTTTTTCATGAGTTTTAATGTCTTTAGCAAGGAGCACTCTTTTCAATGTCTTTTAAAGGAAAAGAGAAGTGTAAAATACCTGAGTTTACGGTAGTATTGCTGCACTTTTTCAAGAGAGAGACCATTAATTTGCTGGGGAAGTTCTTCCAGAGGTGAACCAGCTGGTTGTAATTGCCCCTCCATACTCTCCAGAGCTGAAAAAGAAAACATTTTGGTAAGATATTATTATGTTAAATGCAAATGTAGAATGTTATTAGTTTTCTTTTTATTTATTTATTTATCTCTACATCATCTCACTGCTCTGCACATGACTGTTAGATCATGTCGACGTTAATTCTGTTACTGCATAAATTTAATGAATGTCCTAGTATAAGAATGTAGTAGTATAAAGGTGAGCTTCACAGAAAGCAGTTCTGTCTAACAATAATTATAGCCCATTCAAAGACCCTTGATGGATATTTTGGTGTGAATGTTTGCTATCTAGTCAATATTCCTTCATTTCCATCTCACATAATTATGCCATGGCGTATGCTTTTGAAAGGGCTTGTTTGTACCCAGGGAACATCTCTTGATACTGTACTAGATCAGACTGTCCATATAGCCCTATATGTCTTTGTGACACGAAGCTTTGCAGGAAGGCATTAAAAAGCCCCAAGCAGGCATATCTTGTTCTCATGACTGTGTCTTATTCTAATCTCCATCAATCCTCAGATCTTCCCAGAACACAACTATCTGCTTCTTAAATATGTCTGTATTTTTCAGCTGTATTATGTTAAGAGTTTCATGGTCGTTCTTTATTTTGGATCTTTTAATCTCATCTGTTAGCTTATTTTTCTCAAGAAAGCTTTTTATAGATACCTTTTGTAAATAGCACCGTGTGTAGTTTCAAGCTTCCCCCATTTTGAAACCGAGAAGGCAGTTTGGAGAAGTAGTAGCTGTCAAGATAAAAGATAACCTTCAAGGACTGACGACTTCCTTCGATGTGGTAGAAGACATGAGTATCTGCAGAAATAAAGATAAAAACACTTACTGTATTACCACAGCAGGCCAAATCTGAAACTATTGCTGCCCGAGTTTGTTAGATAATCTGATGACATTTCACATCTCTGCCATTAGATGAATATGGGAGAACCTTTACTGAGAGAAAACAGGTTCTGAAAGATTATCCTTAAAAGATGCAGCTAGCATGATGCTTGATGCCAATACAATAAATGTGGTTAACAATTCCCATCTTATTTTATGGCATCTCATAGTCAGTAAACATGGGGAGAGATCTGGCAAGGTGGGACAGAGTACACAAGAGCTGTAGAGGGACAGTCCTTCTACCTTTTGTAGAATGGTGACTTACAAATATCTGTCAGGAACTGTTCATCATCTGTCTTATCTCCCTACATGTGAAATCACGTCAGGTACACTGGCACAGACCTAAATGCCAGAACATGCCACAGGCATCCCATGGTATCAAAATCCTTGCTTTTATGTTGTGTGCTTGCAGAGGAAGCTGAAGGAATGCAACAGTGCTTCAGAGAGGTTGCTGAGTACTCTCCGGGTTTGATGTGGTCTGTTAGATTTATAATTATGGAAAATGTAGCCTATAAAATAAACAAGATAAAAGACCTCCAAAGAAACTGAGAATACTCACTTGCTACAAGACTTTCATCCATTTGCTTGAAATAGAAGGCAACTTTGTCCAGTTCAGTCAGAGTGACCTGGATGTCTTCCAGCATGGTACGCTCCTCCTTCTGTGGGGCAAAGAACCAGATACAAATAAGTCACCATCTGCCAGAAGGAAATCAATAGCAGGACAGTATTGTTGTTACTGGTGTGATTTGCTTCAGGAGACCTAGAGCAGAACACAAAGCTTTCCACTAACTCCACCCCCCCAAGGTAACTACTGATGGCTCATTAACTTTGTGATACAAGCTTAGCTACCTTTTGCTTGGATGTCACTTGATATGATTCACAGAGAGTAGAGAGGTTGAAGCACTGAATAATTTTGAAGATGTCTCTTTTTCCAATCTTTACCCCATATCTACAAATGTGAAGAGCCTATCAGTTACTGTGAAATAAATGTTCTTACATTCCGTGCAATGTGAAAGAAGAGTTGTTCCACACGTTCAATACATGATGTTTTAAAAGTCAAAAAAAAAAAAAAAAAAAAGACCTTCTCCTCCTTCAACATGGTGCCTTTAGCTTAGGCTCAGATCACTGCACCACAGAATTGTGTGAGAGATACACTTCAGTCCATCTATTCTATAACAACAGTCACCATGTGAACAAAAGTCTAGAGTTTCTTGTTTGGAACTCTGAATACTCAGAACTTTTACCTACTTGTTGAAATGTGTGATTTCACCAGAAGAGGGCAGGCCACACATGCTTCAACAGCAGCTGAGGAACTAAATGCAGCAACATCACTCCAAATATAAAAGCAGTTTGCTTCTGACAGTGCTCTAGTGTGACAGCCACAGTTGCTGCAATGAGAGCCTCAACATGCTGCTTGAACAAAGGGCTCTGGCTGGGTTGTGAGTGGCAGAGCAGCACACATATAAATGTGAACAGACCCAAGGGTGTCACAACTCTTCAACTTACCACAGTGGGGGAGAGCAGAGACTGGTAATTCAGTAAAACACCAGTGGCTGCTATCTGTTCCAGCCATTTTCTGCTGGCATCTCTGCTGCTCTCTTCATATTCCCCGTTGTTGTTGTATCGATAGTTGAGAGCAGCCAGTAACTGCTCTGAGAAGGTGCAAATAGCAGCCACAAGAGATTGGCAGAAGATGGAATCACGCCTCAGCTGTAGCTCAGTATCTGCAAGAGAAGAGGAGAGATGCACAAAGTCATGAGAATACTCACTGCTATTGTAGTATGTGTGTGCATAACATTTGACTTCTGCTATAGCTTTGCACAGACATAACAGATAACCTCTTCTTGCTGCGTGCCCTGGCTGTAGAGATAAAGACAGCATCAATGGGAAAAATTTGCTGAAAATTTTCCAGGCCACTTGACTCTTTATTTTACTCTGCCATCTGCTTGCTCATTCTTCTGACTGGGAAGAGCTGTAACTCCTTAGTGCCATATCTGGACTGATTCCCTTCTTTTTATGTTTACAGAAGCAAGAGAATTCATGAAAGAGGATCTCTGCCATTACTTCTCTCCTGGGCTATTAGAGATTCATCTGCCCCTCATCCATCTGTATTTCATGGGCTTCCCATATGCTTAATGCATTAACTGGGCCTGCCAGTAGGTTACCAACTGGTTTATGTTTCCTGGGAGAATTTCCCGTGTTAACTTTGCTTCCAGTCAGGCTGCCAGGCAGCCACACGCTGGTCTAAGCAACCTCGTCATACTTAAGGGGATTGTAGGCCAAAGAGGAACATGAATAAGTGAAGAGCTACTTTCCAGGCTCCTCCAACAGGCACTGCAGTGTTCCCAAGAGAAAGAAGCTGAAGACATCATTCAGAGGCTTTGAAGATCTGGATTATTTTTATGGAGCACTGACCACAATAGACTGACCAATAAAGTCTAGGCCCTGGGCCCTGTCTTCAACTGAAGGGCAACCACTCCCTTCCAGCAGTACGAACTGAACTTATAAAGTAAGGTAAAAAGAGCTTAGAACTGCCCTCAGGGTTAGCGAATCCCTGCTGCCCTAAAGCTGGCATAGCCAGTTCAGTGCCATCTGCTCCCCCATTCTTTCCAGAGGATACCGGTGAAATCACTGAGGGCATGGGGCATAGGTAAACACTTATGGACTCACTATAGCTGTTGTCATTACAAGCAGCCTTTATGGACACTAGACTGACACTGCAGGCTGGTTTTGACAGACTCACAGACCAGGACTGGCAGGAGCACAGAGGTGATTTAGAGCCGTGCTGATCTAACATTTTCATTCTATGAAAACATGAGAATCAAGCTGTCACAGTGAAATGACGACAGCCTATTGCAGTTATTTATTACCTAATTTTCAAACAAAAATACACCACACAGATATTTCAATTATAAAAAGACAGCACATTCACTCCTGGGAACAGCCTGTCACTTGATCTGTGAGTACAACGTTTTGTGCATGTTAACAGATTAATGGTGTCTACCCACAGTGGTTTTAGGAGCTGCCTGCACATTTAGGTTCTTCGTATCCTCCTGGCTGTAATTTCAGTATACACAGTCCCAAATCCCTAACATGCCTGCTCTGTTTAGAAAGATGTCAGTGTCCATGGTCTCACAGACAGTTGTGCAATAGGTCTCATTTTTGCTGCATGTTCTCACCACAGCAGGAAACAGTAAAAGCCATCTGGGAATGCGGGTTGTACAAAAGAAAAAAGGAAGACAGAAAAACAGTGCTTGTGCAAAATCAATGGCAAGCCAGGTGACACAGCAGCCTACACTGTAACTGAAGCAATGTAAATTGAAGAACAGATGTCAGATGCATGAAAAGGCCGCCAAAGATGCAGAACACAAGAAATGTTTGCATAAAATGTCAGGACTAAAGCTAAATGCAAAGGAAATACTACTTAGATGTATGCACATGCATTCACAAAATGTTCTGGTGGGACCATGTATATACAATGTATTGCAACAAAATGATACCCCTTACCTGTGCATTTTAACAAGGCCAAAAGCAGCTGATTCTTCCCATCTAAAACAGTGAAGAAAAGGAAGGCGCAAGTCAACATGATACCAAGGTAGATTTGATTATATTTAATTAACAGTGTCTTCATCTCCTGCACGGTTATTTCTATGTACTATAGTAGTCCTTTCACAGATGTTTTAATGACAGAAAGACAAACAAAGTGTAAATCAAAGAATTTTACAAGCTAAATGCTCCATTAACTACCAGGAAATATTGGAAACAAATTGTGTGGATGAATCCTGGAGGAGGTGACTGCTGCCCAGTGCTTTGCACTGAGTGTAAACATCGGATTCAGCTATCCTCTTCCAGTTCAACCAGGTTTAGGACTATTTTCCCTGTTCTTCTTTAGAGCCCAGTACAGTGTTGTTACAAATTAATATAAAATGATAAATGGAACTGCTAGACTCGATTAGATCAGGGCTATCTGATACCAAACTTTTCCCCATTTACTGACCTTCCACATGTTTTTGTATGATTTCAACAAGGTTCTTGATGCGCAATGGAAGGTTCCATGGATCTTCTTGAATGCTGGCTTGAATATTATTCCGGCACCTCACTGTGGTTTCTTCCTTCTGCTTAAATTCTTAAAAAAAAAAAAAAATGCAGTTTGTTGGGCATTGAGGAAATGCTATATAGCTGAGAGTGGCTTTTGATTTTGAGTATCAGTAGCAATAACTGTCAATGAAAGAGGTTCTTAAGTAGATTTAATGCAGATGGGGAAAAATAAAGACTACTCCTATAATCTAATCATCAGCAGTCTCCCAGCATTGTTTACAGGACTGTGAACTAAAAGGTGTGTACCTGAGTGATGTGCAAGCTGAAGCGAGCTCTGTACTACTCACATATCACGGAATTACCTTCTGTTTTCTGTAACTCATATTTGATATACTGGCTTGCATAGTGTATCTAAAGTTTGGGGCTGTGCAGAATCAGATCAGCTTTTTGGCTGCAGCATTCACATCCCATAATACTAATGAGAAGTTATGAAATATTCTGCTTCCTTTCACCTGATGTCAGCTAATTATTTAATTACAGAACAGGGGATCTATTTTTCATGACTTTGCTATGTAGCTAAGCCAAAGAGCCCATTGTTGGCAATAAAATGTGTAAGCAGACAGAAACACAGTGCCAAATAACTGCTCATGAACAGAACTGGGACAGCATTCAAATCTACATTTGTCACTGAAAGGCATCTATGGTAGCTGTTGAAGAGACACTTTGGTCCAGGTATTCCAGATGTAAGCAGGGCTTGTCTGTTCCTTAGTGTGATGAATGCGCAATCATCAGTTAACTTGAGTTAACCTAAAGACTCTCCCAGTGCAATTAATCTAGTTGTAATAAATGAAGCTCCATTTAAGCAAAATAAAATGAAGGAAGTGAACACAGGGTGTCTGTTATTTCCTCATTTTATTCCAACAGTGCATGGAAAGACTAACAGATAATCAATGTAAGTGTAAATGTGTTTGTAAAGATAAGTTCATGTAAAACAACTTCATAGAAACTAAAAAGAAAAGAAGAAAGAAACTCTACTTTAGTTTGCCACTGTAACTTAAAAACAGAGTTTGTGAAAGGTTGGGAAGCCCATGACTACAGCACCTGAAGTATATTAGAATAGTAGGAAGCAGTTCACATTTCAAGTGGGAAAGGAAATGCAGCAAATGTTCAGAAACTAAAGCCTTGTGTATTTCAGTGAGAGAAGAAACCACATCGTGGGCCTCAAAAACATAAAGACAAAAGTCTCATCATACGCCCTGAGGAGAAGAAAACAGGGTATCATTTGTTTGCTCTCTATGGGAATCAGTTTTCAAAATAAGTGTCATGCGATGATGAATTTACTCCATTACCCATCTGTGAAGAAAAGCAGAATTAAGCAAACTCAGGCAGAAACTTTTGGTGCCTCAGATGTACAGGGGACAGCCTCTCATCAGCTTCTCAGTGTTAGTTTACCTTATATCTGACATATCTCTACCTTGTACCTTTTGAGATACATCTCTGTGTTCATATCAAAGGATGAATCTGGAGACTTGTGAAAGAGCTGTAAGGATTCAGTAGCATATAACAGAAAAGTGTTTTGTTTGTTTTAGTTGGAATTCATGTAAAAATGACCCTTTAAAGATGCAAAATTTCTGTGGCCAGACATGGCACTTGCCATTAGAGTCACAGAATATCCCAAGTTGGAAGGGACCCACAAGGATCACCAAGCCCTTCTCATAACATAAAACTGGATAGATTCACAGTTAATAACTCTGTGTGGCCATATGGCATGTGTACATTCATGCTAATCCCTTAAGTCTTAGAAAAGTGCATTACTAAACATATTCAACCTTTTTCTTTACCTTGCAAACTGTGGTCCATTGGAAAGTGCTTGGTTTCTTCAAAGGCCTTAGTTATTGCTGATCCTTTTAGAAGTGCATTGATTGCATCAACCTACAGTAGGAATATTTTCAGTCAGCGTTAGAATGGCTTGTGGAAGAAAATCTGAACAGAACTCTTCTGGAAAAATGCTGAAGTCATTACACTATTTGTATTTTGGAGTAATTTCTCCTTCATTAACAAATAGCATTAAGGCTCTATAACCCTGAACCTCAAGAGCCCCACACTGAATGTTAACAATCGGCACAAACAATGATCTACATGCTGATGAGATAAAAACAATACAAAAAGTTCCTCTGGTGCTATACATCTATAAAGACATCTGTTGGCTAAGCTTTGAGGGCTCTCCTGAGATCTGTAAACATGATTCATCAAGATTATGCAAAGTATTAGAATTTTGCTCATCTTTTCCCTTCTCCATCAAAGATTTCTTCTCTTTAATCTAATGCTTCATACAAGTCAGTTCAACCTTGCTTACATAACTCAAGGCAACATGAATGCTGACTAATTTCTTCATCAATCTGTCATACAATGTGTTTTCTTACACTGTACTTCGAAATCTTCATAGTGTTTTTTTTTCCCTCATAATATGATTACATTAAACAATCAGATACTTCCAATTTCTTGTGTTGGCATTGATAAAAAGAAAACAATGCTGTGTAATACTTTATGTACCTGGTTAAAAAGGTGTTCCAGGCAGCCGTGAAGTTTATCTTGTTTGTCTAAAGGAATCCTCATATCACTGGGAAGCTCATCTCCTAAGAAAAGAAAGATGAAAAACTTTTAACTGTCTTACTAACATAATCTGTGATGAGACCACAGGTGATACAAGCGCAACTTCATACTAGAGTGGGTAAAAAATGATTGCTGCTTTCTCTCTTATTCTTAAATCAAAATACTCAGGATTTTTCACACAACAAAAACGTTTAATAGCTCTTCCATCTTCCAAATTTACTTTGGTTCTTTAGAAAAAGAACAAATCTCTATCTTTTCATAGTCTTATGATTTGTTCTGATGAAACCACATTTGCAATTTAAACATGCAAGTGCTTATAGTCAGCAAAAACTTGTCACCTCTGCTAAGGAGTCTGGAATGTTACCTGTGCATATACTCACCTGATCCCATCTCATCACTGCCCAGGTAAGAGCTATTACTCCGTACACTGGTGTATGACAACACTGAATCACGGTTACTGTTACATTCACTGGAAAAAAAAGCAAAGGTGATTGAAAAAAAACTGTCCTTACACCCAGTCTATGATACATGTATACCATCATCATGTTTTTATTAACACTGCAATAATCCCCATGACAAATTCTCTTATGTGCACACAAAAGAAAGCCTAATTACTTGCAGAACAACCATTAAGCAAGGCCTCACAGGCTGGCATCGTAAAAGGATATCTTTCTCCATTTGTGGTGACCACTCAATGCTTAATATTGTCTGGATCCTATAAATAATGAAAATACATTTCCTGCCATGACCTCATTTGGGCTGCATCATTAAACTTTTTCTAGGAGCACAGAGTAGGGGAGAAATAATTAAACTATGAGTTCAATGAACTCAGCAGTCATTACCAGTTCTTAGGATACCACAGCATCCAGATCCAGCATAAACTGAAGCTGCAGTAGCACAGATATTGAAGTTGAGACAGACATTTAAGGGATCTATACCATTGGAAAATCAGGCATAGCAGATCCTAAAACTGCTTTGGGAAGCCAAACAGTCACTTCAACTGTCTTCACGCCAATGCTGGCTGATGCATACATAGAAAATTGTAGCATGAATCTCTCTAATGTTCAGTTTACACTAACAACAACGTATAAAAGTTATTAAAAAGGCAATAGATGTCAGTCTGTGCCACCTCCACTTAAATTACACACTTTTAAAATACATTTTATTCCCCCTTGAATAACAATTACTTGCAATATATGCTTAATTGCCTGTCTAATAAAGATAAGACAGAATAATCTTTCTCATCTTACATTTATGTGTATAATTCTGAAGCAAGTGACAGATCCACATACGGTGTTTTTGATACCACTTTGTTACTCAGAATAGATTAGCTGCAATTATAGAAACCATTTAAACTACACAGTGTTCACAAATGGGATTCCTATTAACAATGAAAGAAATACTTCACGTTTCAATAAAGCAGCTTCAGACCACATGTGTGAATTTAAATCTAGCACAATGAATAGATAGCACAGATCTCAACATTTTAACTGCTGGTTGTGGTCCTTTACTGACTGGATATTTGCTGTCCTTAGAGATGTTCAATATCCAACTGCACAAGGCCCTGTGCAACCAATCTTTGTCCTTTTCTGAGAGAGAGACTGGACCATGTGGGCTCCAGATGTCCCTTCCAGTGTAAACTATCCTGATTCTGTCATTTCTTCATCCTGATGACTGTAATATATTAACATTTGCAGCAGTACAAAAAAACACTGGGTGAAGAGTCATGCCTGTAGCAGCATGAAAGTTTCAAAGGTGCATCGTTCATTCAGGCTATTCTAATCCTCCTAACTCACTATAAAGTCTTTTTACTCCTTTGTGTAGGGAAAGCCCTTTGGCCTTACTATAAATGTCAAAATGGCCTATTAGAGATATAAAATTGCAATGGTCAGACATGATTGCAACTTGTTCCATTTCTTGAGAAGTTAAGTTTTCAAATGTTTCCTCCCAGGAAAGACAGACTTGGAGTGTGTGAGATTTTCTTCAGTAGCAAATATTCCAGGAGAAGCAGTAGTCAATAATGTCTCAAAAACAAGATTTAGAGACACCTGAATAAACATTTGCCTTTGTGGTTTCAAAGGGACATTAAAAATAAAAATAAAAAATGAATGCCCATTTCTGTTTCTCAGTGGCTTAATCTTCTGGGAAAATTTTTTGCAGAATTGAATGGGAAAAAAAAACCTTACAATAGCAGCTATTATAAGACCGAACAGTCTGCAAACCCTGCTGAACTTCTGTAGTTCACAGTTACATGGTATAAAAGGGAAAGTCATATTAGACCTATTTATTTTATTTTATTTTATTTTATTTTATTTTATTTTATTTTATTTTATATTCTAAAAGTGTTGGTATTTTGGCAGTTTGGCATGGTATTTGGCATTTTGCCACAAGAAAAGTTTTTTTGTTGCATTATGTCCTCTTGGTAGTAAATGTAGTGAAATAACTATAGCAAGTGTGAATACTTTGCTAAGTAAATAAATTTTACTACAGGATTACTGACTGACTGGAAACTAACATTATTTCATATATTCAAACTCTTGAAGACTAGTTCTAATCTTTTAGTAGGTTAGGGTGTTATTTTCAAGGGACTAAGGTAGCTGAATGTCTGATTATCTGGTGAACATATGGTGGTCACTCAGGAGAAGTGTGGATGGCACCAGGGATGACACTGGATGTCTATCTGGAAAACCTCAACCAAGAGTTCCAGGATCTGTGAAAAGCCAATGAGGATATATTGAAACTTGTTCTGAGGGTCATCAGATCAGCAGAAATCTAGCATCTGCTGAAGATGTCAGGTCTTCTGGGTTTTGGTGTTTTCTCTCTGCTGCTCACTGTGATTTCAAGCCTTATGTGAGCAGCACATTTCAGCACCAGGCAAAACTCAGCTCAGAGAGAGAATATTAGATGTACTTAAAGAAATCAAGTGCAGCAGCCTCTTACTTATGTGCATCTCTGCTTACATAATTAAGAGAATATAAAATTCCTAGGAAGCTCTGAGGACACGATGTCTTGCTAGAGAACCATCGAGAAAGGCACCACACTTGTGCATGTGTACCACACTTTGGAAACTGCAGATTGATACCTGCCTGTTTTATTCATGCAAGATGTACTTTCTGGTGTAAACAGTGGATAATATGCTCTAGGAAAATAATCCTGATCTATCAATTTGTCATTTACTACTACAACATTGAGAGAAAATAAGAGAAACAGAGATGAGGAAAAGAACCGCAAGTACTACAGCATAACTTTAGCAAGAGTTCATGTTACAAGTGTGTTGGTTTGAGTAGAAAAACAGAAAGCCCTCGTGCTTGTTGAATCCAGACGTGTATTAGAACTTCAAGACATTATTTTAGTATGGTAAAAGTGACACATCTTTCTTCAGACTAACCTGTATGAGTCTCTGAAACTCATTGTGTCATGTCCTGAGTCTTCCTGGTCCTCCTCTGAAACTTTGAAACAGACCTTCTTGATGCCACCATGTTCAGCTTTGTCAGGATCACTCTCTTCTGTTCCCAGGGAAGGTGGAGATGTCTCCTCAGTGGATGGTGGCTCACAGGCACCACCTTCTGTAGGTTCTGTTATGGTGGACAGAAGTCTGCAGAAGGAAAACATTTGGTTCTCAGGGACCGGTAAACAGCCTCACAAATGACTAATCCTGGAATTCAGCTACGTGAAATCAGAGGCAACATTGCCAGTATTTGTACCTGGACTACAGCTATGTAAAAGTGTGAGATCTGAGAGGGGTTTGTTGAAATCTGTTAATCTCAGTTCACAAAAACTCCACTTTCTGCAGATAACTCTACCTCCATAAGGTACAATTTAATTATTCTAACAATGGCAAGGGCTCTATTTCATATTCAACAGTCTACACTTTTCCCATCTCAGGCACTGGGTTTCTCCTCTGGGGCACTGCCTCAGCTCACAGACTCTCCCCAACAGCTATTGTTCTTTCTGAAGTAAGTTTGAGCCAAGGCACCACCACATGCTTTCTGGTCAGCTGAAGTTTTCATGCACAATGGGCTTTTTTTTCTTTTGTCAGTGAGAAGGCTGGAAACAGCTGTGGCCTCATCCCACATCAATCACCCCTGCAGCACCTGCTAGCAAAACCCTTCCAGTTATGCCCAAGACACAGACTTGAAAAGGGGAAAGGAAAACATAGGTGCCAAGGAGAAAGCTGATAAAAATCACAACTTTTGTTTAGTCTGCCTTAGGACAAGCAAAACTGCCAGGCTAGGCACTCTGTCCGTTCGGAGTTCCAAAACGACTGTTGGAATTTAAGACACTCTTATCTGAGAATATAGCATATATTAAGCAAAACAGTGGCTTCTATAGGAGCAAGGGGCAATAATATGTATACTATATATATATATATACACACTGGTGGATCTCCGTGGGGTAGGTTTGACACTTCATAACTAGCAGCGAGCTGTAATGCAAGTAGCATGTGAATACGCAAGTATAATAAAGAGTAGAACAGTCAGGGCCAATAGGCATAACGAGGTTTCTGGGGTTAATGCCTCTGTTTTGAGAGTATTGATCTCTGCAGTGCATACTGGATTCTTTACTCACTTATTTATCTGAATGACATATTGCTTCATTTCCTTCAATGCAATGTCAAGTTTGTTAAAAAGGTGCAAGTATGAGTCCTGTATCTCCCGATCTTCCTGTTTGAGTAAAAAACTGAGTCCCCTTTCTTCCTGACTTGTTCCTCCATTCTGCTGGCCAAAGCTGCCATCAAGATCTCCATCTTCTGGGGTCAGGCATCTCCAGGATGGTGCAGCCATAGTGGTGATGCAATGTTGAGTATACGAGACTGGATTTATGGTACCTACTAAACATTAAAGGGTCTAGTTAGTATGGCTCTCATGAATTTCTGCAATCCATCATAGTAATGCTAGTTTAGGGTACATGGAATTTTAATAGGAAAAAAATAGAATTTCACATAATTATTTTATATAATTATATTTAATGACAAAAAACTTTTTTTTAATTATTTTTTACTTTTTTATTTTTCCTGGCATGCCAACTAGATATTTTGAATTCACTGGAGTCCAGAAACAAGTTAAATTCTGGGAGTAATGACAGCAAGTGTGCACTCCTATCCTATCCCTATTGTCTGTTTGAATATCCAAAAGCATTTGTTGAAATGTTAATGAATTCAAGCTCTCAGGAGTTGGTCTGTATTATATTCCAGCATTAAAGACATTTCCATACACATGCACACACATACAGAGAAATAGGATGATGTCACTACAGAAGATAAATAAAATACTTTTTCATTTTAAAATGCTGACAGTTGTGGTATGGTCATATTTAAAATACTGTAGAATTTTAATATCCTCAAGCAAGCAGGGCTTCTTTATTGACTCATTTTGAATAGAGTCAATGCCATTTCTTCAGTAGATTGGTTAGTTTGCACTTCCCTGTGTCTCTTCCAAACGTTCCTGCTCTCTGACCTTGTCAGACAATGAATCAGAAGCACATTATGTGAGACCATGATGAGGAAACGTTGGAACTCTAATGTTCAGAATGAAGGATAAGTGCTATGCAGCAGCTGTTTATCAGAAGTAGATCCCCTTGACAGAGCAGAGACGTCCAGCTCCAATATATGGTATTTATTTAGTAATGACAAAAGGAAATGGTATTACAATCTGATTGACCTGATATTTTCCACCTGAATGCAGCCTCTTTTCACAGTATGGAACTACTTTTTCTAGCACTATTAGCCCTCATTTACTTTTTCAGTCAGTTCTGCTAAGTCCCCAGACACTTAATTATCAGGATATGATCACACTGCTTAGTTAGTAGAATATTTGACCTGAAGCTTTTGTATGCATAAAGGCATTTTACCACACTATTTTACCACACAAGCAGGCTGTCATTTTACTACAATATTTTAAGGAAGAAAAAAGCATACTGGAGAGACTGTTCCTTTGGAACTAATTTTGACTTTGCTGAGCAGTGGAAAGACACAACTTTCTATGCAAATAAAATCAGTGTGATTTGAAAATTAATTATCACCTTGTTCTGGATCAAGACCAATAATAGAGGGTTTCCGTCCAATGCGAATGCTGAATGACCTCCCTGCTGAGGTAGTGTTTTTGGGGTACGATACCTCCATGAGGTTAATATGGCAGTTGGTGGGGCAGAAATCCATGCTGTTGAGGGAATGTGGTTCCATGATGGCTTGTTTGAAGGCTGGGCTCACCTTTGTCTTCAATCCATCTGCAAACTGGGAGAGATAAAGCAAGCATCTGCTTACTCACTTGCAAAAAATTAGGTTGCAACACAGACAATCTCTTTCTCTTCCTGCCTCCTATTCAGATTATATGATTTGCGCTGCAACTGAAATACCACATTCCCCATAAAATGCCTATTAAACAGCAAATGAAAACAATTAGCAGCACTTTCTAGGGCCCTTTTTTCAAAAAGCTCAGGTAACTACTGCACAAAAGACCACACTTTGTTCACACTTTGACCCACTGTACTTATGTTCATATACATAAATACAAATCATTCTGTTCATGCCACATTTATACACTGATGTGGTGGAGATAAACCTGCAATAATATTTTCCAACTCAGAGCTCTGACAAGCTGAAAAGAGTGGTTTACAGATTAAGTCCTTTTTCTTAGGAACTTGCAATTTGATTAACGTACATAGCTGTTTTCATGCCACGAGGACACCTATCTGTAAACAGTTTGGATTCACTAGTAAAGAATACCATAATCCAGTTATCAGAGTTAAGTATTGTTTTGAGACTTCACCAATAACTAGTAGGGTTGTACCTCTTGGTAGCTCGCAAGTCTTCTGCTAATGCTTTCCAGCTTAGTGTCACAGATCTGCCGGAATTCATACTGGGGCATGGTGGCCACTGCACTGCTTAGGGATATAAGCCTTTTGCAATTCCTTACAAAGTGATTGTCTTCTGCAGCAAAGGCCTCTAAAATCTAAAGAAAAAGACAGGATGTCAATTATACGAGACTTGACAGTGAGGGGAAATTCCACTAAATAAATGGTAGATTCTGTATGATGACATGGCTCAGTAAAGCTGCCTTCAGAACAAGTTGCCTTTATCACCACCCAAGAACCATTTTCATGTCTAACCCTCAGATACATAAAACACCTCTGAAAATTTCAGAACAACTAATTGCTCAAAATATCCACTGGCACTATCAGAGTAACCTGGCTCAGGCATACTTCCATTTTCATGGAGCATAACTATAATGTTACTGGGATGTGGCAGAAACATTTACCATTATCTTATTATTGTATATAAATGGATCAAGATACTAGACATTGCTGATTTCCAACAGCAGCACTTCTACCTCCTTCCTTTAGCAATCCATCCGGTCCATCAGATAGGAAAAAGCTGCTTGATTTTTTTTTTTTCCTGAAGCAAAGCAAATTCTTGCCTGAAAGGATTAAACTTCAGTATCAACAAAGAGTACATTACCAGACAGAAAATAGCAAGAGTTCCAAAGCCTTTAGTTTCACAGAGAGGCTCCACTATCTCTACCTCAACAGCTGAAACCCAGGAAACATTTGCTGACTTGCCCATACCAAACAAGAGCTAGTAGGAGCTGGTGCACTCTAATGAGGAAAGCTCCAGGCAGGTTTGAGGAGACCATGTGCTGCCTCATCCGAAGTGTCAACCCAAGTACCAGAGAAATGCCTGTATTATTAGCTTCCCTGTTCTGTTTAGGAGCAGAGATGACTATGTACATGGTCAGGTACCTTTGCGGTGAGACTGAAGCAACCTTTTGGTTCCACAATCTTCTCTAGAACAAAGGATTTGATTCCTGCACTGCTGACATACTCATATACCACCCCATGCTCCAGGTGGGTGTTATCCACAGTCAAGCTAATGAGAGGTGTTTCTTCACCAGTGATCAGTGGAGAGATGATGGTCTGCTGTATCTGGGCTGGAAACAAAATTACGTCAAAAGAGGTGTTTGGCAGCACAATGAATACAGGCATGCATGGGGAAGAGAAGTCTGGTGAGGGCTATCTAATGCAAAGGCTCAAAGACACAACCGTTGGCTCAAGGAGTCTCTGAACCACGGACTGCTAGAGGCTGGGAGAGTGTTCTGAGGGAGGCATTTACTGTTGGCCACTATTGGAGACTGTAGTAGAGGTTTAGACAATAACATCCGTGTTCGGATGTTCTTCTATGTGTGCATGCGCACATCCATGCACAGGACACCCCCCTTTTAGTTCTGTTCAGCATTCGGACACACAGTCCCCAGCTGAAGCTTTCAAAGGGAAGAAAAATATGTTAATCTTGGAGTCTTGTTGTCTGTAACAACCCTCTGGAAGAACGCCACTTTTCCATCCAAGTGTTGGGAAGTGCTCCAGATGCATTTTCTGTGCAACTGTAAGACTGAGATGGCAGGGCAGGGCGGGGTTGAGGAGATAGCATTTTTAAACACAGGCAGTTCTGTTGTCACCAGAGAACAGGCTTAAATTCTAGTCAGACTGAGATTTGCCAGATGACTGCTGACATGTTTTAACCAGGGCACTGCTTTTCCACTGTGGAGCTGCACTGATGGCCATCAGCCTTGCAGGCTCACCGGGACATACCTGGTATTTCCACAGGTGTGCAGCTGTTCTTAGGGAAGTTGCCAATGGCATAGAGTCCAGGCTCAGTCCTTCAGAGTGAATCTGGCTTCAGTGTTCTCCCCCAATAGCTACACTTCCAAATAAGCTCACAGCATGAAGGTAGAATAGTATTTTGTACGAATTACACTTTTCCAAGTTGGAAGACATACTCTCCCACCTTTTACTGATGCAGCGGTTAATATGTTCTGAAAACTTCCTCCAGATCAGAATTATTTAAACAGAGTTAAATGCAGTTACTTCCAGACCTTCCCCCTTTATCTCCCAATGTCCATAAATTCCTGGTTTGTCAGGGCTAGCAAATGATTCTAAAACTGCTGCACGTGAGCAAATGGTTCTAAAACTGCTCTGCCTTTCCATCCCAGAAACTGTCTCTCTTGTAAAGACCAGAAGGGACGGGAGCCGTTTCCTTTTGAATGGGGTGCAACAAAATAAAAAACATCAACAGTGCTTGTTGGGATCAAGCCTGAACCTTGCTAGGATCCTTGTTTTGCCAGTGTATAAACACTTCTGCTTCAGGCAAATCAAATCACTACAGCAAATGAAGATTAGGGCATTAGTATATGTTACATAGGTTATCTACATCTGCCTCTCACAAGCTAAATTGTGTAAGCCCTGAGATGTGCTCACAGCTTTGCCTGCTTTGTTTATAGGTTCTGGTAAGAATAAGCATTACGCTTGTTTGGGATAGCCTATAGCAGAAACCACACAGCTACCATGTCAAATTGAGGAACCTGCTTTACCATCACATTAACCTGGTTTTGTACCCTACCTAGCTCTGTGAAGGCCAGTTAACGATATACAGATCTAGGTAAGAGTCTCCTGCAGGCTGTATTGAGTAGCTTAACATGTAGTGGCATATCAATTACTACATGTGGCACAAGAGAGGGCCTTGCTCCATGAAATTGTTTTTCCAGTGGAGTATATGCTGACCCAGCTCTGTGACACTCTGTAATTATACTGGTCCATGGCTTGATATCAAAGTTATCAGCTAAGTAACTCCAGTTCGTTCCTACCTAAGCATGCAAGACCCTAGTCATTTACAGTGGGACCAGGGCTGTAACAGCAAATAAAAAGCAGATAGAGCAATAGATTTTTTTCTCTATCAAAATAATAGATTGATACTTATAAGGGTTCTCTAGGGCACAAGCAGGAAACAGACATCTAAGAATCCACTTAGTAATTCTAAAATCCTGTTTTCTGTTCAGGACAGAGTACATGCCTTTAGAGAGTAGCAGGGGTACAACTTCTGTGTGTATCTCATTTTTTTTCTGCTCCCAAGTAAACTGCAGGATAGGGATACTTCTTTTGGCAGACCTCATTTTATTGCAAAGCTTTACCAGCACAAGAAATATTCTAAAATAATTGTTACACTTTATATTTCTACTGCAGTTTTTCTTCCTGAAGCTCCCAAATCTTCCCTAGGTTTCCTTCTCCCATACGAATCTTTACCTGATTCCTGCTGGCTATTTTGAAGGGGATCCACTTCTTCACCTCTTTCCAGTGAAGAGTCTTCTTTGCTGGACCCAGGATGGCTGCCATTCAGATACGCACTGGATGCTGCTTGCTGAACTCTGTCCTCCTCAGCATCTTCATGTGTTCTGTACACCCACTGGTACAATCCCTTTCAAGAGATACAGGCCTCAGCTCTGACCTCAAAAAAATGCTCGATCTGTATATGCTTGGACTACAAAGGTGAATCTAGCTTACAGTTTTATATCTTCTACGTTGGCTGAAATATCAACATTGTCCCAGTGTCCCTCTGAATTTCAGACAGTATAAAGTCTGCATCATTATTTGGATGCATTTCTAGTCTTAGCAAATAGTTAATAGTATTTAGTAGAGTATGAACTGACACACATACTATTTGCAGATGTTTTTGCAACTGGGGTTTACTGTAATCAGCTCCCTCGGTTACACTAGGACATTGGCATGGGAGCAAGTTGAAAGAGACTTGTGGAAGTTGCTTTTATGAATATTTAGAGAGAATAAAAACACAGAAGGGGAGGAATTAATGTACTTCCTTTGAGGTTTTGTATTCATACCAGTACTTCCTGTTGTCTCATTCTGTATGCTGTGAAGTGCTCCAGAACTTCCATATAATTTCCATGGGATGCATTATTTCCATTGACTTTCAAAATACACTGCCCTGGATGAAGGCCTACAGCTGCAGCCTCAGACCCTGAAAAAGTGACAGCAGGAAGTTAGACAGTAAAGCCATCTGTCTATGGAACAGAAAGCTGAAAAGGTTAGGTACTTATTGCAGGAAAGCTTTGTTGTATGAGAAAAACATTGTGTGTCTATCCTTCACATTTTCTGTAGTGCTGGGAAACACAGACTCCCCCAGCCTAAATGCATTCATGCTAGAAACTGAAAACCCTGTGGGAAATCATTTGGGCCCTTCTAGCTTTATGCTTACAGTAGGTGAGTTCTTAAATGTGAACCGTTATATATGTTTCAGTGTGTTGCACTTGAGAGATACAGAATATTTACGTGTTATGGAGTTGGTCAGGGTCTAAGAAAAAGACTGCGATGTATTTAAAGCTACATTAAGTCTAGAATGCAGTAACAATTTCAGTGGATTTATTTCAAGTTCATGTGAACAACACTCAGATAACAAATCCAGCTTCTAGAAATCTACAGTTAAGGTGACTAACTTTTTTCAGGGCACCATAGGTTAAAATTCCTAGTTTTATCCCAAATGTGATTTGTCTTTTGTTAGCAAAATCCTAAGAAAGGAGAATCTAGCTAGCTAGTTCAGTTATGGAAGTAGTAAATATCTGTCAAACTGTGTTTTCTCCTTTTAAAAGGACAATGGAAGACAGTTTGACCCTGTTGTATATTGATAATTTATAGCAGTATAAACCAATGTAAAGGGAGATTTAGTCTTCAAGCCTTATAACTTAATCGACATCAGAAAATTTGTTTTTGTCTGTCAAAGAGCTGATCCCATAGGACATTCACAACTACAATGATCCAAACCAGTAGAGAAACCAGTGGATGACCAGACAAAAATATTGAGAAAGCAACAGGCAGTATCACACCTGGACTTTTTCTTAGCCACCTCAGTTCTAAATGTTTGCTCCCTGTGACTGTAAAGACATTTCTTCGTGGTCTTACAAGAAAGTAGGTTAGGGTCACTAGGCAAATGCATTGTGGAATCAAGTTCCTTGTTTTGTGTTTATGGGATTAGTGACCCAATAAATTGTCAGGACTTGTTTAGAATTTGTTTGACAGAGAAGCCCGTATTTTGCTTAGTGTATCTACACATACCCTTATATAGATATGCGTATGCACTCCAGCTTAATTGTACCAGTCTTCCTACTTACCTCTTCCTACTGCATGAACATATGGTGGTGCTGCTCCCCGTATCTGAAAGCAAAGAGCTTCAGGACAATCTGGGATTTTAATAATCCTGCAGGTAAATCAAGAGGAGGCGAAAGAAACATTAAATCAGTCTGCTAGATCTCTAGGCACTTCTGTCATCATTTTCTGGCATTCACAACCATGTTTTGAAAAAAAAATGTATAAAGAAAAGCACCCAAATAGTTTAGAAATAAATAAGAAATAAAGGGACATTAAGATATCATCCATTCCCTCTCCATTCTTCAAGGCAGATGAGAGATTTTCTTTGTAAAATTTTATTTATTTTTATTTAACTGACTTAACATTAGCCGAGGATCTTTTCTACTAAAACTACTAGAGAAACATCTTGGACTAGCATTCAGCATCAAGTGATAATTTCTATGGGAAATTTTGGGATTACATAATCTAATAATGCACAAGACATCAGCAGGGTCGAGCCTCATTATAAGATATCATAATGGATTGAAAAAGATGTATGGACTGATATAGTTACAGACATCCAAAAATAAACCAAGCTTTAACAGGGTGGAAATTGCTCTCACTTGGACATATACTAGAGTCCGAGAAGCTCCACACTTGAGTCAAAATGACAATCCTTATGGCTCAGTTCTGTTTGCGCACAAGCAGGCCAAAAGTTAACCTGCACTTACTCTTTTGATTTGGTGGCTACCAGAAGCCGAAGTGGCCTTCGTGAGCAGAAGGACTGGTTTAAGATGGTTTCTACTTCCAAAAATGGGCGTAGGAAGACTAAGTCCTCATTGATGGAATAGATTTTCCTTCCTGTTTGCAGGCCAGCCATCTGCAAATGAAACCAACACCACAGAACACTTTCATGATTTCACAGAAATAATTTGCATCATCTCTGGAAGTTCAGGCTCCAAGGTGTGATTTGAGAGGTTCAACTACTCTCTCCTATAGCAGTTCCTAGGATTACAAATACTGTATACATGCAGCATAGGTTCATCAAATCCTTTGTCAATCACCCTAAAAAGTTGGCTGAATTTACAAAAAAAAAAAAAAAAGGAAAGAAAAAAGGAAAAAAAAAGAGAGATTTCACTTGCATAAATATTCCATGCCATAGATATATCTTCCTTTGTACTTTTCTGCCACAATTTTTTTTGTTTGCTTTTAACAGGGGACTTGAGTCTAGGCTGTGTTACTCAGTGACGTACAGAAGTGACATCCTACAACCTACAGGTCAGAGACAATGAACCAAGAGCATAGTTTTTGACCTCTAGCTATGCAAAAACTATCTATTACTAGTCACATAAGTAAATGTAACCTCATTTTAAGTGGTGGTAAAACCCTGCCTATGCTTTAAGTGAAACGCTGGCTGTTCATCAACCTAAATAGCCACAACATTTTCATTTTAATTCCTAACTTTTCCATCTAACTTTAGACAGAGACAAATCCCCTGTTCTGCACAATGGGCAATAACTTTAAACTTCTCAATGATCTGTATCAGTTAAAATGTGACATAGCAGCATGTAGACTGGGTACTAGGTTACTGAGGAAATATCAAACTCACTTTAATGGAGTAAAAATTAATAAATTAAATAAATATGAATCCGTGGACCCAATTATTAATCCTTTCTCTATTAGTATTATTTCCCATTACATTAAGGTCCAGTAGCTGGGCTTTCTTCTAAATGTGACAAGCCCTTTTCCTGTTCTGCCTGGAATCCATTGACAAACTTCTTGACTGGGAAAAAGGAAGTTTAAACAGTGCTACATAAATCTCCCAGATATGAAACTTTATCCAGTAGCAAAAATGAATCTGGAAGCGTACAACTGGAAAAACCTCTTGACTATGCCTATTCATGGCTTGGCTTTTCTAATATATATTTTGCAGTCTTAACATCAGAAATAAGCTTACCTACAAAAACCTATACTTTTTTTTTTTCTCAAAATCAAAGCTATTAAAAGGAGAAACTACCCAGTTCTCTCCTGGGTTTAATTCTCAAGCTTTCTACAGTTCATAGCATCCTCTTGTGTACCTGCATATAACATTTTTCCCCTGTCTTCTTTTGTACATAATAATCTATAAAATGGGTAAAATGTATGAATAGAAGTAGGGATGCATTTTAACTTAGAGTAGAATTTTACAAACTTTGATTTATAATTCAGAGGAAATGTCCATGCTATTTGCAATTAGAATCACGGAATCATTTAGGTTGGAAACAACCTTGAGGATCATCAAATCCAACCATTTACTTAAACAGGGGGTTTATTATAAAGTAATAACTATTAAATATATTTCTGAAGTCATTATGTTTTAGGCCTGACTTTCTCAAAGTAGCTTATGCACTTAATGTATGGGCAGTTAGCTAAAATTTTTGCATATCTGCAATCATTCTACCTGTGGATTGTGCATATGGGAAACATACCTGCATGCATAATCATAGTAAATCCACGAATATATGAGGTACACAGTCCCACATCAAACCCTACAAACCAGTAACTGTCAGAAACAAAACCTGTTACTCTCTTGGGATATAACTAACCAGGCCAATAAACAACTGACAATGTATCTCTTTATGGTTAAAGACCTGCAGCGTCTCGGCACTTGTATTCTCTGACTAATGGATGCTCCTTATGACAACTCAATGCAGTTGTCTGGATCCAGGCCACTGTTTTTCCCCAACACCAGCAGTGTGCTATTTGCTATTCATCTGTGTGGCCATTGGCCAACTGGCTGCTTGTTGAACATGCTCTGCTCAAGCACCAGACATCTGCTTGTCAGTTAGCTGTTCAGAGCAAGATGGCAACCACACCGCCCAGAAGGATAATCTTTTTTACTGTTGTTTCCTCCTGATAGAGTGAGAGCATCATTCATAAACCATATGCAGGCTTAAAACTGGTGGGTAAACCCAGCTCTAATTAACCTTCAATGTTAGGGCCAAAATTGAGAAGCTGAACCTCAGGTGAAGAGTTCCCAAACTGCAGTTTAAGTGTCCTGTCTGGACAGGAATGTTCCCACAATTGTTCTGTTAACAATTTTTAAACACAGTTTGGTAACTGCTTCTGCCATAGGCTCATTAAACAGTTTCTAAAAACTCTTGAGAAGACAAAAAGATGCTAGTACTAAGAAGAATAATGTTTGGCAGTTCTGATTTAAAAAAAAAAACTAAAAGCCATGTGTTGCACATGAAAGATGTTCAGTGCTGTGTGCCACCACAATCTGTGCATGACAGATTTGATCCTAGTATATTAGGAATGAGAAATCACAATCCTAAAGTCAAAACCAATGTGTTAATCTTGAATAAATCCATGCAAGCAATGGAATTGTTCTCACTTCAGTTGGTGAATCTGGAATCTTCCTGTGCCCTGAAGTCTGACAGTCCTAATGAATGCAATGCGCTGTGATGGGCGCTGTGAAGCAAAGCTGTATGTCTTCATTTTTGTCCCTGAGGAGTGTGACAGCAGGCGTAGGGTCTCTAAATGGCCTACAGCTGCTAAGCCACACAGAATTACATGCTGGATATCCTTCTAGTATCACAAAGCAATTAAAAAGCCCAAGAATGTAATGAAATACATTTCTGTTGGACTTCAGGTCTTTCCAGAATGAGTTGAAAGCCCTCCGATTCAGACATGCAGATTTAGTTCTTTCCTTGGGCAATATTTTATGATGGAGTTGAAAAGATGGGCTTATGCTCACAAACAGTTTGTCTTGGAAGATCAAGAAAAAGATTCCTCAGAAAATTGTGTGCTTCTGTTGTTTGAAAATGCAAACAGATTTGCAGGATATTCCACAGGCAGCTAGCCAAAGCAAGGACAGCAGGATTATCTATCAGGCAATGGTTTACAGCAGAGGTTTAGATTAATAGAATTTTTGGCCAACCTATGTTGATTTTGAGCATGGGAATGGTTTCTCTGCTGACTGTAAAACAAATGCAAATCGCGAATACTCAGATCACTTAACTATTAAACTCAAAAAAAAAAAAGAAAAAGAAAAAGTATTAAACCCCAGTTCAAAAGTTCTTTCTATTTGACATTCTCAACTTACTAAAATCAGTATGGGAATTGTAGAAGACTCTCAATTTTCTATTAGCTGCCTTTGGAAAGAAACAGACTTTAAGAAGATAGTTTTATACATTTTCAAAACATTGAAACATTCTTAGCTATCAAACCCAAATTATTTACAAATATAAGTACCTCTGCAGAAGACCCTCTTCGAACTGACTTCACCACAATTGCTTTGTTCTTTTCTTCTATGTCAAATCCATAGTCATCCTCTTCTGGTAAAATCTTAAAAACAAAAAGAGCACTAGGCAATTATTCATAAATATGGAATATTCATGAAGGATGGAGTTGAGAAACTGGACTTTTCATTGCAATTCATGATTGACATAGACTTGTAGATCTTTAGGCCAAAGGGATTATTAGATCATTTGGTCTGATCTTCTACAGAATGTGAGCCATAAAATTTAATCTAATTATTTCTGCATTGAGCCCTTACTATACTAAAGCAGAATTTCCAGAGAGTTATCCAATTATATCTGCGGTCTGTAAGAAGTGAAGAATTTATTCCCTCCCTTGAGAGTTTGTTTGAATGGTTAATCAACTCCTCTATTAAAAATGGGTGTTTCATTTCTCATTTCCACTTGATTTTAACTTCTAGCCCTTCATTCTTCATAAAATCTTTCACTTGTAGATTCAAGAATTGATTCATATTCAGTATTTCCCATTGGTAGATGAACTTACAGATCAAAATGAAGTTATTTATTTATTTATGAATGTTTCCTATATCCCCAATAATTAACATAATAGGACCCATTTTTAGCTATCAATTTCAGAAAAATTGAGGATCTCACAATTATTTGTATAGACAACAACACATACTACATAAATCTACATTACAACAGCTGGTCTACTGGATAAAACCCTAGATGGGATTGGTGAGAGAGAACAAAGAGGGAAGATAACAAGACCATGTAATATACTCAGTTTGTAGTTTTAATGGTTGGTAGAAGATGGCTGTTCTTGCTTCTGGGAATCTGCTCGCTTCTATTTGCACTGAGGTCACACAGACCAGCCTTATAAATATTTTTTAAAATCACATCAATCACGGCAAATATGTGTTTCACTCCTCCTTTTCTAGTGGTTTATTAACAACAACAAAAAAAGCTTAACAACTCACTAACCATTTTAAAAAATAAAAGTAAGGCTGGCTTCCGATAAGTAGACAAATAGAAACTGTAGCAGATAAACATCTTGTCTTTGAGCTAACACTACACATTTAAGAATCATCTGATAAATCAGAATCAAGTTGAAAGGGAAAATAAAGCTATGTATTATCTAGCATGCTACTGGGAAAAACATTACTGAGAATTATCTCCTTGATGCTAATTATTCCTGCTATTTTAAAATATTTCCCTTTTTCTATTGTAGCCAATGCCACCAACTTAAAAACTTTGTCCTTTTACAGGAATTTATCTTAGAAAAAAAATAAAGAAATCAAAACCTGCAAGAGCCATACAGTTATGTTGAAGTAACGCATGACAAAATACACCTGCAGAGAAAAAATCCTCCTCAGATGATGTTCTGATTAAATGACAGATAGGAGAGTAAAAAAATACGTCTGCCATTCTTGGATATTCCTAATGAAACATTTTCAGAATCAATGCTATTTAAGCATGTTTAATACAAGGACAGCTTAGGAAATTGGGTATACCACCAGTTAGATTTTTACTATTGCAAGTATAATGGGTTTCAACCCAAGCAAACATGTACTTCTACCACTTCACAATTTGGATTAAATAGAAAATTTCTAGGATAGCTCTCCCATCCAGTTCTCATTTTACATTTGAAGAAACGATCAGTTTCATTTCTTCATCATCTTCATCAGTGAAGCCATCAGCTACACAAATTTACATGATTGTTTGGGTGCAGCTACAATTACCAGGCATGAAAATCTGTTATATGCTGTCATTTTTCATAACCTCTCTTGCTCTGTTCATTAGTACTGCAAAATGTAGAGTTTGAAATCAAAGAACCAAAATACATTTAATAATCCCCAAGTGCGTCATTACTAGGAACTTCATCACCATGTTGTAAAGGAAGAAGTCTCATATTCTGTACAGCAATGTTTCTGTAGCAGAAACACTCTCTTATGAAAAGGTAAACTATGGAAAATATTCAATATGCAATACTTGGAGAGGGCTACGATTCATTCTCTATTATAAAATAGTAATACCTCGCAATTCCCCATCCAAACACCACTTATCCCTGAGGAGCCCAAACCAGTTAGCTAACTTGCCATCTACAAGAATTATTTCCATGCTCCCGAAATCCAATCAGTTCCTTTGAACATAATGAAGCAGCCGTTTAATCTTGAAAAACAACCATATTAAAAAATGAAACCATATGAGATATAAGCATGCTTAATCAAAACCAGAGGACAAATGTAGTCAGAACCTATTCAAAGAGAATTTTGGCAGAGATGGGGACGAAGAGTGGGAAGAAAAAAAGCTGTGAAAAGAATGGTCTATTACACCTGCATCTGTTACATACACAAAGCATTTTGGGTACATGGGTCATGATGCCAATGTGGTACCTCTTCACTGCTCCTCTTTCCTGTAGAAGGAGGATTATGGAGTCAGAAAATGCCTGGGGTGTGACACTTCAATGTACAAGGTATAGTGTCTGGTTTGTCCACTACTCTTGCTGAACCCTCCCACTGCGTACACACAAAGGGCCTTGGGCCAGGCACCAAGATTCTTCCTTCAGTGAAGGAGGTGAAGGATCGAGTTCTCTCTTGGCAGCCTCCCCAAGCTGCTCTTACTGTTCAGGAAGAGGCTAAAGAGGGAGAAACAGGAACTCTCACAGCCTAAAGAACCTCTTGAGGACATCAGCAGCAGAAGAGGCAGCATAGCAGATGGCCCATCATTTCCCAAACCGGGGTCCAGGACGTACATCCTTCTCTCCAGGCTTTCAGAACTCTCCAGCATAAACCCCTCTCTGTTCGACACTATTCAACAGTTTGAATATATTAAGAATTTTGTAAGGAGCAGTGATTTATGAGATGATGTCAAGTCTGAATGCTTCACAAAACTGCTGAAGTCCCTGTGGCCCTCAGTAGCCTTGGTTTGAACAGACCTACTTTCCTACCACCTCACCTCCCAGGTTGCTCCAGTCTCCCCAGGCTTTCAAAAGTCCACAGCTCTGGGGCACTAGAACAAAATTTCTTTTCAACAAGAAGCTCTAGAACCTAGGCCAGCCCTACAGCTAGTATCTTTAAAAGTATCTTTTGTCACATTAGCAAAATAGATGCTATATGTACAAAACAAGTCCAAGTTCCTTCTGGTTTATGATCTTTGAAACTGAATGGTGAAACTGAACTGAAATTGAACTGTTCATTCTGAACAGTGAAAGATTTACAGCCTAAAGGATGTTTTTCAGAGTTCACTGGAATATTTAGTATCCAAATCCACTAAAAGCCCTTATCTGGCCACATTCATCTAATTGATGGATGCCTCTTCTTACTGACTTGCCAGCCTGCCTCCTTGGGAGATCAGATATCCCCAGAGGATGGGCTGTCATTAGTGGCCCTGTTCCCAGGGGTGTTTTAAATCAATAATTTGAATACACCTACATACACTAGTGTAATGAAGAGCAAAGGAGAAATGCAATTCTTGCTGTCCTTGCTGAAATATTGCAGAATTAGGTCACCTTATATTAGCACAAGCACAAAGATAGTTCTCCCAAAGTAATTAAATGTGGGAGAGATTTTTATTATGGAGCAAGTTTGGCTTTGAATAATAAAAATTACTGTTATTTATTTGTGATTGGAATGAGAACTGTGTTCTATATATAGTTGTATAAGAATTTTAAGGTGAATGCTATGTTTCTTCGATTAGCTGATTTAAAACTGAAAAGACATGAACTCATATGATAATTCTACTTAGTATCAAAATCTTGAGGTCTGAAGTGCTGAATTATAAAGATGCTTTCATCTTCAAAGCTGGTTCTAGATGTAAGAGCAGCAGGAAAGCCCTGCAGATGGATGAGATTTAGCATCCTCATTTTCAGATGGCAAACTGAGGCAAGGAGAGACCTGATGAGGTCTTGCTCAGGCCACACAATGAGGTCAAGTGTGAAGTTAAACAAAA
The DNA here is from genome assembly GCF_965140915.1 of Aythya marila. NCBI lineage: Eukaryota > Metazoa > Chordata > Aves > Anseriformes > Anatidae > Aythya > Aythya marila. The sequence goes on from NC_139057.1 coordinate 15,434,870, forward strand.
ACCCAGGTAGCTCCGTCTTCTGTGCTCAACCCATTGGCTTTGACTGAATATGCCACAGTACTCAGGCACCTGCCTGAGCTGAAGTGCAGGACATGCCCCAGCCCAGGCTCAGAACTTCAGTGAGACTGCAACTACTCCTGCAGCTACTGTGACACACTGCTGGCAAGTAGTAAAACATACTGGGTGCCTTGGAAGAATGTAGGAGATATTACGGGTCTCGAAGTTGAGGTGCAGACTTAAAGTCGAGTACTGTGTGCAGTTGTGGACACAGTACAAAGAGGACAATAATTTTTGGAGAGTGTACAGAGGAGAGTGTTGAAGATGGTGAAGGGCCTAGAGGGGAAGACATAAGGAGCAGCTGAGGTCACTTGGCCTGTTCAACCTGGAGAAGAGGAGGCTGAGGGGAGACCTCACTGCAGTCTACAACTTCCTCGCAAGGGGGAGTGGAGAGGCAGGTGACCCATTCTCTGTAATCACCAGTGATAGGACCCATGGGAACGGTGTTAAGCTGAGGCAGGGGAAGTTTAGGCTGGACATCAGGAAGAGGTCTTCACCAAGAGGGTGGTCGCACACTGGAACAGGCTCCCCAGTGAAGCAGTCACTGCACCAAGCCTGTCTGAATTTAAGAAGCGATTGGACTGTGCACTTAGTCACATCATCTATAATTTTGGGTAGACCTGTGCGGTGCCAGGAGTTGGACTTGATGATCTTTATGGGTCCCTTCCAACTTGGGATATTCTGATTCTATGATTCTATGATCTCCAATCTAGCATGACAGGTTTGAGAATGGTTCAGAAAATGTACACAGGCATCATTATTAGGAATCAGCTGACATGCTTTTCTTGTGAGATCGGATAAACGATACACTAGGGTCTTCTAGAGATTCTAGCAATGTCTGTGTAATAATCTTCTTAGGCAACTTCAAGGACAGCACGCCTCTACAGGCGACTATCCTTGCCTGATATTAAGCTCCAAGTTAGCAGCTTTAATTTGTGCTTGGGCTAACAAGTTACTAGCATACTGCAGTAACCAAGTCACAATGTTTGGAATCAATCCAAAATCCAAATTCTCTTCAACTATGCAAAGAATGTTGTATATTTTTTCAGTGTATCAAGATTTATGGCCTTCAAGAGGAAAAAAAATGCACAAATGAATATTAAACCTTGCTTTAAGTGCATTTTTTTCAAACTGAAAGCACTTTTTTTTTTTCCTTGGTATTTCCAACAATATATTGGCCAAAGTTTTTGTTTGTTGTCTTCTGTTTTCAAGGGCAAGCTCTACTGTGATAAAGCAAACTTAGATGAATGGGTGGGATTTGTCGCACTAACCAACAAGGATTTCATGGAAGTATGTTTCAAAAGCCAGTGCTGAGGAAATTCCATTAAACTTTCTATGGTGGGCTTGGGGGAAGGGAAAAATCAATGCCCTGTCATGTGAAGAGGCAGCAGTGATGTTCCACAGGCAGCAAAACCTCAAGATTCCAGCTGCTCATAATTGCTAAACACACGATGAAATACAAGTCAGGCACAAATGTTTCTGTGTATTAATGTAATGCGTTTCCTGTGCCACTATTTGTGGGATGTACTTCTTAAGCATTCAGGGACTGCTAATTTATTTTTGCAAATGAATGCAGTACAGGCCTTTAGAATGGCTACTACTAATTGGAAAAAAACTCTGTTCCCTCTGAGTGGTAGATTTCTTACTCAGCGCATGCACTTCATTTCAGATTGGTTACTTTTTGAGACAGGACTGTATTTTGACAGGTTGCCTGGTGCACTTCAAAAGTACAATAACAGTAATGTTAAAATTATTCCTGTTGTAAATATTTCAGTTTTTAAAAAAGAAGAGTGACTTAAAGGACCAATTAGGGATTACACTTAATCACTAGTAAATAGTTTGTGTGTGGACGATTTGCAGTTTGCTGAAGAGGCTTCAGTTTGTTCTGCCCCTTTAGTAAATACTAATAAACAATTACGTTACATTAAAACAGAATCAACTTTAGATCCCTCTTTTCGGGGCTAATGTACTATCGCTGGGCTTTTGCATTTTCTTTTTAACGGATAACCATGAACTGCTAGAAAAAAAGTGAAATAAGCATTATAGTCAATCTGTTTTCCGCTATCTTATCCTGATGAAGAAAAAAATTAAAAATACCTGAACAATGACAGTTCCCATCAATTTGTATGAAACTGATCTCTGAGTGATTTGCAAATCAAAGAAGGAAAAAAAAAAGTGCAAGTGTAGCACCTTTTAACTGCTTCCCTTTATCCAACGGTTCTCCAAGAGTGTAATTGTATTAGCATGACACTGCTGTCTCTGGCACTGGCTGCAAAGAGGAACAATTCTGAGGTCCCATGGTGCTTTAAATATTACTACTGGCCATTGAGACAAACACAGATTGGTCTCCTGGGAGATAAAGCAATAGTGAGACAGTGAAGTTTGTGTGAACCACAGGGAAAATTTTCCCATGTAATGGACCTCTGGATCTTTTCCAGCAATTCCGCTTTTGTAGTTTCTGACCCAAGCTTTTATCCTGCTCCTGCATTCTGTTGGTGCTGACAGGGAGAAAAAGATGGGCCTGGAGTCACTGGCAGGAAACAAGGATCTCAAAACAAAGAGTACACGCAATCCAGCTACCAAGTCCAAAGCAGCATGGGAATAATCCCAGGGCAGTAAGGACTGTGGTAGCATTTGGTGAAGTGGGAATCTGGAGATAACAGTAGTGTTGCAAAAAATGAACAATTTAAAAAAAAAATAATAAATGGTTTCTGTAAACAAAATAAGGCTGCTACTTGATCCAGTAATGCAGGGCATATTCACATCACTCAATGATGTCTTGAAATCTCTGTATTTTGACTAGTCACTTCACTCTCATCTGAATCTACTGTCTATATTTAAACTGTTTGACCTTGATGGCAGACATCTCCCAAGATTGTAGTGCCCACTACTTCCTCCTCCACCACACCAACACTGTGGTACAGACTCAGCAAACTCAGACACATTTGGTGCCTGTTAAGACAACATCCAGCTGCCAGCTCACTTCCAGACTGCCTCTCTCAAGGGCTTCATGGGAAAAGAAAGGGATTGGGCTATGAACTGGATGAAACAGTCTTATCTCTGAGCCTTCTCTTTTCCTAAGACCTGTCAGAAGTAGGCAGAAACTTACTTGCATTTGCACATATGTTTGTAAGCTGTACACCAAATCTTCCAGGTAGTGCAGTAGGCCTGGTCACATGCTTGAGAAGGGGGCCTGCACCTTTCGCATGTCCCTTGCTTCTAAAATAAGCTGTGTAGTCTGCCCAGCTAGAAACATTGGAGCTGCAAAAACTGGGGCTCTACAGCAGAATAGCTCAAGAATTAGTATTTTTGCAGTGAAGGAAAGTCTAGCTACACCTGTAATTCTAATTTTTATTCTACTCTATCATAATTTTCCTTCACATTCTCTAGCCTGAAACAATACCAGTTTCATAGAAAGGTAAAGGTTTGCATTAACACATTTCTTACCAGAAGACGCTTTCCCAGGATGTTTTCCACAAGTTTGAAGTCATTGCGTAACTGTTTGCTCTTGGAACTGGTGCCTTCCATTTCTTCATCAGCATAAAAGCGGAAATATAAGGATTCATCCTTAAATTCACTTTTCTCCAGAACTGGAAACAATATGCATGAAACACATACATGCATTTGCACAGAGAAAGAAAGAGAAAAACAAAAAATAAAGTTAAAGGAAATCTTAAATATTTCAATTGTCTTTACAGAGCAAAGACCAGATGCATCCCTGTCAGTCAGCTATTCAGCTCTATATTTTTTAAGCTACTACTGTACTTTAGGGCCATGCTTTTCTTTACAGTACAAAGTAGCTCATGATATGATGTTTGACCTCCTTGGCAAGTAGATTGCATATAAAATGCACAAGATCCCCTTGGAAGAAAGATGCTACACCATATGTTGTGCTCCTCTCCCATATCAAAAAGAATATAGTAAAACTACAAAAGGAAGAAAGAGAGGTAAAATGATGGTTTTAAGATAAGGGATATGGCAAAACAGGCTAAGACTTTTCAACTGAAAAAGAATGGAGAGGGAAATAAGATCTACAACATTCTGGAAGGCATGATAAAGTTCTTTAACACATTTTCAAATACCAGACCTGGGGCTGCACAATAAAAGCAGCAGGTCACAATTTTGAAACTTGAAGAACTACTTCTTAATTTACCATGTACTTATGCTGAGGGACTCCTTGCCAAAGGGTGCTGTGAATACCGATGTTTACATGGGCTCAAAAGAGATCAAATTCTTTAAAGCAAATCAATTTTTCTTACATTTTTATCAAACACTAAGCAAATTTTCTACTAGTTACTTAAAATAATCTGCTCTCAAAAACACCGTTTTTGCAAGTGTTATTTATGATGTGAACTGGATGATTCATTGGACAAACGCTATTACACTCTGGGTACTTTGTATGTGCTACTCGATACCAATACTGATGTGGTTTGTTTACTTCCCCATTTCAGAAGCAGCATCACTAAGGATGGATGATGTCTCACTTGGCAATTTGGCACTTCAAATTTAGAAGCTTCAGAGGTTCAGCTTCAAGGATTGTACTTGCTGTCCAAGTAGCAGGAACTAGACAATTTTACTTTGCACCTGACATTTCTTGGGTGACATTTCAGTACAGGACTTTGTTTGTGCATTGGTTTGATGGCTCTGAAAGAGATGCAGTGAAAAAATATTCCCCTTCTGGCTTGTCTAGTCACTGCAGGGCCCATCATAACCACTAGCAAGGGGATTCATTGAGGAAGGTACTGGGTTCAGACATTTTGTGTAAGCTCAAAGGCTGCTTTTTGGACAGACCTGCTGGGATGCCTGCAGCTGTTTGCATGTCAGCATATATGGCACAGTATACAGAAAAGGGATTTTCAGACTCTGTCAGCTAATATGACTGCAGAGCTGCTTTAATTGGCTGTGGGGAGGGGTACTGATGCATTACCATGATGCATGAAGCCGTTATTGCAGAGTCCGACACCCAGTGCGACAGCTTCCTCGCGAGTCTGACAGTCTCCCTAGAAACAGGAGAATAAATGTTACACCTCAGACAACTTCCTAAACTAAATTAATTCCCCTCCCCACCGCATGGCTCGTGGCTTTGCAATTAGCAGGATGCTCTTTGTAGAGAGGGAACAATAGAAAGCAATTAATATAGCTACCCCCACCTTGCCCAAATCCCATTCATTCCTATATATAGCATCTTTTCCCTCTGACAGGAACTAGGAGGACAAAGACCAGAACTCTGGAAAGCAGTTGTTTAACCTACAAAGGAGTATAATATTATTTCAATGTAAAGACTTTTTACTTGCAATCACAATGTCAGACTTCAGGGCCCATTAGCCACAGATGACAAAACTCAGAGAGGTTAAGAGATCTTATCTATACTCAAAACCCAAGGAAACCAAATAAACAAACAAAACAAAACAACAAAACAAAACTGTGTAAACCCAGTGCATTGTATGTGAACTCCAAAGGTTGTACTGGTTAAACCTGCAGTAGCACTCTCCTTCCTCACCCAGCAGACTGACAAAGGATTCAGTTGCTCACTAACTGGCAGCCTTCAGCATAGTATTTCAAAATAGGTACCAAAAGTGACTTACAAATTTACAAATAAATCTGAAAAAAACAGCATTAAATTTTGCATCTACGGTTCAGCTAAATATAAAACATACTCAGTTTTCTCCATGCATCTGCTAACTTGTAGCCACAAGTGAATACTTCTGCAAGCATGCTGATTGCATTTTTAGACAAACAATTTCTGGGTAGTGCAGAGAAAAATCAGCAGAAACTACTAGTCTTACCCAGATAAAAACATTTTTAACATTGGTTATGGGCTGTAATGCAACTGTCTGCTTCCCAGTTCCCTGAGGGACACAAAAGAACCCAGGATCTCCTGTCTTGCTAAGAGCAGCCGCTCAGCTCACTCCAGCAGGTAGGGGGGATCTGCTGCTTTGCAATGGGACTAGTTTAGCATCTGCAAAGGGACTATTTTAGCATTGTACTTTCAGTCATACTAAACTGGAAGCTGTATCCAACAAAAATACTGCAGCTTCTTTTTTCCCCTCCCATCTGGAGAACAAGGTATGCTGAAGTTCTAGCAGCAATGGCAGAGCAGTACACGGACTTTGTTTGAAAAAAAAAACAACTAATTACAGACCGAGAGCCAGTGGAACATCAATGTATATTTCACATCCAACTACGCAGAGCAGTTGCTATGTGCCAGGCAAATACTGGCAAAGAACACTACTATGGTGTAAAGATAGTACTTAAACACAGGATCAGTTCTTGTGACTCAGATGCATTACTAGCTCTTGATGAACAGACCTTCTGAGAACACGAAAAAGACATGACATTTACAAATCAAGAAGTAAATAATGTTGTCTTGGTAGGAAGAAGACTGAGGTTGTTATGGAGGAGCTGCCTCATTATGTAATCACACAAGGAGAGCCAAGCAAAGGGCTTTAATAAACCTGAAGTTTAACTTTCACTATAAACTAATTTCAATCTCTGTAGGTCTTTTCTCATTTTCAACATCCTGCCATGCGACAATCCTCAGTACTCATTTTGTGTTAATTTATGGGATAAATGGGTAGTTTATTTTACAGAGGCTGGGACTTAAAAATCTAATTTAGTCTTTCAACTGTAAATAAACTGAAGAAAAATGCCTTCTACTATTATTTTTTTAACCTTTAGGAATCTGCTTTTGTTTTAGGCAATAAGATCTGTATAGGGAGGCTCTAAAACTTCTACTACTACTGGCATCAGCCTGCTCATGATGATGATAGATTGGCCTCAGATCACTCCCTTACAAAACAGAATTCTCTAATTAGAAAAGGTAACTAAAAACAGATTATTTCAGCTCATCTGTAAGTCTTTCTAAATGTTATGTAGCGATTCATCCAAATACAAGGAAAGCAGTAACAAAAATCTTAAGAAAAAAGAACCACCTAAAAGCAGCAATCTTGACAGAATGAGTCTCAGATTATTTTTCACACAGAAATTGCATGTGAAACTAAATACACTAGTCTGGACATAGTAATTTAGGTTTATTCAAATGCAATCACTGAATTCAAGTCAACAGAATTACAGAAACAGTTTACAGACAGAGAAGAATCATGTGCATTAGACTCTATTATTACTACTATTGCTGCTGCCACCATTAGTTTATTACTTCATGTTGCCCAGTTCTGGTGTCAATGTGATGTCTAAAGTCCTAATCATGGACTATGGCTGGTTGTTTTGAGATGTATAAGCTCAGTGATGAAGATAGTTGCTTACAGCTACTGTAGGAGAAAGGAAAGCAGATAGAATCACAGAATTTTCTAGGTTGGAAGAGACCTCATGATCATCGAGTCCAACCTCTGACCTAACACTAACCAGTCCTCCACTAAACCATATCCCTAAGCTCTACATCTAAACGTCTTGTAAAGAATTCCAGGGATGGTGACTCCACCACTTCCCTGGGCAGCCTGTTCCAATGTCTAACAACCCTTTCAGTAAAGAAGTTCTTCCTAACATCCAACCTAAAACTCCCCTGGCGCAACTTTAGCCCATTCCCCCTCGTCCTGTCACCAGGCACATGGGAGAACAGGCCAACCCCCACCTTGCTACAGCCTCCCTTGAGGTACCCATAGAGAGCGATAAGGTCACCCCTGAGCCTCCTCTTCTCCAGGCTGAACAAGCCCAGCTCCCTCAGCCGCTCCTCGTAGGACTTGTTCTCCAGGCCCCTCACCAGCTTCGTTGCCCTTCTCTGCACCCGCTCAAGCACCTCGATGTCCTTGTTGTAGCGAGGGGCCCAAAACTGAACACAGTACTCGAGGTGCGGCCTCACCAGAGCCGAGTACAGGGGGACGATCACCTCCCTAGCCCTGCTGGTCACACTGTTCCTGATACAAGCCAGGATGCTGTTGGCCTTCTTGGCCACCTGAGCACACTGCTGGCTCATATTCAGTCGACTATCCACCATCACTCCCAGGTCCTTCTCTGCCTGGCAGCTCTCCAACCATTCCTCTCCCAGCCTGTAGCTCTGCTTGGGGTTATTGCGCCCCAGGTGCAGGACCCGGCACTTGGCCTTGTTGAACTTCATGCAGTTGACCTCAGCCCATCGGTGCCGCCTATCCAGATCCTCCTGCAGAGCCTTCCTACCCTCAAGCAGATCGACACACGCACCTAGCTTGGTGTCATCTGCAAACTTACTGAGGGTGCACTCGATGCCCTCACCCAGATCACCGATGAAGATATTAAAGAGGACCGGCCCCAGCACTGAGCCCTGGGGAACACCACTAGTGACTGGCCTCCAACTGGACTTGGCTCCATTCACCACGACTCTTTGGGCCCGGCTATCCAGCCAGTTTCTAACCCAATGAAGCGTGCGCCAGTCCAAGCCAAGAGCAGTCAGTTTCTTGAGGAGAATGCTGTGCGAGACGGTGTCAAAAGCCTTGCTGAAGTCAAGGTAGACCACATCCACAGCCTTTCCCTCATCCACCCAGCGCGTCACTTTGTCATAGAAGGAGATCAGGTTCGTCAAGCAGGACCTGCCTTTCATAAACCCATGCTGACTGGGCCTGATCGCCTGCTTGCCCTGCAAGTGCCGCGTGATGACTCTCAAGAGAATCTGCTCCATGAGCTTCCCTGGCACTGAGGTCAAACTGACAGGCCTGTAGTTTCCTGGGTCTGCCCTCCGGCCCTTCTTGTAGATGGGCGTCACGTTTGCTAGCCGCCAGTCAACTGGAACCTCCCCCGATAGCCAGGACTGCTGATAAATGATGGTAAGCGGCTTGGCCAGCTCCTCTGCCAGTTCTCTCAATACCCTTGGGTGGATCCCATCTGGCCCCATCGACTTGTGCACATCCAAGTGCCATACCAGGTCACCAACCAGTTCTTCGTGGATAGTGAGGGCCATGTCCTGCTCCCCATCCCCTTCCACCAGCTCAGGGTACTGGGTATCCAGAGAACAACCGGTATTGCCGCTAAAGACTGAGGCAAAGAAGGCATTGAGCACCTCCGCCTTTTCCTCATCTCTTGTAACTAAGTTTCCCCCCGCATCCAGTAAAGGATGGAGATTCTCCTTAGTCCTCCTTTTTGTGTTGATGTATTTATAAAAACATTTTTTGTTATCTTTAACAGCAGTAGCCAGATTGAGCTCCAGATGAGCTTTGGCCTTCCTAATTTTGTCCCTGCACAGCCTCGCAACATCCTTATAGTCCTCCCTAGTGGCCTGTCCACTTTTCCAAAGATTATAAACCCTCTTTTTCCTGCGAAGCTCAAGCCACAATTCTCTGTTCAGCCAGGCTGGTCTTCTTCCCCGCCAGCTCGTCTTTGGGCACGTGGCACGATAAACACAGATGTGTCAAGAAGAAAAAACAAGCCACTTCTAAATATTTTGTTAATATCATGGAAAAGGTGAGTTTTAAGATTATGAGTGTATCAGGTTTGCAGACAATTATCAAGTGTTCCTTCTCAATCAGAAGAGGTGCTCGCTCCTTTCAAGTGGCAACGTACAGAGGTGCAATATGTGCTGCAATGGAAAGGAGTGGATGGATGGGAAGACAAGAGAATGACAGAAGCAAGAGGCCTAAAGGATCTAGCTTACCCGTAGGTTTCTACTTCATAGCAACGTTTTATCACAGACTATTTCTGGAGGTCTGGATGTAAATCTTTGGGCAGAATAGAAAAGCACTGTTTTTGTGATAGTGCCCTTTAGTGAACCCTCAGTAGCACCTGACATTCTGTGATCTACAAGTGCTCTCATGTTTATGTGAGGTCTGTGTTCATCTTTGTTCTCAGTCTACTCACAGAGGAAGAAAGATTAGGTTGCAAAATAAAGCCAAGAGGGTGCAGAATCAATGAAACAATGAGATCCTTCCCTTCAAGAATTGTTTCTAAGCACCTGAAATACAGTTGACTCAATTTCTTTGATTAGAAAAAAAAGTTCCTACTATTTTACAGTGTTCAGTCTTATTTGTAAAGGTCAAGGAAATGAAAAACAGCCTTCTTATTAGGAAAGGCTCCTCCTGGCATTTACAGTCTAAATTGCAAACAGAAACAAGAGGGACTATCTTTGACAACAATCATCTCTATCCCATCTATATCTAATCTAACAGAACAACAGACCACACTGTTTTTGTGCATCATTTCTAAACTTAAATCATGATGCAAATTGATTGTCAGAAGAAGAAATAAATATCCCAGCATTTTTGTGTAACAGGTAGTTATCAAATCAGACAATAACAACAATATTTTCAAGAACAGATTCCTAACGTTAAACTGACAAGCAGATATTTGAGCAGTTAAGTAAATGCACTGCTTTGCAAAATGCTGAACATTCAATAGCTCCTACTAAAACCTATTGTTAGCTGGTATGGCCAAAGTATGAATGGTTGCTAGAAAATGATTCCATCTGGTATGAAAACTTCAAGCAAATTGTCTTGAAAATTACTGTTTTTAAGGATCTACAAGCAAAGATTGATTTTGTTACAAAGACTGAAATTCATCTAAGTTGCAGGCCGTGATTTAAGTATTTATATACTCCCTTTAATGGAGCACAGAAGAATTTTCTTTCATCGGTGCATCTGTGTGCATGTATGCATGCACACATACACTATATAAATTACATCATCTTCTGTATCTACATTTCTGGCTTTAGTACAATCTGGTTCAATCTTAATGTAAAGTTCAGCAAACAGGAGAACAGCGAGATTAACCTACCAGAAGGAAGAATAATGGGGAAGGTAATGAGCTACATTTTTCCAGACGAAGAGCTGATCTTATATGTCATTCTTTGAGTCTTTCTACTGCTTATGGCACTACGATTAGCTATTATAATGGTGAGATTAGCCTGATTATGTCTCTCTTCTTTGGCCAAAGCAAACTTTTTTTCCTCAGCTTTCCATGAAAAGACCCTGTTAAATTACAAGTAACTGATACAACAATTTCAGTACTAATATGCTTGCTCTCTTCCAGGCTCTTAAGAGGAAAGCAATCAACTACTCCTTTCTCACTCAGTTATTTGGCACAGAATAACCTTAAATCATAGCAATCTTATTAATGTAGAAGGATGTCAAGTGCAATTGCAGGAAACATCTCTGAAGGACAACATCCCTGATAGTTAAGAGGTCTGATTCTAACTCAAACTAGCCGTCTTTTATGTCATTTTGTCAGTATTGGACTTGATGTGATTGTGAATCTGACCATCATTTAAGACAAGCCCAGAATGTGCAGTAGACTCTATGGCAGTGAGCAACAGGATACCCTCTCCTTTTAGACTGCTTTAGTCTAACAAAGGTAAATTTTTAATTCCCCAATCTACAGGCTCTTCCCTGTAATTACAAGTTAAGTATTGGGCAACTCCAATTTCTAAAGACAGTGATTCAGTGATTTTATTTACTTTTACATGAAACTGAAAAAATAAACTACTTGTCAAAGACAGCAATATCTTAAAAATTTCTTACCTGTGCAATAAGCCAATCCACTAGTTTGCTTGCAGGGATTACTGATTTGTAGGTCTTCAGGTGATAGTCACGATCTCTAATTAAGAAAGAGAATTTGGGGAAAATCAGGACAAAAGGTAAATATGTCTTTACACTCTAAACCTAAATATACTATTACAATCCACTGTTGCGAAATTGAAGAAAGAATTATAGATGAAAAAAAACATGACATTCCCAGCCATAAATAAGTAAGACATGCAATAGGAAGCAGATACTACCTTCCTATCTTTAGAAGCATGGAGTTTTTAAAATTTTCTAAAAACTTGAATTAAGGAAATATTTTAAATCAATACAGAGCAGTAATATTTTAAATTTCTCTTGATGGTTTTTCAAGCTGTCTTCAATGAGCTCATATTCCTGCCATGACATTCTTTCCACAAATGCACCGAGCTTCTTCTTTAATTTAGGTTAGCATATTGCCACCATTGTGCCTGTTGAAAATCACATTCTTCTAGCAGGAAATCATATTGTTTCCATCCTAACGGCAATCGTACCCAGTTTACATTTACTGGGTCTGTGCCAGGTCCATCTGTTAGGTTAAACAGTTCTGCTTTTTCAGTGTTTACCCACTGACATTCATAGGCAGTCACCCTGCATATTCCCTCTGTGACCCCTTTTGCTAGGTTCCCTGAATTAAGGACCTTTTAGCCTACTCTGTCAAGAGAGATTCTCCTGATTGTCCTCACCTGTTTGGATTTTACTTCCTTGAGCAAAATACCTGAGCAGCCAGATACAAATAGAGTAGAGTGCTCCTTTATGGCATTAGCTAATTTCAGTCAGTGCAAATGAAAAAGAAGTGTTACATTTAGATCTTCTAACACAACTTCTAACACGGTTTCCCATAGGATCCTACTGGACAAAATGTCCACCATACAGCTAAATAAAAACATCATACGATGGGTGAGCAATTGGCTAACGGGCAGGGCCCAAAGGGTTATGGTAAATGGGGCTGCATCAGGCTGGCGGGCGGTCACCAGTGGGGTCCCTCAAGGCTCCATTTTAGGACCGGTACTTTTCAATATTTTTATAAATGATCTGGATGTAGGAATAGAGGGTATTTTGAGCAAGTTTGCTGATGACACCAAACTTGGAGGAGTTGTGGACTCAAATGAGGGCGTAAAGGCCTTGCAGAGGGATCTGGACAGGTTGGAGAGCTGGGCGATCACCAACCGCATGAAGTTCAATAAGAGCAAGTGCCGGGTCCTGCACCTGGGACGGGGAAACCCTGGCTGCATGTACAGACTGGGCGATGAGACGCTGGAGAGCAGCCTAGAAGAGAGGGATCTGGGGGTCGTGATAGACAGCAAGTTGAATATGAGCCAGCAGTGTGCCCTGGCAGCCAGGAGGGCCAATCGTATCCTGGGGTGCATCAAGAACGGCATCGCTAGTAGGTCAAGGGAGGTGATTGTCCCGCTCTACTCTGCGCTGGTGCGGCCTCACCTCGAGTACTGTGTGCAGTTCTGGGCACCACAGTATAAAAAGGACATGAAACTGTTGGAAAGTGTCCAGAGGAGGGCTACGAAGATGGTGAAAGGCCTTGAGGGGAAGACGTACGAGGAACGGCTGAGGTCACTGGGCCTGTTCAGCCTGGAGAAGAGGAGGCTGAGGGGAGACCTCATCACAGTCTACAACTTCCTCGTAAGGGGTTGTCAAGAGGCAGGAGACCTTTTCTCCATTAACACTAGTGACAGGACCCGCGGGAACGGGGTTAAGCTGAGGCAGGGGAAATTTAGGCTGGACGTCAGGAGGGGGTTCTTCACAGAGAGGGTGGTTGCACACTGGAACAGGCTCCCCAGGGAAGTGGTCACTGCACCGAGCCTGTCTGAATTTAAGAAGAGATTGGACTGTGAACTTAGGCACATGGTCTGAACTTTTGGGTAGACCTGTGCGGTGTCAAGAGTTGGACTTGATGATCCTTAAGGGTCCCTTCCAACTCAGGATATTCTATGATTCTATGATTCTATGGAACTTGTACCACCTCACACTCAGCCCTTCTAGGCAGCAGCAATGGTCCTGAAATCAGGCAATGAAACGCTGTTGTAAGTTACTGCATTTTGCAGTTTCCTTCCATTAATCTCCTCAGAGCCATGGAGATAGCTGATGTTTTCAGTCTTTCATATAGTACTTCTGAAGAATTTTGATACAAATATAAGAGTAGTATGTGTCTCAGAACATTGGGCTCTAACACCTTTCTCCTCCAGGTGACTACATTCAATCCTGCTCATGAGGGAGTGAAAAGATCTTTCCATTTTAAGGATGTTTATTGGCTGACATGAAAAAAGTTTGGTGGTCTTGATCCAGTTCCTAGTTCCACATCACAAAAGCCACTACTGCAATTCATTTGCATTAATTGGCTCTCTCTTTTTAAGAGCCTCAGTAGATAGGCCAAATCCTGAATGGGCCATGGAGAATTAATTCTCCTCTCACCCTCGGAGGTGATCCTTCTATTTCAAGCCTGAGGTCCACTGGCATGACTGTGGAAGGAAACTTTCACAGCCACTGTGACTGTTTTACAGTCTGGATATATCTGTAACAGCATCTCAAGAGAAGACCTTAGTCTTTTGTTCTGTCAGATCGACCTCCTTCATCAGCACCGCACCATCTAATACTTCCTTCTTTTCTAAAAATTTAAAATCAAAGCACCATCTAAACTTCATAATACCTATGTTTCCCTTTCACTAATCATCTACAGATAAAAATATGCTGTGACTTTCTTTTGTAATTAAATGCAGCAGAAAAGCAGAATGCAGGGTGTGAGAAATTAGAAAGGGAAACAGAACTTTCAAAATTTGGAAGAAAAAAAAAAAAAAAAAAGCATGACAGCATTTCCAGAAATATATCCTCAGAACAAAAGTTTTCCTCATAGTGTTTAGGCATATTTTTCACCTTGTCTTCCAGTAATGTGCTAAGCCCAGCACAAAACTGTGGGAGTTTTCTGGGCAGTTTTCCCCTCTTACACTCTTATCTTGAGAAAATGTGCTTTTGAAATGTCAGAACAATAAAGGAAAGCATTAAAATATTGAGTACTAATGAGTAGGGGTTTCCAGATTGTGAGAAGCAACTCCCTGTGTTTTAATAGAGATGCTGGCATAGAGCTTTGAATAAACTCGCATTAGGATCTTGCTCCGAGGCCAGTTTTTCACTGCTTGTTCTTAAATGCTTATCCAGGATGAATATTTCAACATTAGTTCACTGACTTTTCCCCCCTTTCAATTTAGCCTGAACAAGAGAGGAGCACGCATCACAGAATGTTATCCACAACCACAACCTGCAGGTGAACAGTCAAATATAGAAGTAGGAACCATTGAAATTTTGGCAGAACCTTGCTGCCACACAGAAACTAGAGAAATATAATGTTCCCCACAGGCTGTATTTCATCTACACACTGAAATATTGTCCATTAAACATGTAAACAGGGAACAAGTTTTCCTGCCCTCACAAATTGCCCTGAAGTAGGTCAGAGACATATTCAGAACCTCTTCTATATCTAACATTCTTCTGAAACCTTTCATACATCATTCCTCAAAGTAGTGTGCTTTTTTGCAAGTGGGGTACAATACCTTGTCCTCAAAGTACATTAATGTCAGACTTTACTTAAAAAAAACATAAAGACAAAAGTTGCATACACTCTCCCAAGCCACAAGGGAAGACAACTAAGCAAAAACGTATTCCATGGCTGCCCACAAAATAATTGAATGGTGAACTTTGATTCCTACAGATTCTCTTGGCACTTGCACCAGGCACTACAAGAAGTTTTCCTGATTTTCTAGAAGGAATGTTGCACTATGAAAAGATCTTTCCCACCCTGCTAGCGTGATTGCAGGTATCAGCAGTCTGAAGATTCCAAACATAGCAGTGGTCCAAAGGCAGAGCAGAAAGTCAAAGGGTTTGCACAAATAACTTTTGGCAAAAAACTACCTCCTGAAATGTTAGGCTTGTCAGAGGCAAAAAGATACAGAACAGAAGACAGAAGAAAACAGAAGACATGAAAAGATGTCTAATAAGGAAATAAAGGAAGGGTGAGTAGGAAAGCAAATGGCTGGAAGAAGAGCCCAAACATACTCAAAATGTTCAGTCTGTCCAGAAGGATCCTAAAAATTCTGAGAGTCTGCAAATTTTTCACTGGTCACACACAGTTTAGTTACATGCTGCTACAAGTACAATACAGATTACTCCTGATATACGAAGGTTCTCCAGCTGAGATTTATTACAAAAGCAGCACATTGATAAAACACCACAGGACAGGCCTATGGTAGTAATTTTCTCTTTGCCAATTCCCTAAAGCTTAAGACTACATCCCTCTCACTTTGCGGGTAACCTGAGGCCAGAGACATTTCTTCAGGTTCGCTTACCATTATTCCTACTTTGCATGTGAATTACCATCTTAAGGAGTGGAATGTGTGTGTGTGTACAAATACACACACATCCATATACATCACTACTTTGCCTACCAGGGCTGCATCACACTTTCCTGCTCTCCTTACCCTTCAGGCTGACTGAAATCTCTATTATTGTAGAATGGCTATTCTGGCAAAAACAAAAACAAACAAACAACAACAACAAAAACAATTTACAATTGATATGGCTTATGAAGTATAACTATCTTTGCAGCTGCTCAACTCAGGGACAAGAGGGAAGCTGTACTGAATTTGGGACTTCTTCCTCATCCAATTTTTCTATGTAAAAAATAAATTCTCTTCAGTAAAAATGCCCGATTCTCAACCATAGGCAACTAAACAGAACACCTGAGTGGTTCAGGGTGGGTTCCATTACAGGCCAGAAATGTTCATTTGATGTCACAGTAAGGCAACGATGATTGCAAATCATCTCCTGTGGGCTGGGAGGCTTAACTAACTGCAAGTAACTGTAATAAATAATAAAATAAAATAAAATAAAATAAAATAAAATAAAATAAAATAAAATAAAATAAAATAAAATAAAATAAAATAAAATAAAATAAAATAAAATAAAATAAAATAAAATAAAATAAAATAAAATAAAATAAAATAAAATAAAATAATAAAAGAATAGAGGTAAGTTCCCTCTATTCTTTAGAATTCATTTATATAAAGCCAAGTTCTGAAGACTCCATTCAAGATTTTCTTTTTTTTTTTTCATATTACAATTTCATGTTTTATTTCACTTTTGATTGGTTCTTGTTTGTTTAGGGCTCTTTGAATGAAAGCATTCTAGCATCACGTTGGCATCTGCTCACATCACTTCAGCATCTGTTTACATTTTCTATAACCAAATAATACATCATCTACACTACAAAATCTGCCCTGAATCAGTAGTCACTCATTAATCACACCTACTTTATCTCACAGAGAATGCCAGAGTACACAAATAAACTCGTGGCATACTAATAGCTCTCGTGAACTGGAAGAAGAAGCACATGCCAGGAAGAATGCAACACCAGCCTTTCACTCTCCCAAAATCCAGTTCAAACATCCTCCAACAGAAGTCCAATTACAGAACTGAATTGTGGAGATAGGAGGAAAGTAAAAGAGCCACAAAAATGTTTATTACAGTTTATAATGAGAAAGAAACAAGATTTAAATAGTAGCATGTTGTCCCTTTAACAAAGCCAGATACTGTATGTGAGGTGATCACGTAGGTGAACTTACTTTACCACTGGAGTATAAAGGCAGTGTAGTCTGCAGTAGAGTCTCACACCCTGAAGAAGGAAAAATAGATGATATTATCACTTTTTTCTTTGTCCAAAAAATGCTGATTAGCTACAGCTAGCAAAACTTGGACACTGATGTCTTTACTCAGCCAGAATTATCTATTGATTAACTGTTTTTCAAAACAGATCCTTTATCCTCTGTCAAACAATTTTTTCTTATTTCCCTGCCTCCAGAAACTGAAAAATACACTTTTATCTCTAATCAAATCCATTCCAACATTTTCTCCATTAATCCTTCCTAGCAATTAACCCATGAACTGATGTCCATAAGAAGAAATCCAATTTATTAAATAATATATGGCATATATGGGTCAGCAGAACTCATTTGACATACACTTATCAGAAGCAGCAGTTAAATATTGATATCTTCTATCTCCCTGAACCATTATTCCTACATTTTCAACAGACATGCTGCATTATGGCCTACCACTTCTTTCAGACCCTTTTTAAACTGTATTAGGATTTTAAAAAGCAGTCTTGGGCATAGTCACAACTGTATTGTTATTTATGGCTAAGCTCTGCTTCCTCTCCCTAGACTGAATGTCTCTTATGGCATTAGTATGGAGAGCTGAATACAACAAAGGTAAACAGCATTAGGGATCTCCTATCCAACAGTTCACCAGCATTTAGAGGCAGAGGAAACTCTTTGGGGGTTCTTATACAAATCACAACAATGGGAACAAACCTTGGACATGATGTCTTCCAATTCACTTCTTGGTTTATATGTTCCATCATCGTAGCGAAATCTGTACATCACCTGCTCATTCTTAAACTGGTGCTTATCTGAAACTAAAACATCAGCATGATAATTAAAATCAGTCTTTTCTCCCCTGCTATATAGGCCAGCTGGTACTTTTGTACCTAGAGATTAATTGGTATCAGTCGCTTTCTGAAGAGAAGACTCAACTTTTCACATCTCTCCTTGTGGATTTACATGCTTCTGTGCACTTCTGAATAGTTTCACTAACAAAAGCCGTTTCCTAAAATACCATGGCTCCAGTAAAATTGAAATTTCTTCCCTTTGCATCAGATTCAATTTATGTAAAGCTTTGGAAATGGCCCTAGTGAAGGCAATTGAGGTTGTCTGATTTTTTTTGTTGAGTTTTGAATAAAGTGCCTGCAAATTCCCACAACATTTATCACAGCAGTATAGCCTTTTCTGCAGCTGCCTGAAGTTCTGCACTTCCAAAAGCAGAGAGTATTCTGGTGGGAGGAACTACAGCTGGTGGAAGTATTCTTCTACTAAGGTCCTTGTGTTTAGTAGTGAGCTCCTTCTAAAAATTAAACAGCACTTTTGAAAGACTGCTTTTTCAACCAGAATAGCTATTCTGTAGTAGAATAGCTTAAAATTCATTGGGTCATGCTATATACTAACAGGCTATAAAGACAAGCACACAAAAGATGTTGCAGTGTGATAAGCAACCATTTCAAAAGGAGCATTGGCTGAAATCAGAAGTGTTAAAAAAAACATATCCAGTTTCAAACAGTTTTATCCAATGGACCAAATCAGAAGAGGGTTGAAGTCCATATCCAATTAGACATAGGCTTATCCTGGCTCCATTCTAAGATAAACTATTACAGAAGTGAAAACCTTATAGTGAAGATAGTAATTTGTGGTAGAAACTACTTGTTTCACTGATTAATAAATAGGTAAAAACTATTAGGTTCCAAAGAATATTCAAATTCAAAATAAGCAATAAAGTATCTTCCAGATTTTACAATACCCTGTGTAGAAATGCCATTGTTCACAACTTAACTTAATGGAGACCAGTTACAACTGCATAAAAAAGAGGGAGATCTGGAAAACAGTAACCCAAGCAGAGAGCAGATGAAGGTAGGATAGCTTAGTCACAATTATCTTTTCTGCCTTTGCCAGTGGAACAAAACTGTAGCTACGCCTTTGTGCTGGAGCACCCTTTAAGATTTTGGATGCAGTATTTCACAGCATAGACTGTGTTTGATGAACTGAAAGACAATCTGGATTTTTACTATTTAAGGTGCACATTAGACTGAGTTTGATTACCCTGAGACAAGGGATTGCACTGGGTTAGAGCAACTCAGAAGTACCAGGATTCAGTTTGAGACTTAGCCTTCCCCTTGCAGAGTGGGTAGAGTGATTGCTTAGAAGGCAAAAAATGGAAATTCTGAAGACTTTTCCTCATCATGTGCAACACGCTGGTCTGTGAATATGTCATAAAGATTCCTACTTGTGGTGATATTTTTCACAGAGTAAAACAAAATTTGCTGGATCAGGTGCATATACTTTTCTATATGGTTGAATCTCTGGCCTGCGTTAGACTCTCTTCTTAGAGAGTCTGTCTGCTCTGGATTTTGTGTTTTGAATTCTATTGAGAACCAGGTCTGCACAAAGTGTCTTTTGGTCTTTTGTGGCCAGCACACAGTAGATGAGGTTCTGATCACTTGTACTGTCTGTGGCAGGTACCAGAACTTGCACATCAGCAGTCCCAGATAAAAAAGACAGAATAAAAGGAGACAGAGGAAAAGGAGTGATAAAATGCACAGAGCTCAGCACTCTGCCACTCAGCAATCTGCTATGGCCCTGCTTCTCAGGCAGGCTGAAAGATCAGCAGTTTTCACCTGACAGTAATGTTAAGCCAAGTGAAATCAAAAGATAAAAGATATTGCTTAATATAGAGGAAGGGTAAGGGCTTCATGATGGTGCTTAAGTTTTAAGTTCTTGATACATGAGGAGACACAGAATGGAAAACTTTCTTTTATAATGATTTATCAAGATTTCAAGGGGTATTTCCTTAACTAAATGTAGCACTGCAAATACTTTCTAACATCTAGCACTAACTCTCATTATATACAGTAACATCAGGACCTCAAGGTAAAGGTAACATTAAAACCAATCAGATGTGCCTTGCTCAGTGTGTTTGAATGAGGGAGGCAGTGGATATGACAACACAACTTCCTCTGAGCTGTAAAATTTGTGTTTAGATAGGGAGGACACTGCCAAAAGGGTCAGAGTATGAAGCTGCAGCAGGGTAAATGCTCACGAAATAGCAAGTCTCAGAAGACTTTTTGCATTGACAGTGCAACTGTACACATTAAGAATTCAGGCAAGTAAGGGTGTGAATGCAAAAGAGTAACCTTCATTCAAAGGGGAATTCCTACACATTGAAGACAGAGCATTCCAGTTCTCCAGAGCCAGAGTTAGGGACAAGTACTTAAAAGCATTCAATGTTTGTGACCTCATGCATATAAAATCTCACTTGAATCTGACGTGATAGGCTTCTCCCTACACATTTTTGCAAAAAAAAAAAATATTTTGTTACCTAAGTAAGCATCAATTCCTTCCAGTCTTTGGCCTTTCAAAGACTGAATGTGCCAGAAAGTATGTCTAGGTATCTGGGGGTAAAAGTGTACGGGTATGAAGGATTATCATGCTGCTAATATTAGATTTCTCTGTGGTAATTAAAGGAAGAAAATAGACATTATTTCTTAATAGTGTTGTCACCTGAAAGACAAGTTTATGGAGATGTGATACCAAGAGATTAAAGCAATACTTGCCTAATTAAACGGTTCCCCTATTTAAATTGGTTTCCAAGAGATTGGAAATGGTCTGTATGGAAATACAGACCATTGGTGATTTGAGACCTATATGCCTTATCCCTTTGAAGTACATTTTGCAGCTAAACTCACCTGAAAATTGAAATTGGGACATTTGCTGCTTAAATAAAATATGAATGCGTTGCTCTGTCTGCATACCAAAACGTGAAAATAGCAGGAAACAGCAGGAGATACCTGAAGTTAAAGGACATAATCTGGAGAAAGTCCTTGTTTAGTAGAAAGGCAGACAGCAAAGAAAAGTTTCAAACAAGTGCTTTGTGCTACCCACCGCTACATGACTTCAAGGTCATCTGCTGGGTACAATGAAGAAATATAATGCATTGCTATGTTAAAGAGAAAGACTTTTGCAAAATGAGCTGAAAATAACAAATCCCACAGAAACCTTCCATCATGTCTTCTCTCTCCAAGAAGCAGTCTCACGAGGAAGAATGACCCAGCATCTGGAGCCTCTCACTCTTTTTTACCTGTGCCCCATTCTAAAAGAGTACTGCTGAACTTTTATTTGTATTGTTGATGTCCCACATGGAAAGCTGTATTAATGATCACTAAAGATTTTCAACCACACAAAACATAAATGAATACATACCTGATATAGTCTGTGTACACGACAACAAAGATATTGCAGAGAAATCAAGCAACTGCAGTCATAAATGCTTTTAGAATACCCAATGAGTCTTGTTTTAATCCCATTAATCCCAAAAGTCACTAACAACTGAGCATTTTATGGGTATAGTACAGAAAAGCATTCAAACATCATATGAACACCTGCAGTCAGTTTTCCACCCTTATTTCCAAGGCATAATTGAAATATGGCATCTCTTTATGGCATGGAGCACTCACCATGATGAATAATTCCATTTTCCAACAGTGCCTGTCCCAGGTTGACCCCTTCCTCAGGTTTGCTTATCTCCCCAATCTCTGTGAGCCATGATACAAACTCACTGCAAAGGAAAGCAGAACAGAAACAATTGTCTTTTTCTCTCTGAATATAAGCAGACATATACCTGCGAGCCCTCAGCCAACCACAGGTGACACCGTCCTTGAAGCATGTGTGAAAACTGTTGTGAGGAGTGATTCCTCTTCTGTGCGGCTCAATTTTGTACATTTCTGGCAGAAATGTTCTGCAGAATATCCAGATCTCCTGTTCATGACTTTTCCCACCACTCCTCTTAGGTCATCATAATTAACAGACACACAAAATGAGAGAAGACCTTGCTGAATCTATAAAGCTGCTGCAGATCCTTACTTTATGCAGACATTTGAAGGGGAGCAGGAAAGCAAGATTAACTAATGACCTTAAAAACCTTATGCACAGGAGAGAAAACAGCTACTTCAATTCAGGCTACTCATCCAACCAGAGTTCATGGTCTGACTTCATTACATAGTTCACCTTTCTTCACTGGCTCTGATTCATTTCCCCCTCAGTGTTGTAAGTGTGCTGGCTTTAAAAGGAATCACAGTAAGACTTAGGACAGAAGATTCAAACTCACTGAATTCAAGCACAGAACAGCACAAGTGCCCCTAACAGGTTAATTTAAGGTCATTTAGTGAAGCTGCTGATGGTGAGATACATAAATGATGCTTCTAATTTACAAACAAAAGGTGCTAGGTCTGTCTGCATAAGCAGCATGAAATAAAACCTCTCTCTGGTGAGAGGCAGAGTTGCACACATGGGCAGAATAGAAGACAGAAATGGATAAATATGTAGAATGTTACTCAATTAGAAACAGTAAGTACAGAAAAATTTACATTGCAAGTACTGCCAGAGCCCTAGGGGGATCGGAGTTGTTTGCCAAGTTAATTATTAATTACACTAGAAATGTGTTAAATTCATATAAAAAGAACAAAAGGAATATATGAAGTAGCACAACATATGGGAAATCTGAGTTCAATAAACCACTTGGGTGCTTGCCAATCTGTGGAGGATTGCTGCTTATCAAAACCAGCATCCATGCCTCCAACTGTGGGCTCTAAATGAAGTATTTTTAGTCTCTTCATGTTTATCAGAACTGACTCATCTAAGCTGTAGGTAGTATTTACATTGTGCCTTTAGAATAACAACAACAACTTCAATAACAAAAACTTCAGTTTGCTGAGGGGCTACTCTGTCATAATGTAGAAGCAGCAGCAGAATCTATTCAGCTGCGCCAGGGGAATCCCATAGAAACCAGCAGATTTTGTAAAACTCCTAAAGCCAGACTACTGTAGTGATGAGTCAGGCTCTGTATCTCAGAAGGAAAGATCATCCTTTATTTCCCAGTGATTCTGAACTGTTTCTAATAGCTTTCAGAAGCTGAAACACAGAACATAAACTGCAGAAGGAGAAGTAAGAATAGTCCTCCCTATCAATTACTGGAAATACAAGACATATACCCTGTGGACTGCCCCATCCCATACCTGCTGGCCATTGACAGTAATCACGTTAGGTGCCCGGGCTGATGCCCAGTCACTACATTTTCCATCAAGTGCAATACGTCTGTGACAGTTTATAGCACTTAAACAACTGCCCTAAACCACAGCAGAACATTGCTGACCTCTACGTCTTTCATTTGGACCTGTGTCCCTGGAGTTTATTGGGATTCTAAATGCAAGGCAGTTATCTTAAAGTCTGAAATTGAGCATTGGAAAAACAAAAGAAGCGAATGTACTCTCACAGCTCTGAAGCTTCAGCACTATGGGATAGTTTTCTTAAAATTTACTTTAAGACTTGTGTGGTATTTGATTCATAAGCAAAATCAATCATCATTTGCTCCAAAAGTTTTACAAAAAACTGTAAAGTGTGTGATCCAGAAATATTCAGAGGTGGTTTTTTTTTTTTTTGGTGTATGGTAGACTTGCTAAAAAAACATCAACTTACAAAGTGAATGGCAAAACTTGATTTGTTTTCTCATCTTGTTCTAAGCAGTTCTCAGTGTAACTGAGAGCATCCCCACTTCTCTTACTGCCATGCTGAGTTCTCAGCTAGCATGCCAGCCAAGACACTATTCCCAGCTCTTCCCCTGAAAGTAAGGGACTGAGAACAGCTAGGTTTCTACTCAGGAAATACAAAGGAAAATCCAGCTGATTCAGGGTCGTGCAATATGATCAGATATGTCTGGAATCTCTTGAGGTTAATAAATTCTCTCTATCACAAGTTCAGTACAGGTCAAGGCTTTGCAATCAATTTGGTGCAGTGCTGAAAAGAAGCATGGCAAACAGATCATTTACATATATTGGCTTCAACACCCAGACTGCAGATCGTATCACCGCTCATATGCCTCAATGCCAATACACCTGAAGAGTGGTCAGGAAAAAGTATTTGCAGACCAGTGCCATAAACAGCCTTATAAATAAACACATGATATTTCTAAGGTTGTTAGAAGTAGTTTATGCTTTTTTTTTTTTTTTTCCACTACAACCACATTTTATTTCTTGAATTATTAGATGCTATCTAATATCCAAAGGCCAAGAGAAAAATTACTTTTGTGGCCTTAGTGTTACTCTCAGCTGCATTTACCAGAAAACCACTAAGTACATCCCAGCACACTCCTTAGTTTCTCCCTTAGGCAGAAATATCTGAAAAAAAAATGAATAGGTCACAGCCAAAAAGCATTGTTCAGGGCAAGCCCCAGGAATGATATGGAAGGTCTGTGAGTCATGACTGCATTGCACTGACTGAGTTGCGCTCAACTGAGTTGCCCAGGACTGCATTAACAAGCAACTCAAAAGACGTCAGCAGAGGTGTTTTTGTTTGTTTGTTTTGTTTTGTTTAGAATGGCAGAGGCTGGAAAATTAGCCAAAATAATGCTTTTGTCAGAGATCGGGATACCTGTAGGCACCTCAGCCTGGTCAAATCTCCACAAGAGGTTTTCATATAGCAATAACATTACCAGCCTATGCTACTAGACTGTATTCTGTCAGGCTGAAAGCCAAAGCATCATTTCGGCACCCTGTAAACAAGGAGTGCTGCCTGCAAAATGCCATGACAGAGACCACAGGGAAGGAAGGGAAATTAATGGATAATCTTTCATTTTTGTCTGCTGCACTGGCAAACAGGATATTCAGTCCTGAGAGCAGGACAGCTCTGCTGGATTTAAATCTTATCTGGTCAGCATCTACTTGCATACAAAAGAGGATACAGGTTAGGCCACTAACAGCCCAGAGCTTGTGGGAGTTAAGATACTTTTTTTTTTTTTTTACTCCTTTGGCTGATTTGAAACAGCTGTTGTGTGCTACTGTACAACAGAAGAAGCTGTCACTGTTCAGCATAAAATAGAAATTGGTGATTAATTTTAATAAAAATTGTAATGGAGGTTAGGCCTTTTCAATTAAGCTCCATCAAAGCACATCTAATCTGACCTCACAATGCCATTTGCAGAAAATTCAGAGTCCATTCTTTAATTGCTATGAAAAGGGCTTTTCAATTCAAATGCCACTTACTTGCCAAGAAAGCACTTGGGAACAGTACTTAATTTTCTCCTCCTGTCTTTGATAAGGTTCACTTTCTTGCTCATCATCATTTGGTACAGCTTCTCTCCTTTCTCTGCAATCATGACGTATGCATCCCTCTCCATTCCCAGTTTCAAACCTGGAATACAAAGCAGGAATTCCTTCAGACCCTTAGCATTAGAAGAAAGTAGTTCCTCAAAGTCAAATGCTGAGGCCACGCAGACAGTGATAGAAACACAAAAATGAAGAGGTTTATTTGCCAAATAAAAGGGAAATTGGATCAATTATTGATCTGAGTGCAAATCTGTCATTGGTGCATGTAGCATGTCAGAGAGGTTCACAGCTTTTCTTCCCAATTTTTAAAAGTACCTTTAAACTTATGGGCCCATCACAACACAGAAGTAGAACGGTTTACAGAACATGGATAAGTTCCAAATAAAGAGAGAGAAAATATATACCTTTTGAAACTGAATTCCTGTTGCAATTTCACTTTTGACCCTGAAATAACTGCCTTCATAAGGCATGTTCAAGGCACCTCTATGCTTGACAGAGCAGATGACTTTTTCAGTTTTCTATTACTTGAAGCCAAAAATACAGAACTGCTGACATCAAATTCACATCCTCAAATAAATCAAATGTAGATGGGAACATTATTTTCTCATCCGTTCTTAATTAGCCTATTTACTAATACCCCTAGGCTAAAATTCAGTTTGAAAATCCTATTATCCAGTCATTGAAAGAAATACTGAGTGATTTAAGGAATGATAGATAATTGGATACAGAGAAAATTTCACCTCCACTTTGTATGAGTTACCACATAGCACGTTAACTTTCAAAGTGGTATAGTCAGGAGTAAGATCTCTGAAAAGAATAGCTTTCTATGTCACAATAACTGTCCTTGTAACTCACATTTTCTGACATTCTTTAAATTTGTCAAAAAAGCCTGGAAAATGAGTTTCGCCTAGAAATAAAGTGCAAATTGCTTTAAGAGGACAGCACATTAAAAAAGTTGCTTTGCTGCAGAGAACGCTTTGTCACTTCTAGCCTGAACTAACCATTTTGCTTTCTGGCTACGCTTTGCTACATATACCTTTCCTAGGCATATATGTGCATGTATGTAAATTATGGATTAGATTTAGATAGCCTAGTGCAGGTCCAAAATTGAATCGGACTCAGCTGGGGACCTGAAATTGCACATTTGAACTTTTCAGAGAGAAAGGCATAGATCTGAGCCTCTTGAGTTTCATACAAGTGCTCTGAATGCTGTTATGCTCGTGCTTTTTTTTTTTTTTTTTCCCACTCCTCTTTCCTGTATCTCACCAAAAATCACCTGACTTGCAGAGTGTTGAAAATACAAATCTCTAAGTGCATTAGGTTAACTAACCAACAGAGCAGGAAGCAAGACTCAGCAGACATTTGTTCTCCTAATCATGTTTTGAGTCATGACCAGGACTCTTCTGAATACAGGGAGCACAAATTCACTTGCAGACTTAGGGAACTCTGAGTCTGAAACAGAGTCTCATAGTTTGGGCATCTCTAAGATCAATTCAAAGTCTGAATTGGCCTTGGATTTACTTGCCTAACTTTCACAGAGATTGACATTAGGTAGAGTTTAAGTGATCAGTGTAAGGCTAGAAAATGAAAACTGTTTATTTGTTGGGAATAGCAGGTCACCTAACTGCATTTACATTCTGTTGCTTTATGGTAAGATACTGAACTTGTCAAATTAACAAATGAACAGTCTTCTGTGTCACATCAGAACTGCCTTCTAGCTTTCTCAAAATGCTTAATGCATTTGTTTTAAAGGCTTGACATACATATTCCAGGAATTAGTCTTGTGCAACACTGTCTTTCGAATACTGCATTTCTTGCATGTGTCAGATATGTGGCTACAGGTTTTGGCTCTACAAATCACCTGGTTTATTGCTGTTATTCTTCCATCATCTTCCCCTAATGATTTGATCCAATTCAATGCAAATGCTGACACATGTAGCCGAGGCTAATTTGCAACATGAACTCGTGATAGAAACCAGCCTGTGTAACAGTACATTTCTCATGTGGTCTTACATCACCAAATTCCCCAGGCTCTGATGTAAATGGCAGGCTGGAAAGCACATTCTACCCAACTCATCCTACAGAATTGGGAATCCCACCAAACTTTCTAATCCAAACACAGATAGCTCTATGACTTTGCAATTACTCGGATCCAAAGGAGCTTTTCCAATAAAGTCTGGAATGTCTGCCAGAATATCCGTGCTTATCCATGCTCCTGTCAGCTGCCACATCATAAAGCCACATGACAAAAAATGTCAGAAAAAAACAGAGTAGCTAGCCAACGCTGCATGGAAAACTTTGACAAACTTTCTATTAAGGAACAATTCCTTTCCCTTCCTGATATTTCACTCACCTAACTATATTCTCAAGGTCCCTGATAGCATTTGGTTTGTTTTCCTAGTTCAGTCTTTTTACTTCTTATCGAAATTCCCTCTCCTCACACATTTTACTTGAGGCATACGAAATTCCACAGCGTGCTAGTGACCTCATAAAGAAAAAACTCACTCTGAAATGAAGACTCGCTGGATCTTTTGGAGATATGATTCAGCACTCTGAGGGTAAAACTAAGAGCCAAGAAATATATTTTATTTAAAACATGCAGAACTGCAGCATTGATCAATGAGTACAGATCAGCAGCTCAGAATGTTAAAACATTTCCTTTAAAAAAAATGAAAACTGATTCTCTCCGTTGCATTGAGGTAGTTCTTTTGAATTCACACTGTGCTTGATCTACATTTGTAGTGTAGTATCCTTGCTATTATCAAAAGGTGCGTAACATGATAAGGTATGTTAGAAATATTTTACATTCTGATAATGTAACACTGCAATGTGATTTGTGTTTAGCAGATTAGGTGTTTTTCTGCTGCAAAATATTGTAACATAAAAAATAAGGTTTGGATTGCAAAGGACATTAAAGGCTTCAGAGTCCCCGTTTTCATTGAACTTCTGTGACAGATCTGTAAGTTTCTTAAACTTTAGAAGTTCTTTAAAAATTTAAAACATTATAGCATAGCAAGTACAAGTCCTGAAAACATACTACTAATAATAGGGTTCAGACTGACCTCTTTTAATACCGGCATGGACGAGCAATTAGATCTTTAATGGAGTGGTATCTGCACATAGGGGAATCCCTTCTAAAAGTCAGGCACAGAACATTTTAAAAGAAATGTCATTTCCTCTGGCA
The DNA here is from genome assembly GCF_965140915.1 of Aythya marila. Lineage (NCBI taxonomy): Eukaryota > Metazoa > Chordata > Aves > Anseriformes > Anatidae > Aythya > Aythya marila. Next base: position 15,463,350 of record NC_139057.1, read on the forward strand.
GTGAGATACTATCGTTCCCATTCAGCAAACAGGGAACTAGGTTCACTTGTGAAAGATACTTCTGAATTAAAAAGGAACTCAGAACTTTTACCACCCACTGATTCACAGCTTTCCAACCCTGCTCCTATTTATTGTACAACATAATTTTAAGATAAGCTTAGTTCTTCTTTCATTCCACAAGAAAAGATAAAAGTGACAAGCACCTGCACTCATTTGTCACTGCTCAGTCTAAATTTAAACATTTCTCTTTTTTTCCTCCATGAGCTGTTCTGCTTACTTCGAGATCATGTCTTTATTTTACTAATATATTTATTTTACTTTTTAATACAAAACATTTTTATCTTATTTACAAATTAAAAATTAAAAAGAAAAAAAAAAAGTTTAATTTTTTTCAGTAACTTAATGCATCAAAGAAACTGACCCTTTGGTAAGTGAAAACAATTTGATAAATATTACTAACACAAGCCCATAAAATAAATAAATAAATAAATAAAAATAGCACATATTCAGAAACAGTTATTTTCAATCACTTGAGTTTCCTTGTCATTAAGGATAGATGTTAAGTCTTTCTCAAAACACGGAGGAAAAACTGCAACCTTTTCTCTTCCTCTCAGACTTATTTCCACATGCCAATTAATTTCTCCTTTTTACACAAATTCATTCAATGCATTAGAAAATACTTTATCCACTTACTCTCTCTCTGCTCTCTTTCCTTGATAATAGCATCCAGCCATTTCTGCTTGTCCTCTGCAGTCTTGGCCATACAGACAAACCATTTGTTTTTGGCTGTGTTGTGTATCTTCCAGCCATTTGTCACCGTGTAGCCGTTGCTGTGGTAATCTGCTGTAAAATCCCAAAGCACAATACACACGATGAATAGAAGGCCTGCTTCTTGAATCAGATCAGTGTGCGACACCTTTATTAAAATGCTCTTATTGGAGAGCTTGATTTTTGAGGTGTTCCTTATGCATCAGTCTTACTGACTGTCCATGTGGCTGGCTGTTACTTACCACCCTGGAAGTACAAACATTAATAGGAGTATCCATGCCTGTGTTGTTCAATTTGAAAAATCTGTCCCCTGTACAAATTACGTAAAAAAGGTCTGTAATCAAGGATCCCTGTGACCCCAGGGCAGTGAAACCTCGTATTTGGAAGAGCCCTGACAACTTTTCTCATGAAAATCCACAGTGGGCACACTAATGACTGAAGTTCTATTCAAATAGATCACCATATTCCTATTCCTAGCACAATACTTTGCCCACAAAGCTGTCTTCTCTACAGCTTCAGTCCTAAGAGTGACGCTTTGTAATTTCACCTCAGAAGAATGAAAATATTTTAAATACAATGGCATCGTTGAAAAAGGCCATGATGCTTGTTTGGATTACTTGTGCTGAAATTTCTAGAGATAGACTAGCTTGTTGCACGTCAGGGTTTTTGTCCACAGGACATGGGAACTCTTTAAATGTTATCTGTGAAAGGAAATAATACTAATTCCTGACTTAGTACAGTAGGAGCAGGGCCTGGTGCAACCTTTGTGGATGAAATCATAAACTCATCAATTCTTCCAGCTTGTGTCAGGACATGCAACAGCTATTCCCATATTTCATTCTCGGCTACATTCCATGCTTCTGATTTGATGCTAAGACTAATATCTGGTAGTATTCTAAACTAGAAAATGACCTAGAAGTTCTGTTATTTTAGCTATAATAGCTTAAGATGTAAGAAAAGAAAGGATGGAAAGAAGTTTAAAAATCATTTACTAAATTAACTTGGATTAAGAGAAAAAATAGACAAGCTTCTGGATACATAAACTTCGTAAAGTCATTTCAGAATGAAGGACTAATGCCTGAAAGTATGACCAGTCTTTCAGCTGTGTGAGTTGGTCTAAGAATGAAGACATGGGATGTTACACAACTACCTAAGACTTCATTAAAGGAGAAGGATGAATACTTTTGTGCCAACTTCCCACACAAGATTTGGACTTTCTGTGTTGTTAAAAGACAGTATTTCTTCTCTTACCTGTTCCATCCTCCACATTCTCCACCTCCATGACTTCTGTGTTTATTCGGCCTCTGAAGATATAAAGGGACCCATTGATTGACTTTGTCCGTTTAGATGCTTTTTTCCCAGCAACTCTGCAATTAGGATTTAGACTGTTAGATACACATTAAAAAACAGCATAACATATATGCAACACAGCTTGTTTTGGATTCAACAGGCACAGGAAACAAGAGCACAAATCAATCCGAGATATGACTATTAAAAAAGGATTTGAATATAGAGTGTCATGATATATGGCCACTCTCAGATTGTAAGTAACTTGAATACTCAGTCAGTTCACAAATAAACGTGTGCAACAGTATCAGTACAGCAGGAAAGGGCTTATTTTGCAAGACTATGTGAAGATTGGGATGTATTTAAGATTTACATTCTTGAGGACTTAACTGACTGAAATGACAGTACAACTGAACTGCACGTGGGTTTGGGATAAGAACTGCAATATCACCTGAAAAAAGGTTACATTTGCCTCCTTTTTGCCTACAGCTTCGAGAAACTTGTGGTAGGTGTATGAAGTTCCAAATATGAAATGAAGCATGCAAAGAGGCTGGTATCACATGGTCTGTCACATGTGTTCAACGTCTCTGCATGTGGCATCTGATTTTTATGTCTACAATAGGTTAAAACTATCCGACTGACACCTGCCAAGCTTTAATATCTAAGAACAACCCTGCTATGTGAACCGAAACATGACTGGTCAAATGATCACCGCTTGAGATGGCAGGTGTCCAAACTCTGTGCAGTGAGGGAATTGCTGTGGCAACTTGCCAGGTGCTCGTAAGATCCAAAGAGCATTGCAATAAAAAACAGCTGGAAAGAAGATTTCTGTCAAAGTGAAATATTTGTGATAAACTGAGGTGCGATGAGAATCACCATGCTTTTTTTTCTGAACAATATTTCCTTTTACAACTAGCTTAGGTGACAAATATACCTTTGGTGATGACCATATATTTACATCCAATCAGACCGACAGGGACTGAGAGCTTGGAGCTATTAGATCATTTCCTAAAGACGTCTGTTAGAGTCAGGGAAAAAAAAAAAAAAGAGCTGTACTGGCAGCCTTATAAAACTCTTTAAATACTCAGCCCACTTCCCCACATGAAACATATTGTTCCTAACATCAGGATTCAATTTAAACAGCAGTCTACGATACCACTAAAAACACAAAATAATACTCAGCTCTGAAAAAATCTATGTCATCAGTTTGTCAGGCTTCCCAAAGCTTCTGCAAAGGATGAGACTGCAGTCTTAGATCTAAAATCATAGTTCTAATTCTGATTTTAAACTCGTTTTGAAACAGTCTCAACAAAGCTACCTCCAATTTATGCTGTTGTGAGGAGATGATGCCCAAATTCAAATGGCTGCATTATTGACTATTTACTGAAGATCAAGGGCACAATTCTGACTGCGCTTTCTGATCAAGGAAAACTCCAGTGATTTCTACAAGCATGGTATAAATGGGATAAGAACCAAGTCGCTCAATTTCAAATTGCAAACTGACAAAGGAAGGGTGTTTTTGTTTTTTGGTTTGTTTGTTTTTCTTCCAAAATCTGTGTTCCACTAACATGTTGGTTGTTCATCAAGCACCTGGTCAAATGATCACAGCAGCACAACTGGATAGACATTCATTTCCATCCTGGACTAATTACAAATAGCAGCTAGACAGGGGAAATATCCAAAACTAAAGTCACTCAGCAATCCCTAAATATATATTTTTCATTTGGCAATTACAAACAGACAACACAATATTCAATTTTTTAATGGAAATCAGATTCTGGGCATTTCATCAGCCTAAGCTACATTATTAGACAAAGATAAACAATATCGATCCTTTGGGGAAATCAAAGTGCTACAGCAGCCTCCTCGGAAATCAAGCCAAACTACAGAGCAGCTCAGTAACATCACTGTACAAAAACAGAGGGTTGCTTAAAAGGCAGCAGAACATTTTGTTTTCTAAATCTTAGTATTCTGGGAAAAATGCCTGGACAGCGGGAGGGGCTAGGCTAACCTGAACTACAAACAGGACTAGAAAGACAGTTTTTAAGAGCTCTGAAGAATCGAAGAATTAGATATCAAGTTGATTTTTTAAAGGAATAGTTTTCTTTTAGACAACTCTAATTTCTGAACTCTGTTTCATATGAAAGAATGAATTTTGATAAATTGGTGAAGTGTCAAAATAAAATGTTTTTTATTTCTTGCTTTATTTCAGCAATGTCAGAATGCTTCAGTTAGTGAAGATTAGAAGTCATTTAAGATTAAATTGCTATTTTTTCTTTTAATTTAAATATTTATATTACATTGTAATAATTTCTAATGTAGATTTCACTTTAAAATTGTATTTTACATTATAGAGTTTCACTATTATTCACACAATGTATGAACACTAGTGTCATGATTTTTTTCCCAGCTTAACAGTTCCAAAATTTTAATGAACAAAAAAAATGGAAATTTAACCCACTTTTTGAAACAGAAGAATTTTCTTTGGATAAAACACTAGTTTTTGAGAAGTTCTAACTGGTTTCGCCATTCCACTAGGTCATTACCAGTAAAGAGGTATAAACTGAAGAAGAGGGAGGATATTACAGGAAGGAAAGGAAGAGGAGAATCTGAATAGTAGAGGACGTATGATAAATCCAGAAAAGACCAAGACACAGGAATGACACTGGAAGTGTGGAGGTGAAAAGCTTTAGAACTGAAATACGTTATAATTGCTGCAGAAGAAAATTGCCTTCCTCACTGCCAACACTATTTTAATAATAAGTAGTAGGTGTTAATAATGCTTAAGTTTTATAAGGTAAAATGATACAAAAATTGCCACTAGCATAAGAAAGGAAGACAATGCACAAAGCACATTGGCTGCAAATAATGAACAGCAACTTGCTGCTCATCTCTTCCTCTTTGCTCTGTGCCCTGCATCCACCTAATGTTCTCTTAGTCTTCCATTTTCCCCTTTCTTGGCTTTCTATCATTTTTCATGTCACCCTTTTCTGCTCAGAACAACCTCACAAAACAAGTTGGCAAGGCCTGCTTCTTCACATCACTCTTGGAGATCCATCTGCTCTGGGAAGCTTTCCAGTTGTAAGAACTCACTTAGTGATTTTTTTTTTGCACTGTATCAACTTCTTTATTTGGATTGTGTGCTTCTCAGAGTGGGGACCCCATTAATCTCTGGCATATTTATCTTACCATGTAGTAATTTCCTTCTCAAAAACAGAGGAAAGTCACACCTGTGACTCAGCCTTACATAGCAACAGGGAATACATGTACAGTGAGTGATTAGTAATTGACCATACTTCCCATGTGCAAAACCTCTGAACCTCCATTTATAAAACCTCCATTATAAAAGCAGAGGGACTCACCTGGATTTCCTCTTGCAATAGACGAGTAAATTATCAAATAGAAAGAACATTCTCTCTTGGATGTTCCCTGCTGAGATTTTTAACAAAGTCCCTTGGAGCAAGAGCTGTGTGCAGATATCTGTAAGATTCGACCCCTGAAACAGAAAAGAGATCGTTTATTTTTCACTTTCTGTGTGCACACAACGAAGCACTTTTACTAAAGCTCTGTTATTTTATCTGTACATCATTAAATTGCCAAATGATTGATGCAATTAGGAGGAGGAAATCCTCAATTTCTTATTGCAACTAAACACATCATGCCTTTTCTGGGTTACAAATACTTTTTTACAAATCCTCATACTCTGTGATAAATATTCCTTAGATCCAAGAGAGTTTTCCTTAGAAAAATCTTTCATTCTCAAAGCAGTTGTTTTGTGAGTCTCTCAAGACCATTAGTCTTCCCTTCATATCCTAAGTATTCACTCAAAATATGACAAGTGATGGCTTTAGGAAAGCTTTATTTGAAAAAAAAAAAAAAAAAAAGTGGTATTTCTCTAACATTGTAGATCTGATTATGGCATAAGTCACTGTTAACCATCCCAATGGAAAACCTTCTGAGTGGTGATCTGTCTCTCCAGCTCTTCTGTTAGAAGTACATGATGCAGCTGCTCTCCTTTCTGGAGCTCTAATGAACACATGCAAGTCAGAAATGTAGCCATGAAAACCACAGGTCAGGTCCTGGACACTGTGCTAGGTGCAAGGCATCATATGCACTGAACTGCAGATATGCAGATAACTAAGCTTGATGCTCAAGCCATTCAATCACATGAGGATCCCTGCAAACTGAAAACCAAAGTGGATTACTCTAAACCATTCAATCCCCAAATTGTTATTCAGATTATTCCTAGGAAAAGTAATCACATAGTCCTTCAGATGGGAGTTTTAGGGCCAAGGCAGTTGGGCACAAATGAAAATCAACCATGGGATTGTCCTGGGTCACTCTCAGAACATGCAAATTCCAAGTGTCTGCTCATTCTGAATGAGCACAGTTGAGAATCTGCTCTTCAGCTGCACCACTGACCAAACAAGATAGGTTTGGCTAAACCCTAGGCACTCGTTCCTTGGTCTACTCTTACTTCAAAGGTACAAGATCATCATATCAGGAAAAAAAATAAATAAAAAAAAAGGTTTCTTTTCAGGAAAACACATGTAGACGTAAGAAACATTTACTACTCAGTCCTGGAACACTTAATATTTTTTGCATTTCTTTTTGAGTTGGAAGGAAGAATAACTTAGGGTAACAGTGTGGGTTCCCTCCCATGATTGGCATGCAGATAAGGGAGTCAATCAGATAATGTGACCCACTGTCTTGAGTCTTACTGGAAAAAAGAACTGACTTTGGATTGCATGCCATTCATTATCAGCCAAACTGCTTGATTTGCAAAGGTCCATTAACTTTAATATTCACAAATACCACAAAAAACTTGTAAAATGTAATTCAACCTACTTACAGAAACTGAAGACATCTCTCTGAACAGGCATGAAATCCAGTTCTATCTAGAAAGTCACCCCAAAACGATTTGTTTGAATGATTTTAGACACTGTATGAGAGAATATTTTTCAGGAAGGCGCAGTCTGCTACCATTAAGCTATTCAGGGAAAATCACTGAATTGAAATCAGCCTTTCTAAATGTAATGCAGTCACTTTAAAGGTGTGAATAAAGTTTTAATGACATTGTTTTCTAAATCAAACCTTGCAAGCTGTGCTGTGTCTTGCTTTTAGTTAACAAGGAATCTGCTATTCTTTAAAGGCTGTCAACTACGGACATCAGTTTTGTGTATTCCACATACATGTATGTCTTTCTGTACTTTGGGGATTTAGTCATGCAGGAGCTAGCTCAACGCAATATTTCCATCTGCTGCCCTGGTATGTTTTTATTTTTTAAATCCACCTATAGAAGTACATATCCAGGAATGAGCACTTGTTAATTTGAAAATGACCTGCTGACCATGACTATCTACATGGGAATTCACTATATATCAGAAATATAACCCCAAAGCCAAGGAACACACACACAAATAGGAACAGAAACCAACCAACTGTATAACACAGAAGCATGTTCCCCACACGGTTTGCCCATGTAGAAATCAAGGCGTCACAGCACCTCAGCATCAAGTACTTAATTCACTAAAAGCCACACAGAGGAAGCAAAAGCAAGGAGCGCAGTGATATCAGTAATTGGACTTAATCTTTTACTGTCACAAGAATTACTAGGTAAAATTATCTGGCCTATTTTGTACAAGAAGTGAAAGCATATAAGTTGGTCCTCACCTTAAAATCTAAGAATCTTTATTTTTCCATCAGACCCATCATGATGGTATCTGAACATCGTTGATGCACTTCCTGTTTGCTGTTGGCCTAGCTACTTCCCATTTATACCAATCTGAGAGTTTTTTTCAATAGTAAGAAACAGAGCAGGAAGATTTATATGATGTTTTCAGAGACAAGAAAGGATTTCTCACCTTTCTAAGTAGGACCAAGCTGCAGGCAAAAAAAAGAAAACATCATAGCTGGTGGAATTGCAAATTACAGCCAATTATAAAACACTTGATCTGCCCGAGCGCTAACACATCTTACAACTCATGCTGTTCTGTGATGGGGGTTTTGCTTCCCTAAACATTTCAGACTGGGAGAATGTGTGGATTCTTCATGTAGCAATTCCTTAGTGAAAATAATTCACAAGGATTCATGAGGAGGAGCTCACCCCACAGAATAATCAACATGTAATTAACCGATTCTTCACTAACCAAACAAAAACATTTTACAAAAAAGCTGGACTTCTCATGCATCCTCTACTTTTTTCCCCCTTTATTAAACTAGTATTTGTTTCCCAGAAGGATTAACCAGAATCAAATTGGCCTGCCTAGACTACTCCATAAAATACAACTACAAGGATTCTGTGCATTCCAGAAGGATGAATCTGAGAGAGTTCATTTAGATGAATAAAACTCTGATCAAGCTGCGGGTCTTCAAAGGCTCCCCAGGCTTGGCTTACTTTAACATGACCCATCATTATAATATGTTTCAGAAAGAGACTGATAGGATGATGCCAGCGTACGATAGTGAGAATGGTTGTATTCGAGGGAGAGACAGACTGGTAGGCAGAGATTTTGAAGGAAAAATGAGGAACCAAGGCAAATGCTCAAGAAAATAACTACTGCTCTTAGTGAAGCTAGAGATGACCCTTGGGAGCAAGAAGAGACATGGCAGACGTCGAATGATGTTACGTTGTTCCTCATGTTGGAAATGTTGAGGGTGGCGCTGATGGCAATGAGATGAAGATAGGTCAGGGATGGTCCCACTGGGACAGTTGTAAGAAAGCATCTGGTCATAGAAACCAGTGAAACTGTGCTGGTTTGGTTAAACAGATACTCTAGGTAAGGTGGAGCCTGTTCCAAATTAAGCGAAAAAATTACCGCCAAGCTTCATGTTGGGCTGCTTGCATATTCCACAGAGTCAGGATACCTCTCAGATAGTCATAAAGAACTTGGTCATAAGTAAGTTGAAGTTTACTTCTTTTTGACAATTTCAATGGCTTGTACTAAAACTGCTGGAAGCTATGGGCCTTATCAGATTAGTACGTGGTAAATAACCACACATACAGGACATAAACATTTCAGAATCTAAAACCATGATAATAGAGAAAGAGATTTTCTGTTTTCTAGGAGAGATTACCATCAGATGAACAGAAAATCTGAATGTGACATTTGCCTTATACACTTTCTCTAACAGACAGCTCTGTGGTTTGCATGGTTAAGTTAAAAATGTTTTTAATTCATCAGTTGCAACATTCCACAGGATAGGAGTTAGGAACACTTCTCACAAACTATGATATCCATCTGCAAGAACTGAAAACAGTTTTTTACTAACATACCACTTTGCACAAAAGTCCTAATTTGCAAGACTACGGCACTGTGGCAACCAAAAGATAAGACAATGTCTTTCAGTTTCAAATTGCTTTATGGGCACAAAAGAAAAAATGTGATCGTATTTAGTATTAGTCCACACCTATGTTATAAAGCTAGCTTGCCTCCTCTCAATATGCCACAAGGAGATTCCACTCCTTGTGGCATAAAAGGAGTAACTTTCCACAGCTTACTACTAGTAGTCAAAAAAAACACTTCTCCCTTTTTGAACTTTTGGAGTGAGTGACATAAATGACTTTGTTACACATAAACAGATCTAAATGGGTTTTCAGGCCCAGAATGTTGCTGTGAATTAGTACCCCATCTCCCACCCCCAACACTGCAATAAGTTTGATACCACTTCATTTATGACATCGTGGACACTTTCAGAGTCATGTTTTGAGCTCTAGAGCTCAAACCATGCCTCTTGCCTAGAGGACCCACGAGCTGCATTGAACCTGACATGGTTTTAGCTGCTTCTGGAAGTCCTGCTATATCGAATATTACATGACCTTTTTTGTTTGTTGAGCTTGCTATCCAAAAAAATAAATACACAGCTGGATATCTGGGTTGCTCTCGTGTCTTTAGCTGGATGCCAAGAACATCCTTGAGGGAAAAAATGAGCAAGGTTTAAAATACACATGAAAGACAGAAAAAACAACCCAAAAAAGATTTGTGGAGAACACCCAAGACTCCAAACATGAGGAGGCTTATACGACCTCTAAAAAGATGTCCTCAGCTGGCAATGATCAGCATCAATATTTTAAAAGTCAGTCTTGCTAAATGCCAATGCCAATCACTTTATGAGACCATTTAACACCGCTGACTCCCTGTGGTGCACCTCCCAGAGGCTTCCAACTCCACTGACTCAAGGGCCTCAAGTAAAGTCATCACAAGATAAACTGCCAACCCTTTTGTGCATCATCCTGAATTCCCAGTATTTCTCCTGGGTGGCTCTTTTTTTCAGATTTCCTCTATCCCCAAGCTTCGTATCTCAGTTATCTCCCTCTCTTTATTTTTCTCTCTTCCAGAGTACATGCTTCCACCTATACAGATACACCTGCTGATAAACACATCACTATGAACACATCTATGAAAAACTTAACTGGAGTAAATACAAATATACTAGTTGCTTTCTAACTGAGCCTTTATCTTTTATACAGGAAATCTGTAGGAAGCCAACTTTCAAAGCTCCCACAAAAATGAAAGGCTTGTAGGAACAAAAACAGAACCTTATGTTATTTAGACCACTCCTGATTTCAACTTCTAGTTTTTTCCTTCAAATGAAACCTGACCATTTGAAATTTCAGTCCTTGCCAGCTCTAGTACCTTTCTTTATTTCATGATCTGTTTCTTCTGCTACAATTTAGCAGCAGCAGCTTGTACTCCCCAAAATAAACATTGAATTCTAAACCTGTCAAAGTGATGCCACCCACAGCTTATAGTGCATTTACACATCAGAAGTCCCTGTACACAGTATGAACCACCAAACTTCAGCCCACTAAACCATGCAGTAAATCGTCTCCAGAGGGCTTGCTAATCCTGCATCATACCTCCCATCCTTCAATGTGGGACTGCAACTGTTCAAGGGCTTCCAGTTTCTCCATCTGTCGCTTGGTCTCGTTGATATTTGTGCAGACCGTCTTCATTGCCTGCAATGCATTCTGGACAGCTGGGTGATCAGGATGCTTAGAGGGAGTCCTCTTAGCCAATTCCTTCAGAAAAAAATAAAAAATAAAAAAATTAGAAGTTGCATGTGGAAAGCAAACAGCATGAAAGTGCAGTCCTGCAGGAAAATGACAATAATGCAGCAGAATTAAAGAAAATTTGTGGGTACGTTACTGTAGATACTGTTCTCTGCTCTTCATGTGTACAGGGTTGCTGCTTTATATGAATGCTGCTAAATAAGTTAAGGAATTACTTACATTAAATGTATCAGATTAAAAGAGTTCAAGCCACAGATGTTTTGCTGTATCACATACATTTGCTTCTAACATGACCCGAGGCCAAATAAATTAAAATAAATTATTACATAAAAACCACACTGTCCACATCACACATGCACTGGCCTGTGGACCTAGACATGGTCTTCATCCTATACCATTCCCAGTGATACACATCTAACGTTTCACTGAAGCTGCACTGGGCCCCATCACAATCTGATGAAGACTGCCCATAGCAAGTCTCGTTAAGAACAACCAGAGCTATGGAAGTTGGGTTTTGTGTGAGGAATGGCCTTACAGGAACACCGCTAGGCTGTATATGCTGTACACAGTACTTACACAGACAGTCAGGTGTAGACTAATCCTGAAGGTGAAGCTTCAGGACCTAGGTTGTTTAAATCTATAAACAGCAAAAAATGCTACCAGATCCACCTCATACCAGAAGGGCCCTCATGACAAGCCTCTTTCCCTTGAATACGGCGGGATCCCAACATGACGCCACCCCTAACCTAGACTCCTCAGAGTACAGGTGTCCTCTGAGGGGAGGGGAGGAGCTGCCTCCGGCCCGGCACTGCCGGTCCCACTCACAGCTCTGCCCCATGAGGGTCAGCAGCAGCCTGCCCTGGCAGCCAAGAGGGCAAACAACATTTTGGGGTGTGTTAAACACAGCACGGCCAGCAAGGGAGCTTTTCCCACCACAATTCCTGTCAGTGGCCTTGCTTCAATATTGTGTGCAGTTCTGGGCTCGATGGTATAAAAGGATGTTAAGGTGCTTGAAAAGCACTCAGATCAGGGTAACAGAGCTGGAAGGCATGCCCTATAAGAGAGCCTGAGGGCACCTGGGTTGTCTAACCTGAAGAAAAGAAACTGAGAGGTGAGCTCGCTGCTCTCTGCAACTTCCTGAGGAGGGGAAGCGGAGAGGTGCTGGTCTCTGCTCCCTGGTCACCACAGGACACGTGGAAATGGCACAAAGCTGTGCCTGGGGAGGCTCAGACTGGATATTAAGAAGAATTTCTTTACCATTAGGGTATAACATACTTGGGTTTTTGGTCAGCCCTGAAGAGGTCAGGCAGTTGGATTATATGATCTTTGAAGACCCCTTCCAACTGAACTATTCTATTCTATTTTATTCTATCCTAAACATGCTTAAGAAAGGGCATGCCCCTTCCCCCAGTCGTGTTGAGGAAGGGAGTTAGGGAGCTGCTGGGTGGACAGCCAGAAGCCAGCCAAGGTCAATAACCACACTCAGGTAAGTGCCTATAGCTCTGGGTAGTCAGTCTGCATGTCCAGAAATCCCAGTGAAAGTCACTAGCTACAGGTGTCCCATGTTTGTTTGTTTGTTTGTTTTGTGTGTGTGTGTGTGAGGGATGTACAACGCTCATTTTATCAAGAAGAAAAGGAACACAAGACTAAATTGTCCAAGAGCAAGCCACATGCAGAACCAAGACTTTTTAGCGCTCAGTGCTTTTACCTCCAAGACAGGCACATGGCAAGTGGGGAGGGCTTTCCAAAAGGCAAACATGATGGCATGAGAAAGAGAGGTGCCAAGAGAACAGCAGGAGTTTAGCAAGGACTCCTCCTCACCTCTAGGAGGCTGTGGCATGTGTTTTGACTGGAGAGAGTAACAGAGAGATGAACAGCTTGTCTGCTCCCAAGGAGTTCATATGAGACTGCTTCACTTGACTCAACATGCAATATCCCATAAACACTGCCCACTGAGGAACAACAAGATTAAAACTTGGGACCTGACAACATTTACCAGAGTTTGGCAAAAGGGGCAACCACTGTCAACTCACAATTAATCATTTTTTCAGACCAATGCTATTTTATAGTCATCCACAATTGGATAAAAATGCATTAACAAAACCTTAACTAAGGCTGATAGTTCCCTCTTGATACATAATACCATGTTTAACACCCACATTTTTACATTGCCTGGAATATTTCTCTTTCTCCCTACGTTATGTTTTGCCTCAACATGTTATTTGGTTGTTTTCAAGTCCCATGACTAAATGGCAAACTGCTGCTGAATTGCATCATTTTTCATGAGAGAGAAAAAAAGAGTTTGAAATGGTGCCTGCACAGCAGTGTGGTCTGAACAGAGCTGAAATGCCTCAGCCCAGAGCTCCCACAGCTAAGGACAAAGACAGCCAAACTGTTCCAGGTGGTATTCATCCAAGATTAGAGATTACAATCCCCAAATGTTTGTCATGGGCTCCGACAAGGTTTATTCTGTGGTCCGATTTGTCTTTGACTTCTCCACGTTGGCATGTCAACCTAAGCAAGCATCTCCTCACCACGCTGTTTTTTGCCATGTTGACATTCAAGATCTTTGTGTCATGCTGTCTTGCTTGACACTGACATACTCTGATTGCAGGTATGATCCTGAGTACAGCTGGGGCTTGCCTCCCCTGAGTTGGTAGCACAACTGTAATAAAAGCTCTGCTCCTAAACTGGCTTCTGTCCTCACATGCCCTCTAGATCAACTTACCTGGCGCTTCTAGGGTGAAGGTATGTAGCCTGTGAGACAGCAGAGGGATGTGAGCTGAAGCTCAAGTCCTGCTGAAGCTTGCATTACCTTGTAGTAACTCCAATAGCTGCTAATCCAACCACTTAGCTAATCCAGACAGTGTGCTGCTAAATCACGGATCTTTCTCTGTCCTAGTGTTGATTCATACATCAGCTCTACAAAGTTCTCCAGACAGAAGTCTCTTTTAGTGCGTGACAGGTTTGTGCATACCTGGCTGTACTTTTCTACTAGCAGGAATGTCTGCAGAATAAATCACTGGACCGTGAGGTGCAGAATATTGTCTATATTAACTTAGTTTGCAGAACAACCTAAACTCAAGTCTGCACCTTGAGATGAAACTATTCAGCTACTGAGACACCTGTAAGTAACACAAAAGACAGGTCTCCTGAGAATCCAGACACAACAATGGGAGGTACTCTCATTCCTACCCAGACAGATCCTGGAGACAGAAAGGTCCAAATGAATGGGGGGTATGTCCGTGTTTGTCCAGTAAAATGCGACTATTTAATTCATTGGATAGACTTGACATTTTGAGAACTTATTCACAGCTGCAATTTCTCCTTCCTCAAAATTACTGACAGTGATTGACAATTGGTGAAGGACGATGGAGGAGATGGGTTACATGCTGACAACCAGGAATCCCACTAAGAGAGGAGTTAATGATTGTAACTCTTGGATGATTTACAAAGTAACACATGCAGAAGAAAGGGAAGCTGCCTGCTACAACTGTCAGTCACTATCACAAATGTAATTCCCTGGGGAATTTCTCACCCCACTTTTGTTCAAAGTGAGGCCAGAGCAAGTAAGGAGAAGAGAGGGCTTGCACCTTGGTGACACCAGCTTCTGTTTCCAAAACAGAGAACAACTTTTGCTACATGACTCTCATGAAAATCTTTGCTTGTAAGCAAAGAGAGAGAGCTTGTGGCACACATCCATCTCCCTGGCTCCAGCAGCACAGTAGCCTGCTTTGATGCCCCAGACAACACCTCCTGTTGTGTCCTCATACTCTGCAGAACACCCCCCAGCTGCTCTGTGCCTCCTCATGCCTGAAAGCCAGGAAGATATGGGAGCAAGTGTCTACTTTCTGACCCCCAGCATTTTATGCAGTGGCTGCTGTTGTGAGGAAAATTAAGCTCTTTGACACTCATGAGTCTTTCCTCATTCTCCCTTTCCCCTATACCTTCCCCCTCCAGCCTCCCGACTTTGGGTAATGCTGTCTTGTCAAAGAAGGAAGGGCAGAAAGTGGCACCACAGCACCTTCCCCACCCCTACTAGCTGCCTGCAGCGCTGACCAAGAAGCATGAGAGGACGCTGGAAAAGGCAGGGAGAGGAGTGCTGGCTGGGCACTCGTCTGCCTCAACAGCAGCAGCAGCTGAAACAGTCGGAGCAGTGGCACTCCGTTGGGGCAGGTGTCTCGCTTGTCCCACCGCTACTCAGTCCTAAGCTGGGCAAGGAAGAGACCTGCTGCTCTGCCACTGACAGCCCCTGAAAGAGCAGAGCCCGGCACTTCTGAAACACAACCAGGGAGCTCTGGGTGCTTATTTAGTCTAGTGACAGATTTATGATGTGTAAACTATGAGAGCATTTGCCAACATGTTGAAAGGCAGCTGAGAGAGAGACCAGATGGCAAACCTTGGGTATGATGGCCCTGTCTTCCATACAGCTCGTCTATACAGCTGTCTGGAAGGACTTTACGTATTGCAACTTGTGCACCACAAGGCCTAGGACATGAGGTTGCCACCACTTGCAGAAATCTATTCCTTGCAAAGAGTGTCTTAAACTAATTCATAAAACATCTACCTTCTAGCTACAAAGTTGTTAATCCTTCAGACTAACTAGCAGTTGAGAACAGAAAAGCTGGTATTTTTCACAGCCTTTCTAATCTTCAGTGCTATCCTCTGACTTCTCTGTCTTGAAAAAAAAAAAGTTGCAAACATATTCTGTATTTTAAGCTTGAAAAAAAGACTGTTCTTTAATAAACACAGATCAAAATGGGAACTGTCTCCTCTCAGCACAGCATTTTCTTTTTATTTCACAGCTTTTTCATAGCTGCCAAGTTTGAAGTTGTGCCACTCACAGCACCTATACACAGAGCCTGACTGCTTTTATGAGTGGAGTAACAGCACTCAGACATCCACAGCCAGCTGTAGTGTCCCTCTAAACAGCATGCAGAAAGGAAGGACAGGTAATCTACCTATCTACCCAAATCTACCCTATTTTCATTTAAAACTTTAGTCCTATCACCATAGCCCTACATAGAGGGCTCCTCATCTTTCCTGTAGGCCCCCTTTAAGTTCTGGAAAGCTTTTATAAGGTTTCCCTGAAGTCTGCTGTTCTCCAGACTGAACTTCCCAAGGTCTCTCAGCCTCTCTTCACAGCAGAGGTGCTCCAGCCCCCTGATCACCCTTGTGGCCCTCCTCTGGACCCACTCCAACAGCTCTACACGTCTTTATACTGGGGGCTCCAGACCTGAATGCAGCACTGCCCGTGGGATTTCATGAGAGCAGAGGGGGAGAATCATCTCCCTTGACCTGAAAGTTTCCAGGAGGATCTGCTGAAGGATCTTGCCAAGCACAGAGGTGAGAATGACTGAGCTGTAGTTCCCCATGTCTTCTTTTCTTCCCTTTTTAAAAATTGGGGTGGTGTTTCCTCTTTTCCAGGAAGTGTGAACTTCAGACTGCCATGACTTCCCAAATGTGACAGATAGTGTCTTAGAAAGTTCATCTACCAGTACCCTCAGGACCTTTGGATGCATCTCATCAGGACCAATGAACTTGTGCACCTTCAGGTTCCTTAAATGCTCTTGCAGCTGATCTCCTCCTTCATTTTCCCAGCCCTGCCCTTGCCTTCTGCATTTGGGTGATGTGGTTAGAGCACCTGCAGGTAAAGGCTGAAGCAAAAAAGTCATTGAGTAGCTCAGCCTTCTCCATATCCTGGGTAACCACATCTCCTGTTTCCTTCAGGAGGGGACTCACAGTTTTCCTAATCTTCCTTGTATCACTGACATCGTTGTAGGAACCCTTCTTGTTGCCCTTGATTTATTAGACAGTGTCTTTGTATTCCTCTCAGGTTACCTGTCCCTGCTTCCATCCTGTGTTTCTTTTTTTGTGTCTGAGTTTGGCCAGGAGCTCCTTGTTCATCCATGCAGGCATCCTTGCACTTTTGCATGATATCCTCTCTGTATGGATGCATCGCTCTTCAGCTTGGAGGAGGTGAGCCTTGAGTACTAACCAGCTTACTTCACCCCTATGTGTAGATGAACCTATGCAACAATTTCACATGCTTCCACATGACCAGGTTTGGATCCCTGGATAACAAATTGCACTTGGAAACTGATTCACAAAGGTGAAATTGGAAGCTACAATTTGTCAACTTATCCTCGGAAGAAACAGTGTAGATAGAAGTAACAGATACATAGGTAAAGCTCTTGCTTTTGGATTCTATGAGACTATTTGGCTTCTTAGTTCCATCCAGAAAGTCTAACAATCAGGAAATAACTATGAAGGAAAAGGCCCTGCTAGAGACTTAAATGCTGCCTTACTTCTATTAACTGCACCAGAGAGAGAGGGAGAACTCTACAAAGAAATGCCAATCTCCAATTATGCAATGTAGTGAAAGGATTTCCAACTGAAGCATTTCAGTATCAGATACAGCTTTAAATAGCTGAAGGCTAAAACAGTTCCAAACATGACAGAATCTAAATATAAAAGCTAAATCACATAAGAAATAAGACACATCAGCTGTTCGTGCATTTGTCATTTTACTAATTGTGCTTGATGCCTCAAAAAAGAAACAAAAAAACTCTGAGGACAGACCTTAGCAACAAGAACATTGCACAGGAAGATGCAAAAAGGTAGCAGGGGGATGCTGAGCGAACAATGCAGGCAGGCAGAGGAAACTAGAGGTTTTTCAAATGTAAACACACTTTTAATACTTCCTAGCAGAAAGGATGTTATTCTGCTTAACTGATCTTTTTTTTTTTAAAAAAAAAGAAGCCTGTGTCATCCTTTCACATGTCCTCCCTGTCACACAAAGATGATTATGTGCTTAAAAATGACACCTGAACATGTTTTGCAGTCAAAATTTAATTTCTGTAAGTCTCTATATTTTAAAAAAACTCTATCTTCATACTTTTGAAGACACTCACACACGGCTTTAACATGAATTCTGTGCAGTGACTTAACACTGCAAATCATTGCTCACCAGGCTGTGTCACTCTGCACTACAAACCAGTACATGCATAAAACATGGTTTCAGAGATACATCCGTTGTTAATTCAGTGAACACCTCAGGATTACAGAGATAACAAAGACACTATATTCCTTATCAATTCAAAAAGTCATGGTAATAAGCAGTTCAGTTCCAAACCGTGGGTAAAAAAAACATCACCACCACCAAAAACCACAACATGCATAAGAACACATTAACACCTTGCTGCAAAGATCAATGTAGCTAGAATTTTTGTATTTGTGTCTTTCAGTTTACATGAATTAAAATGAATTTTGTACTTTAACCAACCAGAAAATAGATGCTACACCATGCTCTGCCTACCCATCAATCACAGCAGTTTTTATCCTGTGTGTTTTTTAAATTTATAATTTATGTCACTGCCTCTGCAAGGTAAAGACTAGACAGCAATAAATCACTAAAACTGATTACATTAGATGTGCCATCAAATCTTCAACATACGCTTAAAAATTAAAGTGAAACAAAAAGATGTTTTATATATATTAGCAGTTATTTGTGATTATACATAAAAAGCACTGAAGACAGAGTATGATTTATAAATTGGCAGTATTCCTTACAACTCTGTACGGTGTATATATAATTTTTAATGCTGTAACATTATGCTATGAAGACTTGGATTTTAACCAGGCAATATTATGAATCTAAGAGCAACATCACTCTTCTGAGGATTGACGGGGGAGCAAAGCCCTGAAGGTTAAACGTACTCAATTAGGGCTAATTAGAAGGTTTTGTTCCTTAAACATCGCTGAGAGGAATGCAGAGGAAGAAGAGGGGAGTGAAGGAGTTTTCTTCATTCTGTTCTGTGTCCCCAGCACTGGCTTCCCATCTCTGCCTTTCACTGCATTTGTTCAGACCTGTGTACACCTCACTGCTGGGCTCTCCCCTACAAGAGGGCTCTGAGCCTGGACACTCAGCTTTCTCCTCCAGGTTTTCCTTTTCCTCTTAGGGCCAATGTGTCTTCTGTCACATGAAGCAATACATAATAACTGCCCTAAATCCTCCACAGAGTTGCATGTATTATGAGATATTTTTAAAGTATCAGAAGTGTAATGTGCATTTCTGGCTGGAGACTTAGCAATTCCTTAAGAGAACAGACATCAACTAAGAAACAAGCTCTGTGACATGCACTAGGCTATCAGGAGCCTGTAGGGGTGCAGCCATCATGTGCTTCACATTCCTCGCATGTTGGGAGGAAGGAGACAGAAATGACTGTTCCTAATCCCTACCCCCAGTGGTGTGATTAACTCATGATCACTCTTCCCCTAGGGTTTTCTTCTTGCTGACATAAACGCTCTTTATTAGGGGGAAAAGGCTATTTCTGTTCAGAGATTGGTTTACACAACAGCTGCTTCTACTCCTAAGACGTATAGTTACTGCTAATTAATACAGAGTCATACAATTATTATCAGCGAGACAGAGCTGCCTTAATCCAAGACGTTCTGCTAGAAATATTTACTCAGCAAGCTCTGCAGTGTACACATCCGCAATGGAGTTTTAAGTCGCTCGCACCGTATATGCTCTCAAGTTCTGTCCATCTGTTTGTCTTTTCTGCTTACCAAATTGTAATGCCCATCACAGCAAGTACAGCTCCATTTCGTTCAAGCCTACTCAAAGGCTCTTTTCTGGCCTTTAAGGAAAATTTATAATGCATCTCATTGCTAACAGACAAACATTCAGAGCTCCAACACACCCAAACAGACTTCAAATTCTCTGCTGAAGTGTGACAGCAAGGGAAAGAAGTGGGAGATGGATACATTAGGGAGGGCTTGGACTGGGGATAAAACTAATTTACTGACCAACAAGTTTGTGCTAATTCTCTTCTCAGGCTGCCTGGAGCAGACAAAAACTGTACTAGGGAAAAAATATTATCATTTCTTCTCTGATTGCACAGGGATTGTGAAACACCATGGCGAGGTCTGAGTCCCATGCTTCAAACCAAAGACAAGGCTTGCAAACTGACTTCCAAGGAAGGCAACCAAAATTTGAAAACTGTTTAGTCAGATGCTCCAAAGTTGCTGTGTTTGATGCACAAAAAAAGAAACTGCAAAAAAAAAAAAAAATTGAGCTTTATCAATCACCATCACCTGAATGATCATTTTGTCTCCTTAATTTTTTGGTTAAAAAAATTAAAAAGTTTGGTCAGAGGATGTGAAAACGTAAGATCAATTACAAGATGCCATACTTTACATTGGAAATAACTTATAAGATTTGTTTAAGTTGTATCTGCACTTAGAGATATTCCAGTATGCTATTCCTAATTAAGTAACCCAGATCAATTTCATGTGAGATCCTATTATTCTGGAATAACAACACTCACATATTGAATTAATCAAAAATAGTTATCACATTTTAAAAGTGCCTTTCCCTATTATTTATGGCTGGCTTTCAAACATATAAGTCTGAGTTACTACATTCACATTATCTTAATCAAACCTAACTACTTAGCAATCCTAAATGATTATACTATAACAAGGTCATTTCAAAGTTATCAGAAAATCTGGATGTTCACAAATTCTTATTAAAAACACAAATAGAAAAGTAGGATAACATGATGATTTTTCTAATCAGCTGTAATACATAGTATCTGTTTGCCCTGGGAATTAGATAAAATAAGATCCAATTCCCATGAATACAAAACTGCTATTTCAGGAGCAATAACTGCAGTTCAGTGGCAAGGGGAGAACAAATGCTTAATTTGAGGGTTGTGTTATTTTTGAATCTTTTTTTTTTTTTTTTTTGATTGGTGAGTTGCATTTTCCTGGTCAGCACTAACAGAAACCAGCTTATCTTAGCTTTCTTCATGTCTGAAACAGTCATGTCCACGGTGGTAATTTTGTGCCAGCAAGCATCAGACAAGTCTCAAATGGGACACAGTTCATTGACCATGAGCTCACTAGTTTGAGAATCAGCATCAGTTAGATGTTCTAATGATCACAGATATTGCTGGAGCTGAATACCCCCTAGTAATGGCATAACCTCACTAACTGAGGCAGATTTGTTGCTTAACAGAAACTAAACTCCCTTCAGCTTTTACTTGAAATTTTTATGTCCTGCCCAGGAAATTATAAGTAGCAAACTGTGTGATTTATATCAGCCTGTATACATAAAGAAATCTCTAGAAAAATGGAATGCAACATTACAAGACCCATTATTGCAGCTCTCCCTGTTCACTCCCTTTGTAGCTCTTTGCTCTACGCATGTGTGGGGTTCTGAGAGAACAGTAACAGATCCAAACACCCGTGCCCCCATCCCACAAGGCAGGCACAGTGTAGGCATCAAAGGCACAATTAACTTCATTCTACCCTATTGTGGCTGCAAGCGAAGAGACGCTGCTTAGTCTTAGCCTTCCTGGTGGTATTTTTGGCTTTCAAATAAATGAGGTTTGTGCTTGCTGGCTTCTTGACATACACAACTGTGTACATGTGAGAAAGTAAAAACCACACACCTTATTTCCATAGGCCAATATTTGTTCCCCAGAGCACAACGCCTTCAGTTACCATTGTACTTGGAAAGACCACAGTTCAGAGAAACTTATTTTAGGCTTTTGATCACTCCCTCTTTGCAAAGCAAACTCTTAAAGAAGAGCAAGCAAGACCGTTTCATTCATAGTTCTTCCAATCACTGACACAGAACCTCATACTTTCTGAAAAATTTGTCCTATAATGGTAGAGGAACAGGAAAGTTTAAGTTGAAGAATACCGAAGAGTCACTGCATCGAAAATACTACTACCCTGTAATCAGAAGTGTGCAACTCCTCTGGCATTTGAGTGACAGAGCATCTCTCACTCATTTCTGAGTAAAATCCCTGAAATTTCAGGATTTTTTGTAATATTGGCAGTTTCTGACATTCTAATATTTTGATGGGCTTTTAAAACAGAATAGAGATTTTGATTTGCAAGTCAAACTTCTGTCTGTAGCTAAGATGTCAGATTATTCAAACTGATAGAGATCTACAACTCAATTACATTTTCCAAAAAAGCTTAGAAATTAAGCAAGTCTAATTAGCAACAGGTGATTCGGCAACAGGTGGTCAGAAACAGTGCAGAAAACCACATTGGATTCAGCTTATCAAAAAGGTCACAGAGCAGAATAAGAGAAACACAGCACGTTAACACTGATATTCTGGTTCAAAAAGATTGAGAAGTACTGAGATAAAACTGCTCAAAGATCACTGAAGATGAACATAGCAAAGGTACAGCAGATTTTGACCATTCTGGCTCTATGAAGATGTCTCCAGCATGGAACCAGTAACGAGGTGAAGGAACCTGGCCCGCAGGCTCTGTACCTAATGATTCCCTTCATGCAAAGGGTAACTGTGACAGGAAATCTGCAGGAAGTTAACGCTTCATCTTTCAGTAGCAGCACAAACGTAGAGAACGGTTCAAAAGTAAAAATACAGGCACTGGTTCCTCTGACTGAAGATTCTTAGAAAATAAGAAAGGGATCTCTGCAAAGAACCAAGACAATCTTATATTTTCACATCTTTAACATGCTGGTAGATAGCAATCAGTGAACACACCTCATATTGAAAATGAGAAAACACTACCAAAATATTAGGTCAGGAATGCACATCTCAAGGTCTGCACATCCCCCCTTCCAGTCACCATATCAGATGCTGCAGGAGCTCTCTTTTTGTGCAAATCAATGTTGCTCACAGTCATCAAACAGACCCACAAACTGAACAGCTACCAAATTCTCTCCATAATAACCCCACATAAACAAATACACTGGACTTAAACTGAGGCATCATTACATTTTCCATTATCCCTATATAACCAGGCTTCTCTGAAGATAAGAACTGAACTGTGTTCAGTTTTGGGCCCCTCGCTACAAGGACATCAAGGTGCTTGAGCGGGTGCAGAGAAGGGCGACAAAGCTGGTGAGGGGCCTGGAGAACAAGTCCTACGAGGAGCGGCTGAGGGAGCTGGGCTTGTTCAGCCTGGAGAAGAGGAGGCTCAGGGGCGACCTTATCGTTCTCTATAGGTACCTCAAGGGAGGCTGTAGCGAGGTGGGGGTTGGCCTGTTCTCCCACATGCCTGGTGACAGGACGAGGGGGAATGGGCTTAAGTTGAGCCAGGGGAGTTTTAGGTTGGATGTTAGGAAGAACTTCTTTACCGAAAGGGTTGTTGGACATTGGAACAGGCTGCCCAGGGAAGTGGTGGAGTCACCATCCCTGGAAGTCTTCAAAAGACGCTTAGATGTAGAGCTTAGGGATATGGTTTAGTGGGGACTGCTAGCGTTAGGTCAGAGGTTGGACTCGATGATCTTGAGGTCTCTTCCAACCTAGAAATTCTGTGATTCTGTGATTCTGTGATAAATCAGAGCTGGAGCCACTCATGTGCTGCCTTGATCTAGACACCTTTGCCTCATCTTGACTATTATTAGTACTCTGAGAGAAATGCCTGCAGCAGTCCCTCACATCAGCTTCTCCCATGTGCCTAATAGCAGGGGAAAGGAAACAAAGAAACCACGTCCAGTCATTTAAAACTGTAAGAGCAATCTGCACTCCAGTGGATTGACTGGACTGATAAACTGTCCATATACACGTAAATCTCAGTAACAGGTCCACAAGACATGGTACATGAACACCTACTGTAAGATGGGTTTGTGCTGTATAGACCAAAAAAATGATTCCAACCTGTATGAAGGACATATTTTGAAAATCTACCTCTTGAAAGCTCCAATTGGATAGAGGGAAATAATTTAAATATTAAGAAGGTGAAACAGAACTCTAATAAAGGGAAATACATCACTATTGAACTAACCAACTTGTACCTATGAAAGCCCTTATTCAATCTGAATTTACAAGCACAGCACCGCAATAATTTTACACTACATACACTTGATTCACATGGTCAGCCTGTGACTAAGAACACTAACTCATCACAGAATTGTTTTCTTCCACAATTAAGGGACCTTTCTTCTGAGATAAAAGGTAGCTGCTTCTTGTATTTTTTTATTACTTAACTTTATCTTAGTAAATATAATGTCACTCTAAGAATGACACCCCTGAAAATTCATGGCTTTTAGCCAAAGAGTAGCTGCAAGGCCAATGATGTTGCAAGCTCTCCCAGAAACCACTTTCTCCTTTTCCTTCTCCCCACCAGGCGTGTGACCCAGCCCTGACCTGGAGGATGAGAGGCAAGTTAGTTCTCTGTAGGTCTCTCATTCTTCAACTCCTACACTAAGACTGCTAGCAAGGGGGCCAGTTAGTGCCAATTGCAGTAGTCATTTCTGCAATGCCACCTGTCCATTGGGAACTTGTCTGAGACAACCAAACAGGTTTCAAACAAGCCTCCAAACAGCTGTCAGATGATAAAGAACTTTGATCATTACTGACCTGAAAACACTCAAACTAGAGACCTAGTGATGAAAGATGTCTCCTGTTTCCAGTCCCCACAGCCGTAGAGTTCCTCAGAATACTGATACAATTCTGTTTGAACACAGCTTTTCAGGAAGTGGTTAAAACAGCACTCAAGTCTTAACAAACATCAGAAGAGATCTGAAGTCAAAAGACATTAGCTAGACAGTAAGTCACCCTGTCTGGTCTACTCACACCATTACAACTTTAACAGCCTGGCAGCATCAGTCAGCTTTTTGACTGTACCCACAAAAAGCCATGTTCTGCAAAGAGCATCCAGCTTTTGGAAGTACGTGCCAGGCAGGTAGAAGTGACAGCAAAATCCATGGCTAAAAAGTTGCAAAAATCACTCCAACAGTAAAACAACGAGCTAGAGAAATTCTTTTGTTGGTTTTACCTTAAGCAGAAGTGGATACTTGCAAATTCGCTGAATCGGCGTCAGCAGATAACCCTCCAGTGGAATGTCTGTTGTCTTTCTGCCTCCCAAAAGCATGCAACTCTATAATCAAAAAAAGGAAACAAATGTTAACCCAGACACAACACTTTCACATGCTCTTTGACATGATTTTCTGTTTCTATAATACATACATACTATGGTCACAAAGAACTTTGCCATCCTAAGATAAAGGAAATGAGACTTCATTCACCACTGAAATATGGCCATCAAGTTAAGCCTGATTCTCTGCGAATCAGCAAAATAAATATCTCTGTGGATAACAGTGGCTGTATAGAAAGGTCTCTTCTCAAAGGAATACTAAACAGCTGGTGACTCAGAAAAAAAGTGTCATAATACCATGACAATCAGCAAAACCTAGATGCACCATTACCTAAAGGAATCCAACCTACCCCCACAATCAACACGGCCATTTGTCTTCATGCACTATGCAAAGTTTGCACTATTGGTCCAGAAAACTCAAAGGCTAAAATAAAACATACTAAGTAGGAGTCATGTAGTTAACTCTTGGCCAGTCTCTGCATCTGAAGGAAATCAAATATAGCTCTGAAATAAGTGAGTCATCTGCATCACATCCACCAGTTCTCTGGCAAAACATTATGTCTAAACCCAGCTGGACAAACAGCATGGGCTAAACACTGCAAATGTAGCTCTGAACCAGCCACAGCGCATGATGCTGCTTGCCCATCAAAGAAGTTACAGGACTTGCGGGCAAAGCCGCTACATGGAAAGGAGAACGCTGATGCAACAGACGATTAAATTTAAGGAAACCAGATTTCAGTAATTCTACTGCTCAAAAAAAAAAAATCCACTGTTTCAACATTAACTATTCTTGTAGCCCTGTGCTTTCCAGACAAAGGTGAAGGGCATTTCTGTACCCAGGACAGTGACTACTCTTCCAGCATTGCTTGAATATAGCAAGAAAGGTGACAATATAAAACCTTAAGAAATATTGGACCAATACACAAAAGAAACAGAAATCCAAACAGCTTTTAGGTTAAGAAACAGATGCAGCAACCGATCAACCCTCGCAATACTCATATAAGTTCTCACACCTTTGGGGGGGCATTCTGGGGAAATCATTTCACAGACAAATTTGTGCACACTACAAGAGATGTTTAATTCCTTAGTAGATTATGGAAATTCTCAGGGCTGCCGTGGAAGGGGAATTTAAGAACTGAGTATGGCATAGGAGAACCTACAGTCCCTCACCTGTCTTTATTTCTTCACAATAATCTGTAATCTCTGTGATAAACAATCACAGACCTATTGTAAGCTTTTTATGCATTTCCCTGAAGATGCTGGTATTGCATGCTGCCAGAGGTAGGCAGTTGACTCAGATTTCAAATCCATCTGAGAGAACCTAATCCTACATTTCTATGTTTGGCCATGAATCTGGACAACTTTGCTCCAAAAATCATCCCAGTTGCAAACCTGCCCTGTCAACAGAAGCTGAAGTTTAAATCAATTTCAGCCAAGATGTGCTTGCTTTGGGGCATCACTGATGACATTTTCCCCTGTGAAATGTGTGCTATGGCTCAGACACACTCTAATATAGTGGGTTTTTGGCTGTAGTTCAATAATTCTCTTCTTCAAGAAGTGTTCAAAGACATGCTACATAAATCTCATTACTCCTAAGTGGTACTTTTACAGACAGTTGTCTGTAAAATAACCCTTCCCCAGGGCTATTCTAGATCTGTGGCGTTGGCTACCAGCTCACAATGCTCCCTGTCCAATTTTCCAAGTCTCGGGTGATTCAGTCCTTCCCGTCTCTCCTTTCAGCCCTCCCTCTAGCTTTGGGCTCAAAACTGCCCTTTAACACTTACTGATTTTTCAAACACATTCCCACATTCTGCATTTCAGCAGCTACGAGGGGGCAATCGGGCCAAATCCATACTCACAAGCAAAGCTTTGTATTTTAATGCAGCTTTCTCTGCATGGTGGCATTATAGCATCGACTTTAGGAGGGAGTGGATAGGAGACTGAAGGCCTGGAAGAAATTACAACAGCCACAACAAAGAAAATACTTCTGCATAACCTCTCCTCCCATAGTTACTGTTATTTTAAAATTCTCTTGGATTCAGGTGCTGCTGCAAGCCACAGCAGACAGTGTGACATCTTTAATGTGCTTCATAATTAGTTTGCCAGCTGCTGCCAGCAACAGAGACAGGAGGTTTTCGCCAATCCAGTGGAAATGCAGAGAACACTCTGGATGCTGGGAAGGATGGTGTTTATATTCACCTTCATTGCTCCTCTTTCTCGTTATTTTTCCTCAACAGAAGCATCCAGAGGAGTCCATGGACAGGAATGGCTCATTTGAAGACTCAAACTAATGGTTTAATGGTGTTCATTAAACTCAGATGTGATAAAGAGATTCCAAATACCCAATAGCAATCATGTTCCTGCCCCTCCCTCCAAGGCCTATATTTTGTGGCTAATATAATGTTCTGCTTGTGACAGGCATTTATGCAGAAGTTTTCTTCTGCTGTACTGTATTAGGAAAGAGAAAGCTTTCAGCAGAAAGGAAAAAAACAAGAGCAGAAAGAAGAGCAGACAGGGTCCATTGCAAAGATAGCCTTTATCTTCACAGCATTCACTAAGACAGTAACCTAGCATGCTGAATTGGTCCCTCATCTACACACCATCCCCATTCCAAATGCCTTCCATCCATGGGTAGGAAAACGAGACATCTAAAATCAAGGAGACTTGGGGTGGATGTTGGGAAGAGAAATAAGGAAAGAATAAAAAAAAAAAAAAAAAAAAGAAATAAGAAACCTCAGTGTCGTGGTTTAACCTGGTCGGCAGCTAAACACCACACAGCCTCCCCCCTCCCTCTCTGGGACGGGGGAGAGAAATGGAAAGTGAAGCCCGTGAGTTGAGATAAAGACAGTTTAATAAGACAGGAAAATACTAATATTATATAAATATATAAAATAATAATACCAGCTACTAGGAAGAAAATTAACTCTGTTCTAACTGAAACCAGGACACTCAGACAGAAGGCGCTGTCTGGAGGTCGTTTCTCCTCCCAGCCCAGCCTCCAAAGAAGGCTGTAGGCCACACTCCCTTCCCAACACAGATACTAACACATCATGGGTTGGATGAGGAATTGGGTCATTTTTGAAACAAGCAGCAATGACACCACCAGAAGAATTCATCCAGCCTACGTTTCTTGCCCACAACTGAGCTCCCAGGGAAAACAGTGTCAGAAGTGGGCCACATGTTTCTGGTAGGTCTGCAGATGGCAAATTGGTCAGAGAATTGAGAAGGGAACCAGATCCTCTGGGAGCTAGTCACAGCCCCACTGATGACTTATTGCATTAGTCCTTTCACAATCTTTACTCAACTTTTCTGTTGATTCTTTTAAAAAAAACATTCCCTGTTTCTAATGGAATTACTCATACCATAGCTGTGCTTAGTTCTGTACTTGAACTTACCAATGATTTCAATACCCAACCTTCTTGAGTGCTTCATAGCTGGAATGAATAATGTCTGCAAAATGCTTCGCATTCCTGGGATACTAAGGGGGTATTATGAGTACAGTACAAAGTCAGATCAGTAAGTCAAGAGTGCTAGAGAAGGTGCTTACCAAGAGGAATGCTCTCACTGTTGGGATCTTGTTCAATTCCATTAGCAGTCTGAGTGCTTTCTCATGGTTGCTACAGTACTCCTCGTACACAAAGAATTTGTCTTTCTGCAAGGAAAAGCATATTAAGTTATTGACTTGGATAAAACTGAAGTGACAATATTGTCTCAGTCTGATACCAAATTCTTTACAAAGGAGGGTGCACACAAGTGGCGTTAGAGTTGCATTTTACATGAAGTGAATACTTCCCAAATGTGAATAATGTATAGAGGTGTTCCACTAATTCTAAACTTACTCTTGTAAATTAGCATCAGCTTATGAGCACAGATCTCTCCAACACTTTTCCTTTTTACTGAAATAATATATCCTTTGCTGAAAGGATGGATTTTGCTATCTCAGGGACACTCATGTATGTGTTAAGATATTCCAGTAGAGTAGACAGGAGCAAAGTAAAGGCAGGAGCAAGGGGGACGTTAACAGGACTGACATTTTGGAGCTGTGCTGATTACTGCTGCAGGAAGAGGAAACAGAGAAGGCTGGGAAGAACCAAGGACTGGAACATGTCAGAGGGGAACTATGGCACATAGAGCAACCAGCTGGAAATCCCCTGCCTTGCAGGGCGGAGGGGGAAAACACCAGTGAATTGACAAATTCACTTTGTGTTCTGAAACACAAAGTGATGCAACAGCTGCCCACAACAGCTCTTCCGAATTGAAGCATTTCATTGAACATATACAAAATATCCAACAGACCATGGAAATGAAAGAAGAAAGGTAGCTTTACGACTAGATTGAGTTACTTAGAGTGGACCATGTCATACCCACCACCACCTGTAGTGGATTGAAATCCCTTGTCAAGAACCAAGGGAAAACTGGCAGCGCTCAGTTCTGCTTTACTGATCTTCAGAGCCAAAGACAGTCCATCTTCTTACAGTGAACATTACCAGAGTCCACAGCAAACATCTGCAAACACTATGACGTGATTCACAAAAGAAGCAGTAACAACTATTTCCATGCCTTAGTGGACCACGCAAGGAGGTGAATCAATCCTTTCAAGGCTGCTGGGAAGGGCTGAACTTTTAGCAGCTATGCTAGAGAGCAGCATTGCATTCACTGTAATAAAAGGAGGTCAAGAGGCTGCATTAGGCTTCAGTCAGGTTAAATGGTTCAGAAGCCAAAAGCACCCAATATTTATTGGGTCATTCTCATAACAGTAGCTTCTCTCCTGGTTCAGCTAAGCCACAGTGAAGTACCATGCAGAGGTACACAGAAAAGCTACTTTGCACATTAAAAGCAATTTAGCTGGGTTAGGGATAATGCACAGAGCCAGCATCTCGTGGCATCATGGCATGTTTACAATGCCCTGCAGAGTTTGTTGTGGTGTTCACATCAACTTCCAATTTAGCATCCTGGCATGAAAATATTCTTCCTGAATTAACTAATCTCTCCAGAACTTGGAAGGGAATTTTCTGAGCTTTGATAGGCCTCCTAGC
This sequence comes from Aythya marila, assembly GCF_965140915.1. NCBI lineage: Eukaryota > Metazoa > Chordata > Aves > Anseriformes > Anatidae > Aythya > Aythya marila. The sequence goes on from NC_139057.1 coordinate 15,493,326, forward strand.
ACTCTTCAGGAGATGTGGAGCACCCTGTGCTAGCTCGTGATGAGATACCTGCAGTCTGGCTACCTCTAAGAGAGCTTATAGTGATCTAACCAAAAACTACTGCCAACTGAAGGAGTTAAGTAACACAGAGCCCTGGAACACAGCTGCACTCATCGGGCATTCCCTTCACTATTGTCACAAGGAACAGAAATTGTGTTTATATTAGTTTAGGAGAAGCATTTGACATTCTGGTCAGATGCTCAATGGTTAGACATACATGCTCAGGGACTGAAAAGCATATTTAAATTTATTTGTTTTAACTAACAATGTGGTGACTTTTTTTTTTCCCCTCCTCATGCCTCCAAAGGAAGAACTGACAATAAAAAGATGCATTTCCAAACATGGCAACAATGGTACAAAGCAAATAAAACAACAGCCACAAAGTGCAGTGCAAAGAGCTGGAACACAGTTGTTCAAGACATCCTTCATCTACAGCTGTTCGTATTACTCTAATACTGAGAAGCTAGAAAGAAACAAAGACTTCTGACCACCAGATGCAGGAAAAGGCAGGATTGAATCCATAGCGCAATAGAAAAGAGGTAACTGACAGACCCAGAATTGTTTTTATCCTTAAAATGGAGAGTTGTGGAGAGAGAACAGATTTATGAGTTTCCCCTACATTTCCTCCCCTCCCCTCAGCTCCCTGGATGCACACAAGCAGCATGCATGAAACTAAAAATAGCAACCATTAACACAGCAGCATCCAGTGCATCAATGCACGCAAAATGTCATTGCTCAGGTTTCTGACTGCAGCTCCAAATGTCTGGAGTTTTGAGAGGTTATATTTAGATCATGACAAAATCCCTTTGCTGAACTCAAGACAGTACAATAATTATACACACACCAGAGTGCTTTCATCAAGTCTTTCCCATCTGTCCCTCATGCATGAGACCCACAAATATGACAACTATGTTTTAAATTACTCAGTGTCTGAAGTGTTTAATTTCCTCTCTGGGTGACATTCAGTCCTGGACTCTCCCATCCCCTGGTGAGGAAATTATCAGTTACATAATTACAGATGTTAGCCCAGGAATTCGGAACCTACAGTTACTCTATATTAAAGTGCAATTATGGTCAGAGAAGTGACCACACAAAAATGGCACCTTCTTATTCAGCAAATCTGCTGAATACATGGCTAGACCTTCTGGCTTTGGTGACAAAAATAAGTCTATACCCTTCTTAGTTTGGTTAAATATTTAAACCAATAGTTTATTTTTCATATATGTTATTTTGGGTCTGGTAGAACAGCCACAAATTAGTGCAAATTTGAAAACAGTTTGGGCTAGAAAATTTATGGAAGACATTTGGTAAACTGTAATCATGTTATTTGGATGTATTTTTAATGAGGCATGACATTTTCTTCTTTCAAAGCAAGCTGAAATCAGTTTTGTCAACATGAAAACCCTAAACAAAAGAGATTTCATTCTGAACAGAACAAAATCCCTGATGACTTAAACAGTAAAACTGATCACTCATGCAGCATTGCTCCTAAAAATGAGATGAAAACATTTCACTTGAACAAGCTTATTTTATAGCTACGAGGTTACTGAAGCTCTACCAGTATGACAGCAACATAAATCAAGCACCAGTCAATCCTTTGCCCTTCTGCTCTGCAGTCTTATATTTTCATCACCAGTACAAGAAAGCCAATATTGACAAGGTGTGATTATTCAAAGTTCAGTGTATACATTCTCCTTGATGTTAAAGATCTGTTCTACGTCATATATCTTTTCAGTCAGCAGATTTTATTTTGAATTAACATCTAAGTGAGTTTGGTATGACAATAACAGAAAGTAAAGAACAACAACTCTTTATGAAATTCTAGTACCTAGCATCAGACAACAGACTTTTCATCATCTTCTGATCAAACAGAATACACCAGGGCAAACAAAGTCTGTCTTCCAGAACAAAACAGCTTTTCACAGCTGAGTAACAGAGCAAGCATATTTCATCACTTGTTAAAATACTTCCAAAAGTCAATATGCATTAGTTGCAGTGAAACATTATAGCTCTTCTGGAGCCATTGGAATATTGGCTTGTTTCAGGTATTACCCAAGATCAGAATCCTTCCAAGCTGGAGATCGGGGAGGATGTCCTAGCATTAATATAAATGGATCAATCATGATCCTAGAGGCTTATTATGACTAAAAGCGGTGTCCTGTTTTTCAGCATGGCTGGACTGTTGTTGAGCTAGGCTATTCTAGGCCAAGGTAAACCATTAAAATAGTCAAGTCTATGGACATTAGAAGAAATTTAGGATACATAGATCTCATCAACAGGACCTAAACACTATTCTGGTGAATCTCCCCATGGGGAATCTGGAAGCGTCTGTCAGAGGTCTGTAATACAAGGAAACTAGAGAAGAAATGCCCTCTGAGAAACTCTGTGTCTGAAAAAAAAACCGTGCTTCAAACATTCTCAAACTCTTCTCTAAATTTATGAGCACTTTTAACATGGAGCTTCTGGAGAAAAGTACCTATGCTAACATCTGGCTGCTGACAAGGACGGGGTTTATAATCTAAACTAAGAATGACCTCGCCAGGTGATCATGATAGAAGATACACTGATATGTTCAAGATTCACAGGCCTTATGTCATTTCCTTGCTGCAGACTCCCCGAGGATACACTGTGATTTGATGATAATGGGAAAAAATAGCACCAAGGGCATTTTTTTTAGCACTTCTTTTTTTAAAAGCACATTACAACACGAGAACCTTAGGCAAAACGAAAAAAAAAAAAGAAAGTAAATAAGTATCACCCATATTTTCCTTGGGTACACAGGCTAATGACATGCTCTGTCTCTCTCAAAAACAAAACAAAACAACACATTCTTCAGCCACATTGCAGGAGTGCATCCCTAGAAGAGAACGGCTGGCTTTTTCTTCAGGAAACCTTAAGTGTACTGCAAGGGCTTCTTGGAGTGGCAAAATACTGTACACAATTTCAACAAAACCGGTTTCAGCATCATGGAAATGCCTTCAGGAATGACTGTTTCTGAGGCAAAGTTTTGAGGATTTTGTTTGTTCGGTTTTTTGTTTGTTTGTTTTCTGCGAATGCTTCTGCTTCACCAGAACAACCCCAATAAGGGAAATGGAGCTCTGGAAACCTGATCAGAGAGGAAATCAAGACTCACTCTGAACCACAATTGCTGCTGGCATCTCCTGCTGGCAACTCACTATGGAAGCCTGCACTGTGAGAGGGGACAAATCCTACATCCCTCAATCCCACAAACCTGCAGCGAGGTGATTATAAAACCTAGGCACCATCTGTACACAAGGACAGATCATTTCCTCCTCTCTTGGTAACCTGCTGTTGACTATTCCCTGCTCAGTCCTGAGGTGCCACAAAGCTTCTAATGTTATTCCTACACTTCCTTAGGTTCATTATGGATGAGACCAGCTTCTTCCATATATTCTGAATTAAAAGATGTTTGACTTCCACCTGCATAAGCTACAGGTCTTCTTCCCTAGGGGACTGTGAAATAGTTGATGTACACATTATTTGCAATGCACTCCGCAGACTACAATGTAAACTGATCTCAGTCAAATAGCCACTAGTCTATTTGGAGGACAAATTCTTACCAGAACTCATGTCTATACATTATAGTTTCATAATTCCTGCTTTGTTGCATGTTTGAGAAATAATAAACATCCAATTACATAATTATTAAATCCCGCAGGAATAAAGTTACAAAATGCTATGTTCACATACAAGAAGACATTGCCAATGACTACATGTACCAGACTTGAATTCAGTCAAACTACATGATATTAACATTTCTGGCTAGTCAGTGCCACCCTGAAACACAGTAAACAATTTGACAGCATCCCTCCAGACACCCTTGCTAATGAGTAATAATGTCCTGTACAAGATGTCCTGAGCATGTCTTCTTGGCAGCCAATGATTCTAGTGAGTATTCAAGTCTTTAACCGAGTACCTCAGTATGTTCTTCAGCAGCTGACAGTCACTCCTTACAGATGATACAGTTTTGGGGCACTGTTTCAATATAACACATTCTGCTATTATTTTAATTGTTACAACATAAATAAAACTTATAATTGGTAAAGCTCTATAAGTCAAGAATGCCTGCATCACCACCGACCACTCAAGCTCAATGAATTATGAAAGCATTAATTATAATTATGAAAGTGTAATAGAACATATTTTGATGGGAAGTTGGCCTGTGGCTTAATGCAGTTAATAAGAATTTGAAGAAATGGCTATTATGTATATACTTTCTAATTTTTCAGACATCTCAGGAGGGCAGCTGCATGCAAAAAAAATCCATAGCTTTGAATTATTATACTTGTAAATCAGTAAATCAGCATTTAAATGAGTCCAGCTTGTGACTAGGTGTATACAATAATGGATCTTGCATACTCAATTAGTGCATACTCTATGTTCTTATTAGTTTGCAATAATAAGAAGCAAATTATAATGAGAGGAGCAGTTTCCATGATTCTCTCATTTCCAATTCCATAGTTCCATGGTCCCTATTTATAGGTCTGTGCTTTCCAGGTCACCTAGCAGTACCAATCTGACTGGTGCACATAACTGCATTATGAATGTATTAAGAGAACAAATAATAAAACAATCAGGCATAAAGTCAGATGACACAGAAGTAACCTGCCAAAATGTTTTGAACAACCTGGAACTGTCAGAGTGTACCACAACTACTTTGCATTTTGTGACTGTGGCATTCTTAAGCTATTGTTGAGTCTAAAAGCCAAATTTTCTGTAAATCAGTAATTTATTAATAAGTAATTTATATTTATTATACATAATAATAATAATAATAATAATAATAATAATAATAATAATAATAATAATAATAATAATAATAATAATATTAGTATTAATATTAAGTAATTCATTCCATAGTGAAAGGTAGTATATGGTAACTCGTACTATATTTCAGCAAGTGCAAGATAATCTCATGTTACCTTTAATTTACTGAATGATACATGTATGCACAGACACTAACTACTGTAGATGAGGTACAGTCTTTTGTTTTCAATTTTTGTCTTCATGGGTTTCCAATGTTATTTAGGTACAAAAAATATTCATTTACTTGACATTGTGCTGCTTTCCTGAAATATTTGGAACCAAAGTAGATAAATTCTCAGCAATAAGTGTGATCAGCTGTGTGAGGGGGAGAAAAAAGGAAAAAAATATTCAATGGGAAAAGAAAGAGTTTCTAAAAATACCTCATTGTTTAGCTGAGTTTGATGTGGCTTCCATTGTTCTAACCTCATTCACAAGTTTTTTCCCACCCTAACTTCAACTTTCATACAAGACACACATTGTCACAGTATTGCTACAAGCCATAGAGATTAAGGCTAGTTAAGGGGCATGGGAGCTTATGACAGGAAACTGCATTTTCAGATAGTGTTAAGTCATTGTACTTACAAATTTTAAGAAAACATTTCCCAGTTCATGCTGAGACTGAGGTTCTGGTTGTAAACTAAATTCCAGAGCAGCCAGGAACTCCTTGTGAACGCCAAGAATGTCTTCGATGTTAGAAAACAAGACCTGAAATACATAAAGAGAAATCCAATGCCAGCTGTTAATAAAACACTCTCGGGTATATTAAGAGTAGTAGCACCAAAATACTGTGGTTCTAGACCTACTCGTGAAAAGATCTAAAGCACAGATAGTAACTGGTAACGAAGGAATTACATCATATTTGCCCCATTCCTGGCCTCCTATGGAAATCTTTATTGCTACTGATGTACCTGCTGTAAATGAAGGTTATCTTCCCAGGCACCTGAACATGATAAATGTGAACAATCCCTTTCAAGTCTACAGAAAGTCTCCTATGAGACCAAACAGGTAAATGGAACCACAAGGACCAAAGTGACTTTGCAGGAGATAGAAGCAGGAAGTTGTTTGCCTTTCCTTCCCACGCATTTTAAAGCATTTCCTAGAAGAAAGGGACATGAAACTAGAAGTCACAAAGAAGTACCCGTACATGTGAGACCAAATCTCTGCAACATGTGAGCTGGCATTTCACTGACAGGAGCACAGAATAGTGTAAAATATTTCCAAACCACAAGAGCAGAGCTTTAGAGTTCCCTTTCACCACTCTCAGTGACTGTAAAATTTGTAGTGGGAGAGAGGTCCTTACTTTAGATGTGCACTGAAGAGATTGTGCAATCTCACAGCTAAATGATCCCTAGGAATTTGAATAGGCATATGCTAAGGGAAATAAACTGCCAGGACAAAAGCTGTTATAAACATACAGAATTTTATTAGGCTATCATCTTCATAGGAAATATGAAAAATTGTGAATACATTAATAGAAGATGGGAGATTACCTGCACAGGAGAAGTCCTGATGCACGGTGACACAGCTATCAGTACTGACAGCCACTGAAGGAAAGCCTGACTGGGCAGACCAAAACCTGGAGCCTGCTGTAACATACACATTGCTGACAGCATTTTCCATCACTCTGCTTCAACCGTGCCAATTGCAAAGACAAGATTTGCCGTGCAGTCAAACCAGCTTTCATATTGGGAGCTGCCTCTCAGGTCTTGCACAGTGAGTGGGTGTCACTCTTACGAACCCCAAAGACAGCAGCCTGGCAGAACCAGCCTTCAGCTTCCTGGCAGTTAGCGGAGAAACTGAGTGAGCCTAAGATCTTCTAACAATTCCTGAAGCACCTTACAGCAACATTAACCTTTTCAGCTTTATGAGCTTTATTATGCAGTGGAATTTATTCAGCAGATGTGACACTAATTCAGCCTGGTGGATGGTGATATAGCAGTAATTATAAAAAAAAAATCTCTAAATTACATATAATCATTAAGGACAGAAATGAAAACAGATTCTTGGTTTAAAACCAGTCTCTCTCTGGTTTTGTGGGGATAGACATGACAAGGAATTCAAGGAGCCTTCTGTGCATGTACCCAGATACAACTCTGTATCTTGTGTTATTCAAGCATAGGGAGGACATTTTTCTCAAATTTGCAAGCTGGCTGCAGGCGCAGAGCACATCGTGATGCATTTTCCTTTTCTTTGCTCACCTCTGCCTTCAGGAATATCAAGGTACGGTAGCCTGCACTACCATTTATGTATACTTGTGCCTTGTTGCTCCTTTCTGGCCCTGAATAAACTGAAGATTCCAGCACACTGCTTGCACTGAGGGGCTCTGAACCCATCAGAAAAGAAAGGACAGGGAACTAGGACTGTTTCATCGCTTCCAGAAAACTTCCAGTGCAAATTCAAGCAGAGCATATGATGGTTCTATCGCATGGCTGAAAGCAATGTGATGACACATTAGCCTGTCTACATGGCTGTGCCAGAAGCTGTGCCAAAAGAGGATTAACAAGGAAGAGGAAAACATCTGTCAAGGATGACTTTCTCCTTCAGGAGCAGTATTCAGGAGGCTATTTTGTGATCCAAGGAATATCTGTGTGATCTAATAAATTATACGATGGTCAGGAAAGCTCTGCTTGCAGCAGATTTCACAGGTAATAGGAGTCACTTGAAAAATTAAGGCAGCAGAGAGACTTTGACTGCATTTGCTTTTGTATCTGATACATAATTACCCTTGATAAACTTCATGTGAAGGATCTGTGGCTGACAGCTTGTGTACACCATCAGGTTGTGCTGCCTTCCCTGTGCTTTATCAGTAAAATGGTATCATTGTCCTACTGCAAATGCAGCACGATGCTAAATATCAATAGTTATTCCCACATAGGGCGGGAAATAAACTGAAACAACATTGATGATGTTGCTGCAGCTGTTAGTCAGTGGAGTACTGGGCCTTGCAACGATTCACAGAATCACAGAACTGTTGGGGTTGGAAGGGACCTTGAAAGATCATCGGGTCCAACCCCCCCAAAGCAGGTTCCTCAGAGCAGGCTGCCCAGGGAGGCATCCAGAAAGGCCTTGAATATCTGCAGAGACTCCACAGCCTCCCTGGGCAGCCTGTTCCAGTGCTCCGTCACCCTCACCATGAAGAAGTTCTTTCGCATGTCGGTGCAGAACTTCTTGTGCTCTAACTTGCAGCCATTGCGCCTTGTCCTATCCCCACAAACCACTGAGAAGAGGTTGGCTACATCCTTCTGTCTCCCACCCCTCAGATATTTATATACATTGAGGAGATCCCCTCTCAGTCTTCTCTTCTCCAGGCTGAACAGACCCAGGTCTCTCAGCCTTTCTTCATAAGGAAGATGCTCCAGGCCCCGTATCATCTTTGTGGCCCTCTGCTGGACTCTTTCCAGGAGATCCCTATCTTTCTTGTACCGGGGAGCCCAGAACTGGACACAGTACTCCAGGTGAGGCCTGATCAGGGCAGAGTAGAGGGGGAGGATTCAATGTGGCCTCTCTGGAAGAGGATACAGTGGCCAAAGATCATTGAAAACTTCACTGCTCAGTGCCAGCCGTAGGAGGAACCTGCAAAAATACTATTGGGAGCCATAACCCAAGTTACCCTAAAAAGTACTTTTTCCTTTTGCTTAGAGGTAGGTGACTGCCAGAATACCCTGGATTTTCCTCTAGACACTTGAGCTGCATGACGAAAGAGAGGAAAACACAGGGTTCTCTTTACATAAGTTACCAAACCATTTATGCACTCTGCTACCACCTTTTCTGCTGCCACCCACCTCACAGCTCCCTGATGACCCAAAACGTATAGGATTAGCAGGCAGAGTTATCAGAAGTCCCAACACAGCCTCGCTTGTCCTGCCTCTACCAACAAGGATCGGCAGAAGGAAAGAACAGCCAACCTTCAACTGCAGGAAAGACAATTGCATTGTTTAGGACGGGAGGACGAAGAGGGAGAGATAACATTGACTCTGGTCAGAAAACCTGTGCCTTTGTGATTCTGTTTCACCAGCAGCAGGCATAGGTCCTTTATTACTAAAGAGCAGCTCTGTTATTGAAAGCTGGGTATTGTAATAATAAGAATTAATGAGGCCTCACAGTAGCCTCACAAAGGCACCCGCAGGCAGTTGAAGAATGACACAAAAATGAAGTAGTACTTCCCCAGAGGAATGTGATGGACCTTAGAATACAAATACGTTTAATCAGCAGAGAAAATAAGGGCTTTTTTGCATGGGCTATGTGGGCACTGCAGCTTAGTATATAGCAATCATAATGGTATCTGAAGAACGAGAGAATTAACAGCGACTTTCACCAACCTCTGCAGTTGTTTGTCAAATTGGCAAATGGTTGTGTACGTTTACTTCTCCTGCAGAGGTTTCTTGCACACTTCTCTACTCACAGGATCTGTTATCACTAATCACTTGTCTACTTTTCTCTCAGCCGTCCCCAAACTTACTTCAGACTGCACATGATGAGCTTCCAGGGAACAGGGACTTCCAAATTTGAAGACAGCAAGAGGCTTAGCTCTACAAATCTGCCAAACCTTCTTGCTACCACCCCATGCTGATGTCAATTAATCAGTAATAGCATATTGCTAGCCCACAGAAAGAATTGCATAATGGAGGCTGGATCCCTGCTAGGATCTCTATACTTCCAGGTGATACTGCTATGTAAAATGGAAACACATCAGCTGTAGTAGTGCTGGCCACTATGACGTACCTATTGTTGCTGCACTGTTCCCATTAACATAAAAAGCGAAGACTCTGCTTCTACTCTGATGTAGAAGCTACAGGATCAAATGCAAGTCCAGTAAGCAAGACTCTGAAGGCAGACGCTGCATGCTTTCCCACTGATGCTGAGGTTTCATTTGTGTATATGTACAAAGAAGGTTTTGGTTTCACAAGTGTGTGTGTAACAAAGAGGTTGTTTAAGCCAGATTGCTAAAAGAAAGTGTTGCTTATTTTTATGAATATAAACGATAAGGCCTCCTGTGACAGTACACAGTAGAGAAGCTAGTACCTCTCAGCTCTGCATCCTATATGCCTTTCCAGTGCAGAATTCATTCACCAATGTCCTCATGCTAGGGTCTCCCATTCCTCAGTCCTCCCACAGGAGCCCAAATTCCTTCCTATTGCAATCCAAAGGAATATTCCTGCCTCCTTAAAACACATTTAATTTATAGATTTGGAAGAGACAACAGATGTAAACTGGCTCACTGATTACTGTCAAGCAAAATAGATAGACACAGCCACTTCATTCCATGCCTTTTCCCTTAAGAGGGCTAAAAAGGTCTCTCTGTCCTCTATACACCATATCACAAATCTTGGCAGAAGTTAGTGTTTCTGACAACACTACACTGTTATCAAATTCTACTGAAATTAGCTGGTGGGATAAAAAAAATGTTGGAAGATGACAGCTAAACAAATGGGCAAACAGACTGAGAAACTGTCAGCGTGAGCCTCTTTTCTTTTGGGAACCAGTTTAATAATAAGCATCAATAAGATATGAGGATGTTTGATATACATATCCCAGAATCTAGGCTTTCACTATGTATGAAATCCCTATCAATGAGGAATATGGAAAAAATACCTTAACATTCTCCTCTGTTATGTACTTCTCGGCTTTGTCCACAGCATTCTGGCGGATCCGGTGAAGAAATGCCTGCAGAGAAGAAAAAATGATGTTCAAACGTCTTGATATAGTTTGTTTTCACTCCTTTATATTACCCTCGTTTCCCATCAACAGTGTGGCTGATTACCTTTAAGATTGAATGAATGTAACCACCTACCAAATCACCACCACAGTTCTTAGACTCAGACTTGCATTCAGGATAACACAAAAGACATTTCCTACAACATTGCTGGGTTTTGCCTGGTGATAAATGTCTTAGCTCTGATGAGATTTTTAGACTTAGCTATCTGTTACTGCCAACAGACCACAGCAAGACTGGTTATTTTTTCTTTGAGGGTTTCCCCTCTCTCTAAAATGAAGCTGTTTTGACTCTAGGAGGCATAGTGCCTGATGTACATCAAGATGCACGTCAGTGAAAAGGACCGGGGGGAAGAAAAAAGAAAAAACTAACAGAAGTACATTCACGGTGCTGGAGCTGAGGTATGTCAGAGCTATAGACTAGGGTTATGGACACTTTCAACAGACTCGATACTTGGAGAAGGGAAATGAAAATCTCCAGACAATTCCTGGGACACATTATCCTGTTTGCTGTTTCATTTGGTTATAAACAGGCAAAATAATGCTAGAACTTTTCACTTAGGCCAGGTTACCCCTTTCCTCAGCTCTGCAAAAGTTTGATTTCAAGTGGCAATCAAAAACAAGCCCCAGGCCAGATATAAATGGACAGCGATTCCAATAAGAGCCTTTACAGCTTAATTCTGGCCGCTAGAAGTGAGGAGCTACTTGTATTTGCACCAAATAAACCCACAGCACATTTGATCCAGCGGGAAGGACTTAGCGAAGCATGCTTTGGAGTATTTCTACTTCAAATCTCTGCTTTTTCAGCAACCGTTGGCTAAAAGGCTCTTCTGAACGAGAGCAGGATCAGCACAGAGATGCAACTACCTGCAGGTGAGACTGAAAGGAAAGCAGCGCAGGCAGAACCAGCTCTGATAAACTACAACACCCATGCACGAGAGAGGAGAGGGCTTTTCTCCCTGTCTGTGGCTTCTAACTTGCCTCCCACACAAAGGGTGAGCCCTGGGGAGTACTGTGAACAAAGAAGGAAAGAACTTGTCCTACCCACCTGAGACAGAGGAGAAACGGGTCAATTCTTTGTATTTATGGTACAAAGCAGCTTTGCTACAGCTTGATAATAAAAGACTTTTAAAAGTTGTCCATTCCTCAGCAATGTTCGTGCCAGCTGATGCACACTCAGCTTTTTCTTTTTTCCTTCTCCCCTTTTGCCTGTTAGGATTGTCAGCAGCTTACAACATGATAAGAAGCAAAGCCACTGAAACACACTCAGAGCTTACAGAATGCCTCTGCCTCTGTTAGTTTGGTTGGAAGACAGCAAGCGTGTCCCTGCGTCTCACTTTCAGCCCCCAAAATGGCACATCCTTGTTTCTGGGAAGCCGTGGCTCTATAACATATCACTCGTTCAGACTTTACAGGACAGGCACCAATAAAATAAAAATAAAAATAAAAATAAAAATAAAAATAAAATAAAATAAAATAAAATAAAATAAAATAAAATAAAATAAAATAAAATAAAATAAAATAAAATAAAATAAAATAAAATAAAATAAATGAAGCAAACAGCCCCTACATTTGTTTGGGGCCCTGGGGTTCTCAATCTACTTTTTTGTGACCAAATTTCCAGGCCTACAAGCACATTCCTCCCCTTGTATTACTAAACAGGAAGGGGATCCTGGCTGGATTCCAGCTAGATATAGAGAATTTGGAGCAGGTTGGGTGGACTGAGAAGTCTGAAAACCAGATTCCTGCAGTAAAGGAACAGGACTTGCACCAGTGGCAGTAAGGCCATTTGATAAAAGCCAGCCCAGCCACCTCGCCACTAACCTGGCCAGGAACTGCTGCTATGTGAATGCACTGCCCAGCGTCTTGGAAAACTCAGGAAGTGTCTGAAATGAAGTGTTCAGCAGGATGATTAATGGCAGGAGGGTTGACAGGTATAGCTGTTGCCCTCCCACTTCACTGCTGGGTGTGATATCTGAGCTTTAAGAGTCAGGTATCTGATTGATGTGAGGTAGCACGTCATACTGAAGTCACTTATTCACAAAAGATAAGCCAATCGGGGACTCTTCCTTGCTTTAATCACATCTGTTTGGAGACAACAAATCCAATTGGAACGATTAATTAATCTAGACAATTAGCAGCTCCACTGGTGACTAATATTTACCTGCATATTAGTCTCAGTAACTTGGGTCTAATAATAGAAAGATGGTAAACAGAAGTGCAAATCACATTAGCTGTTACAGGCCAGTCAATAAAAAAGCAGAGTCTGTGTTAATCTAAAAAACAGCTTTGCTGTGATGCTTGTCTGAAAAGATCATTTAACTGGAACATGAGAAATGGAGAAAGAGAGAGAAAGAAAAAAAATGAGAAAAGCTCAGAAGAGAAAATAGAAAGTATGAAATACTTAACAGGGAAAGAGGCAGCCAACTTACTAGTTAGTTTATCAGATCTTCTACAAGCCTCTGATTTGTCTTGACGTGCACAAGCAGCAATCTCTCCAGTAACATTAAAAACAAGAGAGCTACACGAGATTTTCGTCCTAGAAATTTAGTAGTACACTTTCCAAAACGCAGCCACAAAAATCTAAGCTTACTGGACGCAGCACTATTTGTTCCCCAGCTCTCAATACTTTTTCATCTGCAAACAGAATCTTTTGCAGCACAGTCGCTCAAATTAAAAGCATGATAAATGCAGCCTACTAACCAGCAGTTCGTGGAGCTAATGTTGTGTGCCCTGTTCACATGACAACACCACTTCCCTTCCAAACTGCTTCAAGCTTGGAAAAAGCAGCCCTTTTCCCAGAGATTTGTTCAGACATTTAGGTCAGTGTTTTCCAAACATCAAGCTATTTTGGTGCTACTGGTTTTATACTGGGCTCCAGACTCTTCTGCATCAAAACCATCCCTCCCTTCACCTGGTGACAGCCCCTAAGGCCTGCTACACAAGCGGTGCACAGCTCTTTTTGGGGAACACAGCTACAGGGAGTGGTATGAACTTTTATGAGAACAAGTGATTTATCTGGAAAATCAGACAGGTATTTATGGCAGGACTTGACAAACGGGGGAAGGAGGAACTTTAGCAACTTGCCATGCCTATATTTCATTTATGTTCCAAAACATACTGTTTAAAGAGTAAATACTCAAAGGGATAGGAGCTTTTCTGGCCATTTATAATGTTGCAGAGTCAAATGCTGCCTGCTCCTTCCTAGGATGCCACAGGATGACCATGAGCATCTTTTCTCCACAACCAAAATCAAAACCCTCTACCACAACATGCTATCATTTTCCTACATTTACAAATTAGCATGACTTCAGGGGAAGTATAGCAGCTTATGATACAAACTTCACTAAAACAATGACATATCGGGTGGGTAATATGCTGTTGAAGAGCTAGAGAGATGACCAGGTAACAGAAGTTGGCTGCTCTCTTCTACCTGCATGTACACTGGTCGTGACTGATACAAGGTTAAAAATTACACACACAAAAAAAAATAGGATGGCAGAAAAAAATGACTTTTTTTTTTTTTTTTTTTTTAAATCCCCGCAGTTGTTGATTTTGCTCTCTTGCCATTTGTAGTGTTTTGCTGTGCTCACGCTGGGCAGACCCAGGTCTCTGAGCTACCCAAGCTGCACAGGAGGCTACTGCTTCCACATCAGAAGGGACCGGCGCAGCCCATGGCTCCTGAACAAAAACACGCACAGAAAAAATGGGAAGGCAGGCCGGTAGATTTTCATTCTCCTGACAAAGCTCTGCAAAGGTCTCATCTTCTATGTGTGTGTGCTAATCATTAGGAAAACAGCCCACAGAGGATTTGTTTTTGTTTAAAATTCTGCTGCTGCATCAACATAACATTTATTTGTGCACTGTGACTTGCTGCCCTAGAGATCTGCTGCTTCCAAACTCAGCAGGCCATGTCTGATGGCCCCTCATGTCATGCATAAACACAGCTCAGAGTTTGTCTTACAGCACAATGCCTTGCGGAATTCAAGGAAACCTATAACAAATTAGAAGAAGCAGAGTGAAAAGCTTCCTTTCTGCACTATGGTGTACCGGGTGAGTTCATAACGACTGAAAAATAGCCTTCTTCTTCCAACAAAGAGTAGGACGCTACAAATCAATTTAGGTACACAACTTCATTTCACCAAATAAGCATTTCTAACGGCCCCTTCTTCTTAAAGAGGTTTCATTCTCCAGTTCCTTATCCTTAAAATCCACGTCTGCAATGAAACTTTGTTCCTTGGGATGTCTTTGCTCCACCTCTGAACCAAAAAAACATAAAGCACAATTCTAGGAAAGAGTCTGCTAACTGGGAGTTGTTCTGGCATGGTAGCCTCAATCAGCTAGGATTTGTCTCAAATGCTTTTCACGTGGTCCTTGTTAAACTTTGACTTGCAGTCTTAACTTCATTATAGTAAATGAGTGTTTAGCACCTTCCATCTAGTGTAAGTAACGCACGGCAAATCCCGGGAACGAGGCAGTGAGAGTTTGCTGGGGCCTCTTTTCAAGGGGGCACTTCCTCAAACATTCGGACAGGCCGGGAGATTTCTGATTGAACAGCAAGGCAGGCACACTGTGCATAACCCAGAGGGAAATGGAAGGAGAACAGAAACAGTGATGAGGCAATGGTGAGCATATCCAAAAGGATTTCAGCCAGAGCCGAAAGCACAATCCTGTGAAACCTGTGTTCTGAACAGGGGACTGCAATTTCATCTTGTCCTTGAGTGACAGACAAGTTTGTTAGACCCATTAGTGATCAGCACTGAAAACAACACAGGGATCCATATGTACCTAGTATCTTCGGTGTTAAAACAAATACATTCCTTTACACCTTTACACTTGTGCAAACAGTTGTTGAAAGCTCCTTGCAAGTGCAGACATTTTGATTCCAAGAAAATGTGCCCCCAGTGAAAAAACAAAGAGGTGAGGTGAACAATTAATTTCACCATCCGACTATTCCTAACCATGCAACCCCAACATAGGGGATATATATACATTGATCTGTCTCTGACAACACACAGTAAAATCTGTCAGAGATTTGAACAAGAACTTGCAAGTGTAATTTCACTTTCTTTTTTTTAATCACTTGAGTAAATATTGGGACTGAATGTAGCTGTCAGATATGCTTTTGACTCCACTGCAGTACTGATCATGTCCCAAAAAACTCCTTTGTCTTTAGCAAAGCAGCTTGGCAGTCCTGTGGAAACGTGGCTCTACTAAAATAGTCCAGTGATTTAAAATGAGTGTTAAAATGAGTGTTTGCTGGAGCTTGTGTTTTAAGAGCAGGTGCATCCTTGCTCATGGTACTCAACTGTTAGCTTTGAACCTTGCCATCCTGGGCCATGTTTTTCTTTCTATCAGATGTGCAGCTTCCAACCTAAGGCTCTACACAAACAACAGGAAACACAACTATCCTGCATCCTACATGTGAACTGGAGTTCTCACCTGCACTAAAGTCCAAGTGACAATGCAATAGATAATCTCAAAATAACGTAACAATGAATGCACGGGGCTACTTATACAAAATAAATCCCATTGCATCTTTAGCATTGTTATTATTCAGAACAAGTAAGCCTGCATTTCTATAGAAAACTAAGCCTTTCAGCACTTCCTCTTAAGCATGTTGCAACTACCTGAATGCAGATCTTTCACTGCATGCTAGCACAGCTCCGGGTTATTAACCAAATGGGAACCAAGTCCTTTCAGCTGGGGGTGGACCTTCTTCAGCTCTGCTGTTCCTGGAGCATCCTGCAGTCCTGCACAATACTAACCAAAATCTGACTTCCATCCTAGAGACAGTTGGATTTTAATGACCGATGAAGTAATTTTTGTATAAATTCAGACAATTAATTTTCAAAGACCTCTTATATTCCTGGACAAAAGCCAGAACACATATGGAGAACTCAGGGTCTGATTCAGGTTTTTCAGTAGTGAAGCTTCAGTTAGAATATCTTCAGTCAGGAGGAACTCCTTTGACATCATCAGTATGACACATGCAAAGCAGAGAGAGACTGAAGCGATTCTCCTACTTTTAGAGAACGAATTACTGTAGCTCTTCCGCTGTAAATTGGCAGCCTGGGATTCACTCATTGCTCAATTACTGGCTGCCCTATTGAGATTTCTCTAAGAACACATTTTAAGTTATCGGTATCTGGTAAAGGAAGAAAGAACTTAAGCATCAGATGAGTGCATGATAATGAAATTCTTGCAAAGGATATTTCACTTATGGAGAACATTTTTCTTTAGATCCTTTTGAAACAATGAGGAGCTACTGCTGTGAGAAAGCACTCTGCAAAAAGGAGCTCAGATCTACAGCCAAATTAATTCATCAGCAAACAGCTGAACAGGGACTGGCCTACAAGGCAGAGGTGTTTAGCAAGAGGAAATAGCATCAGAAATATCCTTTATTGCCCTGATTTCAGGCTTCCTGTGTATCAAATTGGCTTTAAAACCTCAAAACTCATTGGTACATATTTATTTTTTGATCTATCCCCTGGTGAGGAACTAAACTATTAAGTAACCAAAAAAGATTTCAAGAAAAAAGAAAGTTATGCTCATTATGGAATACTGAGCGTATTCTCTGCAAACAGTTCAGGCAGCCTGAGCCGTGAGCATGCAGCATTGCCTACTGCTAAGCAGAAGATCAAACAGACTCTAGTACAGTTTTTCAAATGGTACTTTTCCAAAGGTTACTGCCCTTGCATAATCTTGGGCTATGTTAGACAAGAAATGAGGTGGACTACCTGTACTCATCACCTATGTTCTGTGAAACTCATCTCACTGCCTTTTGAAAGGAAATTTGAAGATCTCTGTCTTTGTAACTCTTACTCCAGTATTCCTGAGGACACCTTCTTTGGGGAGGACGTGAGCTCCCCTGCCCCAGCTCCATGCCCCACATCCGCACTTCCTTCCTTTAAGGAGACTTCATT
This sequence comes from Aythya marila, assembly GCF_965140915.1. Lineage (NCBI taxonomy): Eukaryota > Metazoa > Chordata > Aves > Anseriformes > Anatidae > Aythya > Aythya marila. The sequence goes on from NC_139057.1 coordinate 15,510,830, forward strand.
CAAGTGTTGCCATTTACAATAACTAGTTCACACACAAACACAGGGATGTTACAGCATGAATCATCTCTCTCTACAAAAGACTGCACGACTACTTGCAGAAGAAGCAGACTCTATCCCAGAAGAAACTGCAAAGACCATCACAAAACAAGCTTAAGTTGCAAAATCCAGATATAACATAGGGAGAGATGTTTTGTCTGAAGCATGTTTTCAACAGATTTTATTTTTAATGGTATAGATACATAAGCAATAAATATGTCTATATATATTACAAAACCTCCACTAACACTGACAACTTAATAATCGTGAATTAAGCACTGATCCTGGCAATCTGAAACCTTATCTTCCCCACTTCTCAGCCTCACATTTGGTGAATCCTGATAAATACCAAATGAAATATTGGGAAGCATTCAGAAACTGAGCTGTTTAAAATCATAGAAGTATATGTATGAATAAAATGCTTAAATAAACAATCTGGACTACTTCTTTATAGACTACACAAGAGAAGTGTCCCGCTTATATAAACTACATGCTTGACATTTCCAAAACCTGAACTGATTTGTCCTTAACCCATCTTACATTTGAAGGCCCATGCAGTTACGTCCATGACTGGCTGATTTATCTTGCATCTGTCTTGCCATCAAGTGATTTACTGTCTATAGCATCAAAGTTGATGAAAAACAGTTGCAAAATGCTGGCACTGCATAGCACTGGGAGTTTCAGTGGTACTCAAGGCAGTCAGACGTTCCTATCACTTGTTATTTACTTGGACTCTCTTGACAAGGGTTCACTACAAGACGGGATCTGTCAACAAGTCACCGTGGCTAGGATTCACCTCATCTGCTTGCACACCCCTAGAAGCTGAAGTCTACCTAAGCTAGTGATGCAGCTTCTCTCCACAACAGAAAACAACAGGCAGGCAACTTCAGAGGATGAATCAGTGAACTCTGGGAGTGACGTCTAGGAAGAAAGGCTGAACTACACTCCAGAAATGCCTTTTCTTTCCAACAAGAGCGCCCAGGTGACAAGTTGAGATCAGACCACCTTCCTCGCCTGTACCAGCCTCACAGCATCTGCAAATACAAAGTTCCAGGGCATAGAGTGCAAATGAATCACGTCTAAAAGCAAACCAGTGACTGAGTGTCTCAGCACGGATGCACAGGCACATTGTGGGTGCACTGCAAGTGAATACCTGCAAAATTCACGTGCACGGATACTCTCAGCATGGCAGTGTTCTGGGACTCAGCACAAAAGAACTGATCTAACTGCACTTCCCAGAAAAATAAAGTACAAAGAAAGCTCTAAAAATACACTGGGCTGTATCAGTACTGCTGGTGTACTGATGTTTACACCAGAATACTGCAGCAACAAAAAAAAAGGTCGGCCCGAATTCATTCATGCATTGACTGATGAAGGAAGGTGAAACCAAAGGGAAGTGAGAGTGAAATATGTCTCAGTGTTTCTCCCTCCAAAGAGAGATCCCTTTCTTAAGGAGGGCTCGCTCTCATTTGAATTACAAAAACCTTTTTTGTGAAGTGAAAGCCAGGCTGGTGCTGCAAAGGAGCCCATTGTCTGCCTTCTACCATTGCGCTGACTTCTCCTATGCCCTCCTCCCCTGCCGTCACTAACATTTGCATCCGCAGGCAGGTCTGAAGATCCCAGTTCACTTCAGAGTCCAATAACAGCTACCTTTTTCACCTTTTAAATCCTTCAGGACTCATTTATTAGCATTGCCTGCACTCTGGCTCTCTCGCCTCTTCTTCACGCTCTCCCTCCTCCCCAACGTGACCACAAATCACTTCAATTACTGTAGATTAAAATAAAAATTGTCTCCTTTGCATACCCAGAGCCTAAGGAAGCCCTTCTGTGAAAATCTAACCTTGGATGACTCCAACACATTTTCAATGTCATCACAAATTATCTGTTTAGATTTTCAAAGGAGCTTAAAAAAAGATATGTGCCTAAGTCCTGTAAGCCTTTGAAATATCTTCCATTTTCTCAGCCTCTTCATGACTTCTCTTTTTCTACTATCACAATTTTCATCATTTGACTGCACCATGGAACTCTTCAAAAAACTTTTAGCATGTTTGAATGGAGTGTTTTATTTCATTTCTCTTTTACGTAGAGGAACAAATCCTGACAAGTCTGTGTCTGCTTAGCCTTTACCTAACAGAAGTTTGTTTCGGGAGCACGTAAACACTGTAAAAAGGCTTCAGAGTCTGACCCATAAAACTTGTATTCATAATGCCCATGGCTGAGAAAAGCCTGTAGACTGCAATCATTTTCTGACTACTGATAACTCCAACTGCAAAGATATGATCAGCACAGGGAACGTTTCATCAGGTCTCGTGCTCTGCACAGCTATTCCTTTTTCAAGAAGAAGGTAAAAGCATCAGAGTGACTGGAAATATCAAGTGGCTCCCAACAGAGATAGCTAAGTTCAGGCATTGAATGTAATTGTAGCAAAGACTGGATTGTCTTCAATATTTCAAACTTCTGATCTAAGATAAATAATTTAGATACCAGAAAGAGCGTCCTTTCCCTTTTCTGCTGTCTCTTTTCAGTCACAGTGTCAGAACATGTTAAACACTTAATAGACAAAGCTGGAAGTTTTAAAATGAGACCTGGTGTCATTGAAGTCCATGGAATTTATTACATTAGTTGCAATATAGGCTACAGCTTCCCCTGTGCTATCCCCTCAGAAGGTAAGGGTCATAGAGAGCAGATAAAAGCTTACAAAAAACAATGAATCTTTTCTTGCATACTCGTTTTCTGAGTAAGTGTAATGAGTTGGTCGTTGTTAATCTTGTGGCTCTGAAATTTTACTTCAAGTGGATGGTCAAGTAAGCAGAACTGCCAAAACCTGCAGGGGTGTGAATCCAGGCAACCTTGCTGACCCGCACATCATTAGAGCCAGCTAACAGCTCAGCCCTCAGTCTTCCAGCCAGGTCCATGCGGTGATACTGAATGATATCAATTTTCAAGCTTAAACTGAATCTCTAAGCTAAGAACCAGACCAGTTCAGCTTACTGCCACCAGGTTCACTGACAACTGTTCCAAATCACACTGCGAATCTACATGGGGCCCAGGTATCACGATCTCGGGTGACCCACAAAATTGATCTACATTGCAAATGTAACAAGATCCCAGGATCCCGTTTCACTATGAACATTGTGTCCACATCTGGCTGACGTGTACTTAAATAGACTCATACGTCAGTTCAGCATCAGGCTTTGGACCTAAATCTTGAGATTGCTTCCATGGGTATCTTCTCAAGCAGTTTTCTTTCTGATCTTGATTAATGTGTATGCAAGTGGCTGGCAAGCAAGACTGGTGATCCTTGGTTTGAACCAGGTTGTGTACCAAACCAAACTCCAAAATGCACATACGATGTATTCATATTTGAGCATCTCCTTTACGTATGCAAATATTCTGGTGTTCTCAGGGGTGCATTTCCACCACAGCAGAGTTAGGGCACCATTTCTCTAACTTGATTCCTAACTTTAAGAAGACCCAAGACAAACTGAGTGAGCAGTACCTTGTTAACTGATCAAATTAAGAGCTGCAAAATTATCAGGTAAAATTTCAAAATTAGAGACGTTTCACCTTACCAAAGTCCTCAGAAGTACTTGCCTGGATCTGCTTATGCACTTACAGGTTTCCTATTACTCAGTCATTACAGCTGAAGTAAAATGGGAGGCACTGAGTCCTGTAGGAAATCCCAGTGAAACCATCCTGATTTCAGGTGTACTGCCCATCAGACTTTGGGAGAGCATTAATGACTGTGTTTGACAGTCTCCACGCAGACATACTAGACACAGGTGCAGCCGTGGGTCAGGGTTTCCAAGTTGTCATTTCTTGTTGAGGAGATATCCCGGTATCTGCCCATGCAGCAGCTGCAGGCAGCACCGGCAGTCAGCTCCCAGCTGCAGCGGTGTCTGTGCTGGCTCCCTGGCCAGGGCTGTGAATACTTCGGGAACTTGTGCTCCTTCACAACTAGCAACTGGGGCCCTGGTACAGCACAGTGTCAGGATTCCTGGTCCTTAGTGATTGAAATTTCCTGGGAGAAATGGGCTCAAGTGCCTCTGGTGTGAGGGTGAGGACGCAGCTTTCAGTGGGGGAGCAAACTGCACGCAAGCCCCTGGCCTTCTGGGACTCGCACCACTGGAGCTGAAGAGGAGTAGCTGTCTCTCTGTAGCCCATGAAAGGTTTCCAAGATCTCCAAATGTACAGAAAAACGAGATTTTGTGAGATGTAAAGAAATCCCATAAGGGGAAAGGGGAGGAGGAGGGCTAAGAGGGAACTCCCATTGCCCTGAGCCTTTTTCTGCTAAAGGGCGGCAGATAACACATGCCTCATGCACCTTGGGCAGCTTTCAAGAAGCCAGCTTTCAGGCTTTCCCTGCTATGAATCTCCCACCTCATAAAGTTGTCAGTAAAGCTATGCTTATTTGTGAGCTAGAGGATTAACCTACAGGTAACTGGGAAGGAAAATGATTCTGAAGGACACTGATTTTTGTCTTCTCCAAGCAAAAGCCACAAGATCGTCACACATCATCCCTCTGAAATGAATGCGTTAAAAGTTGAGTCTCCAATGTATTGTCTTCACTCAAACTGCTGGTTATGCTGTGCTATGTGTCTTCTGGGAAAAAAATATCAATTGTACATCAGAGACGTACACTTCTATATTTTGCCTACATACTAAATATTTGTATTACAATTATTTCATAGTTCACTAAATAATAATGCTTGTAAAAGTGAAACGGTTACAAATACAGTTCTGGGGAGTAATTCAGGCCAAGTCAAAGAGTAGACTTTTTTTTTTTTTTTTTTTTTAAATGTTCAGTAAAAATATTTCTTGTTTATTTGCATTTTAGTATTTATTTTGCAAACTGCTAGTCCCTCTGGCATGCTCCCTGGCTCCCCACCCTGATGCACAGTTGCTCTTACTTCCACAGCATGGATAACTGGTAGCCTCAGAGTATATTTGAGCTGCAATACAGATCCTGACATTAGTTCAGTTTAAGCTTACTTTGGTCCTGCAAGCAGTCCCTCAAGTGTCTCAACAGCACAAGTTAGCCCAAACCGACCTCTCCATCTTGAAGGACTGTTTCTGGTATTCAAGCAATCTTGTTTAAGGCCAGCTCTAGTATGGTCTCATTTCACTGAAGACTGCAGCACCGAAGTACACTAAATCATTACCTAATGCCTCCTGCCTCTTCTCTGTTCATCGTCATATCTGCAGTTACAATTTATTTATTTTTTCATCTTTATAATGTTTTAATATTTGACCTCTCTTGTCTCAACACAGGACCATTATGAGGTATTTTACAATTAAGGAACCTAAACCATAAATCAGTCAGTAAGTGATAAACAAGCCACTCAAATACTCAAAGCCTGTATGGTGTGAGGACAAGTACACTTACTGGAAAGTTTCACAGATACTGACTTTAGTAAGACTACTTCATAAGGAAAGTATTCCCAGCCTTGCTTTGTGGCGGGGCAAAGAGGACTCAGAAGGTTACAGCTTAGCCAAGGCAACCCATGGCGACTGGGAAGGAAGCTTCTGATTCCCTGGCCTCTGATCAGCTCCTTACTCCCATTTCTGTAAGGAGTACAGGGAGTAAACTTGCAAAAACTACCTAGCACTTGATGTACCCTTTTTCTCCAATCACACAGGCTTTTTCAGTCAACTTTGACTTCCAAAAAAAAGAGGGAGCATTTCTGTTTCATGTCAACATGTCAGTAAATATTTCAAAATTTGATTAAACCCAGTTTAAAGGTTTTTTGTTTTTTGTTTTTCTTTTCTTTTTCCTTCCCCCCCCCTCCCCCCCCAAGCTGCACAATGCTTCAAAAGCCTTCCTACCCCAGCAAAGAGAACACAGCTTTGGAGCTCTGCTTTGCATACGTTACCCCAGACAGAGCTCGCACCCAGCCACCGGTTATGCTTACATGTTGAGAAAGCCAGGCTGCACACAGCTGCACCTTGCAAAGGTTGCCCGGCTGCATTTGCAATTATTTACACACAAAAAATAAAAATAAAAAAAGAGGAAAAAAGAGCGAGCATCTTTCACATGTTGGTTTAAAAGAGGAATTACAAAAATTAACCTCACAAGCACATTTTTCTTCACCAGCCCTGAGCAGGAACAAACAGTTTAGCTGATGAAGAGCTGCTTGCTGAAAGTGCAGCAGCTGATCTGAGCTAGTTTTCCTAACCAAGCCCAATCCAACAGCCTCTGCACCGTTTTTAAAGTGTGCACCATCAGGGTTCTGCTGTTTGTGGGGAAGTACATGTATGTGATGTTTTCCAGCCAACTTTCCCCTACTGGGCATAAGAGAGACAAAGATTGAACTGGACAAGCATGCAGGACAGAATCCTCAATTAATTATGAAATATTACACCAAAATTTTAACCAAACCAAAAATCCTTCTGCTGGTAGACAACATGATTTATGGGGCTTGGATTATTATTAGTTTTTAAACAAATACCACTACATCCCTAAGCTCTAGCAAGAAGCTCAAGCACACCGTAGGGTGGTCTGGAGCTGCCCTCCATCCACACACCACCTCAGAAACACCCCAAGAAAGCTTATTTATATGTTAGGGCTCCCGCCCAGTATTACAGACTGGAAATATTTGGGCTGTTCTAAAAAGCACCAGTCTGCGGTGCCTAGCCAGACCTAAATTCTGCACCACATCCAGTACTGTGCAGCAACCTGTCCCATTCCTTCTCAGACAAGTGGAAAATTATGCCATTTTGCCAGGTCAAAGAGCTAGACAGAGCACTGGCTAAAAATACCTCCTGTCCTACTGCCCCACACCAGCCAAAGGGCTGGGTTTCGTAGTTCCCCTTAACTACATTTATTTTGTTGCGACAGCCTCTAAAAAAGCTCCTACTCATTGTAGCATTTCTTCTTCGCACACATGTTCCTGCAGAACACAATCATATCACACATGGTCTAAAACCCCAGCTTCCTCTGAATCAGAGCAAAGAATTAGACCATTATATTTGAAACATAAAGGGGAAGTTGACAGAAACCGAGAAAAGCTTGCTGCTGTGCCCTGAGCTGAATGGCTGCAGCAAGCAGGCTGCCCTCCCTGCATCCCGTAGCCTCTGACTCAGTCTGAGTGCTGGGAAGGTCTGGGGACGACGGACTGGCACTGCCTCGGCACCTCCGGGGACGGACAGTGCTCTGCATGGTGTACAGGCTGCTTCAGATCTCATCTTCACTCAGAGCTACTTTGTTTTGTGCTGTGCTAGGAAGGCTGGGTTGAAAACGGGATGATAGTTAAGCTTTTAGACTGTGCGCACCCCAGTGCAAAGCTAAAGATGTAGCTTTGGTACCCACTTGCTCTTTCTTTAGAGAGATGCAAATAGGAACTCCTCCTGAGGTTTTCCATCCAAAGTTTTAATTTTACCAAAAGCAGCTGTGTGATCAAAACAGTTTGTTGAAAGTACCCTGATGTTTTAAATGAAAAACAGCTGAAGTTTTGAGTTCCCTTCATCTGAAGTTAACTGAGTTACCTTGTGGGAGTTGTGATGCAGGCGCTTCTTGTTCAACAAGAGATCTCCCCCTTCCTCACCTTTCCAAATGCAACCCAGCTTAGGTTTCTGCAGCCTTCCCTTTTCTCAGCAACACCACAGGTCTCTCCCTTGCACTACAATTCCTAGTAGCTCAGGGCTGTAATACCACCAGCCCAGTCCTCTGAAAACCGCGTTCCAGTGCAGGTAGTCAGTGTCTGCAGACCTGGAGCTAGAATTGTGTGCATTTTCGTCCCCTCTGCCCTATCCCGCCCCAAGTACTGCCCTTGCAAGAAAAGGACATCAAGAAAAGGACACTGATGCACCACCAACGTGCCAGCGTGCTGCCTGGGGCATTTAGCAGGCCATTCATTCAGGCTGCCATCTTCTCCTTGCAAATATTTTCCCCTCAGCTGCCTTTTCATTAGAGGCTGAATAGTAGCACCTACTGTCTAGCCAAGAAATCCACACAAGGAGTTCCCTTTGGAGCGATGCTCCTGCATTCAGGCTCTGTCAGCGCTGGGGCTCCACATCAGTCCATCATCAGTCACCTCAGTCACTGCTGGCACTGCTTTCCCCACTGACCCATCCCTACCAGCCTGAAGAACAAACCTCCAAATATTCGACCAAAGCCCAGCTCCCCCTGCCACCATGCGCCGGGCCAAAGCAAATAGCTTATTTAACACTTCATCCCCCCCCCCCTCCCCCCCCCCCCCCGTTTACACACTGGATTGAATTTAGCCTTTGCAAGAGACCCAACAGCATCTGTGAACTCAGCTGATTGCCAGTTACTGAGTGCTCGCACATAGCAGGGCTTTTATTTGTAATAAAATATTTAGAGTGGAAAAACACCCCAGAATTTAATAAAAGCAACAGTCTGAGATTGCCAGTGACTTGTGGTGTATCTATTCAGATGCTCGGAATTCCCTACATAAATAAAGCGAGGCTTTCAAGTTCTGCCAATTAAATAAATGCCTGTTTTAACTCAGTTTTGTATTAAAACAGTGATCAATTTTACTTGCACAAAATAAATGTGAGGTCCTGGATTGTAAATAGGCTCCATTTGTGGATGTATTTTCAGTTACTTTCCCTAAATAGCTGACTGTTCACAAGTGGAAGGGGGGGAAGCAACACCCAACTTGCACAATAACTCCATAAAGCAACTTAAAGGCAAAATATGCTTACAAAGTTGCACTTAGACGTGCGGCATTCAATGCGTTGGCCATCCTCATAGAAAACACAAGAGATAAAAACAAAATATATATATGTTTTTTAGGAATAAGTGTTCGTAAAAGTTACCCTGAAAGCTTATAGAATTGGAAAAAAGGCAGTAACTTCTGTTGAGTTTGTTTCATCCCTTTTGTGCAGTGAAAAGCCCAAAGACAGAATTCTGAACGCTCCACCAACTACCATCCCAACAAAATATCCTTTATTAAAACCTTTATTTGATCATCTAAGCTGTCTTTAAGGGCACTACAGATGGCTGATAAAGCAGAGAGGGAAGTAAGCGCATTCCTCCTCCTCTGCTGCTGCCCAAGTAGACGTGCCCACTCTCCGTACTCCAGGGAATCACTCTTCCCCTTTTCCTGTTTCTATCTATTTCAATCCCTGGAAGCTGTCTGTAGTTTTCTCCAGCCCAGCTATTTTGGAAGGAATACAAGCTGGCAGTAAGGTGTCATTCCACAGGCAATCACAGCGACCTGACTCCCCCTTTGCATCGCTGCTTATGCAATTGCAGCCTGATTGCAGGCAGCAGAGGTAACTCCAACAGCCAAACACTAACCTCACAAAAATTAAGTCATTCCCTTAGAGCCACCTTAGCTTCCTGAACTGCCTCATAACCCTCGTAACCCACTCACCTGAGCACTATTGCTGATACTCTTAAGCAAGGCAGAAACAAATCAGTTTCAGCTACAACACTCTCATTTCTCTATGGTCTTCCTAAAACTTGCCCTGGATAGCCCCACTCCTAGAATCACACTGATCAGGTTAAACTGAGGAGACAGTGAGGACAGGGCTGCAATGCTTGGTCTGCTAGATTTGTGTCCTGACTTTAAAGCCTGGCATGGTTCAGCAGGGGAGAGCTGACCGCTCTGCATACACCAGGCCCTCTGTCCCAGTCTCGTATTGTGTACGCTTTTAGAATGTGAAGGAAATAACAGCAACTGAAGGGGTTCGCTGCTACATCCTGTGGCTAACACCCTGCTGGCTGCACATGGGAGGCGTTAACTGAGCAGCAAGTACCTGGTGCAAGTACATGGTTGATAGTCAGGGAGGGGAACGGGGTTTGTCCCCAAAATGTTCAAAAGCAAAGACTTGTGGCCTCAAATTCCAGCCTTCTCCATCCGCTCAAGCATACAGAGAGCTGCTTTCAATACTCCGGTTTGTTTGTTGGTTTTTTTTTGTTTGTTTGTTTGTTTGTTTTTGTGTGTGTGTGTTTTTTTTTTTTTTCCCCGTGTTAAAACGATGGCCTCCTTGTCCTGAAATTAGTAACAGGCAGTGATCAAGCTACAAAATAACCCTGGTATCTGACTCTCTGCAATCTAAGGACCTTCCCTCTACTTACTAAGACATCCCCATCTCATTTGATACAGTGCCACCAGCTTCATTTCCCTCCCATTACCTTCAGGACACTTCACCAAACCTAGGACACAGCTCTGCTGATCAGAACCTGGACACCAACATTCCCAACAACACAGGAACAGTTGTGCCAAAGAACGGGGGCTTGCTCTTCTTGCCAGCCACCCACCACAGGCAGAAAGTGGGTGATACAAAATACCTGTGCAAACACTGAGAAGCCACAGCAGGAAACCACACGCATGCTATGGTGCAGGAAATCTTTGTACTGATGCCAGATGGGCTGGTTGCATGGGGAGATCTTCAAGCGTCCATTCCACAAGCCTGGGTGAGCTACAAGTAAGAAAGCTGGGTGGCACGAGCAGCACTTGCTTCTGCTGAACTCCCTCAGAATGGGAGAACTTCCTGGAAGAAGGACAAGGAGATGTCACCCAACGTACTGATCAAAAGCAGGTGCCCTCTTTCAAAGAGCCAGTCTGCAAAGTCCTCAGCATGCCAGCACTGCAGCTCAGGCGCGGTGCTCGGTTCCTTCAGCAGTACAGAGAGGGCAATGTACAACCTCCTGCGTGGGGATTTCTCCCCATCAGCATAAAAATAAGGCTCAGTCTGTGATGTACAGATTAGAGAGATCCTGACAAGTGTCTCTTCAAAAAGATCTTCCTGCTTGTTCCCTCCTCTCCTCCCCCCCTTTGGATTGCTTTCTCTCCCTGCCCTGATAAAGGTGTTCTTATGACCCCGGTGTGTCTGCATACAAACACAAGTCTGGCAGGCCATTTTGGCATGCGAAGGTGTCACCAAAATACATGGAAGGTGTTACTTTGAAAAGCCACCCTGGTCAGATGGGAGGATGCTAAGGGCCACCATCAGGGCAGCTGCACAGACACTTCAGCCAACGGGAATTACGCTGCGCTCACCGTCTGTGTTGACTGAGTCAATCTGTTGCTCTTCCCTCCTTGGCTCCATGTAATAAAGGATCAATCTCTGTTTTAAATGCACATGTTGATTAAATCGGACTCACTCTAAAGATTTAACAAGTATTGACTCCAGCCTTAAAGGTGACAGCTCCTTTCCTACTGATGGGATTTCTGGCTCATTATCATAGTGCTAATTTACATAGCTTTCATCACATCCTTCCTGATGCCTTGTCAATTCCTGGCTGTAGAGGCAGGCTGATACCTCAGCTTTATCTTATCCCTTGCCCCGGAGCTGCCAGCAGTGCTTCTAATTACAGGGGAACAGTCACAAAGCAAACTTCATCTGCAGGGCACAACTCTTAAAAGAATGACCCGTGCGTGCAGGGATGCCAGAAATCTTCTGAGGCGTAACCCACAGACCTTGGTCCAAGGTCCTCCTGCACATTATGGTGCTCCTGGCACTTTATGCAGCAGGCAGGGAGATAATGGCAATGGCTGTTCAGAAGCTAGACAATTAATTAGTCCCATACTTACAAAGCCTTCCCATTATTCAGGCATTCTCTTCAAAATTCATTGCTTTTAATTAAATAACGTTAAAAATTTTACTACTATAACCAACAACATTAAGCTTTATTCCCTAAATTAAATACAGCAATTTCTATGAAATGCATTTCTTCATCATTTTTTTAAAGTGTTTTATTTAATAAGAGTTCCAATTTAATTCAAATAATTCACTTTTGAGATCTGAATGCTGAAGCCACAAAATACCCACAGGTTATTAAAGAAAAAATCTGTTTTTAAGTGCTTCTTGGTTTTATCTTTCCTGCAAAAGCTTAATCAATCACCATTCACTTGCAAGGAAGGAGCAGTATGGTTCAAGAAAATCCTATGCAAAACATGAGAATATTTCAAACCCTCTGGCAAAACAAATAGTCAGGCACAGACAAAGACATGCTATAGATACTAAAGCCCACTGTTCCCATCAAAATAGCTTCCTGATATCTATAATGTGCGTTTCACTTTGCAACCACAATCATCAAAAATGGTCTATTAAAGGAGGCACAGCACCAGTGACAATTTCCTTCCCAGAATTCAAACTTCTTTCCTTCAGCCTTTTCCAGACCCAGCAGAGGGAACAATAGAGAATACTGGTGGAGAAATGCAGAGCTGGAAAGAAATGAAGGAGGTGACAAGAAGGCCAGCTTGGCCTTCCAAAGGTTCATGCACTGCCCTGGTGTACAAACTAGCCCACATCTCAGCGGGATGATTTCAGTGAGCCCTTGCTTAACATTTAGTCCATGGCTAAATACTTTCTCAGAAAGTAATTCTGGCTTAGGCCAGAACTAAATGCTGTGTTTGACATGATAAAGAAAAGTAATGAAGGCAATAAGAGCACTGCCCAGGAATGTAATCACACACCATGCCAAGATTTCTATGCTCCATTGTTTCTTTTTCTCGCTCTTTCATAAACCCCATTATAATGTTCTTGCGTTGGGGTTACAATATGGGATATGATGTTTTACTCTAGCTTAATGGCAAGAGGAATTCGTATGCATCACTGCTGTATCAGAAGGAAGTTCCCCCCCCGCTGTGACAGCCTCTTGCCAGGCCCCACGAGGACAGGAATCACAACACAGGCTGGCTCCATGGGGTCAGTCCAAGAAGGTCTCTAAAGACAGCAGAGACATTTTACTGCTCTGACTCTTGTAACTCTCTTTACTTCAAGATATGCTCTCAGTTTTAAGGTCTGGCAGGGTCTGTATGCTCTTTTCTCTTGACTTTGGTGTCTTTTTGCTTTTGGATCTTTCAATTTCATGTCAAACACTCACTTCTTGCTTCTTTTCTGAAAGCCATTTACAACAGGACCTCACTGTCAGCTAGACACTGGAGCATGGCTTGCATGTCAGACCACCAACACAACTTACAAATGGTTCAAAAGGATTTTAATTTTAGAGAAAACAAAATATCTACAAATTATATCATGGCTTGTATTTCTGTATGAACAACTATGTATGCATATATACAAACATGTATACATCTTCACTTCCTCTGAGCCTCTCTTCAGTTGTCCGAGACTTTTGTTTGGGTAAAGAATTTCACAGGAAGCATCGAGAGATTTTTTTCTCATTTGTTTCTCTCCTGAGAGTCCTGCTTATTCTTACCCTTTGTGTTTCTTGTGTATTGTTTCTAGAGACTTGAGCTTCTTAAATCAACATGACTAGCCCACTAGAAAGGAATTACTCACTGCCTGCCAGAATACACAGGATTGTTTAGAGAAAAGTATTTTGGCGTTGATTAGCAAGTCATTGTCTTTCAGTGTCAAGGGTTAATTTTTATTGTTCTCCAGTCACAATCTGTTTATAATATTGTTAAATTTAAACACAGAACTAGAAACTAGCAATACGTTAATTTGCAACCCACCAATAAATGGTTGCTACCTATCATCGGGAATAAACTACAACCTGCAGTAAATCACTTAACTTCTCCATTTATGTTTCCTCATTTTTAAAAATGGAAGCATCATAATTTTTCTGTACATCCCCCATGTGAGAACATAAACACAAGGTGGACTTAGACAGATCCTATCAGCCCCGTCTCCTACAGCAACAAGGAGCAGTTGCTTAAGGAACAAGTAGAAGGAAGAGAGCAAGCACAGACTGCTTATTGTACCAGCACACTCTCCAAGTCTCTGATCATTTCCAGAGATGACACTCACATCGTAACATTTAAGAACCACCAGGGTACCTCTTCTCCATTTACTTGGCAGCCAGGTTTGGTGAGCAGGTCAGTTGCTTCCATGCGTGAAGCATGGCTGAAATTCTGTCAAGCCAAAGAGGTATGCCATGGGGGTGAAAATCGCACCCCTGAGAAAATCTAAACTCAGCCTCTATTATTCTGTTTCCTTTACTCAGTGCATCTATGAGCTATTCCCCACTGGGGTTTTTATGTGCTTTCTCTTCTACTGAAAAATACCAGCTTTCCATGAACAGTTTTCCACTTACTGCATAACCATCTTGTTTTTCCACATTTGACCCATTTGGTATACGTAATAATAAAAGAACACATCCTCGGATACATTTAGAAAATGCTTTCAAACTACATCAAAGCTGTATGAACCATCCTAGCTGGTGAGCAGAGACTCATTAGAGAAACATGATAGGAATAAGCTAAACCTTTCAGAGAAACCATCACCTGACAAGAACTGTCCTACTACAGAGCTGCCTCTAATATCTGACCAACAGAAACATGATCAGTGTAGAAGAGACACCAGCCTTGTTACCCCTGTTCTGGGGGAATTCACGCTGACTGGAGCACAAAGCAGGACAGTGACCACCTGGAGAATTGGGTTGTGGCTGTATAAGCTGGACAAATGAAAACAGGAACAAATTTGTCACGAACTGTAGCGCCCCAAACTGCAAAGCAGCAGCAGAGCTAGAATTCGGCCCCAACCACTGCAATCATAGAGCTTTTCCAGACTCCAGGGAGTAGTTTCTGTTTTCACTTACTTATATTCTTAAGGGACTGGTTTAAGATACAGATTTTGGAGAATGTACAAATGAAGGGCCCTCCGGTTTTCATTTCTTCTGGCAAGAAAAAAAGAAATCCAGTAAGGGAACATGAAAACAAGGATCTGAGAACAGAAAACACATCACAGCAATGGATAAAACATCAGTGTCTAGCTGGGGCAGGGGGCGTCAATAAATGTGCCTCCAGGATAACAGAAGGGAACCAAACCAAGGAAAACACGGAGCTACTTTTAGCTTCACCAATGAACACAAAAATCTGTCTCCTAGTAATGAACTCAACTTGCACACGAAGAGCCTTCTATTCCTGACAGTCACCATGGATTTTGCATGGCTATTTAAGCAAATAGCCCTTAGGAAAGAGACGCCTCTCTGAAAGCTGCTTGATGACAATGTGGAAGTCAAGCTCCTCAAAACTGTTCCATAATCAGCAAAAAGATTAAATCAATCAGCATACATCCTACAATACCAGAGAAACATCTAAATCTACTAACAAATACACAGTCTTCCTTAAATTCTCCTTGCTATCCCAATTACCAAGAATGATTTTAACTTACATTTTTATTTTCCCATTTTAGTAGCTTTGGGCTGAAAAGCAAAGCTCTCAGAGAGGAAGCATCGCTGAACTGCAAGGCGACAGAAGCTACCTGCCAAAGATGCACAAGGAAACATGGCTTTCCTCCAGGGAGCTTTCACTGCTGACTCTCACCTGCCATTGAAGAACTAAGAGCACCTCCACTATGTACCACTTCAAGTCATGCAGGACTTGCTGACACTTCAAATTCAGCAATAAAGCAGCAAGAGAGGATCAACACCTTCTAATTGTTTTCCTTTAAACAAACTTTATGTTAACAGATTAAAAAATATTCATTCACACATACTGATGTCAACTAGCCTCCACTGCACAAGGCACAGAATAAATGGTTCAAAGACACGCTCCTGTCCAAAGGCTCATCATGGTGACCAGTAACTGTGGGAATGTTTATGCCAGGTAACACCAGAGAGTCATGCAAAGATGTTTGAAATGCCCAGGCTCACCCAATGAAATTTCGTTTGTTGTAGAATCTCTTGCCCTATCTATGCTCCAGAGACAGTTCTGTGACTGGATGACTATCTCACAAGTTAAGTCTGCCCATTTCCCATGTTCTATCACGTTCTGGTTTTGATGGGTTTTGTACAACATGCACTTACAATCGGCCCTTGTAAATTATGTTACAAATCGCTTCTGAACTGGCTGCATAGACAGGGAAGTGGCAGTATTTTCTGCGAAAAACCTAAAACCCTGTATACAAAGCACACAAGAAATGACAGGTCTCACTGAGATTTACAGCTTCCCTGTGTAAAGCAGATGCTCTTAAAATCACTGGTTCCACATTATCCTGTGCTCTTACTGATACCATCAACACACAACCTGCTAAAAGCATGAATCAACTGCATTATTTTCTCCATGAAAGGTACCAGCAGAATAGTGCAGTACAGAACTCCCTGAGCTTCTTTACCACTGTAATGAAGAAACACTTTATCCATGATCTAGGCAGAGAAGAGAAAAAAACAGGTATCCTTACTCAGAGGTAATATCAGTTACTGGAATGACTCCTTACTTTATACTGACACTTGGGGAATTACTTGAACTCCATTATAATGAAAAAATCTGTATGCTTTGGATATTTCATCATTGGTACTCAAGTTATTTTATAAAAGCAGTGATCGTGCTCTTAGAGCTCCCAGCCCTCTGCAAAGGGATTTTACATTAGAAACATGATAATAAAAATAACAATAATAAGCATATGCCGTTCTTGAATTATGATATAGAAAGTTAAACCAATTTGCTGAAATGAACAGTTAAGTTGCTCGTATGAACCCTATCAGCCTGACAACTACAAAACAAGGAAGAGGAGTAAAAGCAATCTCTTCCTAGCATATGATATATAGCATATCCAGCCCTGTGCAGAAAATCAGGGAAATTTTCTTTTTTAATAACTGAAATTTACTCTACTCTGAATAGCTTCAAAATGCTGCAAAACATTTTATTCATTGACACAGCACAATCAGATCTTCTGGTTTACAACTTCTGGTTTCACACCTTCATGGCTCTCCACAAGGGTCGTGGTTTTTAACTTGCTGCAAGTTCACCTATCTCTAAGCTTCAGTGCTGCAGATGTAACTCCAGAAATACAGAAACATCACAACAAAGCCACTTCAGAGTTCAAGCAATTGCTAGTCAAATTTGGCAACTGAGAAAGTTCAAAGGCTTTAGCTAGAAGCCACTGGATCTTTAAGTGCTTATTAGGATCTTAAATCTCTTCAGTTCATCCTGTAAATTTAAAGAATTATTTGTACACAGGTCTACACTAGTTTAATTAGATGATTAAGTCTTTCACCAAGCCAAAACTAGAATTTCACTGCCTGGGCTACTGAGGAAACTATGGCTAATGCTTTGCAAAAGTTTAAGTTGACTGATGCACTGCTCAGACTCTGGCAAACACTGAACAAGCAGCAGGCAAGAACACAGTCAGCACTGAAGCCATGAGGCTGTTACAATAACCAAGGGGAAGCAATCACTCCTATCTAGAATTCAAGGCACAATGAAGAAGTATCAGATTTTTCAAATGTAGAGGAGAAGGACAGTATTTCCACGGTGCTGATTTACAGCCATTTAGTTAAGCAGGTGCAGACCTCTATGGAGATGCTTTGATATTTCTGGAAGTATCCTATGTCAGGTTCTAAACCGTTCCCAGTTAATCTAAACTAAACTGCAAACAGCCACTGCTATGAAGATGTTTGCATAAGAGCAGCGATTTGTTTTAAAATCACTTCTCAGATTACACAAGCACATCTGTTGGCGTAAACAAGTGCTAAAGTGAGGCTCTGCACAGAGAGAGTGGCAGCCAGAGGCTAGGAGGAAACAAGTCAAGGAAGAAATTAGTACTGCTTCATACAGGGCTACATGAAATTAAGGAGAGTCACAGTTGAGCTCTGCGCACCCTTTCAATTTTTGCTTCAAGCCACAATGAGAGCACCAAAAGATGTGAGGCTTTGTCAGGCTGACATTTATACAACATTGCCAGGTTCCTTAGACCTGAGATCCTGCTCCAGGCCCGCCTCCAGAGGTTGAATAAACCTCTCCACATGTGCTGATTGCAACAATGCTGACTCCTCAGGAGCTCCGAGTCTGAAAGGTTCAACTCATTGGGTAAAGCCTGGGAAGGTATTTACATAGGAGATGCAGTTTTGCTGCTCAGGTATCAAGTGTGACACGGCTGTCACATAGCAACACAGGGAAGGATCCCAGCCCTCACTCATAGCAACCATTATATTTGACTCTACCTACAAACCCTCTGACAAAAATACGTTTCCTCATCGTTCCAAAGCTCTTTTGTTATTCATTAAGGACCACATATTCATCAGATGGTGAAAAAGGATGTTGTTCTATTTCTAATATTCGAGGATTCACAAGGCTCTCACTGCCCAATCTCCACCATTCCCAGGATTTCAGGTATTTAACTAACAAAATGAAAGCTTCACAAGCACCTGGTTGGGCTCTGGACGCTTATCTGCAAGCAGGATCTCCGTCTGTGCCAAGGCTAAGGCCTTGTCAGTGTGCCTGGTAATTCAGCAACTCTCCCTTCCCTCACCTGAAGGAATGACGGCACAATCAGGCTGTAAGGCGAGGATTCCTGACAGCCTGCAGACTTCTTGCCACATTTAACAGCACTGTGAGAACTGACTTCCCCAGTGCTCTCTTCCGTAGGCACCCACTAAGAGGAAACACAAGGAGCTGAAAGTCTCCTGCACAAAGCAAACTAAGCTCCGTTGCCCAAGTGTCACACAGCAACATAAGCTGTTACTGACCCAGAAGCATCAATTTTACATTGCTGTAACCACAAGAGATGGAGTTAAGTCTCCCCCTGCAAGCGATATTCCTAGCAGTGCAGCTGCACAAAGATGTTTGCACTGATGGCTTGTGTTTCTCTTCACTTATCAACATAAATATATGTTTGCATCTTCAGTACCCACAAAACAAAGCCACAGGAAATCTGACTACTAAATGCAAGCAAAATTAACAGTGTTCACAGCACGTAGAAGGAGAAGCGTACCTGCTATTTTAATTGTTATAAATAACACGAGCCAATGATCAATACAGATGTCCCTAGAAAAATGGGTTCTATTTTCAAGAAACAGGATTAAGTTATTCTGATAATAAAACTGGGACATACAAAATAATGCAGGGATTTTAGTCACAACGTACAACAGCTGACAGAACGTTAAATGCAGTCAAATGCTCACCAGTATTCTCATTATTGAGTACAGTGAATGTAAAAGAATCCTGAAATCAGTATTAAATGTTACATGCAACCCCTACGAGAAGGCAGAACTGGAATGATTAAGGTCTTTGTGTTCCTAAGGAAACCGGCTGCCTCTCACCCCCTTCCTTTCATTAACATCTCCCAGAGAAATGTCAGCTCTGAGTTCTTCCCAAAGTGTTCAGCACACTTGAACCTTGGAAACATGCCTAGGAAGTTGAATCCAGTCCTGATGTGAGGGGTCTCCTTACCCCAGAGATTTTACATTTGCTTGAGTGGAATAAATTCCCTTATGCTGTTAGTGTAAGATTCCAGAAGGAGAGAATAAGAGAAATTTTATCACCTCTCTTACACAGCAGGCAAGAAGCAAAGTTTCTTTGACCCAGAAGGATGGTGTAATAGCGAGACACTTTAGGTTTTCCCCTTAACACAACAATTCACTGTCCTGGACTGTGACCAACTGCCTGCACTGCACAGCTTGCTTCTCACACTCTGCTGTCCTAGTTACTACATGAGCATTACAATGCATTAGTTCTGTGCATCACTTGTCTGTAGCAATAACACTGATTTTGCAAAATACAAGGATTAAAAAGGAAACTATGGCCTAACCAGACATGGAAGCAAGTTGCACAAGCAAATGTGACCGTAAGAGCTGTAGGTCCCTGACAGGCCCGACTTGTAACTCGTCTCCAGAGTGAGCAGAAGAAACGTTCATTCATCCCTCACATCACAGCCCACTCACAGCTAGAGCTAGCCAATATTCCCATGGATGTGGGATTCTCAATTTCATCCATTCAACCTGAAAATAATTAAGATCTGACTTGTCAAGGTATGAAACTCCACTCATTCTTCTACCTAGCAGAAAAGGCAATCTTTTGGGAAAAACACAAATATATAGAAGTAGTATTCCCTGGGTGAGTGCATCCAAGGCTGTATATTGTTAATGAACTTAAAAAAAAAATAAAATAAAATAAAAATTGGATTGACTTATATTATAATTGGAGGCTCTATCAAGAGCTTTGCTTTGTATTGATGCTCCTAGTGACTGAGGTTGCTGTAACAAGCAAATGCGGCTGCCCTTGACAATGGACAAGTCTCTTGGGAAGGGATGAGGATTGCGTAATGACATTAATGAGGTTAGTGTAGAACGAAGCCTGAATTCTGTAAAACAAGTGGTGGAGGACACAATGTTTCGTAGAGGATCTGCATGAAAGCACATTTGGTCTCTTTCTCAGCTCCGCAAGTGCTACAGAAAGCTTTCAGAGTTAACAGACATTGTCAGGCCTTGAAGTATGTGTTTCACAAGAAAACACATTTTTAAGTATGAAACCAGTATAAAACTTTTCCGTGACGTATTTTTTCACTAGAAAACTGTCTTCACTGAGCAGTGCTGAGACCTCATTCTTCTATTTGTTTATATATTCACTATGTACCACCAAGTGAAAGTAAAACTGCCAGGACTATTTTTGAGATTCAAAGCTTGTTTCCATGGTAAGAAAAACACTGAAAGGTAAGAAAAACATTGAAAGTCAGTCAGTATTAACGATGATCCATAAATTTTCATTAATACTCTTAAAGTAGTACTAGTAGAGAACTAAATAACAACATACATGTCTGAAGCTGGTTGAAGCAAAAGGAAGTTAGCTTTCTGGCTTAGAAACTGCTGGTCTAGGCTCTTGTTTCTACCTAATTTTCCAGCATCCTGAGTATGCATTTGTTCAGTGACACCTCAGATAGATGCTGGACACCGAGCTGATCTGAAAATCAGGTAGCTACTTACATCTTGTGTTGTTTTTTCTTTCTAATATGGAATACTTTGTATGATTCTGCTTCCAGGGAGCTGGGTTACGTGATTTATCCTTGTTAGCCACTGCCTCCTCAACAGCTGAGGAGATACTGCTCCCAGCAAACTGTGCAGGTCAGGTGCCCCCCTTCTTTCACATACCTGAAAAAACATTCGTGTTGTTGCCATTATTAACAGCGTCACCAGAGTTAGTGCAGCTAACGGTGCTCCAACCACCATAGCTTGTAACTACCTCTCCTGCTGTTTGGTGAAGGTGAGCCTGCTGCAAGCCAACTCTCACACAGGCAGCTCTAAATTACTTGCTGCCATTTTTCTTTTTGTTAATTTTGTTTGTTGTCCTTCTTACTCATTCAGAGGATAAAAATGTGGCTTATTTTTTAAACAGAATGGAAGTTGATGCTGTGCAGGAAGGGACAGAAAGAGAGGGCTGTGGCGATATCCAAGCTCTCACGTCCAGTGCAGACAGGTTAATACGTCACCCAGCGCTACTTTAGCTCTCTAAAGGTCCCTGGGGTCTGACTAACTGGACAAGACTTCTTGCTTTGCTTGTCCTTTCTGTTCAGAAGGCCTCTCTGACTTACAAGGCAAGGTCCCATGTATTTTTGCTGAGCTATTTTAAGCTCCTAAACTTGCTGAAAAACATATTGAACTTTTATATATATATATATTTTTTGCTGTTTTTTTCTAGGCGTTAAATTGCTTTTATAGAAGTATTTTTTGAGCAAGCGACTCTGTTTCTAGCAGAGAACTGACCTCAGAATCCGTAAATAAATATGACCGCAAATCATCCTTCGAGGAAGACTGAGATGCTTGTGTCAGTTTATCATGTTGCTTTGTTCACATTGTGCCTGTACAAAAGCTCCCATTCAAGTGGCTCCCTGTTGTTCACATTCTCTCTGCTTTGCTAAAGCCCATCTCAGCTCATGGGAAATCACTTCCAGAGGAAATCAGAGAGGCCCAAAGATCCGCAAAATGAATTCTCCCTCACCCTATTGTGTGCATAGCCACGCATTTGCGAGGGCTGCACATACAGAACTGCTCAGCACAACTTCAGATTCCTAAGAATGTTAGACTTTCTTTTTATTACCCAGGAGAAAAACATAGAAGAATCAAGGTTACCTACAGAAATGTAAGTTAACTGAGCTGCCTCAATAAGGATTAAAATTCCTTGGACACCGTGATCACAACAAATTTCCATATAAAACTGATTATTTTCCTATAAAACTCGTGGTACTCATATTTGAGTGATGCAGTCTTTTGTCACTGAGTCTGCAACATTCTGGCAGCCAAGACAATTTGTTTTGTACCAGAACCTTCAGCTGACTACCTTGGCATTACCCAAACACAGCGAATGCTCAGTGATGTTTGTAGCATCAACGACCTAGCATTTTACTTCGATGGCTCCACTCCTTTAGGAATGCAGACTCTTCTGCAATTTGGTCGTTCACTGTCTCAGCAGCAAGGCAGTTGCAATTCTCACCTAAGGCAATACACACGTGTATAAACAGAAGACAAGCTAATACATCCTGCTGCTCTATAGCTGCTAATCAATTTAAACACAGGAAAGAGAGGAAGAAGTACGTCAGGGGCTTGGAGATGGCAAAATGAATAAATATAGTATTTATATATAATCGTATAAAATACCTTTCACATTGTTCATCAAGTTGAATTTAGCTCACTCTATTAATACCCTATTTTATTTTTATTTTTTTATCATTTGGGAACTCTTTAAAGGTCTGTGTGGATCACAAATGAGTTCTTTGAAAACAATACTGCTGTAGGTAGCAAAGGCTGAAGTGTGCTCCTACTGCCTCTGTTTGCCCTGCTGCAACAGAAGGCCCCATCTCCAAAGCTGTCAGTCCATCACCTTCACCAGAACTGCAAGGAACTGAAAACAAGGAAGATACCAACAATGTCTGACAGAATATATTTTTCAGACACACCTAGAACATTAGTACGGTGGGAAGAGGAGGAGAATTACCAGCTACCTGGCCTGTTAAGTTCTGTACAGTTTCTAATGGCATCACAATTAATGCTGTGTTTCTTTCCAGTCTTACACAAGCAGCCATGTGAAGCTCAAGCTTCAACAATGCTGCACAGGTCAATTTCTAGGCTTGGCTAGAATTACGGTATTTTGTGGAATTTAACACTTCAGGAGAAGATGACACACTACTGATGCCTGTTGTTCAGCAAGCCAGATGTTCAGCTTTTAATGCATCCCAGCCCTATATGCATTAGCAGGGAACAGCAAGTCCAAAGGCCTTCCAGGATGAGCAACATCCACACAATTACTACATCACGCCTCAGCTTGCCTCACTGCAGCCACAACCATTCCTCTGAACCAAGCAAAAGAGGGAGTATTTCAACTCTCACGTTATATTCAAAAAATTATCTCTACATCAGTCCCATCTGCTCATGGGGTCTTCAAGGACTCCGGGAGTGTTACACAGGAGGAAGTTGTGGTCTGCGTTCCACACTGCGTGGCCATCAGCTGGCACACTCACATACAAATAGCAGCCATGGCAGCTTTGCTTCTGCCCAAAAAGATCAAAACTCTCTGCACAAAGCACTCTGAGCTAACTTCAGCTCAACTTCCCAGAGGATAATTTCTACCCAGCCAGCAGAAATACTTTGAATTCTTCTGTGACACACTAGAGGAATTGATCTGAGCCATTAGAGTTTAGCTTCTTTTGCAAAAGGCTACAGCTTGCTCGAGTACGATGACTCAAAGATGCCCCAGCTCTGCAGTCAGCTGTTGGCCCCACCACTCAGCGCAGGGCTCTTCCTTTTGCTCTCAATTATTGCTTTCTAAAACCAGAGCTTAGTTACCTGAGATCTATAGCCCACTGATCAATGCCATCTGACTCCTCCTCTCTCCCTCGTCCTTCATACTGCTCAATTACTTCACTCTGCATTTCGTTTCCACCTGTGTAACGCATTAAGCAGTACTGCTGGGGTTAAACAGCGCAGTATGCGTTGTGAAGGTCTCTTTTCCCCATTCTTTCTACCCATGGGAACAGTTTTGGAGTACTTTGGAACCACACCTCTAATTTAGGGTTAGCTTCCCAGGCTACTCTAGCATCCCAGCTCTTCTATTTATACCACAGTCTCTGATGTGGCACTAAATATATGCATGTAGATCTAGAGTGCTTGCACTCTGAGGCTGGTTCCACCCAGCCGCCTGCTTCAGCAATTAGGCGCTGTGATATCTCTTATATGATGACAGAAGGAAAGCAAGGCAAAGGTACTGAGCTGCCTGGTAGGCAGCCCCTGTGCCCTAACCCCGACCCCGACGTACCCCCTGCTGAAGCAGAGCCCTCAGCAGCAAATCAGCAATGCCAATGAAGCACTGAGTATCTACAAGGACATCTGGATTTATCAGCAGAGGTGACACAGGGAGGGCGAGACTGCCAGACACTGCCTCTACACCAGTTCAGAGATGGCACTGTTCCCTGCTTGCAGAGTCTGGCCAAGTTGTGAATAATTTCAAACACAGAGCTCCGCAGGGGAGATCACAGCACCTACCTGATAGGCACAGGGCTCTAGGTTTCAGGCCTGGTTTTGTCTGAATTGAATTACTCTCTGCAAGCAATCACAAAGAGACTTCCCCAAGCTCAGATGCTGTGAAAAGCAGATCTTGAGAAATCATTTTTAACCCTTCAGGGTGCAAGGACTTTGGTTTGCTGCAGTAATTAGTCACCCAAAATAGGAAGGACGGGTACAAGAAAACCATTTCCAAAGCTTGTGACAACAAAAACCTCCATCTGGCCAGCAGCAGGGCGAGCAGCTCCTGAGGAGACTGCCTGCAAGGGCCTTGCCCTGTTTGATGCTCTAAGCCAGAGGTTTCCAACCTGGTGGCAAGGAAGGCTATTGTTCTTCTTTCTGGTTTGGGAAGCACAGCATTTCCCTTTTCATAGGCAAAACTGGAGTCCCTTGAAGGACCCAGCACTTCCTGGGAAATACTGGCTAAGCTGCTTGTCAACAGCAAACCTGATGCTTCTGGGTAGCCACATTCCTTCATTAGCATGTTACAGACAATTTGTTCAGGAAAAGAAGGCAAAAACAGATAAGCCACGAGCAAAACCCATGGCAGAGTGTGTATAGGTGCTGTTCCCTTCAGATCCATTTCTTTTCTCTCACTTCCACTATTCCTCATGGCAGGTATGAAAAGAGAAGAGCACTCCCTGTCCATTTCACCGCTGGTTCACCTCCTCCATGGCTTCACTCCCAACTTGCTCCTTCCTTCTAACGGCCCCGTGCAGTTTCTCTGCCATTCCAGCACTTGCAAGCAAGCATCTGCCCTGCAGAGGGGAGCACTGCAGGCCAGTCAGTACTAAGGAGTAGGTTGTTTGGTTACACTTGGTGTGCTGAATTTTGCTTCAAGGCTGTCACATGAAGGAATTATTTGAAGTCTTCCTGGGAACCTAGTCTGGTCCAATGAAAGGGGAAAACAGAAAGAAAAAAGAAAAAAAAAAAAAAAAAAAAAAAAAAAGAAAACAAGCTTTTAACCAGAAATGATGAAATCCCAAGAAGTGCAAAATAATCTTTTCTGCTCGGTGACCCAGACTACAGCGTGATTCTCTTGCTGAGCTATGGAGCCCAAGAAATCCCATTTCTTTTGTTGTAATAATGCACTGGTTTCACACTGATGGGCAGCTGAATTCCACACCACTCTCGCTCCCTCTCCTCAAAGAGCGGGAAAAATACGATGAAAAAGAGCTCAAAGTTCGAGCTAAGGACAAGGAGATTGCTCACCAATTACCAGCATGGGAAAAACAGACTCAGCGTAGGGAGATTGCTGTAATTTATTGCCTATTACTAACGGACTAGGGCAGTGAGAAACTAAAAGCATACTAAAACCACCTCTCCATCCACTCTCCTCTACCTCCTCCCTCCAAGCAACACAGGGAGATGGGGGCTGCGCTCTGTCCCTAACGCTTTGCCTGCACTGCTCCTTCTTGGTCCCTCCCTGCCCCTGCTCCTCATGGGGTCCCTCCCACAGGATGCCGTCCTTCCCAAACTGACCCCATGTGGGCTGCCCACAGGCAGCAGCTCTCCAAGAACTGCTCCCACATGGCTCCATACCACGGGGTCCATCCCCCAGGAGCAAACTGCTCCAAGCCAGGTTCCCCATGGGCGGCAGCTCCCCCCAGACCCCTGCTTCTGCGTGGGCTCCTCTCCACGGGCTGCAGCTCTGGCCTGGGGCCTGCTCCTGTGGGGGCTCTGCATGGGCCGCAGCCTCCTCCAGGCCACATCCACCTGCTCCACCGGGGGCTCCTCCAGGGGCTGCAGCGTGGAGATCTGCTCCATGTGGGACCCATGGGCTGCAGGGGGACAGCCTGCTCCACCAGGGGCCTCTCTACAGGCCGCAGGGGAACTGCTGCTGTGTGCCCAGAGCACCTCCTGCACTGACCTTGGGGGCTGCAGGGCTGCTGCTCTCTACGTTTTGTCACTCCTCTCTCCCAGCTGCTGTTATTCAGCAGTTTGTTTTTATTCTCCCCTTTCTTAAATGTGCTCTCCCAGAGGCCCAACCAGCGTTGCTCCCTGGCTCAGCTCTGGTTAGCGGCAAGTCCCTCTGGAGCCACCTGGAGCTGGCTCTGATCTGCCACAGGGCAATTTCTGGGCTCTGCTCACAGCAGCCATCCCTGCAGCCGCCCCCCCAACTACCAAGATCTTGCCACCTGAACCCAATTCAAGCAACCATAAGACCACCTCCCCTTTCAGTAGCTCTGTCTTTGTCTGCCTCCCTCCCTCCTGGCTGCTAGGGTACAAAAATACATCTTACCCATTTTTAACAGCAACATACAGTACTCAAACCTAGTGCTGAACATCACCACACGTGAAATCAAAGCTAACTACAAAAGCAGCCTGCAGGCCACAATATGATTTAGAATTCAAAGCACCTTTTTTTAATTCTGCCCTAGAAGCACACACTGAGCCACAGATAATTAGAGTAAGATACGTGATTACAGGAAAATGGATGAGGGAAGATGAAGAAGGCTCCAAAGTTCCTGTGGGTAGCATCCTGTTGTCTGACTTCATTTGACTCGATGAAATGATGCTCACTGGAATCAATGCGATTGCAAGCAATAAAATTGTCACTTCATTACGTAGCCTCTATATTTTATGATGATACATTAGCTCTGCTTGCATCTGCTGATGTTATCACTACAGTAAATATTTAGCACCTACGCTGCGTTGGATGCAGAACAAGGCTGCAGACAGGAGAACATCCTCTGGCCCGAGTGACTGTACAAGAAAAAGCACACCTGGGAATGTCAGCCAGAGGTCGGAGCCACTCTGTTATACAAAAAACCCTCCTCTGTATTGATGGCTCTTCGATGAGATCTTTAGCTTACTGACTGCACTCAGAGGCCATGTTCCTTTCACATTAAGGGCTAATTATGAAATTATATTTAATTCAATATTTGGCAAAGCTTCTTTAGGAAGATTACTGAGCCCAAGTGATATATTTTTCACCAAAACAGTTTCTGAAGAGCAAGGCTAGGAGGTACCTCACCCCCCAAACACATGTATTACCAAAGACTATATATAAAAAAACTGAAATAATAATTCATAAGCAGTCACAAATCACCTGCCATGTTTTCAGACCAGCACTGTAATGAACACACCCCTTTCAGACTTCATATGGCTGCCCCTTCAGATCAGTGGCAAAGTTTCCTGGTTTTCTCAGGCTGTAATTCGGGTTAATTCTTTAGTTTACCCTTTCTAGAATTAGCAGAGATAATTGCTGTGAGCAGCAGTGATTCAGTTCCAAACTTCAGGGTCCTGCTGAGTTGTTTTTTTTTTGTTTTGTTTTGTTTTTGCATAATCTTTGCAAACACAGCTTTAAACCTTATAAATTCTGCACTCAACAACTACAGAGGGTCTTTAGGATGCATGGAATATATGAGGATTTAATAACTCCTGGTTTGTTCCTGACCTCACTTTGATTTCGTGTCCATAAAAACTAACAGAAGTGAAGGAAATGCAATCATTTTGAGCAGTTCCTCTCTGCAGTGGTCTCATCTGGGAGAACTTACTATCAGCCAGAACCATCTCCTGGAGATTTGCCCCCATTTTCTTCCTCTGAACTCTGTATAAAACCATCTCCACTCGACTGCCTCTGAATAATGTACAACAACAGATGAACGACAGTGGATGCCAGGGGAGCCCCATCCAACAGCAGCTAAGTGAGCCCATTGCTGTGCTTCAGCTTTCAAAAGCAGTCTGGGGGTATCAGAACAAAAGATTCAGTCAAGAAAGATCCAGATCACTTAAAAAATACACGTGCTGCAAGAACAAAGAGCGCCAGACAGCTCACTCAGGACTGAAACAAAATCACCAGATCACATTCTGCTAACAGTTTTCCCAGCTAATATCCCAGTAACTCCAGAACCTGCACCAGACATTACAAAGTGAAATAATTGGTTTTTTGAGCCCTTATATCTCACTCTGTCTCCCTCAGTTACTTCATATTTATGAAATCCGTTACCAGAGTTTTCATTAAATTAAAAAAAAATAATAATTGGAGAGGATTCAACTATTGGTATAAAAAGCTGGATTCACACCCTAAAAAAGTTCAGTTCTTCAAATGGTAAATGCAAGATCCATTCCACTGGCACTTAAATGTCACGACTACTCAGTCAACGTGCAGCAGCCCTGCATTCTTCAGGAAGAGAGGAGAATGGGTTCATCCCATGGCAGAGAACAAGTGCCACCAGGACCACCAGTTGGGATCATTATGAGGAATCACTGGAGGGGAACAACTTTCTACAGAGAATTGGACTAAGATGTTTCACCTGGGAGATTTTATTAACAAATCCTGCATAGGTGGGGCTGGTCAGGTGTACATACACGGAGGATGCAAACACGCAGTAGAAAATGAGGGAGTCACAGCACTCATGAAACACAAATAGCACAGACTGGAAAAATAACGAGCACCGTGGCACGATACTACAAAGCTCCACTGACTCCACACTTGAGCTATACACAGAGCCCATGGTGTAACTCATTCCACCTCATATGCACTCAGCTAGATGCAGATGTGTCCCTTACTCCCTTCCATGAACACCTAGCTACAGGACCCTCAGTCGTGTTAATCTGCAGTCCTGGTTCTCTCTCTGCACACTGTATGACAGCGCTCTGACCCCTGACAGACCTGGTTCCTTCCTGATAACCACGGGCCAGGGTCAGCTGTCTGCTAAATCCACCAGAGCCCCCAGCCAGCATACAGCAGAGGACAGTCTGTCTCCATTGTGTCACTTCACCGCGTTTAGCTCTGGAAGCTCGCCCTTCCTTCTTCTCTTCCAAGATGCTGGCTGATATTCATCAGCTTTCCCAGCCAGCTCTTCTTCCTTCCCATTATAAACATCGTTTGCACACATGCATTTGTTTTAAAGTGCTGGAATTTTTACCAGGGGCATTTTGTTAGCTGCTGTATCTGTTTCATGTGTTACTCAAAGAAAAAAAAAATATAACCTTTGCAGAGTCCTGCTAACATAATGCAAGCCACTACCATGACACTATTTCTTTACACTGAGGTCTTACTAGCATTATGGTCTATAGGGAAAAAAAAGCGTAATAATAGTACCCAAACCAAGAAAATAATTACCATCCCTTAATTTTGAAATCCCAATGAAAAATGAGTAAGAGTGAAGAGGGCATCTGTTTACATCAGGGGAAGAGTATGCCAGGTCAACTGAAGGCAGGGCCAACTGGAGTTTGCCTGATGTGCAGCCCCTTTACAGAGCTGCCATATGGCTATTGGTGTACAACTGCAACAGAAGAGATCTTTGACACGTCAATTCCAGCTGCTGACTTGTAATCAGTCCTGCTAGGAAGAAAAATGATTATTTCCTTTACTTGCCCTTGCTTCCCACCTGCATCTAAGCCCTTGTCCTTTTTCCAGTTGTTCATCCTGCCCTCCTCCTGTGAATTCACCACCTGCTTCCACTACTCTGTTCCTGCTCAAGCAGAGTCACAGATTGCATGCTGGGCACCAAGAATTCTCCCAGTATAATGACTGGGGTGGGGGAATCAGCTTTTTCTGTTATTAAAGAAAACAGCCTCAGAATTTGGCAAGGAAACAGATTTTTCACTCCCCAGACAACTTGAATCTTTTGGGGAGTCAGGAGTGGAGAAAGTATCTTATTAAACAACAAACGAATCTGAAAGCTACACAGAACAATTCCCTGTTTGACTCAGTTGCCTTTGTCAGAGGAACTAAGAGAATCATCACGGCCCTTGGTGACGAGAGACCAGCCCATGGAGAACAGCTCTCACGGAGTTATGATCAGTGCCTTTTCATCTCAGTGAGAATGCTGATTGCATAGGAGCCTGTCCCAAAGCGTTCAAACCACCACTTCAGCGAGCACTTGATGTGATACTTGAGTAGCAAGCCCTAGACAGAAAGCCAGGAATGAAGAAGCATTCGTTAAAAAAAAAGTAGTTCTCGGGTCTCACGGCACCTGTCACTGCCAAAGCAAAAGGAGCTAAATTCATCCCTAGCATAACTGTTATCTTCAAAAAGAGGGGTACAATGGCTGAACTTAGCGTGGCTAAGTGATAAAAGCATTTTTCCCAAGAAAAAAGTAAATATTCTGCATGGGAATGCTCTCACATTACTGGAGATAGGGTGTTTTTCCAGTACAGCCTGGAGTGTACCCCCAGGAGGCGCAGATCACTGCTAGACCAGGGTTTGAATCGGCATACTGAAAGCACGGCGCGTGGACTGAAAAAGCACGTGGACAGTTGGCTTGTGAGATGACTGGACAAGAAAGGAACAAACCCTGATTCTCACACTTCTTTAGTTCCTGAAACCAAACCAAGGTTTCTATTCAGTTCTATTCCAGAGAAGATAAAAACCAATAGACCAAACAGCTGCAGAGAGCAAGAAATCAAAACAAAGGGAATGGGCTGAAAAAATCTGAAGAACCTGCTGCAGAGCTGAAGGTGCCACAAATCCAACAGCATCACAGCTTGCGTGCTGAGGGAAGACGAGTTCTGCCATCACAGAAGCAGCACTGGAAGATGGGAGCCTATGAAAGGTACTGGCAACCACTGCGGTAAGGTGAGGGAACTGCCCTTTTCCTACAGTCCTACAGGAAGAAAAGTTCCTTTCCCTCTGTGAGCCAGCAGCTTCATTCCTGCCATCTCCATCACATACTTTGAACTCACGCTGCCAGTCCTCAGGGTTTAGTTTAGACTGCACCCCAGCCCTGCACAAGGACTGGGAAGCTCTTGGTGCCTTGTTCACTGCCTCTTGGCTTGTGCATAACAAACCAGCTACAGTCTGGCTTTAATAAGAGCTGCGCTATTCATTGTGGCAACGGCGCTTGAAATCTCTTCAACAAGTAATAGGCAGCCCTTCCCATGCACACTGCAAAGTCACAGCAACAGAACAAGAACTAGCCACTGGAATTGGGCATTTCAAGAAACAGTCAGATGGCTGCTGGCCACAGGGCAATAATCCTTTCCAGGGATTTGGTTTAGACAGCAAGCAACTCATGCAGCAGCTCGAAAGGCCTCATGAGACAAAGCGTTCATGCCGGCAAAGCACAATGCAGCCCCAGTAGTGATTAAATCATGGAGATGACAGAGAACAAATGCATTCAACATTGTTTATTCCACATATTTTCCATATGCTTGAAAACAGAGAGGAAAGAAATAAAAATTATAAACAGACACTTCTTTGCTCAGACAGGAATCTTTGCACAAGAGCCAAGTCACCGTATTAGCCAGGAGTACTGAGAGCTGGAAGAGATGGGAAAGATGAACTGCTCTCAGTCAAACTCCCAGCAATGCTTTCCCTAACCACAAACAAAAGCTTGGGAGACACAAGCAGACTCATTTTGGGGGGTTGCTTTATTTTACATCCCCTCCAAGTTTTGACAGTGTTGATTACAAGCAGTAGGCATACACTGATAGCGTGTATTTGAGAGACATCCTGTTCTCAGAGTACCGACCCAGTTCTTTCACAGACCTGAGATACGCCAAAAAGTATTTAAGAGGCTCCTCCAGTACAAAATATATATATATATTTATTAGCCTTCCATTGCTTGCCCAGTACAAATCCTGACCTGGTTGAGGTTGAACCCTGCCCTCAGCTGCTGAAGCTGTACCAGGAGGGCACTGAGGCTGGTCTGTTAGTGTAAGGCCGAACACCTCCGGATGAGAGGGAGAACACAGGGCAGGATGCTTAACGCTGTTTTAGAGGAAAGCAGCCCATTCCTGACCACTGCACCCCACGTTGGGGGGCACAAACTGCACGCACCAACGCAACAGGCCACATGTCCCTGAAGAAAAGCAATTCTTGTAAACTCCCAGATTATCCCCCTGTCCTGTTGGAACAGCAGTGGAGGGGAGGGGAACTTGCCCTTCTGTTGTGTGCCTTCAGATTACTCCCTCTCACGTACCCAAAGACAGCAGCTTCATTGTGAAAGAGCAATTGAAAATGCTGCAGGGATGAGAAGGGTCCAAAGTCCCCAAGTCCTGCACATCAAAGGTTTTAAGCAGTCTCAGATCAGCAGAACTGTTTAACCTGCACTATCCATTTACCTCTAAATCATTCCCACCTTTGACAAAACTTGAAGAAGCCCATAACAATGAGATTATGAAGCAGAAAGTAATGCCTTGCAAAGACTCTAGCAGTCTTAGTTCTACTGATCTATACAAAGTGTGGTTGTGGGATACACCCTAGCTGATCAAAAATAATGATCTGGTTAGAAAAATCTGAAGTTTTCAAAGTTACCACAAACTGTGCTCTGCTCACAAAAAAAAAAAAAAAAAAAGTCTTTAGAATTTAAGTTTTCAAGCTTTCAGTTATGGCCAAGAGAACTGGAAACGTACTATGTCAAAAATGTAAGCTAGGATTCTCTTCTGATCACTTAAGTACAGCTGCCAATGTTATACGTACAACCAGGTCTTACAAAACTCATGACAAATCCTGATGGTGCCAATTCATCAGATTAGGGAGAGAGAGCAGACTGTAGTGATCTGACACTAGTAAATACCTAACAGTTTAGGGTACTCGTGCTTAAGACTCCATGGCATTCTCAGGCTTCCAACTATTTTCTAGTTTGCGATCAAAGCAGTTGCTTACATTGATAATTATATTGATAAAAGAGGTCTAATTATCAATAGTTTTTTTTCCAGCCATGCCTGCAAAATTCTCTGGGTGAACGCCACTGGTGAGAGAGAGCACATTATGTGGATGGCCAAGTGTGCTGGGCACAGAATCAAATCCCAAGCTGGTCCCACCAGATGTCTGTAATTACCAGGAGGCTATATTTGATGCTGGGTAGTGCAATATGCGCTACCCAGAGCCAGTATACTTAACTGAGAAGTTAGAAATGCAGAGTTATTTAACAGACACATTTACGTTGCAGAGATAATTTGCAGACAATTGGCATCAGGCAGCCAAATGTCTCTTTTACAACAAGGCCTAATCCACAGAGCACCACAGTAACAAAAAGAACTACCAGCTTTGCGCTGGTTCTCTAGATCTCTTCCCTGAGAAACAACAGCAGGGCAAACTGCTTGTTGTCCCTTCCACAGCAGCACCGCCACAGGTCAGCCTCTTCAATCCAGTCCTGTACAGAGTGATGGAAATAAAATAGCCACCTACATAATTTCAAATAAAATAAGACAACTTTTGGCAAACTAAGCAAAAAGAAACTGGCAGAATGTTAGCACGGTACCAGTCAAAGAGGCTACCAAAATTATCACCCCACTCAAGGGGTTCCCTCAGCACAAGTCCATGTGCTCAGACGAACTGGGGTTGAGTTGGAGCGCTACAGAGGAGCCAGAATGGTGACCTACTTTCAGCCTCTACGAGCTGGGACACATCCTAGTCGCTATTAATAGACACACTTCACTTCCAATCACGTGCTATAATCTGAATACTGCTTCGGTCCTTAGAGTAATAAAAAACCCAAAAACCTAGTTTACAGAAACATCTTTAATACATGAGCATTTCAGACACTTGCCACAGACTCATAAAATAAGGTTTGATCCCCCCCCCAAAACGTTCCCTTTCTGTTCAATCTTAATTCCAGTTACGTCTCCTTTACTTCAGTGAGCTTGGCAGATTATGGAGTGAGAAATCCCACCCTGCTCTCACAGGTTAGGGATTGTGTAGACCAGATGTTGTTAAAGTCAATGCATCCCTCGTGTTCCACTAAAGGCTTCACTAGCATTCAAAAAACCTCTTCCCACTCCAATGCTCAGAAGTATGCAAAACTGAAGTAAGTATGGCAGCTTTATCCTATCTACTTCTTGGTCACAGTAAGGGAAATCCAACTTGTGAGAATCCACCGGTTTCCTGAAGATGTGAAGCAGATGTCCCACTCAGAACAACACCCAGTTTTCCTTCAGACCTCACTAACAACCTCCCTCAGTGGGACCTCCTCTACACTTATACGTGCCTCCATGGCAGGCACTAAACTGGGGTTAAAGTCTTACAAATTGCAAGTTGCTTGCTTCTTTAGCTCAAGGGCAGATTCCAGCCTTGGGCTGCTGCGTACCAGGTAACTCAGCATCGTATTGCTAGAACACGGCCTCATGTCCTGAAGGTGGAGGTCACGGCTCATCATA
The DNA here is from genome assembly GCF_965140915.1 of Aythya marila. Lineage (NCBI taxonomy): Eukaryota > Metazoa > Chordata > Aves > Anseriformes > Anatidae > Aythya > Aythya marila. The sequence goes on from NC_139057.1 coordinate 15,545,067, forward strand.
ACAGTCTTAAAAAAAAAAAAAAAAAAAAAATCAGGTCCTCCTAGTCAGCATGACTAGTGAATACATCCTGAAATATTCTGAACACAAGCTGTGCATTTGGGTCTACCTCAAAGAGAACTTCAAGTGTTTGACCCACAGACCCAGCAGGATTCATACCGTGCACCAAATGAATCCCACAGGCAACAGGGGGGAACAGAGATGCCTGTGATCACTGTGCTCCTAAGTCTGAGTAACACAACCCATGTTCTTCCCATCAGCATCACTTCTTAAATTAACTTATGTGTGTGTGGACAAGTTCTGGATAAAAACACATCAGGATTAGGTTCCTAGCGGTACAGCTACAGTCACACTGCAAAGTACAGGTGCAGATAAATGAAATGCTGGAAACTGCACATCTACTTAATGGCAAAGCTACAAATGGGTCTCTCTTGCCTGTACTCAGATTAATGGATCATACCACATCCTTTAGCATAAGGCTATATTAAAACTGATTCTAGAGTTACCTGGGCAAATGAGCAAATTCATGTTACTGACATAATGTTACACATAAATCCAGGAACTGCGAAAGTAACTAGTCTTACTTAAGGCTTGGGTTTTGGCATGGTCCTCTCCAGTTAATTTGAACAGGGTGTACTAAGATGGCAGGAAACAATGCTGAAGAAGTGGTTACCAAACATTCTTGCTTCAAAGTGACAGTACTTAAGCCATAAACAAACTTTTAGGCATTCTGTATTCACTTCACAGTAACAGAGCACTCCGGGATCTCCGTGAAACCCCTCCGGGCCCCTAGTTCCCAGGAACCTCACACAGGCACAGCATCTTCCCATCTTCCAACCTAAAGAATTCCAGAATGCTTCGCAAGCTTTAGCTCATCTCTCAACTAGCAGAGTTTATCTTCTGGACAGAAGCAAAGAGTAAAATGAATTTACAGGAATAAGTAGGGATTACCTCTCACCAGGCAGCAGATGTTACTTGAAACACGCACAATTATATGCAAACTGTCTGTCACTAGGAGGGTAGGTGAGCTTTTACCCGGTGATGCAAAAGAAAAAAAGAAACACTTCCAAACTTTCTGGCCACCCAACAAAGCAACAGTCCCGATTCCTTTTGGGTGTCTTGGTACTGTAAAATAATCCAGGAAAAACTGACTGGGCGCATATTATTTTCCAAAGCAGAATGGGAACCAGTTGAGGTTATCTAGGCAAGAGATCAAGAGAAATTCAAGCAGCAAACAATGTACTTCCAAGCCAAACAACAACCGAGGTTCACAGACTCTCTGCAAAGCTCTCCAAGAGCCTGGCCCAGGAAAGACACCCTTCATTTAGCAGAAAGAGGCCTGTCGACTCAGCACCATGAAATTGAATAAAACTTTTGTGGCAGCACCCAGGGGAGAAGGACAAAGGGCCTCTGCCACTGCAGCGTTTCTGAATGACTGAGGCCTCCAGCACCTCCAGCACCCCTCCCACCAGCAGCAAAATCCCAGCAAACTGAGTGCTTATTCATGGCTTAGGCTCTGTCCTTTTACTGAGTTTCCCCCCGCATCCTCCAATGCTGAGCATTTAACAATATCTCCTTTTAGCTCGTCTCATCTGCCACTTCCGCATTTAATTGCGAGTTCATGGGTATTAAGAGGGCTGCACAGCTGAACGAAGTCATCTTGATTTGAAGGCTCCCTTTCCGCATAAAAGGGGAAACAGTTCTTTCTCTGTCTTGTCTGTCTCTCTCCATTTCCCTTTCCCTCGGCCACTTCTCTCCCTGCCTCCTCCCCAGTTTTTCTCCTTCCTACTCCCTATTTCCCAACCCACGTTTCTCTGTCTTTCCCCATAAATCAAATTCACACTGCTCAGAGGTCTGTGCGTGCGGAGAAGGGAAGGCAGAGCTCTCAAGCACTGGCACCTGTTCTCAAAATGGCTCCCAGGCTTCCAGGGGAATTTCTTGCCTGCATCAAAGGCTGTGGCAGAACACAACAAAACCGCCCACTGCTATCTGCACGCTAAGCGTGTGGGCAGACTGCTCTGTGGTGATGTACCTCAGCGGCAGCTCAGGGAGAACGACCAATCTGCAAAGGTGAGATACCCTCGGTGTTGCACAAAAAGAGTCAGAGGAAAACATGCAAGCCTAAGCTGCAACTTCTGTAATACCAAGCTCTGGAGAAGCAGGAGGAAAGGCAACAAACATGTTCCCTATATGCATGTATTTTACATGCACTGAGTCACTGAAGAGGGTAAAAAAAAAAATTAAGAGATTAACAGAGCACTCCTATTTCCTCCTTGCAGTCTGAATCCTTAGTGATGTAATTCTTGCTCACTGCATAAAGCTGATTTAACAACGCTCCACAGTGTTAAAACAAAAGAGGAACTGAACGCTACAACAGGTGGCGGCTTGAAAGGACCTGGAGTCCACGATGTACTCCACACATTTCACTTGCTGCGTCAAACAGAGAAAGTGGGGTGCCAGAGGCAAAAGCCACAGTAAAACAACCACCAATGTCTAGTGCAACCTGGGACACAAATCCACAGACTTGATTAGTTAATTGTGCCATATGCTTAACATAATTTCACTTTTCTTCCATGTCCCTTCTTTTCCAATCTCTCCAAACACCTACAATACCACAATTTTATGCAGGAATGGATCCCTTATCAAAGGATCCATCCAAAACACGAAAAAAGGCAATTTGACGGTGTACATACATCTTAGCATTACACTGTTCTTTCCCATTCTCATTCTGCACAGGATGGTCGTTAATTCATCTGGCTCACAAAATCTGATGTTGGAACTTCCGAACATCTAAAAATATATTACAGATAATAACTAAGAACTCTTCATAACCATACAAAATATATATATTTATATAAAAAAAGCTTTGAACCAGAAGCTTGAAACTGAACTGTGTTATACGTAATTCCTGGGTTTTGGTTGAGAAAGTTCACATATGGAAACAAGCGTTATAACTGGCAGAAAAACAGGTAATTCAGGAAAGAGTTTTCAACTGAGCTATACATTTGATGACAACATTTTGCTTCAAATACTTTACTTAGAAGAAACTGAGGAATCTACTCACCCAATTGGACACTTGTATGGGTGGGGAGGGGAACTAATCCCTTGTTTCTGAAGGTCTTCAAACAACCTTTTGCGAAAATAATGGAATCAAGGCAACTTATTCTTTCAAATCAGTTAAATCCCTGGCAAACCTGGCACCTCTTGCTGACTCCCTTCTATCTGCCTTTCACATCCCCAAGACCTGGGCAAGCCAGCCCTTCCATCAGCAGCTCCATAAGAGAAGGTACCACATGTGGAAATTACTTCTGACTTCCCTGGTAACAGCAACAAAAATAATAAATGCTAACCCGATTTGCTTAGAGCTATCTGATTTGAGGACGGAACCAAAAAAAAAAGCTTTTTTTTTCCTGATTTATTGTAAAGCAGTGCAGAAGGGAGGAGGCTTTCTCAGCAAGGGTCAGCACAAAACCGAATGTTCCGCTGTGAGAAAACAGAGCTATCCATGTTTTTCATGGGACTGCTTGAGCCAACAGTGACATGGAAGTGGAAAACTCTCCCCGATTTGGGGCATCCATGAGATTTAAGACAAAGATTTACAGAGTTTGCTCAGTAGTACACTGCACAAGATACAAAAAGGACAAGTCTATATTTTAAGTCATCTGCCTCAGCACTCCACTGCCATGAAAATGATTTCAAACCGAGTCCATCTCTTTGCAGAGCTGTAAGAACAACAGGGTAACACGAAGGCAGCTCGATCTGATTGCATGTTCTGTGTTATACATTCATGTTATGTATCTTTTGACTGGGATCGTTCACAATGTCTGAGCAACTTCTCAGCTTAGCCTCTGCATCCTTCTCCCGTTTGAGTGAACCCGCAGAGTGGCTACCTCCAGCAAAGCACAGCTGTGCCGGCGCTCCCAGAGGTGCACACAGAGGGGCTGTGACTCCAGGAAAGCCGAACTCCTTCAACGAGTTGGGAAGTTACAGAAACAACTGTAAAAGTCACAATGCCAACGCAAGGGAACAGAACGTCTGCTTCTGTAGCAGGAGAGTGCTCTGGCCTCTCTTTTACAGAGCACTTAACACACTGTTGAGATTCTGTACCTCCATTGGAATAGAGAAGTTAAATTGCCTCAATTGTACACATCAAAGCACCTATCTGTTGGTAGTTGTCAACAGCAATTGGAGGTCACCTGCGGGAGGATGTATGTCACTGTCCTACATGTTTGGTGCAGGGTAGCACAACACTCAGAAGCATGTTTTGCTAAGATCCCTCTGACCCTGAATTTGTGGAAAGCAACAGTAAGAGATCTCAGTTCTGCAAGTCTTTTTTTGCAATGCAATCAGCGTGATCCGAAAGCTCAGGACAAGGCTGTGTACCAGTCACTAGTTATTCAGTCTCCTCAAAACCAGCTGCTACTGGGCTTACACGTATGGACAAACCAAAGCTCTGTTCCACCAAGAGGCATGTGTCAGGCTTACCATGGAAGATGAGAATGTCACCTGTGCTCCTCCTGCCAAATTGCCACCATCATCTCTACCTAGAGCACACAGCTGAATATGTAAATCAGTGATTAAGGACCAACAAATGAACTACATGGCAAGTGATACAGAGCAGAGGCCTATCAATCAACCCTCTTTAAAATCAGGAGAGGGTTGCTGGCTTTTTGTTGTTGTTGTTTGTTTTTGTTTTTTACATATTTTAATTACCTTGTGGGTTCTGGGCTTTTTCAGTGCTTGTACACTTCCATTCCATAAGCTGAGCTGAACATGACTGAAGCACAGACCACCAGCCTTCGTTACACACCTCTGATGTCCAGCTGTGTTTCTGTACTCTGCTCCCCACAGATACCACCTTGTAAAACTGAAGCTGTCAGAGACCTTCCCGAGGCATTCTGTGACAATTTGCTTGTTTGAGAAAATTTGCTACGGCACACCCCGAAGGTGATATATTTTCAGATTTTAGCAGAAAGGAGTATAAGCACATAAAGAGAGGAGAAAAAGGGGGAGAAACAAAAGAAAGGCAGCGTGAATGATATAAGATGAAGCTCAAGAGAAGGATAGTGTGCAAACTGAGTGGTCTTGGGTAGCACGGACACACCCAGCCAGCACATTGCCATTAAATGTGGTTGGCACTGGGTTATGTGCTCTGAGAAACCACATCCTTATTACAGACAGAGCTACTGTCAAATGTCTCTTGGTACAAAGCTAGTAATTGTTACTAATGGTATCATTAATTGTCATTTTACTACGTATCATAAAATAATATTTTGTTCTCATTAAGCTGAAAGAGCACAAAGTCTCTTGGAAACGATTATGTCAAAATAACAATTAAGTCTAAGCAGCTTTTAGAGACTGCGTGTGCTGCTGTGGCAAACAAAAAGGATGCAAGCCCACGGACTCACAGCATTTAGGAAAGCACAACTTCGATACAGCAAAAATAGCCAGGGTTCCTGAAAGGAGATCTCCCGAAAACAGCCGATAGGGCATATGCTCAGGCAGATCATATCTTGCAAGCAGATTTCAGAAGCAGACTTTGGAAAACAGCACCATCTGGATCAAATTTGCAACTCTATCCATAAATAAGAAGGGACAGCTTATGGCACCACTGCAAGCATATTTATAAAGTGTGGGAATATCAGGCTGAGAGGCAAGAGTGCTAAGGGGAAAATGCTGTCTACAAGAGCAAGAAACGCAGCTGCACCGCTAAGGAAGTGGTGTGAGGAAGCCACTTCACAGCAAAATGAAGCCAGCCAAGACAAAGATGACTGGAAATGAGGCAGGTGGATGCCAATAACATTCAAAAAAGGTGAGACCAGCCAGGTTCTGGAGCCAAACTGTGATTAGGAACAATGGGCAAAATTCTCCCGTTCGCACAGCAAACCTCCATCCTAGTAGGGTGCTCCCATGCATGGACAGCAGAGCCAGGCGTGTAGGGAAAGCTGACAGCAGCATCTAGTTCCCCCAGGAGGATTTGGAATCAGAATCTGTACAACTGAAAACGGTCCAGTGATTTACACCTTTGAGAACCCAGGCAGACAAAACATGCTGTTATTCTTTTTACCCAAGTGACTAGCCAGAAATTCACACGTTGTCCCAATTAGGAGGAGACAATTCTTAATGGAGTTAGGTGATTTTGCTTTTCTACAAGAACATGTAAAATCCCACTTCCATGAATACATCAGGAATCAAACAACCAGAGATGGAGATCTTGCTGTCAGCACTTGACTTAAAACCTCTTTGTACTTTTTCTCAGGGCTCTTTCCATGTTTTAAATGAGAACACTTGCAAGGTGCTTGCAGTAGTTTGCCTTGGAATGACTAAGTGCCATGAAAGCTGCTAGGTGCAAAAGTCATTTTCTTTTTTAGGCTCACTAGTAGCTAAATGTAAATAGCCATAGTGCTAACCTTCTTAACGCTGTAGGAATAAAATATGATGAAGTGATTTTGCTGCTGAGCAGAAGGAACACCACTCAGATAAACACTAGTTGCAAATCACTTGCATCACGAGCCATCATCTCTGCTTTAAAAGCACTGTGCTGGTAGCAACCCGGGGAATGGCAGCTTTGGAACAAACAAGGGAGGAAGAAAGCTGGAAGAGGCAGGAGAGAACAGACCCTACTAATTGGTACCACTTCTATGCTGGAAGTTATTAACCTCTACTCTCAGCAAGTTTGTGAGAGCTACTCCTTGGCTTCAGCAGAGTGTCAGCCAGCTTGGTTCAAGGCACCAAAAGGGCACTTTGGGCTAACCTGAGCTACACCGATGAGCATGTCATCCACCCAGTACATTCCAGGTGGCAGATCCAGACAAAGAAACTTGTATTGACTGTGCTCTTGTATACAAACACTTAGGGTGTGTATGTAGGGAAAGGTAGAAAGAAGTCAGCCAGACAACTAGCATCTGTTTCTTCCCATGCTAACAGCTCTCCAATTGCTTTTTAAAAGAAAAGTAAATCTCACTTCCCAAGTCTTCTGATGGGATTGAAAATTGGCCTGTCTTTTCAACAACTCCTTCTCATTCTCTGTGCCTTAAGGCTGTGCCTTACTGTGCCTACTCTCAGCTCTGCTGTGAGCGAATGTGTTCTCCAACGAAACGCTGCCACCCAGAACTGAAATGAAATGCTTTCTTGTCACTCTCTCATACCCTGCTTATGGACTGGTCATACTGTTCTGCTCAATTTATGTCTGTCTCTGAAAAACTGCTGCTCAATTTATTATACTCAGTTGCAGACTTATTTTTTTCTTCTTAAGACTAACATCAGCAGAGATCGGAATGTCTGTGTTCCCAGCACTGAAGAGAACCTATACCTCCCTGACATTTCATCTAAGGAAACGTTTACTCGGCTGTATATGAGGGGAAAAATAAAAACGGTAAGTCTGCTGCTGCTTTTGTTTTATGATGATTATTTTGTTGAAGGAACAGCCACTGCAGCTGGAGAACTGGAGGCCTGGAAAGCAGCGATGAGCTCCAGAGGAGGAGCATCATCTAATATTTAGCATCACACTCTTTATGCATGAATGTCCTCCATAACACACTCCACTCTGCAAACATCTCCAGCTCATGCATGCTTTAATGGTTGATACCATGCATCAATAAGTTATGAATTTAGAGATATGACTACTAAGTAAACTCATCAAGATTCCACTTGAATGAGTAACAGCCAAGAATTCGCTAGCAAGAAGCACGAACCCCTTAATTCCCCTCCAGTCAAGGAGGTACTCCGCTGTAATAAATGGGGAAAGCAGCTATGTGGGGGGGGGACAAACCATTCAAACCCAAGTTTAAGAAACTGAAAACAAACATTAAGGTCGTTTTGTGGAAGTAAATAGAAATTGCTCCAAACTAGCAGCAGTTTCCTTTCAAACAAGATGCTTTGGTAGAAAGGGGGTGGTGTTCTTGCTAGGCTGCATCCGTGACTCCTTTGGGGTGCAGCACCTTCCTGCTGCAGAGCACGCAGGCCCCAGGAGCCAGGCAGGGACCTGCACATGCCACCCCTTTTCATCCTGGCATGAGCATAGAAGAATCCCTTCTCTTGGCTGTTGTGTGTTCACCACTTAGCGCACAGAAAACCAATTCTAGAAATGTTTTCAAAACCTTACCACTCCTGCTTTTGTAAAACTGCCTGCAAAATTCAGCTTGCGTTTATATACACAGCCACAATTCACCTGAATCTGAAATCGATAAAAACCTGATTTTTCTAATCTGTTCTGTTACTGTCTTCCTTACCTCCTTGGGATATAATTCCTTTATAAATACTGAAACGTTCACACAAACGAAGGAAGTTACTTTATTTCACACCCTTCTGTTTATCACCTTGATGGTTAAAATCAGTACTAGAGTTAATTTGAAAAAAGCTTTTTTTGTACTAGAATCACTACAGGGGTAGCTCCAATCAGAGCTGGTGAATAAGCAGTAAGGGCAGGTATATACAGGAAAAATGCAGCATTTTATGCAACTAACAGTAAAATCAGTGAAAAACACTGATGCAGAAAATTCACATCCAATAGCTCTAAAGATATTGCTAGAAATTAACAGTTTTTCAGAGAGTTCCTGGAACAGGAGACCTTCACATAATTACTTTGCTCAAGTTTTGGATCCATGAAAACTCCTCTAGGTCAATGGCCTCTGAGCTGAAAAACGTTTTTATCTTTCTACCTCACAAAAATCCTCCCCTATATCTCTACAAGAACATGTAGAGAAGTAGCATTTCAGTTATTCTCCATCTCTCTCCCGAGATCTGCTCTGCATAAAACCTAAAAACCAGTGAGAACTTCTTCACTGGCTATGAAATTCTGGTATGCCGAGCACTGCACACCTCAGGTAGATCTCCCTTCAGTGAAGATTAAACAATGACGTGGGGAAAGAAAATGCTATAGGGTTTCAGTGCATGTCAGAACTTCACATCTGAAATTGATAAATACCTCTTCCTACAAACAGAAAAACCCCACTAACAAGTACAAAGGATAAGGCCTGCATCACCAGGCAAAAATAAACAGAAGCCCTCCATTTTCCGAAGAGTGCTGGTAAGGCATGTATCATGGCACATCAATGCTGGCATGTATCATGGCACATCAAACCTTTTTCTTTCAGGTACTCCAATGCAGACTACCCTTTTGGAGAGGCATCCCAGAACCCCAGTATCACAGTCTCATATGAAATACATGCTGGCAAAGATGCTGTGTCTCTCTAAACTGAGAAAATTCCCAGTGGATGGCATTGTGCACCCTGCCCAGAAGTTTGTAAAGGCAACATGAGAGCTGCCCCAGAAAGACCAGGAAGTTTGAGAACAAAGCACCACATTACCAAGGGAGATTCGTACCTGGGTGGGTCACTGCCTCATGTTTACACTTCTGGGAAAAACTTTTTGATTCTGCCTTAAAAGTGTAGAAAAGATTCATATAATGATGAACGAAGACAGAAATGATCCATTTAGCCAAATTTTACTTAAATACATGTTAGAATGGACAGGTAATATGTAAATAAGAGGCTTTGCTATGAAGATTATGAAATTTCTGTCACTAGTGCCACACCTGGTGTACAGTTAGTCAGAAAAAAAGACACCAAAGTGCAAATTACTCCCCCGTGCAGAACAAGCTAACAAAAAGAACCTAGGGAATTTGTTTCCACTTCACCCAAAGCCTCAATCCTTCTGAACAATTACACCAGCTCTGCTGAAACTTGCTTACACAGCAAATAGCAAAAACCATAAGCCTAGAAAACAGAAGCAGAATAAGGCAGCACGTTTCTCTTCCTCCTTTGAGACTGTCACTCAGACATCATCTGTATTTAACACTTCTTCCAAAAGGCAAGTTCTATTCTGATGGCTGGGGGCTCACTGCAGATGACTCAGGTGATGAGCACAAGGCTGGAGAGCCATTGGAGCTCGGTCTAGACACAAGCAGCTGTAAAGCAAGACCACGTCTGAGCTCTTCTGCCCCCACAGCCCAAATAGACACCACCCCCAGGACACTGTGCGCCAGCTGGGCTTACATCTCCTGCTCAGGGCTCTGGCAGAGGAGCTCTGGCACATGCTGAGTTTCATAGCCCCTAGGTATCTTCCCCACTACTTTTCTAGTGTTTTCCATGTCTATGTGGCAAAACAGACACATACCTAACCCTCAGCCACTCATGTTACGATTCTGCTGATAGCCGTAAACTACTAAGTAGCATATATTTGGGCTAAGGACTGGGACTCACATTTGCAAACCAATTTAAATGAGATGGCTGAAGCAATTTTTGTCCTCTGCTCTGGTCCTTCCTCTCCTGAAGGTTGCACCTGCCTCAGAGAAAGGTGTACAGAACACGCATCTGTTGCTAAAGCATTGCCTACTACAACTCAACGTAAAAGCCTGCCTTTATACACTGACCTGGGAACTACGGGAGCTAGAACAGAACCCCAGTCATGCTTTCCTAGTCCCTTTCCTAGGACTTCAGGTTCTAGGAATGGGGCAAGGCAATCACTGTTGTGTTAACCATCATATAGACCCATCTAGATGTGCCTGTGAACGTAAGTTGGGGCCCTAAGCAGTGCAACAGAGCAAAACGAGTGGGAATACTTTCTGGTTACTGTAGTCTAAACTAACAGTGTGAATGAAATAGGGATTCCAGAGTACTGGTATACTGCGTTCCCTAGCGCTTCCAATCGTTCACAATGAGTAGGAAGCACCAAGGTGATAACCATCAAGTACCCACAACATTAATTTTGTGTTTTGCCGTGCACCAACACAGCCCCAGTGGGCCTTTGTGTCTATCCCCCTTAGGCCATACGACAGCATCACCTGTGTACTCCAACAGTAGGGACAAGGAGGCTGAAAATGCAATGTTCTCTCCTTCCCCTTGGACACATCTGATGAACAGAAGTCTTCTTATGCAAAAATAAGAATTAGGACAACTCCCAACAAGAGCATTGTCTGAAGATAAATCCTCAGAGCAAATGAAGCAGGAGGCAGAAAAGAAGGAGGCAGCTGAAGCCTTGAAAGATCAGAAGTGTTCATAGAGGCCCAAAACATACACCCTCCTGCTCTGAAAAATGGGTTTATGCAGTGAATTTCAGGATTCAATGACTTATTCAATTCTCTTTCAATTTCAAGATCTGAACACTGGAACTAAAAAATTGCCTGAGAAGAAGCTTCCCTTCTGTGGCATCTCCAAAGTTCCAGCTCCTCGCCAAAATCAAGAAGTAAAGGGGAGCCACACAAGTGAAGTGTTGTATATACTGACAGCTCTAAATAAGCTTTTTCCAAATCTCCCCTCGGACTTTGTTTGGTCTCTGACAGTTTCACTTTCCTGGAACACGCTGGCATTTCCTAGTGAACATAAGGGCAGCACGAGCAGTACATTCAAACCACTGACATTTTCACTTCACTTCTGTCTTTTAGACCCTTTGTGCTCAGCAGAGTCTTGATTGCAGAACTCAGGCTTGTACTAACTGCTTAATAAAGTATTTTTGCATAGTGCTGAGAAGAGCAGCTAACATACACACACAAGCAGCCTAGGCAAGCGTGAAACAACCAGATGTCTGAGTGTTTGCACTTGCACTTGTTGAGATTCTAGCATAAGCACAACTGTTCAGACAACTGCCACTGAGTAATTCTAAGACATAAAGTAACTTCTTTATTTACATTTTTATTACTCACTGAGAGCAATGGAAAGCTGCTGACTGGCAATTCCTGAAGAGCTGAGACTTATGTTCAACATTTCGTGTTCACATCAGTGAACTACAGCAGGAAAACTCTCTGAGCACAGTCTCTTGCATCCAGCACTAATAATTTTCCAGTTCTGAGAGTACCAGTGTCCCGCATCCTCACTGACTCTTGGTCTGTGCATAGATTGCCAACACTGCTTCAGGTTATGCCTAACAGTCCCCTTGGAATGGAGCTACGACCACCAGTTCATTGAGCATTAACTGCCAAGGATGTGTCAGCTGGTTGCCAGAAGACTGAATTAAAGGAGTGTTATTCCTGCTGCTTTTTTTCCTCCAGGATGTATAGTTTGTGTGACATCTTTTACTATGGTTTTTCTCCTACAGGAAACAAAGGATCAAGATCATTTACGAAGGATCATTTAGCTTCGGCTGCTGACTCTCTTAGTTACTTCCTCTGCAACCTTCAGGCACGTCATCTTGCTTTTCTGGGCCTCAGTTTCTCCATCTGCTAAATGCTGGTTTTCTAATTTGAGAAAATACAGCTAAAAAAGTGCCACATAAACACAGACCAGTATCTTTATTCTTAATGCACTTCAAAGCAAAAATTTTCTTCTTCTCCAAACCCTGAGAAGAAAACAGACTGAGACTTTTCTTTCCACTGGGTTAAGCTGTTTTTTTGATACCATGCTGCCCCAGCAGCTCACCCAGAACCACATTAAAAGAGAACTTATGTCATGCAGCCTTGCTTCCAAACACACACCACCTGGACACAGCAACTGCTGCCACTGCAATTTAATTCTTGCTTGCCGATTGCAAATTTCAGTTCCTCTGGTTGTGTGCTGTAAAAATTTGATTCATACTTTACTTTCCAAATATCGTGGCTTTTTCTTGTGCAACTGCTCATTGGCCTCTATTGTGCAAAAGGATCTCCTGTGACATATATGCTGCATATACAGTATAAAAGACAAACCAAAAGACCGGCCGTACTTTCTAACTTATCTGATGCCAAGATGCATATTAAGCTGTTTTTAGATGTGGAAGGAAACAGGTCTGAGTGAAATTCCCAGATGTGCTTTTTGTTGATGATGCTCATATTTATATACAAAAGGCTGATACTGCAAGGTGACAGCACCTGCTAGAGCAGGCTGAGCTCCACCAGCTCCTCTGGGCTTCAGCATCCTGCAGGATAAAGCTCATGGAGATAGCAGAAGCCCCAAAGGATGCTCTGCCAAACATAACGCAAAGCAGAATATCATCCTAAGTATCCTATCTTTTTTCTTTTTCCTCTGCTATTCAGTGCAACTGCAGAAAATTTCCAGCACCCTTCACCAGAAAAAAAAATTCTACGCAAAGTTTCATCAGCTTGATCTGTTCCCCATGTCAGAATGCAAATGAGTACATTAAATATTTAAAGCAAGAGAGGCTTAATAGTCAAATGAGAGATGAAAACATGCATTACTTCAGGGAATGTTTTGTTCACTGAATAAAGAGTAAGAAAGTCGTGCCTCGTTTGGCAAACATACAAAAAATACAGGCCCAGCCAACAACAGAAACTAAAGCAATAAAGAAACCTGTATACAAATTTTTAATTTTATAACAGGAACTGCCCAGAGCTGATTTTTTCACAGAACCATCACAGTTGGTGAATAGTGAAAGGCTAAGAAATTACGTACTATGTCTGCATTGACCTGTTCTAACTCCCCAGAAGTACTGCTCTGTCCTTTTTGACTTCTTCCATTCACTCGAAACCAATACTCTTTCCAGCTGTGTTTAGCTCAGAAGTCTTCAATACATTTTAACTTTATTTATGTTTTTTTTTTTTTTTCCTTTCTCCTCTTGTTCCCTAACTCCTAATTGTAGTTACTCTGGCAAGCACTGAGCACAAGAGGAGGCAGAGTACCTGTCCTTGTGCTAAGGCTCGGCTAGCTGTGGTAAAACAAGGCAACGTAAACCAAAAATCTGGGTCCAACATGAAGGCCAGAGGACGGGATCCAGCAGAATACTAGCAAGTCAGCTATGGCAAAGCTGGAGGCCTGGCTCAGTAAAATGCCCAGCAAAAACAGATGCTGCACCGCTAAATACACTGGATTTTGTGTGCCTCGTACCATTTAATGACTAAGCGAAGAACTCCAGTGGCACTTTTGTCTTATATAAGTAACATAATCAGCAAATCTCACCTTTCAATTATTTCCCAAAGAAATTATCTTTAGCCCAAAGAGTCCCCAGATCATCATTTGTTTACTGACAAGCTTCCAGAACTTGTTCTCCACGCATGTGAACAAAACACTTGTGCTGATGTAAAGAAGGAGGCATTTCTTTGCAACAGTGCTATCTGCACATGCTCTGGTATAAGAGCTGACAAAGGAACCACGTTCTGGGAAAAGCCTCTCTCCAGCATTCATCTTTTCCCATTGAGGAATCATACCTCTGACAACTGAATGCTCCTAGCAAACGTACTTCTGCAGGTTTCTTTGGAAACCTTCCCCTGCTGTTCTTCCCTTTTCCGCCTCCTGTCAGTACCCTCTCCTCACAAACATCTGTTTCCCATCTGAGCTGATTTCTGAGCGCAGTGCCGGTAACATGACAGAGACAGGAGCACCAGCATCCAGAGAGCTATAAGGTTAAAAAAAAACAATAATATCCAAGTGTCCAGCAAGGACTGTCTGAAACCTCGGATTTTCCACAGTAAGAAGGGCAGGAAATAAAACAGAAACGAGCAAGCAGTACCTCACGTGAAGGACCAACATGCTTTCAGTGTACTGTATCTCAGCACACAGCTGTAAGCAGTGACAGTCAGAGTTAGGTAACTGCTGCTTCCCTTTCACACTGTCCTGAAGTAGCCCCCACCCGCTCAGACTGCATTTCCTCTCCCTTCCCTCCTGCACAGACCAAGAAAACAGAAGATACTGGGGCAATGGCAGAGTCAGCAGTGACAGAAATCAGTTACGGAAGGCTGGCCAAATGAATTGCCACCACTTGTGGCCTGGCACCCACAACTTTCACCTAAGCACAGAGCGTCAGGAGGAAACCCATCCCCAGCCACCCCCGCACTGGGGCTGGGCATTACTACCTCTGCCACAGGCATCCCTGCTCTACCCCAGTCCTGTTTCAGGGAGATGTGCCTCAGGCGGGGATGGGATGCCCATCCTAGAAGGCTAACAGCAGCAGGACACCGGCCTGAGCCTGGGAATACTGCTGGAGAAGCACTGGAAAAGCCCCTGGCACCCTTGTGGCCCAGGCAGGGTGGCAGTGTTAGGACAGGGCAGGGACCATTCCCAGGAGGCAGGCTGGATGCAGCCACCCTGCTTTGAGACTAAAACAGTTCAGGGGGACAAGGCAAGACAAAATCATGGCACTTGGCTGCAGGGTCAGAGAATGAAGCCTGGCACTGTTTTGTTTACTAAGTCCGTAGCCTGAGTTCTTGCTTCACAATATGGGGCATTAATCACCGATCTGTCCTGACAGTATCAGATAAACTTCTGCCACAGCATCTCCCAACCCCCTGTGACCCACATATTAAATAATCCACAGCCCACTGATATTTATCTGCAGCAGGCTTGTCCATTGTTCCCACAACCACCTGGATTGTGCGTAAGAATCGGGCTTCAGAGTCTGAAGCATTTTACCAGCTCAGAAGTTTTACAGCCTTCTGTTCCTGCCCCTTCAAACAAAATGAAAGGGGGCTCTTTAGCCTCCTAGTGACAATGTTAGCAGCAAATGGCTCCTTGTGAATTCAAAGCAGTTGTCGGATTAGACAAAAAGTCCCATGAGACCAGAGATTTTGCTTTGTAGCTAAAACCCACCCACCTATCTGAGATAAGAATTTGCATTTTAGTGAGTTCTTATCAGAAATCTGTCCCCAGACCAGGGCCATCCGCCACTTACAAACCACACTTTGAATGTCGGGGAGCTCCTCTCATTGTCAGTTTCTTCAGCCTCCAAAATAACCCCGAATGCAACCTTTTATGGTTTTTTCCTCTTTCTTGACACACATTTCCCTCATGTATCCTATGACGGGTTGTTCCAAGTTACTCAAACCATGCTAGGATGACAGGTGCAGGAGCAAGCAAAACTTGCAAGGCAAAAGTGTTATCACTAAGTGATTTACTACGGATAAGCAAATGTATAAGGAAATGTGGATAGTGTCATTATGCCTTTTTTTTCCCAATCTAAACTCATTAAACATGTACAAAAGTACTTAACATCTGACAGCCATCCAGCACTTCCAGCGTAAAATGAGTCTCAAGTTCAAAGCTGTTTCTTAATAAATCGTTTAATAAATCATTTGGATCACAAAGTCAAGCATCGCTCCTTGGTGACAGTCTCAGCAGTCAGGGTCACCACTGTAAAGGACTGTGCCAGCCTCTCTCTAAGTGGCCCAGTCAGGGGAGGGATGAGCAGCATAACCCCCCAGCAATCAGTATTTTCCCCTCTGCCTTTTCTGACACATGAGATGTCAGCAGAAAGAACAGCACTGGTGGTGACACTGTTTCACATCTAAACCAGCAATCTGGTTTGTACCAGTCAAACTCCCAGCCCAATCGCATCAAGCTTCACATCCAAAACATATCACCAAGTACTTCCCAACATGTGCTCCAAGGAGCCCTGGAAATATTAGCCCTAACTCTTAAATACCAGCAACTGAATAACTAACGAATCCACAGGCAACATGCCATCAGCACCCTGCATGTTGGATTGTTTGCTCCTTTTATTTAACTGAAAGTGTATTTCTGTGCCAACTGAATGATGACTAGTCCATGAATACTTTTAATGACTAAAAGACAGTGCTCATAAAAAAAAAAATAATAAAAAAAATCAAAACAGCCTCATTTTACATAGATTTTACATAGGCTAAGTAATTTGGGAATTAACAAATTAACCTGTTGGCACACAAGAACTGACCACAAGCAAAGCCAGAAGTAAAAACTGAAGGTTGCATTGAAAGCGTTCAAAAATTTATTCCATGAATCATGAGATGTCAGCTGGGTTGCAGCCAGGTGTTATCTGTGTGGCTGATACTCCTCCATAAAATTAGTGGTAGCAATGAGATTGATTCAACATTCTTACATGAACATACAAGCTCCTTTATCTCAGTTCCACGGTCCCATAATGCAAGTAAACAAACCAATTTTTTTAAATAATCAAGGTGTAAAAATCTATTGCCTTCTCTGCAGCTCAGCAAAACATGACATGGAATTGCCTGTTCTCTGAACTGCTGGAAGTTCCCTACAGTTAGTGACAAGTCCTTGTGCTAGCAGCACTGGATGAGAAAGCAGGTGGGTTTTCATACATGGGCATCATGATGCTTGGAATAGTCAGTGTGTCCTCCTACCCTCAGGTTTCCAAGGGCCTGTCACAGCTCCCATTCAGTTTGGGGCAATTACTATCTTGTGGCCTGACATATGGCTCTCAGCTGTGTAAGCAGCGAGTTATTCTTCCAAGGAGCAGGGCTCATTAGGAAGAGTGAAGGAACTGTTTTCTCTCCACAGAACTGTTTTCTCCCACTCCGGTCTTGAGATCTGCAGTTCAAAGGGAGCTGAGGTTGCTTCACATGAGTGGCTCCTACACAAGGGGGAAGAAGGGAGTCAGGCACTTTAGCCACAGCAACCACCCTGAGGTTCTCCCACAGTACAGGTCTACTGCAGCTCTGAGTGCCCATTGCAGTTTGCCTCAATCAGCCGGGCAGAAGGCAGAGTTAAAGCTTTGACCAGTCTTGCCTAGGCTGGGCAATCAACCAGCAGTCTTCACCTGCAGCAACATTCAAGGCCAAGGTTTTGCTCAGGTCTTCAGCATGCTGTTGGTGCATCCCCAGCCCCAGCCTCAGTTTGTGACTCAGAGCGGAAAGAGAAGTAAAAGGTGCCATTCAGTCTCTGCATGAGATAGCTCTGTAGGAATTGAATTACTCCACAATGAAGTCTCTGTAACTGACTAAAAAATGACATTGTTGCATATTTCAAATCTTTTTATTGCCTCTGGCTGTTAACGGCTGAGAACGCTACAGTCATTCCTTCTGCTAAACAGGAACTCTTCCAAATAGATAAGAGAGTGACACTTCCATTCCATCCTTCAAAAAGGTAGGAGCAGTTGCTTCGATGCAAGTAGAAAACAGAACATAAAACACTGAGACAGAAATTAAGATACAGAAAGGAGGCGTGGAAAATGGATTGAAGTCACCCCAGAAGAAGAAATAGCAGCCTTCCTGTGCCACAAGTACAACCCCTACTGTTTAGGTCCTTAATGCAAACAGCCTTTGTGCACTCTAAAACAGAACTGCTTTACTGATTGCATTAATCAAGAAATCATCTGTCAATGCAGGGCATTAATGGAAATACTGCTGTGTAAATATGGATTAAGCATCCCACCACACTACAAGGAGGACGGGAACATGCAGCAGCATTAACTGCAAATGAACTATGCATTCTTGCATGTCATCTAAAGCACAAAACAAAAGGGCCTGGCTGAACGATGGCTGCAAAGGAACCTTGCGCAGAGACAGCCATTCAGAACCATTTCAAAGGTTTGATCCACAAAACAGACGTCTGCAATTGTTACAACTGCTATTTGCAAATGAAAAATCTTCACAAAATACAGGAGGCCATAAGATATCTTTCCATTTCCTTATTTCAAGAGTGTCAAACAAGAAGATCCAAAAGCCTTTGCCACTGGTAAGGCCTGGTCCAACAAGATCTGAGGGGCCAAATTAGGTTTCTGCAAAGCTGTGTCACTACATCCTAATTTAGTGCAAGAAAACTAACAATAGCCTTCACTGATAACGGAAGGCCTAGCAGATAAGCAGATACACGTGTATGTGGGTGAGCAGTACTCTTTCTGTTGGCCACCACTACAGACTGCCACTGCACAGTGACTCTGAGCATCACCAACGTGAAATAACCTTACAATTTACACCTTAAAAACCCACTGCTACTCTTCAAGACCTTTACCAAGAAGGCATATGTTGCAGATTGAGAATCCAGCTGAGACTAGAAGAAAAAAAAAAAAAGAAAGAAAATGGATTTTACTGCTGGAAACAAAGGGGAAATTCTCACATAGTCCCTTGTATTTTCTTGCAAGTGCCTAAAGAAAACAATAGACAGGTAACAGAAATAGGTAGTTTGTTGAAAACCTCGTCTGTCAGGGACTCATCTGCATACCTGCAGGCAGACAGGGCACTTGGGAGAAGGTTTTTCAAGCTTCAGATACCCCTGTGGAGCAGGATGCCTCTAGGGCCGCCAGGTCTGACCAGAGCAGCTTACTTGAAGACACTCTTGAAGTCGCTCTCTGCCCCTTGAGCAAGGCTCAGTGCTGTCCTTCCAGGACACTTCCCAGAATTGTAAATATTACACTGCTCCCATAAAGCCTGTATGCAAACAGTCGCTGTCACTGGTATGATCAATGAGTTGTCCTCAAAGACAGGTACAATCTCAGGCAAACTGTTTATGGCTGCTGTGCTACAATACTCCTCCTGTGTAATGTGTAAGAACTCTGCACTGCTAAAGACTTTTAAGTGCCTTGTGCCCACAGTTTAAACACTAGAGTTCAAGAAACAGAGTAAGTGGAGAATCCAAATAATAGCACAGAAATTATCAGAGGTAAAATTAAATAGCTTGTAAGAAAAGAGTTGCATAATTTGACAATTTAGTCTACAGTGAAACAAAATGTGCTAACAGCCACAATATACATGCACTTGAGAAATTGATACAAGAGAAAAAGATCACCTCTGTGCTCACTGCAAAAAAAAAAAAGAGATTAGACATTACAGCAGGCATTAGGAAAATATTTCCAACAGTAAGGACACCTAAACACCAGGATAAACATCAGAAACGACCCTCCTTTCAGATCAGAATATGATCTGTCAAGATCCTCTGCAGCCCTCCTGATGATTTTTTGATACGCTGTCAATTGAGGAGCCACGTTTCCCAACACCACCAGGCAGCATGCCTTCCCATGGCACAAATGCTGAACGACCTGGGAACTGGAAAAATAACAGAACTGTCAAACTTTTTCTCCCTATATTTAGGTACAAACAAGCTCCTTTACTATGGATCAGTCTGCCTCCTGCTAAAGTCAGCCAAAAAACTATAAAGTTGGCCATGCATTCAGCTACGTATGGAGAACTTTACCCCTATCAGTCCTGCTATCTCCAATGTTTGTTTCATTTTCAATCCACAGGCCTATTCCTACCAAAGCCCAGGGTCTTTGTCCCTCCCGTGCACTTACTCAGCCCCAGACTGCTATTGCAAAAGAGTTTTGTTGCAGAGGCATCAGCACCGCGCTGGGAAAGCACGGGCAGCCAGGCTCTCCCTGCCCCCCCCCCCCCCCCCCCCAAGAGCACAACACATGTTCAGACAACTGGCATCCCCGTCATGAGAGGGAGGGACAAATGGCAAAAGGGCTGATTGATGGTATCACTGCAATCAAGGAGGAAGAGTCAGAGCAAACACTGCATTCTGAAGAATGGAACGAGACCAAGGTAGAGAGAGAACAGTTAACAAAGGGTCAGCTGCACGCCAAGCCAGAGCGACCTACAGAAAGCAAAGAAAAAGAAGGTTTATTTCTCACCTGTGTGGCAGCAAAGTGGTGAAACCACATGGGGGATTTACAGGTATTTTCTCCTTGTGGCTCTTCTGTGAGAGACCAAAAATAACTTAATTCATATGAAAAATCTGCTGTGCTCCTATACGCCTTTGGTCTGTAAAGCCTCACCGCAAAAGGCATGGGTTGGTCATGCAACTTTCCAAGTGAAGGAAATTGAGCTCAGACGTGTCTCCAAGTAGAAGAGAACCCTTGAATTCTGTATCCTCAGTTCCTGCTCTTAGACCCACAGCTGGCTCTCCAGATCACAGGTGGTCCACGTGGACCTAGCAAGACGTCCACCTGAGGTCCACAGAAATGCCAACACGGTGTCTCAGTGAAAAGTCTGACAGAAAGTGCACGTGCAGGTATGCAAGAAAATCTGGGACTGTTTTTAGTTCTCTGCTCCAAGTGGCCTTAGACTGTACTCCCTATTGCATTCCCTCCAAGTAGAGGAAGAAGAGGTTATCACCTGCTGGCATTTCAGAAACAAGTGAAAACTATGAAGATCTCTCTGTCTTTATGTCATATCCTACTGATAAGTAGAAGTACGAATTAACATTAACATCATTTAGTATACCCTGACCTGTGAAATATGACAGCTATAGCATGCAAGAGAAACTTACAAAATGCATAGAAAAAAAATTTTTTGCTACAGTAAACTGACAATGCCATTGATATCCCTGATGTTTCGCTGTTGTACACCAGCTGAGTCTCTCCTCCTTCTAAGCCTAAAGATGAAGGAATGTTTTCAGAGCTTTCTTTACTTTCTTTTGCTTTTCTGTTTTCCATTTTGTTTCACTTTCTACCTCCAGACCATTTTCTTCACATTCTCTTAGTATCTAGTGCAAAAGAACTTTCTCACCTGCTTGCATTTCAGCCTTTAGTAGCTCTTTTTGCAAAGCACAATCTGAAAACAAGACTCCTACCAACAGAACTGCCATCCCAATACAAGAGTCATAATGCAAACTCCTAAAAACTAACGAGCATTTATGCTTTGCTGATGTTCTTCACACTCTACAACCACAAGGGCTACAAAACTTGCCCTTTAAAATGAAAGCCACAATCTTCCTCAACTTACAAGTATCAGGAACCAAGCTTTTAAGAAAAACATCCCATGCTGTTAAGACTCGACAGCAGAAAGTCTTGATCATAGGCAATCATAACAATTGGATGTAGGTGAGCACATCTCAGTAACTGAAAGTACCAAACAGCAAAGCTAATATAGATCTCTTCCAAACAAATTTCCATCTCCTTCCTCTCCCCAGCTGCTGTTTTAGCAGCCTCATAGCAGAGGAACGGCATCACCCAAACCATATGGTTCACCTTCCAGAATTAGAGTTTATCCGGGTCTACTGAGGGTGAAACTCGCAGAGAACAGAGCAAGACAGGAAACCACACCTCACAGATGAGACAAATGGTCTGTTTGCTGCTCTGAGTACCGGAGCCCTAATCTTGGATGCAAACACGATTGTGAAATATGAAGAAAAAAATAAGAGGCCTGTGATGCTTATCGTATTTCGAGATGGGTGGAGTGCAAAATCCAGAGATACTAGATCAATTACAACCACAAAGCAAACAAGAAAAGGGAGCATAACAAATATTTTGAGACGGTAGGATGTGGGTTAATTTATCTGATGGCACGTGTCCTAACGTAATATTTATATAACAGCTAAGATGGAAGACTTCTGATCTTCATATAAAAATATAGGATGCCATAATATTCAAACCTAAAAATAGTCCTGGTACAATTAGTTATCCAACCTGATACCTGTCTGATAAGGACAACTCAACTTTCATGCTGTTCTCATGCCTGCACTGAGCATGCAGCAACTGCTTAAGCTAAAACTACATCCTGGCATCCTGATATTAAAATTTACACGTTGGTGGTTTGTCTTTGGAGAGATGAAAGAGCCGTATCTGTATATGATGCAGAGCACAATTTGGCTGTATATACTTGCAATTAACTGACCAAGTTGTGGGAGCTGCACGTGCAGCTTACAGCCAAGTGTTCAGTGAAATTAAAGGACTGCAGAAAAAAATAAGTGCGTATACACCAAAATACCTATCACTGCAATCTAGTATATTGGATAATTACTGTTACTACACTTTCACATGCAATTAATATGATTACATCTCCAAACTGCTCAGCCAAACCTCTAAATGCTGACATCTGATTGTTGCACACCACTTTAGAACAATGGTCAGTGAATGTGCATGAAATTACTCAGGGCTCCTGCGCCTCCTCACTTGAAAAATGGTCTTTAATCACCACAACACCAATATCACAGATTTGACCATAATTCTGTGGAACGACTACATAGCATTCAAACAAACCACAACCTTTCTTTTCTCAAGGAATTTTGCAGGGACTTTTTTCTACAGCACAGGCAAGAACAGATACCTAGAGAACAACAAGTAAGCTTAGAGGCTGCAGAGTGCCAACATTATGCCTCAGTACCCAAAAGCTCTACTGTCAGCCACAAATTCATGTCAACCTTGGTATGCTAGCAAAATTATATGTCACCAGACAGATGCTTTAACATTTATCGGACTGGTCATCAAAGTAAATCATCGCCTGTTTTAGTTCTGTCACATAAAACTGAAATATTTACAAGATCACGTATAACACGTAAACATTTCTGCATAAATTGCACTGTTAAAAGAGGTTTCAGGGAGGCAAAGGATTAATTGAATGTTGAAGTCTGGAGACTGAAAATGCTTATGGCTTATGATCTCAGCAGAGACTTACAACAGAACTATTTGCCCTGTTCTCTTTGAAGTTTATCTTACTCCATCAGTAACTTTTAGTCAAGTTCCATTAGCTTCAGACAATTTTCCACTTTGTTTCTCATTTGATCAGTAGTTCTTTAATGACATTGGCAGCAGTATGTTTTCATCCATTCCCTGTAGTTCTCCCTGCTGCTTTAAAAATTGGTCCGTATAATGGGCCTTTATAAAGAAAGTTAGCACACATCCACATAACTACATTATCTATTAATATTCATGATTTCCACAGTACTTCTTCAAGCAGGATTCTGTATTTTGCAACATCACACCTGCCTAGTAAAATGGCAGATAAGACAGGGCACAATACAGCCTGTGCATATTTATAATTGAGTAACTCCAAATTATTAGCTGAGTGCTGGTAGAAAACAGTTTGCTCTTTCTCAGTATGGTGCCTCTTCATTTTGAGGCTCAATCTAGGAAAAATAAGTCTATCAAAATCCTGTGATATGCATGAGTATCTTATCTGTACCCTACTAACATTTAATATGGAATCTAGGCACTCTAATGAAATAGCTGTAACTCTTGGAACTGATCACCTTGTCTTGCAAGATCTGGAGCAAACCACAGTAAAAAGCTATGAGGTTTCGTTCTGTCCACAGTTCTGGTACTTAATACTGCAACGGGACTTTGGGACTCACAGGTATAACAGGAACTGACCAGGAAAAAACTGACCAGAACTGCCTTCCTGTGCCCCCAAACCAAACCTACTGGATCGAATAAAACAGTTAAGCTGTAGTGATGTGGGACAGCTATGTTAACATTGCAGATACAACTCCTTTTGTGAGAATCACTAGAGGTACGAAATAACAGGTTCTAGACACTACATTATTTAAATAGGCAAATACCTGGAGCATTTTTATTAATGTTTTTACTTCTGAGCACAAAACCAATAGCAAGATGTTTTTCCTGGTAACTTACAGTTTTTCTTGTGAGAAAAGAGAACTCGATGTGCTGTAACTTTCATGATACCCTCTTTACGAATCCATAGAAGCAAAAATAAAGACAATCTTCTACACAAGGCAAACAAAATAAAGATTGAGTCCCTTTGTTTCCGGGGAAACTACTTTCCCTATAGCTTGGAGGAGGGTTGGGGGGAGGGGAAGATTTCTAAGAATACGAAAAAGATAAAAGGAAACCTTTCCTTTAACATGGTCACATGCTAGCCTTCTAAAAAGGACCAAAATACTCTTAGTTGTTTTGCAAATTCATAGCATCAAATACTTAAGAGATTCTTTTACATTACTAGGGAACACATGGAAGCTTCTGTTAGCAAGCAACCTCAGGGCTGTGAATAAACCCATAGAATTTAGTTGTTTGCTTTTTAAAACATTGTTTATTGAGAATACTTAATGAGAACTGCAGCTTCAACAGAAAATATTTAACAAGGAGCACAAACTCCCTCAGGTAACCTTTTTCTAAAGCACAACTGTCCCATCTAACTTATGGAAAACTTATTCTGATGACTGAAAGATGCGAGATTTAGCCTTCCTTTATTTATCAAAGTGATTAAAGTTACTGAAGCAAAGGAATCTGCACCCCTCCTGTCTCAGCGCATGTTCAACAGGAACTAGTTTCCATAGGATTTGGGAACTGCAGCCTTTTCTCCACTGCTGCCAAGAAATTCCTTCTATAGCTTATGGAAAAATAATTAATTTCAGTACAATTCACAGTGAAGAAAAAAAAAAAAAAAAAAAATCACACAGCCACGTTTGAGTGTTAACTGGGTACCATACCCCAGAAAGTAGAAGAGTTTATGTTTATTTTGCACTGGGTAAGAGCTGCTCACATGGAACATGAGACAGTAATAAAGAGACCCATGGGGCAAAAGCAACAGTTCCTACACAGTCACATCTGAACACTCAGAAAAAAGCTAATGGGAGTAAAGTGGACTTAATTTGTGAAGCCCACATAGATTTGAGAATACTGAATCCCAGAGTTACTTGTTAGAAGGTACTAAGTTAGGGCCTTCCACCAAATTCATGCAGAAAATATTTCTCACTCCAAATTTTGTTTTTAAAAATATCTTCCCACTACTGCTCCATTCACCCTCACGCACTGCAGTAGGCCCTCATTCTCCTTTCCTTGGTGCTAAAACCATTCAGCTGCCTGAATGCAGTTGTATAGAGACTCAGCCCATAAGAACTAGGTCAATGATTTAAGGAAGTTGTTGTTATTTAGGACAGCAGAGGAACATTCAATACGTGCTTCAAGTTAAGTCTATGTGTGAACGCTGCTCTAAACCAAGGCCTAGAGATAGGAAAGATCCCATCCCTCAGTGCTTTATTCAAACATAATTACCGAAACAGAAACTCCACAGGGGAGTAAAGCCACGCTATCAGAACCAGCCCCCAAGATAATTCTACCACCAATCTCCGGCGGGTAGCTACTAACAAAGTGGCTGTGAAGGGCTCTGGCTGCAGCAAGCCATCCTGAGAAGGCAGCCAAGTGTACTCCATCGGTATCTTCTACTGCCATTACCTAAGGCACATTACTCACCACTGCTCCCACGAAAACTGCCAAGTTAACAAATATAAATAAATAAAACACTGTTATGTTCTGTTTCAATATATGAGAATCCCATTAGTTAATATTGCAAATGTATTTAGCTGCAGGAACTGAAGCTAAAAAACACACGCAGCCTGAATCTGCATTCCAGCCTGCAGCTCACAAAATCACAAATTCAGTACTTAGGACAGAGGAATTTTCTGAGTTTTATTATGATTATTATTTTGTTTTGTCTATAGGGTGGGGCATTTTGCAACTTGCAGCTATTTTAGGAATCTCCTTACAGTGAGACAGAATCCTCGTTTTAAATGAAGATAACTGACACTTTAATTGGAAGCTTTCTGAAATTACAGACTTTGTCTTCAACTATTTGAGAGAGAAAAGGAGAATTTAAGTAGAGACTAGTTCTTAAAGCAACCGCTTCCTTTTCATTTATCTTTTCGCTAGACAGTTTGCCACTTGGGTGACTCTGAACAATGCTGAAGACAAACCGAATTTAAACAATAAACAAAAAAAAAATTCCTGGAAAGATGAGTCAGAAAGGGTCCAGAGTCTAAGCCATTTAAATGAAATCAGGGTTTAGTACTTATCTAGCAAAACACCAGAAAGAATTTCTGCCCTGACCAATCTTTTGGAAATCTCTGCAGAGACTTCCCTTGCTTTGATTCCTGATCTCTGTGTGATCATATAGTTTCTTCTTCTTCTTTTTTATGGCATATCTGTTATCTAGTAACTTTTACTGCGGGCTCTTCGAGTTATTTGCAGGACTGTGGTGGTATGCTGATGAATTCCACATCTACAGCCTACGTAGGGAAAAGGAAACATCCAGATGGAGTTTTACTTCTGAACCACTCTGTTCGGAGGGCGGGTATAATTGTCTCCACATGCACAGACGCACCCGGCCCAATCCCTTATTTGTGTTTACACCCGTAAAGCAAAATATATTTATATATATAGCATTTATTTACAAATAACAGCCAACGGGCAAGTATAGAGCTCGCGGCTGGGCGGAACAGCAACTTCCGAACAACAACAAAAGGGGGGAAAGCACTCAGCGAGGCGCACTCGCTCCCGGAGCGGTCCCTGTCACCTCGCGGGGCACCCGCGTGCTTCCCCGGGGCTGCAGGGGCGACACAGCCGGTCCTCCGCCGCCCCGGCTATGTTTTTTTTTTTTTTTCCTCGCCGGAGGCCCAAACGCCGCTGTTGGCGGCCCCCACACACAGCGGGGGCATCCCCCGCCCTCTGCGGCTCGAAGAGCAGAAATTTCCCCGGCCGGAGCGGGCCTGCCCTCCTCACGCTTCGCCCCGCCGCCGGGACGCGGCACGCAGCCCCCGGCCCGCCCCGGGAGGAGCCGAGCCCCTGAGGGGGGCTTTGTCCCCCCGCTGCTCACCGACTGCAGGAACCGGAGGGTCCCCACGTAGTCCCGCTCGGTGCTGAGGATCTCGTTGAGGACACAGAGACGGAGGCGCAGCTGGCGGTCGGTGTCTTTGGGGCAGCCAGCAGGCTCCGCCGCGCCGGGGTGAGGAGGAGGAGGAGGAGGAGGAGGAGAAGGCGGCTCCATGGTGGTGGTGGTGGTGGTGGCGGCGGGGCGAGGCGTTCCGTTTCCCCGCTGCTCGCCTCAGGAGCCCCCCATAGCCCCGCGGTGTCCGGAGAGCCCCGGGAACGGCACCCCCTTGGCCGCCCCCCTCGGCCCTGCCTCACCCGCGGGCGGAGGCGCTACAGGAGCCGGGCGCTGAGGGGAGCCCGGCTGCGGGACATGCCGGGGGAACGGCGGCGCGGCGGTCGCTCGGCGGCCGAGGCGGCGCTGAATGAGGAGAGGAAGGGAAGCCCCGGCGGCGGGGGGGTGTGGGGGAGCGGGAGGCGGGCGAGGAAGGCGGGACGGGGCGGGAGGAGGCGGCGGAGCCCG
Source organism: Aythya marila (assembly GCF_965140915.1). NCBI lineage: Eukaryota > Metazoa > Chordata > Aves > Anseriformes > Anatidae > Aythya > Aythya marila. The sequence continues at coordinate 15,572,485 of NC_139057.1, forward strand.
GCCCCTGGAGGCCCGGCCCGGGCAGCAGCCGGCCGGGGGCGGCTGAGGGGAGAGCGGCGGGGGGCGAGGGCGGGAGGGACGGGGCGGCCCTCAGGGGTAGCGCGCACGGCGGGAACGCGGCCTCACCGCGCTCCATCAATCCGCTTCGCCCTCAGGTCGCTCACACCCGAACTCCCTCACACACCACGTGCCGCGTGCTCTCTCAGACCACTCACCCCTCAGACACGACTCACCCGTCAGTTCACTCACTCCTTACACAGATACCCGTCACAGCCGGACTCTCTCACAGACCAAATGCTCCGCACTCCTTCATTCCACTCACCCCTCACACACCACATGCCCTGTGCTCCCTACGTCCACTCACCCCTCGGTCCACTTACACTCGAGCTCCCTCACATGCCAAATGCCCCGTGCTCCCGCAGTCCACTCACCCCTCACACCCACACGCCCTCACACACCACACAACCTGCTCTCCCTCAGTCCGTTTGCCCCTCACACACGCACCCCTCACACCCAACACACGGCCCCCACAAACACCACGTTCACACAACATAAGCAGACACTGAACTCAGGCACCCCACACCACAGTAACACAACACACCGCCACGTGCCCCATTTCCACGCGCAGCCACACACAGCAGACGCCCACACACAGACCTCACAGCCCATGACCTGCTGCGAGCAGACGTACACCAGGACAGGCACACTCGCACACACACTCACATATACTCACAGAAACAGGCACAAATGCACGCGCCTCTGAAAGTGGAGACATACACACAGCTTCACTGGGTCAGAAAGTCACCACAGGCACTTGCATGCACAGAGAAATGCACCCAAATCTCCATACCTCCCTCTTCTGAGATGTACTGAGGGGCAGGCACACAAACACAGTGGTCTGGCACATACATGTAGAAATGCATACACAGAAAGTACACAGATATGTAGAAGTAAGAGGTCACACACTTCTACGCTAATTAAGAACATATGCAAGAAATGTCAGTGTTTCTCTGATGTGAATCAGAAATATTATGGTTTTAGTTGGCTATAACTGCTCATGCAAAGTGGGTGCAAAGCACGAGGGCAGAGGTGAACTGAGTAAATTTCACAGAACAGTAAACGGAGCCCTGTAAAATCACTGCTGGTCCCACTGATTTCCAGAAAGCTAACGTGATTCATACCAGTGGAGATTCACTCAAATATCTTCAATGCACCATAGAAAAGCTGCCAGGCTTTCTTCATGGTACTAATAAATATTTATTTCCTTTGAATTAAGAAGAAAAATGTTTCAAAAGAAAATTAAAAAAATGTTAATAATGTGAACTTTTAAGTGGCACAACTGCAGGGACAGATCTCATCTATTACCTTAAACATGAACATAAGTAATGTAATAAAACATCATTTTCCTCAGGCTAACACAAAATACCTCTTTTGGTATTTCAACTTAACAGTGACATTTTTCTGTCTTGGTGGGTCTCTTTTATCCTAAGCATTAAGTTTTCTATTTAGGAGAAAATGACAGCAGTCCAACACACAATTGTCATCTTTAATTCTGATTTGAGCTTCATGGATATCATATTACGTGACGTGAAAAAACAGCTCTTCAGTCAAGGTATAGTGGCAGCAGGCTGTATGTCTGCTTCATAAAGAAATATTGAAGATGTTTTTAGACCTAGATGTGGAAATTTTCTGAATCAAGTAATATTGATATGTTAGCTTGTCAGATCTCATTACGATGTATCTTTGGGTCAAGGTACACAATTCACACCTTTGCAAACATGATTCTCATAAGTTGCAATATCACTCAATTTCTGAAGCCTTATCAATGAGAAATGTTGCCTTCACTCCAAGTCAGTCAGAAACACGGTTGCTCGGAATGGGAAGAAAAATGTGGGAAAGCGCATGCATCCATAATTGCAGGAAATCAGAGGGAAAAGCACTGGGGGAAAGGGAATAGCAGGAGATAATTCTGGGTTTTGCACAGATCTGAGCTGCATGGAGGGGCACTACAGGAAATGGAAGAGCACCACAGCACAGGCCTTAGACAAGGACAAAGAAGCAAGACTACAGAAGAGGTCAGATTAAACTCTAAATTTGCTGTTTTTCCTTCAAGTTAATTATTACCATTTGTTTTCTTCTGCAAGTTACTACATTTTCATTTATTTAGTTAGTGTGTCTCTAGTTGCTGTCTTTTTAAAACTCAAATGATATTTCTGTGTGGGACAAGTGACAAGACTCTCATTTAAAACATCCTGATGGTTTAAATAACAACATTCTCTGTTTGGAAAAATCAGCATCCCCAAAGCTACGCCCCCGCCCTGTGGCTGAATGAGAAAGCTGACAGTTTGAAAGTTTTGATTTGTTAACTCTAGATCCTGTTTTTGCCTCAGAAGTCCCATAATAGTTTCATTTCCTCAGCAAATGCTGAGACAGGAGACCATCACAGGGAATCAGTGGGACGCTCTCTGAGCAATGCTTGAACTACTGTGTAGCATGCATACCATTTTGTTTACGTTGTGTGTGAGATACGTACACAATTTCTAACTTTATTGTTAATATTAAAAGCATTATTATGTAAGGTATTTTAAAAGGATGATACTTCTGACTGGAAATATTAAAATATTAAGAAAGAAGCTTACATTAAAATTAAAGAGAGAATCCGCTCTTTTTTTGAAATGGTTTTCTTTTAGCTGTAGAAAATATTTTTGATACTGTAGAAAAATATTTTTGGTACTGTAAATAGTTTTGTTTTGTTAGTTACTGTTTATTTTATTTCTTTCCAAATTATCTCAAATATACACAGAGAGTTCTTACTTCAGACTGGATGATTTGTTAGTTGCTAGCATGGCTTTTAATTTTAAAGACAAAAATCTGTAATTTGCCAGCCAGCTCTTTTATTTTTAAAGGGATGTTGTATATTAACTGAACACAGCTTAAGCTGAATTTTTGCCTGCTAGCTTGTTGGTTTTTTTTTTCTCCTTTTTTTTTTTAAATTATTTTTAAAAAGGAAGTAGTTTACAACTACTGTTCAGTTTTGAAGAGAAATTTTGCTGCCAATATTTTTTCAAGTGAGCACTTCAAAAGCAAACAAAAAAATGCTGCTACTTTGTAAAACAATCAGGGAGTCAATTATCAGGAGAGTGACATATCAATTACCATGAAATTCACCATCTTTCATGACGATGTAATTAATTTACATGTGCTTGTAAGTTGTTTGGAGCTGTTATGTTTGTACATTTTCTACCACAGTAAGACCAAGGTGTTAAGGTCTCTACATGGTATCACAATACCAAAAAAATAATTATCAACTATGTGTTTGTCTCCGTACTGGTTGTGTTCCCTATTGTAGGAGAAAATATTATTCACTCTTGGCCTTGTGAAGGCCATGCTGAAGGTTCTGAGAAGGCTGCTGTAGAATAAGATTTAGAAATCCAGAGTGATTGTAGAATTTGTTAATTTGAACTGAGATTAGACTCTTTAGCAGGGAAGATCCAGTAATGTACCTACCTGCCTATTCCCAACTGTTTTGTTCGTTTGTTTGTTTTTTTCCTTCTTCTTCTTTAACCATTATTATTCCATTCTGAAAGGCATATCTCTCTATTAGTCTTCCCAAAAGTGTATTTGAAATTTGCTGGAGTTAATAGGTTTTTGCTAACGTTAGGAAATTTTGAATCCAATCCCCATTGCCGACTTAACAAAGAATAGCCACTCATGCTCAGTTTCAAAGTGGCTTGATGACAAAGGCAGCTGTTCAGTGCATTACACATTCTGCATTGTATATGCGTACACATTGTATATATGATCTATATGAATCGATCCTATTAATTTATTTATTTATTTATTGTGGTGCTGAATAAACTCCAGTCTCACATGCTTTGATTTATGTAGACATTTATACTGCTTTTGAGTAGAATTTGGTATGCCACACTTTCACACTTCATTAAGCCTTTCTGTGGTGAACAGTATCTGGATGACAAAAAGTCTAGGGTACAATGTACATCTAAGGGACAATATATGTGAACATTACTTTCCTGTATGGATCTCCACTGGGTCTTTTTGTGTGTTTTCTTAGTGTTGTGTTAAAGGAGGTGCTGGATTATAGGTTCCTGTATTCTGCTGTACAAGTTGGTTGTATGGACCTCTTGGTGAAAATGGGTCTCAAACAGTCCACGTATGGCAAGCTAACTTTAAGAGAAGCTTAAAGCTGGAAGTGAGCTTTGTGTGGAACTGTGTATGAGCTGGTATGGACTGAATAAAGGCAGGCATCACAGAGCTGGTAGCTCACATGAGTGCAGTTACACTGTTTCCAGATCTGTTACATAATGTCTGTCTACAGGGCACCCTAAATTTACCAGCCCATTTCAGCATTAACTCACCCACAGCCCATTTCACTGAGTGGTATAGAAATACCAAAGGTGTACACGTGAAATCCATAGGTCAGTAGAAGTTTGGTTCCCCCAAACAATTTCAGCACTCAGGCACTGTATATGACCTACCTGGCTTAAGGTAGTGTGAGGATTTGTGAGGATTTATGGTTTAGCGAAGGACTTGTTAGTGTTAGGTCAGAGGTTAGACTAGGTGATCTTGAAGGTCTCTTCCAACCTAGACGATTCTGTGATTCTGTGATTTCCTGAGCCTAGAGGTTGTGCCTGGACCATTGCTTTTAGTAGTCACTTGTGGACCTATTCCGCGATGAGTTCTGCTAAAGCCTTTCACACACATTTAAATTATTGGCTTTTCCAGGACTATTTAGTTGGCAATTTCCAGTATTCAATCGGCTCCGCGTTTCATGATGTGCTCTATAAAAATAATTTAAAAATCCCTTTTGCTTCAGACTTGGCAATTTGCCTGTGTACACCTTAACTTTAGTATTGTGAGAAATAGAGCTTGATCACTGGTCCCTTCTCCCTCTACTCTCCATTTAAGATTTTGTAGACCTTTAGGATATTCGCCTTCAGTGGTTTCTACATCAAGTTAAAATACCCTGATCTGTTAGTCTCTTGTCATATGGAAGCCATTTCATATGGTTGATCACCTTTACTGCCCTCCTCTCTACTTTTAGTAGTCCTACTATACCCTTTTAGAGGTGGTAGTAATGGATTTCTGCAATGCATTAAAGTCGTGTGTGCACTAGGGATTTGTTTGGTGGTACCATGGTGTTCAGTGTATTGTTTCTATATAGGTTCTAAAATGCTGCTTGCTTTTATGGCTGCTACTGAGCAGAGAACAAGCCCTGGCTCCAGGTACTGTTTACTGAATGGCAGTAGCTAATTTAAAACCTGACATTGTATCTGTAGATATGCAGAGTAATTCTAGAAACTTCAGTCAAAATAATGTAGTGAATGGAGGTTTCCACCAGTGTAATTGAAATCAGATCCTGGCCTGTGTATAGTGGACATGAATCACCTTTCACCTACCCCTATATATTTCATCGCAGTTTACTGGTTTCACTAAAGCCACTGCTGATTTATTCTAGCTAAGAATTAATCCCTTTAATTTCTACAAATGATTTATCTTCAAGCAAGATATATAAACATAGCTTGCAGTGAGCTTTGCAGAAATAATTTCTCAGGTTCTCACTCTCCAGGAGCCTAAACTGCCAGTGGAGCATTTGCATTTCCTTTTTTACAATCAGCATAAAAATAATTTTTGGACGAAAAACGCTCAGGTAACTTGTCTGCAGAATGGCATAGGACAAATATAGAAAGGCTTAGAGTGAGCTTGAAGAACAAAGGAACTGAATTGCTAGGCAGGGCTGGGTGGAATTCTCTTTGATTAGAGGATAATATTGTACGCATTCAGTCAAACTCTGAAAGCACTTAATTAGACTCACAGTGTGTGGCAGAAGAAGTTAAGTATTATTATATCCATTTGAAAATGGAGTAACTGAGATACAGACAGCTGAAGTGGCTTGCCCAAGAACACAGTGACAATATGTGCAAACCCAGAATGCAGGAGTTCGCAGTTCCTGTCTTTGACTTACAGAACACACTCAAAGGGGCCCCCACAATGTCACACGAGTTTCCAGTCAGCTATTTACATTTTAACCATACTGTTGTTCAGGTCACTTCAGCGTGTGACGAGACAGCACTGCCTGAAGCCTGTGCTTCTCCTTGGAGTCCTCAAGTACCTTATTATTTCATAACTAATATCCCAAAGAAAACCAAGAGTCAACAACTTAATGACAAAAAGGATTTGGGATTTGAGAAGAAGGAAGGATATGCTTAAACTATGACATAGAATCTATACAGAACATTTTGTAAAATGTTGTATTACTGTTACATGTAGCAGAGAGACAGCACAATGAGAACGGACAGTTGTTTCCATCATAAGGTCAGGTGACATGGACAAAATTTTTGGAACATATTCCTGGTATTGAACTCACTAGTTAATTGGAAATACAGCCTATTGCCTTTTCGTTGGCATCGGTGAGCTTTGTGTCAAATCCTAAATGCATAGTATTGAGAAGCATGTCTTATTTCAAACATGCTGTAATCAATGTAGAATTCTATAATTCTATAATTAAGTCAAGAAATCCAATTTTTGAAGACATACTGGAAGGGAGTTGTATTTGTCATTATTCACTTCTCTGATAATCTTTTCTTTCCACTGTCTGATTTACCTCTTTTATCATATTTTCCCTCTTTGGCTCTTCCTCAATCATACCCACCTAGTTAAAACTAATCACGTACTAAAAAGTGCATAATTAGATTTTCATGATGCTCTTTCCTGACATAATTTTGGATTATGTAATTAAGGGTTCTTATTGGGCTCTTGAACTGAGAGAAGATTTTGGTTTAATTAATCAAAAGGTCTTGCTCAAATCAGGGTATTTTTAAGCAGTTTAGTGTTTAACTAATGTACAACAAGCATTTTTATTTTTCCTGACTTATAGAATGCTATGTGATATGCTCTTTACTCTCTAAAGTCAACAATATAGAAACATTATCTTGACATCAAGCTTAGCTCTTTTTAGGTAAAGCACTAGAATTAGGAACCAGGAACAGAGGTACATCAAACTTCACTGTGATTGGACTAAGACAAGTTTTGTATTTCACTAACTGGAAGTTCACCAGATGATGAAATGGTCAATTAAATTGGAGTTGTTCCACATGATTTTTTTTTCCTCTATGAAACCATGAAAATAAATTTGCCTTTTTTTTTTCCTGTTAAATTAATATTCTTATGAAATTTGTTGTTTTGAGCAGTACTAAGAAAGGCTGCTGGACGTTTTGCAGATAGTATTGGAAAAAAGTATTTGCCCTGAGCTAACATAACCAAGTAAAAGGCACTTTTTGTATTTTATTCACAGTAAGTATATGAAGTAATAACAATAATAATAATAACAATAACAATAACAATAACAATATGAATGATGGTGCTTATTTTTGTTTATGAATTGCTTCTTCCTAAACGCATTTGTGTCTTGTTGTTATCAACCACCAGTATATCCTATGGGAAAAGCCACCTGCCTTTTGGTCAGCACAACCAATGTGAATTTAAAAAAAAATGAACAGATGGAGGCTAATATTATGCAGCAACTTCTAAAGTTGTACTGTTTACATAATTAAAGGCAGAAAAAAAAGTCTTCCTCATGCAACAGAGATTTTGAGACAAAAGAAAAAATGTTTTATTAGATAAACAAACTACAAACTATCCATCTGTTTATTCTTTTCTTCCATTCCAGTCTCTCTCTGTTTTTTCCCATGTGCCTCAGTGCTTTTGAAGATGCAGATCCTGATTTTGGGGGCTAGGGATTGGCAATAGCTCAGCAATCTGTCGTCCACTTGCTTTCAGCTGCAACAAGTGCTTAAGATGCTTGTTGAGAATGAATGGATCATTCACGTGTTTATGTTCAGATCACACGTAAGTGATTGACTAAATTGGGGCCTATTTCCAGCGTTGGTGTAAGGGAAAGGAGCAAAACCTCATGTAATGTGGTGCTGCATCAGCTGCTGCTTTGATATTCAGTGCTTCAAGTGTATTTAAGCAGAGCTGTAATTTTTATTTTTTGTCTACACCTGCAATTTAGTGCAGTAATAATTGTTTCTTTTAAATATGGAGTGATTTCAGTAATAAGCATTTGTGAAATAATATGTGAACCCTTCACCACTAAATATTGAGAACAAAAGAGGTCCGCACTTGATAAACCAGAGATCTTTCTCTAAGGGTGGACTCAATCAGTTAGACATCAGATTAGCACAAAATAGATAGCTTTGTCATAATACCTAAGTTTGCATTTGCAGTCTCCCTGGACAACTTGTATTAATGGTAAAACTCTCTATATGGTTATCGTGCATGTATTTTATACCTACAGGGCTGAATTCACGTAATTAGGAAAAATTTACTCCTATATGCAGCTCAGGCTGTGGTTTCGTTATTGGACATAAGCCCATCTAAGTGTGGGCTACCCTTTTTCCCCTTTCTCCATTGCTGCATGTTTTCACCACCTCCTTTGTGATACTGTGGTGAACAGGATCAGCTGATGCAGCTGAAAATTAACCAGGAGGCAAAAAAAAAAACAAAAGCTCCTTTTTTCAGACAGATTTTTTCCCTGACTGGCTCAGTGTGCAACCCCTAAGAGCTGCCTCTGGCATGAGAGGAGACCTAAGGTCTTGTGGTAAGGGCAAGGCTGAGAGAAGGATGGGACTGCCTCCTTTGGCAGCAACTCACATGCAGATCAGTTGAAAGCCATTTGTGAAACTATAGCCTTACACTGCTACATGCATCAATGCTGGATGCAGTCCATGAAATTATAACCACTTCTATAAGGTCAGTGCATGGGCTGTGAGCTCACAGCGTAGGCGTAGAAAGACATTCTGGGAAAACATCACCAAGCTCTAACAGAATACTAATTGACTACAGCAGTCCCATCAGAGAATGGGAATCAGACTTTTTTTTTTTTTGCCTTATTGATATTATCATAAAGGGCTTTTTTTTTTTCCTCTTGCTGATTTTGTACAGAAACATTAAAAATAAGAGTGGCAATAAAAATGCCATTAAACTGACAGTATCACTCGTGAAATCACAGAACACTTTAATTTGAATTACAGTGTGAATGCTGTAACATCATACATAGCAGGAAGCCAGTGACAGCAGACTAAAGTTAGGAAGAGGCCAATATGCTTTGCCACAGAAGATGAAACAATGTAAACACTAATGGCCCAGAACACAGCACACGGAGTGTCTTAGACTGAAGACGGAAGGGAACAGGGCAGATGTGTTTTTCTTGAAGCTTCTCTTAACAACCAAATTGCATTAACAATAGCAAAAATGTCAGTTATGGTCCCTTTGCTTTCTGAAGTTCAGCACTTTCAAGAAATCTTCATTTTGGATAAAAATTTGGCCAATTAAGTCAAAATGTAAAAAATCCAAAGCTTTTCAAAATGCTCAGCTGGAGAAGTGAAGAAAAGTTCTTTTTCAGAACTGAAGAAAAACATCGCCATGTAGACACAGCTCTATGGAAAGGAAAAAAAATAGTTACTTTGAATTAGATGTATATAATGTGCTGCAGAATACTTATTTATTTATTTATTTAAGAAAAAAAATACCAAAGTGTAAGGTGTTTGTCTTTGGCATGTATGAGATTGAGATTTTGTAGCTCTTAGATGCACCCTGGTGTTGGGTGACTGTAAAGTATAAATTCTATACAGGATTTTCTTTTCTTTTCTGAGGGTGTTGACTTGAACTACATTGTGCAGCCCTTTTTACACATTTACACCCACTGTTGATCTTCATAATGTCTTACTATGCAAACAGTTCCAAGCCATGAGAAAGACCTACACGATTCAGACTTTTCTGAAAGTCTTTGCAAAGTTCAGACAGCAGCCCCAAGCCCTGATAGTCCCTGGAGAAGGAGAAAAATGCCTCTTCTGCTTGCTTTCACCCAGGCACAAGGAGACAGTGCCTCTTAAGGAGTGTGTAGACAAAGCTCTCTCTTCTGAATGGCTGGTACGTTGGGGATGACATGCACGAGAGCTGCATTTCCATTCCTCAAGGACCAAAATCCTGGAGCAGAAGTCAGTTAAGTACATGAAGTTTAGGCTTAGGCCAGATTCCTGTTTGGTATGCATCAGGTCACAGCAACGTACTAAGCTTGGGCAAGGTAATTACATAGATAGTCACACTGAATTCATTGACGTAACCCACGTGCATAAGGGTGGTGGGGCTGGCTTTAGTAAATCCGAGTCTCCACATTTCATTTGAATGACCTGTGATATGTTAATTATTTTTCCATTCCACCAGCTGAACAAATTACAGAATGATTTCGGTTTCAAATTGAGCATGCTTCCTAATAACACCAGATCAGAAATTTACAGCTTCCCTCTTCTGTGTCAGTACAACATACTGCAACTACGTTTTTGCATAGGAAGTTTCCTTAAAATAGTAGCGGGGATCTAAGTAATAAAGTACGGGATAAAACTACAGTACTAAAATACTTTCTTTTTTTTTAAAGAAAATTGTAATAACCAACATGATGAGACAGAGGTGTTCAAGAAGGATGAGCAGTGGAAAGGTTTGCAGTGACAACATGGAAAAATCATTTCACACTTTTGTGGTGGTTTTACCGTGCTGGGCAGCTAAACCCCAGGTTGTACTGGGTCTGGCTGGAATGTTAACTTTCCCGGCAGCAGCCCAGTACAACTTTATACACTGAACCACTCCAGAGGAGACAGAAAGAAATGGTCCTATTCTCCTAATTTCTCCCCACACGCTTCCTTAATTTTTTTCAGAAACTAAAGTGTTTCTTCTGTTCCATAGTATTTAGCCTCATAAAGTATTTGGGAAACACTGAAAGAATAAAGAAAATGAATGTTAAGTAAAGTAAGTGTGACTGGAGAGCTCACTAGAACTTCTGTTGTGTTGCTCATGTTAATGCTGGCCCAGTAGGCAGAAGATACAAGAGATGAAACCAGAATAAAGCTCCTTTTGTCTAAATGAAGATTCTTCTAATGAATACCTAACAGCAAATTAAGAATTAATTACTATAGTAATGAGCAGAGAGAGGAAGCCTTTCCTGCTGTGAGGAAAGGAAACAAGTTTTCTTAAATCTGAATCAAGGAGCGAAGGAACTGTCTTGAACTGGGCTTATGAAAAACATGAAGAGTTCTGAACATACATGAGTAAAATCTGTACTGTATGGTAAAAACCAGGAACATTTCTTGATTCTGTTGATTCTGTTAAGTTTCTTGCAAGAAATTATGCAATATAAAGATCAGCAGAAAGGTCAGAGCATATAATTTAGCAGATTAGCTCCTGATGCTACTAATAGCTCTCCTTGTGGCTGAATTCATCTTACTAGTAAGGAAAATCAGGGCTGTTATACAGATGTGGATTAGAGGAGCAATTGCTAAAATCCTTTGAGTCTGCAAATACTGTTAACTCCTTTTAGTGTAAGACATTCTGACTGACTTTTGTTGCGTTATAACCAGGCTCTTCCTGATTCCTGCATAGTGTTATTTATTTCCTATTTACCGAATACATGTTTCTGTCAACAATATCTGAACAGTTACACTATTATCTAAACGAAAATCAAAATAAAATGTAAAATAGGTTTTTCTGTGCACAATATAGGATGTGTAACAAGTCAGTCCTATAGCATTTAGATACATGCAAATCTAACAAGTGCTTTTGTGGCAAGTAAAGTCTCATTATCACCTCTCAGACAGGAAAAAATTGCAAGTGAGTGATTATCCAGCCCTGGGTCTTCCACCTCTCTGACACTTCAGGGTTTGGGAGCTATTCGATTTCATTTGCATCTTTCCACTCAATTAGACTTCTCACTCTGCAGTCAAAAACAGTGATTTTCCCCATCTGCTCTCTCACTGTCTGCTATATATATTTAGTAAATACACTTCTTGGTGTTTTTTTGTTTTTTTTTTTAAGACAATTTTTTTCTGATGTTTCTCTATATTTTAGTAATTGTAAGCTTTTCTGACATAGACGTTGTTCTAAAGACTTGAAAAGGACAATAGTCTCAAATTTTCAAGCTTGAGTATGTTAAACTTCTTAAAATGATCATTTTTAGGGCTGCTACACACCAGAAGCACACTGATGTCAGTCAGAGGGAGCACTGAGTGCACAGTACAGGTAAAATAAGCCACGTTCATGAAGATAATCATATCTGGATAGACAAACACTTAAAATCTTATCTTCAGATTCTCTTGCACCTCTGGTTGTCTAAACCCTGTTATGTTCCTAACAGATGCCATTATTGTTACAAATTATTTATTAATATGACAGTGAACAGAGCCTGCAGTTTGGGATCAAAGTGTCTTTAGCTGTTTCTGTATTGCACATCTGAAGATACAGTTTACAGTACTGAGTCATGTGAGTCTCATATTGTACATGTACCTTGCAGGTAGCAGATGACTACTGATTTCACAAAGCAGCCTCTTTTGCCAGGACAACTAAAATAAAAATAAAACACACACACACACCAAAAAGCCCTCTCTCTAATATGTTTTGTTATAGAAATGTGGGATTTTAACAAAATTATTCTGTGTGAGAAGTGTCTGCTTTCTTTGGATGTGTTTCTGTTCCTTTGAAATGCTGAAAACATGAAAAATGCAAATTTGGGAGTTTAGCCAATGTGTTAGTTTTACAGTTTTTTTACAAGAAAGTCCAAGTTCTCCTGCGAAAGCGACAGCTGAAAATCTGATGTGTCCTGTTGGCTTCACAAGGAAAGCAGAATTTAATTCCATTGACTTAGAATTGTATAAATCTCAAATATTCTATATATGACTATTATCCTTTGTAAATTAATTCAGGGTTAAATATCAAGGTAAAAGGTAAACTGTCAGCACCACACAGTAATACCAATGTTAGTTTCTAACATCGTTCCTAGTTCCTAGGTCTTTATTGCTGGAAGAGCATTATTGCATTAGTGAAGCACTGTATGTGGACTAATTACAGAAAGAGCTGATCTAATTTGTCTGGCACAGCACTGTGTACATACAGCTATACTGCTCCTCCTGTCAAATGCTTGTATTTTCTTATCATGACGTTACCTGGTGCTGTTCAGATATTTTGTCAGAGTCCTTCCCTCAAATTACAAATCTGACCTGGGTAGGAATGGGAGTTCAGTGTAAGGCGCATGGCAGGAAGCTGACCCGAAAGATGCAGAAGGTCTGAGATCTGGATTTGAAGGAGACTGTGGGCATAAGAGGGAGAGAATTGTATTTAAACCTCATGATGAAGTACCTTGCTAATACCACCTGAATTGTCATATAAATAACCACTCAATAATTTATTTTATTAATCCTCCAGTTACCTCAATTGTACTGTTAGCAATAGGAGAACTCTTTACCAGACTGAATTTATTGATTTTAGGGCATGCAGCGTTGGAAAAAAATGTAGAGAGCTGAGACAGTGAATCAAATGTGGAGTCCCTTGGGAGATCCACTAGTACATTACTGGACAGCAGAGAAACCAGCTAGAATCCAAGCAGAATAAATAGAATCATTCCCTTTGGAAATGATTAAAAATGGGCAGCAGAAGGGAAAAGATCTATAGGGAGTATCTGCTAATGCTGGACTGGGAACTGAGCTACTGTACAGGCAGTGCTGTTTTCCCAAGAATTTTTTCTGTCCATTCTGCATCTTTCTTAGGGTGAGGTTTCCTTCCTAACATAAAATATATAGCAATATGCCAGTGGGGGAAGTGCTGTGAGGTTAGCCCTGTCAATCAGTGAGGAGCACCTGGCCCCTGGGCAGACATCCAGAGACGCTTCTTGCCAAGGAAGTAGCTTATACAAACTGTGAACTGTGTCCACCTGTTAGGCATTGTATGCACTTGATTTACATCTTGTACTACAGACATATTTGCTACAACTAGGTCTTTACATCAATTTAATGGTAATTCTTGTAATTGGCACTGATTCACACATACATGCAGATACATGTATTCCTTTTCTATTTATCTGCCTTCTGCTCTGTTTGAAAGGCTTCCTTTCCTTGTATGCCTCTAACCATAAGAACACCTCATCCAGTTATGTATGCAGCACAGTGCCATATTCAATAGTAATGTTGAACTACTCTGTGTTTCTTTTAAATTAGCCAAAGAACTCTAATTTTCCCCTCAGAAAATCAGCTAATGTGGTCTTAAAATATTTTTTAAAAGTTCTAAGAATGATGCCAAATGTGTTATTCTTCCACTGCAGTTGCCAACTCACTTCAGTATGATGAGAGCACTGTTTGCCAAGTGTATCCAACTTGACATCAGGACTATGAGTCTTGGGAGATTAAGACATTGTATTTAAATCACAGTCATGTGTCAGAAAGCCCAGGTGCATTTGGTGCTCAGGTGAAAGCAGCCCGCAGTGAGGCAGTGTTTGTATTTCATGTAGACTATTTTGTGTGTGTGTGATACATTGAGCAATTAGAAACTTATCAGGAAGGCAAAAGGGATTCATTAATACAACGCAAAATCATCAACCAAAAGCATCCCTAAACATGAAAAGGGCAGAGCTCTTAGTCTCTACCACTGTTATCACATTGGTGGCAATTCTTTCTTTGACAGGCCAACCCTACGGCTCCATTTTGACATTTTAGCTTTTAATTTTTGAGACTGTAAAACAGAGATACTGCATTCATGTGCAAATATTTGTATATCTATCATATTCACAGTGCTCTTACTAGCAGCTTAATTATCTGCTTGGTAGCTATTAAGTTTGAGAATGCATGTTGTTTCTTCCCTTTTGGGGGTTCCTAAATATTTGTTTGTAAAGAAGACTGATGTGCTGCTTTCCGTGTCCTACTTGTTCTGAAGTTTGGTACATGTTAACTGTGGGAATCATAGCATTGTCCTATCTGTCCTGGTAATTTATAGAAGACATGTGTTTTCTGTTTTCTCATCAAAGTACGGAGATGTTCGTAGAATGGTGGAAAAAGAGTGTGTGATCACTTTTTATGAGATCTCTGGATGAGATCATTCTAATTCAATCTTGCTAGTCAGGGCTATTTTGAGTGGCATTCTGGTTAGAAAAAAGAAAAAAAAAAAAAAAACGCAAATTCTATGCTCAGTTTCACATATCCTGTCATGGATGGTATGCCACTGCTGCTTCAGGAGAATAACCATGATCTGTGAGAGCATTTCTTTAATTTTGAAGTGGAAGCATAGATTGGGGGATTGGACAGAAAATCTTCAAAATGTGAATTGTTATGATCAGAAGGCTAGTAGAGAACATACCCATTTCAAATTTTGTAAAATCTTGTGCCTTTTAAGGTAATATGATGTTTTTGGGGATCTGTATTTTTGCCTCACAAATGCTTGAATTTCACACCATACAAAGTTCACAAGGCTGCCAGGTTTGATCTCATCTTAGAAGAGTACCTTCTTCAGCTACGACGGTAATCTTACTGGGACTTGTTGACTCAACCTCACTTTAGCACAGAAAGCAAAAGCCTAGGACATATTTAATATTTGTCTTTGTATATTATGCTAAAATTTGGTATATATTACAATATTAGAATACGAAAGAAATTCTGATCCCATTTTCTGCTTACTGTATCTTCAAATGAACCAACTTGCCATCATCCGACTGGAGCTGTGGGTTGTTCTGCACATAAATTACAGGTATGTGTCAGAGGAGGGGTCACACAAGAGACCTCATCTGTTCTTTGTTGCCTTCCTTAATCTAGAGTAAAGAACTCTGTGGACTCAACACATCAGTGTGGGGTTGTGTTAAATGGAAAACACACCCAAGCCACTAAGGGCTGAAATGGATGATCTTGTAGGCTGGGCATTTACCTATAGGGATGAGCCATAATCAGTCATCCAAGCCATGTTATCAACAATTTTTGAGGTTTCAGCTAAAATATATGCCAGATGTAAACCAGCCGAGCCAATAAAATTGTTTGGCACAAACCTCTCTCACATTCTGCCTCATTCTGAACTCTCTCCATGGTTGAACAGCACTTCAGAGTGCGTTCTGTTCCAGCAGAGCCTAGAAATGGTTGTATTGGGCTGAGGCAAACTCACATTACATGTCAGCAGCTTCTTATTGCCCCAAGAACAGCTGTACTGCTAGCTGTAGTTCTCTTTGGCTAACTGGATTGCTAGCAAAATATCAGAGAAAAAATGAATTTGTGGGAACGCTTGTGAGATCCCCAGAAAACTTCTGCTTTCTCAGCTTCTGAATGCAAGCCATAAAATTACAGGGGATTTCACTGCTTATGAAACCAGTGTGCACAGTATTTTCTTGTAAATACAGATCTCTTTCTCCTCTGACCTTACAGTTCTGTGAGTAAGTAACACCATGACCTGACTTACGGCCTCTACACAGAGTTAATGCACCCATCGCTTCTGAAAGTCAGGTTACTCAAAGTCTTTCCCATCAGACTGACCATACTGAAGTGCATAATGCAATAAACTTTTTGCCTCCAAGTTCTTTGGTTGTGTTTTGGCTTTGTTTGAATTAACTGTTGCAGAAATGAATTAATACCCCTCTTTTGATTATTTTTAATCTCTTTCTCCTTCTGCTTTTTATTAATTTTAGTAAAATGTTACTTAACAATTTGTCTATACTAAACATATTTCTAAATTCCCAGGGCTGCATTTTAATATAGCAAGCATTTGAAAACATTGCAAGCATTTGAAATTTCCTTTAAAGATGACACATAAAACACTATCAATACTTATTGGTCTGAAAAAGGCCAAAAGTTACGTGCCTGTCTTTTACTCTCAGATCAAAAATCACTTTATCTACGAGTTGTTAAAACTTCAAGAAACAAGAACACCTATGGTACTGTATGCTAAGAATAAAGCAGTGCTTACCATGCAGGAGTTTATGTAATTTACTGTAAGAAAGCAGATGTGTTACACAGGTTAAAAGATCACAATTTTTATTACATCTGTAATTAGAAGCAGAATCTGTTGTTGTTGTTGTATATTTCTCTAGTGCCTGGTGTAGATTGCAGAGTATTTTGGTAAATAGTTACAACTTTTTTTTTCTTTTTTTTTTTTTTCCCCCAAGTCGCAGTCTTTATAATGTTCTCCAAGCAAGAGAGATGCATTTGGTTCAGGTTTGACTCCCCCGTGCCATTTGGTTAGCAAATGTGTCACAAGTACCCAGGGACAGCAAATTTTGATGATTTACATGTGCCACCTCCATAACTGTGTATGAAAATCAGAAATTTACCCTACGGAAAACTTTGTCTTTCTTCATACATACTGACACAAGTCTCACTGAAAACAACTCAGTTTTAAATTACTGTGTGGGTACAAGTCACTGATCAATACTGGAGTTAAAGGAAACGTCGATTGGAACAACACGCTGTAGACAAAGTATATGCAGATTTAAGGCCTCATAGCTTTCCCCCTGGCCTCATTTACTGCATTGTGGTTTCCACGTCATGTAATAGAGACAAGGTTGTGCTGCTGCTTATGTTGTCCCCTGTGGTTATTATCTGTTGATGGTGCTGTCTTAATAACGCTGTGTGCAATATGGGAGGACACGTTCTTTGAGTATCTCACTTTTCTCCTTCCAGGAGGTCCAAGACAGTTAAGGATTTTCCGATAATTTAGCTCATTCCCTCTCTTGTCACTTTTCTTCACATATTTTTCTTCATTGTCCGTGAGCACAGACATGCACAGGATGCCTTGCTTAGTCACGAATGCAGACAACCCTCCCACCTGCCAAAGGGCATATAAGCACATTTAGAAGGAGCCTTCATGCCTCTCAGTTTTGACAGGTTTTATGCTCATAATCCCCTGCAAGCTTTCCATGTCCACCTCAGTGAGACCTGGGAATTCAGGTGACTGTGCTCAGTGTCTCAGCTAGTGGGTAGGAAAGTAGTCTGTCTTAGCCAGATTGCATTTCTATAGCAGGATGGGCAACTGAGCAAGCCCCACAAGGAGGGGGGGAGACTGCTCTTCCACATGCTGACCTCCATGCTTGTTCTTGACTAGATGGCAAATTGAGCCATCTGTTTTTTAATAGCATAAAGTAGTCGAGGGAGGGTTATCTGGGACGTACACCTGCCTTTAGCTCAGGAAGGAGGTGTGGGTAGTATATGAAACTATGCGTAGTAGCAGAAAAATGGTAGCAATCAGCATCTAGAGGACCCACAGTGACCCTTGATTCAGCCTCTGATTTTTCATGTATAAAAATTAACGCATCTTGTCTTGTTGCCCTCTCATTTATATAGCACTGTCAATAAAATAATCAAAAACAGTTGAAAAATTCCAAGAGGACAGGGGAGTTTAAAATATCTGAAACCATGGTGGGAAGTGGGCTTGTAGCTCAAACAGACCATAAATGTTTCAACTCAATTGCCAGATTATTCTGAAACAGTAGTCATATGAATAGTTACAGAACGTCATTAGAAACATTCAAAATACAACCCAGCACATTAGCATGACCAATATATTAGTCATATGTGATATAGCTATGAAAGGTAGCTTTGCGTATGACATCAGTGGAATATTGCTTTTGTTGCATCTTGGGTTTAGCAAGTATCTTACAGCTTGAATGACATTTCAATTGTGAGGAGGTGACAGAAAGTAGATATTCTGCTAATAGATCTTAAAAAATATTAATGACTACTGTGTAGATTAATGCCATAAAAAGCTTTTTGAAAAGGAGAAGCTAGAGGGAAGAGAAAGATAATATGAAGTAAACTCTTTAAGACTGTGAGAGAACCAGATCTACAGCTGAATTAAATATTGACTTGTAGAACTAAAATGAGCTAAATGGTAGCTATGAATTCAGACATGTATGTATTGGGAGGGACTAGAAACACATGTGATGGAGGCAAATAAAAGCAATATTTTCAGGTCTCTGTTTAGCCTAAAGGGCCAAGTCTGCCATGTGTCTGTCTACTCACTTGTGTGGAAGGAGTATGGGTCACAGAGGAGTACTCATGACCTTCTTCTCTTCTACGAGCTTCTGAACATCTTCTGATCTAAATCAGACGGTGACATGTGGTCTTCTGTTATGATCTCTAGGATGATAACCTCTTTCCACCTCTAGAACTGAAGATTTCATCATGTTGACATGTGTAACTAAAGTCCTTATTTGCACTTTAGAGGTCAAAGAATAGCGGGTTTTGTTTTGGTTTGTTTTGCTGTGTGACATTTCTCAGCAGTAGTGCTGTGCGTTCCCTTTATGGAACTAGATCTTTGGCGCCCTCAAGTGAAAAAAACTAGTTTGAACAAGTGTAAGATCAGAAAAAGGAAAAAACAACATGACGGTATGATTGGAAACTGTTCATCTTACTCAGCGTAGGCATCTAGCTCTCTTACTTTTTTTTCTTTTTTCTTTTTTTTTTTTTTTTTCAAATTATAAGCCTAGTGCAGACATGCTGTCAGCTACGAACAATATCTCAAGTGCTATGTCTAATATCAGGGTAAATTCAAATAGTATTTATTACCACCTAAATAACAGGTTTGATTTTTGAAGAGCCAGTTAGTTGCAATGTTACACCAACATCAGCAGGAGCAATGAGCAAAGTTAGTAAGTCAGAGGGAAGGGTTTACCCAGGGCTGCTGCCTGTTTTTTCCTCCCACAGGCTGCTCCCAAGTAGATGTGGTTTTAGGTGGTCTCTCAATTTTTTCTGTTTGTCTTTTGCATGTTTGGGATCTTGATTTTCACTCCACATATTGATGCCATAACATGCTTTCCCCCCTCCCCCCCCCCCCCCCCCCCCCCCGTGGTGTATGAAGAATTGGGATTTATAAGCGAAGCAAGATTTTCATGATGACACACTGGTGATGGGAAAGAACATAAATATTCTGTCTATGGATCATTTTCTATCGCAAACTTACCATGATTGTCTCCATCTGACAACTGGTGTTTGAAATTCAAGCTGTTCATGTTAGTTGGTTATGTAAATTACCCAGAAGTGTTTCTGTTCCCTAGCTGGATGGATAGATTGCACACAGCAGAAGTGGTTTGAAAACCCATAAGGGCAGTTCAGGCAAAAATAGCAAATAAAAAAGATGTCAAGTGTTTCAGAAAATGTGAAAGTGTTCCCTTTTTTCACTGTGCCATCATTGCAGACCCTAGAGAACTAGGCCATGCTGTGGATTGTTGGCTTGTCACAGTGTTGGATGGAACTTACTCTCATTTCATACTTGTTGGTTCATTGCCTTTTTGCAGTGTTACTTGCAAAGGTGCAGCCAGATCCCTCTCTGTCCCACTGACTTGCCTCTCTTGAAACCTTCTAGTCATGAAGCTGTAGGGATACAGCTTCATCCAACCAGGTCCCTCCCAAAACTGACCCATCTTTCTGCAGCTGTTGTCCTTATATAAATTAGCATGGAAAATGCTCTCTGGGAATAACTTGTCTCCAGTTGTAAGTGCCCTAAGTATTACCCAGACAGAGCAGAGATCACCTCAGGAAACACCTCAGAATAATATTCAGTTATCCAGTGTAATCTTTTTGGCATGGAAGTAATGGGAAAAGGTACCAATGTCACCTAAAAGCTGCATCCATCAGCTTGAATTCTGATTTTTAAAGGAACTATTCTCCACCTCTTCCACATTTTTTTCTTGTATAATCAAGCAGTCTTTGATCAAGTCAACTCATTGGTCTGGTACAGATGATTCAAGGATCCTTGTCCTCAATATCCAGTTGCATGCTCTCTCCTCATTACCAACAAGCACGGAATGTGCCTGTATGTTAAATATACTCAAATTTCTATGAAAGAGAAAGAAAAGAACAAAGAGGAAGAGAGTTCTATTTCAAGAAAACAGAAATGAGAGTGATTCTGGGTTGCGGGTGGGAAATCCTAGCACATGATCCTTGCCATGTGTGCACAGTGGCAGAAATATAATAGCCCAAACAAATGAGAGACAGGTCGGTAATAAAACAGGAAAGCATAATTAATAGCCCTAATATTCTCTGTCATGGACCCCAACCTAGGCAGAATATCATCATGAGGGTGAATGCCTTGCTATGGCATAAATACCAGTATTTCTGAGTTGTTTTTATTGTGGCTAAGGAAAGCCCTCTGCTGGAGAGTTATGTTGTCCTCTCAATTTTGTAAACTACAGAATGGCTGAAAGGATTTAATCAGTTTTTGAACAGTGCTACAGAATATATTTCCATTCTTCACATTTCCTGTTTTATTATATTTGCAAGAATAAGCTATAGATTTTTACCACATTTGCTGTTTTGGGGAGTAAACAGCAATAACAAGTTTTCTTAGGGTATCAAAAGTCAAACAAAGGCAAACTGGTGAACAGAATGAAGAGAAGTCAAGCAGAAAAAAATGCATCTCATAAACACACTGTATGCAACATGCAGGATCTTTTGTACTCTTTTCCTGAGGCAAATCCAAACAATTTTCTAGGGACAAAAGGACATTTATCATTTTTAAGCCTGTTTCTAGAAAATAAATTTGCAAACCTGTTTGAGATATCTTAATTTTCTATATGGTGATGTTTACGGCATGTGGTATCTAGTGGGGAGTGACATATTTAATTTTTTTTCAGATTATCCTGCATGTGTGAAACTGTTTCCTGAAAGATGTTCCATTTGGCATGGATGACTGACTGTCTCTTTTGGTTTAAAATAATGATGATGTTGATGCCATGCATAATAGGAATTGCTAAAAGGATGTGAGTCACCAAACTAATCATGGTTTGCTGACTTGTAACAGTAGCAACCTAAACTTAGGACTCAACTCAGCAGTCCCACATAAGTTCACATCTAACTTTAGCCCTTATATAAACTGTATGGAAAACTTTAAGCAAAAAGTCTCTCTTAATTGTCTAGCTCCTGAACTAAGCGCAGTTTCCTAGACAGTATAGAGATCATCTTACTGATATTCAAAATAAGCTCCATCCTCCTTACAGATAGCTCTAAGCAAGCAGTTCTTCTCCCAAAAACTAATACTATTTTTCCAAACATCTCTTATTTACTCCAGTAAATGCAGGACTGATCTTGGCTTATCTTCCCTAGCAGATTTATTATCTAAGTCTAGACCTAGCCATAAGATTAACCTCACAGTTAGCTCTCAGCTTCTGGTCTCTAGCAGTCCAAAGCATGATTGTTCATCAGTGCCTGATGGCAGCAACATTAAATTTGTCTTGTCTGCTTTTTGAACATCTTTCTGAATAATGGCTTGTGTACTCAAAAGCATCAGAACCCTACCCTAAAAATTAACCTCAGTCCTAACTTTGACTGTTATGTTGATCCTAAGGAGGAAACCCATCTCCACCCCTCTCTAAAACAGAGCACAGTCTGCACTATCCCAATAGATTCTGTTGTAAACTTAATGTGACCACCCCGTCAGATTCAGGCCTGAACTTAATTCACCTCCCCAGTAGAATAAAAACTATAAACCTAGTTCTACCATGACCATAATTGTAATGCTGGGAATAGATCTTTATTATTTCAAAAGATGAACACAATTGGCAAACTTGATGTCATGAGCCCTACTGTGAACCCAGAAACCTAATATAAACTCTAGCTTAACTTACAGAGTCACAACCCAAAGCTCAGCCTGCTTCCTAACTCTGCACCTACTCTTGATTCTCCTGTCAACTTGAAGTAAGCAATCACTTTCAGCCTTACATATCCATAGCCTTTGATGATAATGTCTCCCCTAATTCATGCAAATTACAGAATCACAGAATCACAGAATTTCTAGGTTGGAAGAGACCTCAAGATCATCGAGTCCAACCTCTGACCTAACGCTAGCAGTCCCCACTAAACCATATCCCTAAGCTCTACATCTAAACATCTTTTAAAGACTTCCAGGGATGGTGACTCCACCACTTCCCTGGGCAGCCTGTTCCAATGTCTAACAACCCTTTCAGTAAAGAAGCTCTTCCTAAGATCCAACCTAAGTCCATGTAAAATAGGCCTAGCAACAGCTCCAGTGAGTTTCAATCCTAACAATTGAAAATTCTAGTCCTACTCATAACAGGAATTCTGTTGTAAATCATAAGGGGAAACGAAAGTTGTCTGAAAACTAAATAGGCTCCAACTCTCTCTCAGTATGAGCACATTACTCAGTGCAGTCCCAAAACCAACTTCCTTAACCTCAGTGAGTGTCAGCCTTGAGCCTACCTATAACTCAAACCTTAAATAGTAGAGCTTCCCATTCACTAGCTTCATATTCCTCACATGCCACTAGCACTCAAAAAGCTCATTGTAGCTGAAACCTGGTATTCACTCTTGTCTCTGTTAAGTCCAAACCATAACCTCAGATGTAATCGTACACCTAGGAATTCAAATACTGCTGTAAGATTTGAAAGGCAAGTTTTTTGCTTGACATGTAACTAAAAAAAGATTTCTGTAAAACTGTCTGCTCAATCTATTCCCTAAAATCAAGACCATACCCATTTTGCTTCTCCAATGAAAACTAATCTTGTCCCACAATAAATGTCCTAGAATCAGAACTGATAATTTGGCTGACAATACATGAACAGCTTCTGCTGCTTAATTAGTTCTGCAAATGCTGCTGACAGTAATTACAGCCTTTTTTGTGTCAATAACTAAGTCAGCATCCCTCAAAAAAGACTAAGGGCCTTATTTGACTTTTAGTTATGTCACTTCTGCATCACTGTAATTTCACTGATAACTGTAGAATTACCCTTGATTTAAACTAATAGAAGTGAAAGAAGAATCAGATGCATAGACAGCAATAACAAATGTGGGCAATTCTTGGGGGACTGGTTTTGGATCCACTTTTCTTGGATTGTGAGTGTTATTTAAAAATTACACATTTAAAAATGCTAGCATGTGGAGGTGTAATATATCGGTACAAGAAAACTACACATTTTGTCTTGTTATTGCTAAACTGATAGCTTTTCAAGAGACGGGGCTTATTTGCATTACCATGGCTCCTTAGGATTACAAATTAGTGGAAGCTACAGTGTTCTCTGTCACTGTCCCCAATATGACAATTTTTCATCAAAATCTGACTACTGGTTAACTTTCATCAGCCAAATCTTCCTTTCTGACTTGTCCCTAACACAAGGCCATCATGTTCTCCGAGGCATATTCTACATTGAGACTGCAGATTTCACCACTGAAATGAAGTGACTCTTGAGTCCAAGAACTATCAGTTTGTCTTTTGACTTCTCTCACTGTCAGTACTTGACTCTGTGACAGGTGATCCTGTTCTTACTTTTTTGTGTGTCTTCATCTCTCCCTTTCTATTAGAAAGATTATTAGGGAGACTTATTAAACCTTTTCTTATTTTGGATGTGCTAAATTAAAGTAGCCAGAAGAAATTTGAAATTGTTCCTCTTTTTTTTTTTTTTTTTTTTTTTTTTTTTTTTTTTTTTGTCAGTAATGAGGCTCTCAAGGTTCGTATTGAATTTTTTACTTTTCAGGACAGGGCAAATTAAATTAGATGTTGCCTGGTTGTTAAGATAGTCAGTGAGATATCCTGTGGAGAGGATCTGAAACCTTGCGGTATAGCAGAGCTACGATGGAGCCAAGAGTAAGAATTAAAGAAGGCAGCTGAGTCATGAGGTGCACAGCAAGACATCTTCCTAATTCCCTCCTGGTGACACACTGAATGAATATAAACCTGAAAAGCATATTTCTCAGACTTTGCATTTTGGGAACAAGGTCTGAAAAGTACAATTAAAACCCATAATGCTATCTGTATTTAGGTCTTTAATGCAAATGAATTCATCGACCTGGCATGTAAACTGTCTCAACCACTTGATGCCCAAGGTGATAAGCTCAGAAATGTAACACTTAAGTGGTCACAGACATACAGAGATATACAAATATGGTTTAAAACTTGGAGATGTTTAGAAGCCCAAAGGATATTATGACATATTTCATGGAACTAGATAC
Organism: Aythya marila; assembly: GCF_965140915.1. Taxonomy (NCBI): domain Eukaryota; kingdom Metazoa; phylum Chordata; class Aves; order Anseriformes; family Anatidae; genus Aythya; species Aythya marila. The sequence continues at coordinate 15,597,252 of NC_139057.1, forward strand.
TCCAAACCAAATACTAGACCATGTAATGACTTAAAACCCTGCACCTTTACATCGGCAACATACTTGGAAAAATAAATAGCAAATATAGACAATGATTGCCCAGTTCATTCTATTTTAAAATAATACCATACTGAACCCTGATAGGAAAACACCAAGAAAAATACGGTCTATCTCAGCATTCTGAAATTAGTTGCATTTTTCAAAATTTTTATTGGAGTTAGTTGTTACTAAAGAAGCATAGGCTAGCTGGTTTCACTGTATTGTGCAATGAAATTAATACACAGACTATCAGCATGCAGTGTAAGGATGAAATGGACGAAATCTCCTCAGTGTAAAAACAATTACGTTACTGAGGCTACAAGAGTGAAGTCAGCATACCTATATGATTACAGGGATGAACATCTTCTGTATAAGAGACCAGAAATTAAAAAATAAAAATAAAAAAATTTAGGAACAACCAGGCTTTTGATAGAAAACAAAATCCAAACCCTAGTCACAATATGGAAATATGCAAATTCAATAATAATAATAATAATCACTCAATACTCTGATTCCTATGTTATTTGTCTCTATTTTTCTGTTATTCCTATCTCTATGATATAGAGTCCATCCATCTGCTAATGGATAGCAGTTAACATCCAGACCAGATGTTAGGAATTTCCTAACTGCATAATTAGTGAAACACTGGAGGCAACAAACTGAAATGCTATTGAATCTCCTTTACTGGAGCTGTTCAGTAAGAGGCAGCATTCTGTCTTAGTGCTTGGAGATGTACTAAATGATCTGTTGAAGACCTTCCCAGCCCTGCATTTCTGTGATTCTGACATGGAATAGTGATCCATTCTAAACTTGTATTAATCACTTAATGTGGAGGAAAGTTCAAGTCGGTTGCCTAATGACAGCTTCAGCTGATAAACGCTCAGAAGGACTTTAACCTTCCAACATTGTCTCACATTTATTACATGGTGCATTTGCTCATACTAGAAGAGGCTGAACACACTATTATTGCCAAGAGAACAGGTATAACTAGGAGGTTTTTGAGGCAGTTACACCCTGACAATTTGTGACTTAATGACAAACCACAAAATTGTACTCGTATCACAGCCACGCTGGAACTGCTGATTTCCTGGGAAAACCCAAGTCTTTAGCTAGTAGCTTTAAAAACTGTTTCCAGATAGAGGCACTTCCCCCTGTTCTTGTCCGCCTTCATCACGTCTGATTTCCTATACTCTAACTCATAGTTTTCCATGTAAGTAGAGTCCTCAGCTCCATGTAGCCAGTCCACACAAACCTCTGGACAGTAGAGGTGGTCACATAGCACCTGCCCATTTTCCACATGAAGTAATACTATGAATGCTGCACACAGGCGTTTATGGTTGGACCCTTTGTTAGTGCTTTTTAGACAAATATTGTAGAACTTGACAATGCTAAGTGTCTATTAATGACATTTTAAAAGATAAGAATGCCAGTGTTTGAGAAATAAAATCACAGTATAGACAATCTAATAGGTCCCTGTATTCTTAGTTAGATATTGCTGTCTTAATTTGATTAAGCCCATTGTGGAGGGATGTGGAAGAGGTGACTGCATGCTAGTGATGGTTGCAAGTTGCTAAAGGAGGGCATCAAATGAGTAATTTATCTCTGCAGATTATTTCCATAGATTATACTGGCTTTCAAAGAGTCCAGAATTTGATCTGGGGAATAAGACACCCTACCACATAGGGTGATGGATAAAAGGAGAAGAAACAATTGGGCATCAGGTTATAAATGGATACTAAATTTATGGGACGTGAAATTTATTTTTTAATGATTCATCTTTAACATGACTTTGGGTCTTTGAAACATCTGTATTCTTAGTGTCTCTTCACAGACCTTGTTCTGTGGAAGTTATCAGCGATAATGGAAACGCTGGGATGCTCAGATTAAAAGCTTTATAAAAATGAGGAGTATTGTATTAACGTGACCTCCCTTTCAGTAATTCCAACACAATCAATGCAACTGATTGCAGCAATAACAGTGCTTGCAGTTGGGATGTCCTGCTAGTGAAATCACCTGACACCCAACACATTCGGGGGATGCAACTCCCAGGGACATGCCAAGGGGACGAGTTTTAAAAAAGCGCGGATGGGCGCTGTAATACACCATAAATGTTTGTTCATTGTCTTTTGTATTATAAAAAACAAGGAGTTCTGTTTGAGGAGCGGGAGTTGCAAAAGCTCCCTGCTGAAGTAAGGAGCTGTATAATGCTTGCCTAGAGACTATGAAAATTCTTTTGCTTAATGTAACAAAAAAGAGAACCCCCTCCCCTTCTCTCCTTCTGCATCTCAGTTGCCTCTTTTGTTCAAAGACACTGCTGCAAAGCTCATGTAACCATCTCCTGATAAATTGCTAAACTAGTGTATCAACATCCTGCCTTCCTGTCTCACGCTGGGCCAACATGACCAAATAAAAAAAGAAGTTGAACCACAACACCGAGGAAGACTACGGCCTTCATCTTCACGACCACCAGAGGGACAGAGACGACCCCCTAGCAACAGTGCGCGCAATCGCAGAATATACCAGGATGTGCTGCGTAATCCCGGAATTACCAAGATATAAAAAGGGACCCTGGCGGGGGTGAGGTGCGCGCCGTTGGTGGAGCCAAGACTCCCCGGCCGCCCAGCGCTGTTTTGCTTGCTGTTGGCTTACTCAGTAAATTCCTTTCTCTGGTTAATACAATGCTCTCTGAAAAATTAATTAAGGGGGCAATTTATAACAGGCACCAAGCCTGGTTTCGGCAGGGCTGACCCAGCCTGCTGGAACTGAAGGGGCAGGACGTGGCTCCCAGCTCCACTTATTGTGGTGAAGGGCCTGGAACACAAGTCCTGTGAGGAGCGGCTGAGGGAGCTGGTGGTGTTTGGTCTGGAGGAGGCTCGGGGAGCCCTCATTGCTCTCTGCAACTGCCTGAAAAGGTGTGGGTAGCTGGGGGTCGGCCTCTTCTCACAGGTAACCAGTGATAGGACCAGAGGGAATGGCCTCAAGTTGTGGCAGTGGAGGTTCAGGTTGGAAATGAGGAGACATTTCTGGTCAGAAAGAGCAGTCAGGCACTGGGACGGGTTGCCCAGGGAGGTGGTGGAGTCACCGTCCCTGGGGGTGTCTAAGGAAAGGCTGGACGTGGTGCTGGGGGACATGGCTTAGTGGGTGATGGTGGTGAGAGGGGCACGGTTGGAACAGACGACCTCGGAGCCCATTCCTCCCCTCCCCCATGTCGGGGCCCCTTGACCGCCTCCCGGCCAGCGGCCTCCACGGGCCGGGCCCCGCCTGCTGCCAGGGTCGCAAGTCGCGATGGGGCGGCGGGCAGGGCGGCCGGGTCACGTGACGGCGCCAAGATGGCGGCGCCGTGGCTGCGGTGTGGCGGCGGCCGCTGAGGGCGGAGGCGCGGCGCAGCTCCCCGGCGGCCCCGGCCCCGCCGCCATGCAGCCCCCGGGCCGCGAGCAGGATGCCCGCACCAAGAGCATGTTCGTGTCGCGGGCCCTCGAGAAGATCCTGGCCGAGAAGGAGGCCAAGCGGCCCCCGCACGGGCAGCTGCGGAGAGCCTGCCAGGTGGCGCTGGGTGAGTCCGCCCCCGCCGGGCCGGGAGCCGCCGCCGCTGCCCGGCCCGGTCCTTCCCGGCCCCGCTCGGGCTGTCACGGCGCGTCCCGGCGGGGAACAGCCCCACAGCCCAGGCGCCGCCTGCATTCGGGGTCTGTGAAGCGGGAGGGGCGCGGGGCTGCCCCGCCGGGACTCAGCTGGGGGGAATCAACCCCGAGCGTTTCGGCTGGGACACGGGGTGCTGGAGGGGCCCTTCTGTTGTCCCGGGCCTGGCAGTCCTCCGATACCTTCCGTCTGACTCGTGGACAGGCTGAAAACTTGGGGCGGCCACATACGGTGTGGTGTCTTGCACAACTGAGGCACTTTCTGCAAACTTCGTAGGCTGGTCTTCAAACCTGCCCCTGCAAATCCATCCTTTCGTAGTACAGGACTAGGTGTTAAAGTTGTGAAAGCAGATGGCGTGACATGTAGGCAAAAAAACTAGGTAAAAGCAGTACAGCTCTTACAGGTAGACTTCTTTGTGGCCTTTTTATTTTATAGCACAGGTATCTCTTACAGTTTCACTTGGTTTGCACCAATATTCTTCCTTTAATTTGAGTGTATTTACTGTATGTAGAACATTGAAACAGGAGAGACCGGCTGAGTGAGTAAGGATGCTGAGCAGAGGCAAGTCTTGTCAAATGTATTATGAAAGCGAACTTGAAAAAAAGCCATTGTTTTTATCTTCCTGCCCACAGTCCTTACCTTGAAGAAATCTGAAGGCACTAACTATCTAGTAGTAACTACATAGAAGCGTATTTATTATTATTTAAAGTTGACATTGTGAGCAACAGAGATTACTTTTCCTAATTCCCTTTCCTGACTTCCCACCAACGTCCACCTAACCCATTTACAGGACTGGAAACCTGCTTGTCTGCTACATAAATACTTTTTGAGAAAGGGAACTTTCTTGAAAGATTAGTAGGAAGGCTTTTGTTTACTACCACATCAAAGACATGATACGAGGGGAGGAGTATTATGCAATAGCCACTTACTGGCATTTGTCTTTTGGATTAGGGCTGTTTTACCTCCCAGTTTTTTAACGTATAGCATGTTTGATTTCAGTTAATGCTTGTGATGATAGATAATAATGTTGTTAATCATGCTGAAAAAAACGTCTGTGGTACTACTTGATTGGACTGAAGCAGAGGTCAGCATGAATAGATAACCTTCTGTTGCCCAACTCTTCTACACTAGTAGGGCCTTGATTACTGTACTAAAGGCTCTCTGTTATATTTGGTAAATGTTACATCATTTCAAGGTGACAACGTGAGTACAGTTCCTTACATTCATGTGTGCTTTTTATTTTTAAACTTTATTCTGTGTAGAATAAGCTCTTTTCTAATCAATTTTTTTAAAAGTTTTATTTTATGTAAGCTTAATTAAGCTTATACTTTGTTAAATAAAAGTCAGTTTAATTTCAAAAGTGCTAGCTTAATTATCAAGCCCTGTGCTGTAGTAAATATGCTAGGGAATGTGGAAAGAAACATTACTTGCAGTCCAAAGAATTCAGGCCAGACTTCTTAATCTACATAAATAGTTTTACAAGAAAGAAGCTACAGTGTTTTCAATAATAGTAAAGTTCAGCTATCCCTTAATAATTAAATCTAAGTACAATTAATTCAAGAGAAATGTAAAGTTAACTTTATGGACCTGGTAACTGTGAGACATTGTCTTTTAATTTTCCATGTCATATTTCAAATGATGCCCCTCTACCTATGACTATGTTCCATTTGCTATGCTGTCTTCTTTATACAACGATCTCTTGAATGGAGCTTTGAGCTATCATATCTTTTATAAAGCAGTCAGCACGGTATGGGTCACAAGTAAATTCTTGCTCTAAATAGAAAGGAATTGGTGTATTCAGGAACTATCTAACCTACCTAACCTTTTGCTATTTCTACAGCTTGTTCTGTGGTGGTACTGGAGTAGTGTTTCTGTTAATTACACATGCTTTAAATTTTTGTTTGGTGAGACAGGAATATATTTCTAACTACAGGAATCATGCTTCTGTTTTCTCTTTTATTAGTTTATAATGTGTTTCACTGTTGAGAACTTAAGTTACCACTGAAAACTGCTGTCATTCTTATCTAGGAAACACATGTGATACTTAATTCTAAACTGCTGTTGTCCTGTTCTTCCGTTCCCAATGGGTGTTTTACTGGAACAGTAGTCTGCAGTTTTGGACTGCAAAATATCTTCATGACTTTGTAGAAATTAGAAGTGTTGTAGGCTCCTTATCGCTCTATATGGGTACCTCAAGGGAGGCTGTAGCGAGGTGGGGGTTGGCCTGTTCTCCCACATGCCTGGTGACAGGACGAGGGGGAATGGGCTTAAGTTGAGCCAGGGGAGTTTTAGGTTAGATGTTAGGAAGAACTTCTTCACTGAAAGGGTTGTGAGGCACTGGAACAGGCTGCTCAGGGAAGTGGTGGAGTCACCATCCCTGGAAGTCTTCAAAAGACGTTTAGATGTAGAGCTTAGGGATATGGTTTAGTGGGGACTGTTAGCGTTAGGTCAGAGGTTGGACTCGATGATCTTGAGGTCTCTTCCAACCTAGAAATTCTGTGATTCTGTGTGATTCTCAAATAGAGTATGAATATGGGAAGGGTGAAAGGAGCGCTTATTCACTTCTGAACTGTACAGGGCTTGTTAGCTTGCACTGTTGGCCCAAAGCAGTGATAGATGTGTCCTTGGAAATGGGTTTGGTAACAAAACCATTTCTCAGTTATTAAAAAAAAAAAAAAAAAATTTGCTCTGTCCATCCCCCTCTTGAAATATACAGGGTAAATATTGAGTAAGCAGAGTTGAATGGATTCCTTCATTCAGCCTCTTGCTTCATCAGTAGGTGTAATAGTTGTATCCAGTGCTCATAGTGCCAGTAAACCCCAGGAGAGGCGAGGAGAAATAAAGTTTTTAAACAGAGAAGCTGTTCTGCTCTGGTTTAGAAAACTGCGATTTTTAAGAAAACTGGTCTTAAACAGACAGGCAGTGTATTGTATATAAATAGTTGCCTAATAAGCACTTCTGTGGAGCTCTGGGCATGCACGGTTCTTAGCAAGTCTACTGAAACAGTCTGTATCCTGATGAATTTCCAGTGGAGTACAGGCAGCGCGTATCACAGCAGTTCGTATGGGTGAAATGCTAATTGTGTGCCTGGGTCTCTCAAATAAAGACTCTCAGAACTATTAATCTTACCCTACGAGGACTGTTTTTAATAATATACTATGCAGCCAGCCTGGTTCTGTGACATTTGATTGCCTAGGCACTTCCTTTGAGCTTTGTAAGCAACAGAATTTGTTTAGTTTGTTAATTAATTTTAATAATAATCTCTTCAGCCATGCCTTTGCTTAGGAATCTGTATGTGTATTTGTGTCTTGATAGAAATGACAAATGGCTGAAGTGAGTTTGTTTCTTGGTTTAGTAAAGCCTCTTGGCTGGCATACTTGGGGAGTGCTGGTGCAAAGCGAGATCTTGCTTCACTGTGGCAGCCTCCTGTAAAGGGCTCTCTACAGAGGGATAGAATCAATAAATGTAGGATGTCTTTTTGCATGTTTGCTTTTTGCTTTAAATTTAAGGCATCCTGGAATTAGGCAATACAGTGGACTGTACAAAAAAAAAAAAAAAAAAAGAAAAGCTGTTACTGCTGTTCCGTGTGTTTGTATTGGCATTGCTCTCCCGTGTTCTGACAAGCTCTGGAACGACATTGCTCGTGTCCTTGTGCTAACAAACTGCTGCTCTCTGCACAGAAACTGGTTTGCTTCCACTGCGATGAACCTGACCGTTCATTAGTGCGGGGTGCATCTAACTTCAAGCCAGCAATTGTCCTTCCTTTTAATACGTAGTTTTCATTATACACAAACTTAAACAGTTTAATACAGAACAGGGGTTACTTTTGGTATGTGCTTCATGCCAAATGCTTTCGTTATGGCAAGAAGCTCTGGAAGAAATGGCTGCTCCGGTTGTGCTGGCTGGTGGGAGCGCCGAAAGGCTTGCACTGAGTGTGGTGCATGGAGCTGAAGTCCCGTGTTGGGACTGCTCTGCTTGTAGGAGGAAGGGGCACAGCCACAGACCAGAAGCGTGGCAGTAGCAAAGGGCTGCTGCAGGCTGGCTCTGCCTGGCCTGGGCTTGGTGAGTGCTTCACGGTAACAGACTTCAGTTAGGCAACCGTTTGTTTCACTCCCTCTTGGTGGTCAGACGACCAAATGAGCTCTTCAAATGTGGAGATTTCCAAATGATTTTGATGCAATCAGTAGCAAGGGCATGGCTGTAACTTGTTTTTGTCTTTTCACTTATTCTTTTCTGCCAGAATTATTTATTAAAATGCTATTGTGATGCAGACACTTTCATGCTGCTTTGGAAAACCCTTTATATAACAAAATAGTGGGGAACTTCATCAGAACTTGGTTAGATTTTTGTTGTTGTTGTTTGTTTTATTTTGTTTAATTTATGGAAGGTTTTGGAAAGTAAAATCATCATTGCTTTAATATGGGGCACTATTCTTATACTTTTTTCTAGTACAAGATCTAATATACCTATCTCAGTGAAGGTATTATTGCAGTATTAAACCTAAGATGGGCCTGGATCATGTTTCCTTAAGGCTAAAACTTCCATTAAACTTGCGTTTAAAACATTTTTTGCTATGCTGATCTGCTAGTTAACAATATGAGGGGGAGGATGATTTGTTTGGGGAAAAAAAAGTCTTTCAGTTGTGTATAAAGAATTTTCTGGGGGTGCTGGTGAGGGGAAAACTCATCGCTTGGTTACTCTATAAACATAGAATTGAGCACTTAGATTTTTCTCAGCTATCGATGCTAATAATGAAACCTGTTTGCTTGTGCAGTATTAAATTTTACAAAACAACCTTTTATTTTCTTGGGTGGGCTCATTGCTCCATGTTTTTAGCATAGTTTGATTTTTTTTTATATATATATAAACAACTTAATCTCTAGTTGAGGAATTTTTATTTTGGAGAAAATGCAGTCATCTCAACCCTACCCCAGGCTGCCCTCCCAACAAGCTCGCCTTGTGCCTCCTCCAGGCACAGTGAATGATCAGTTTCTGATAACTTTGCAGTTTAAACAAGTTTTGTAGATGTGGTAACTTGCAGGGATGTGAGGTTGGATGGGAGGGACAGGATTCCACATGGTATTACAAATGTGTGTAGCTGTGCACCCTTATGGCATGTGGTCTCTTTGCTGTGTGTCAGTGTTCAGTTTGTGTCTGGTGTAGTGCAGTCTGCATTGTGCATCATGGTGATGTATTAGAAATACAAACAAACAAACAAAAAGATGCTAGGATCTTAAGGATTTGCTGGTGTTTGTAATAGAAATGAAGGATGCATTTTTCCTGTATTTACTCTTATGAAAAGCTCCCCAAAACTGTAAGTTCAAAAAGAAGGAGGAGGGAAAACTTTTTTTAAAAAAAGCTGCTGGCAAGATGACAGCATCCGTTTAATATTCCTTATCTCTGAGTAAGAGTTTGTTTATTCAGCTGATGTCATATTGTAAGGTTTGTCAGAAGCGAACTAACCAGCATTGTAGTTAACAGGAAGCTCTGATGCATTGAACTCATGGTTCCTGCAGCGGCTTAAAGACTTCCTCAAACCTGAGCTCTCTGTGATGTAGGCTTACCCTAAAATAAAAAGTACGCTTGGGTTGTTAGTTTTTTTTTCTAAATATACCTTTCTACTGAGAATATTTAGGAAAAAAAAAAAAAGCTTTTTCCTGTAGAAGTTGAGAGCTATGCCTTGCCATAAATTTTGTAATTGTCTATGGTCTCTGGCTTGGGATGCTGAAGAAGTTACAGGAAAGGAGCAGCTAATAATGGAGTGTAATGGTTTGAAACAGCTTTGCTTTATTATGCTTTCCGTATTTGTGGTGATGTTATCAATAACATCTTAGGTGTTAACTTCTGAATTTTTCTTTCTTTCAGATGAAATAAAAACAGAGCTGGAAAAGCAAAGGTAAATTATTAATTGCTGTAATTTGCAAGAAAGCAGCAGGTTGAATAATTTGGTAGTGGAAATGTAAGAGTACATACAAGTTATTGCAATGAACTTGTGAATATGCAGCTACTTACCTTTCTGCCATAAGCATGATTTGGCCCATGTTTCCCAATTACACAACATCTGTGGCTCTGGGTGCTCAAGCTGTAACTGCCTTCTGAATTTCACTATGAAATAATTGCAAAACTTCTAACAGGTACTAATTTTTCACTTCCTTTTACTGTTCTTAATGCAGCCTGATAGAATACCTACTGTTCCTTACGGTTTTCTAGGTTTGGTGGTATATGATCCTAAATACATACATCAAGAACACCTTTTTCAATATTACTTATATTTAAATAATTTTTAAATTTAGATTTATGTAATTAAATTCCTTAAACTTTTTAAACAATATTTTAGAACGACACGTCTAAAAATCATAGTACAATACTAGGAACTGAGCCCCCAAAATGTTTCTTTTTTTTTCCTGTTTTTCCTACAGGCTCTGTTTAAGTCATTCAGAATAATTTGGGAAATTTTATCATTAAGTTATTCTCCAGTATTACAGGTAGTGGGACAGTACTGGAGTGTAGTGGGGGAAGAGGTAAGCTGAAGAATAAATAAAAGGTCACATGTAATATACGAAAAGATTAAGTTGTTTTAATGTGATTTTAAAGAAAAATGAACTTTCTAAAGAAAGTATGCATAAGAGAATACGTTAGGCTTTTATGCTTCTGTATACTATTCAGCTTTAATCAGAAAAGAGAGGATGGATAGCTTGCTGTGATATACGTATTCAGAAAAATTAACAGCTCTTCTCCTCTGACCTAGAGAAGGCACTGATGCTCCACCAAAAGCAAACTTCATTGAAGCAGATAAGTACTTCCTTCCGTTTGAGCTGGCCTGCCAGTCCAAGTCACCGCGCATTGTCAGTACTTCCCTGGACTGTTTACAGGTAAGCTTCAATTCGGACAGACTGAAATGGAGTAACGTGCAGTTACCTTGCATGCTGTTGGCTTTCTTCGAGTGCAGAAGTAATATCCTGAGAACATGCAGCTATGCAGATATCTGCTATGGGTGTTTTGATGCATAAATCATGCAAAATAGGTTGTCATCAGACTTGGCTCAAAGTGCATCTTGTGAAAGCAGGAAATGCACGTTTCTTGTTCTGTAGGGAAACAAACATTCACTGAAGCTCCTGGGTTATTCTGTAAAGATACTTAATCTGCATTGGTTTGAAAGGTCTATTTACCATGGTGTCCCTTGTAATGCTGATGTGATGGGAGGTCAGACTTTGGGATTGTTCTACTTCATTCCTCCTTAGATACATAAAGAAAAAACAATTTTGACTTGACTCTAGCTAACTTCTTGGGCAGAACTTTTCTATTGTGAGTAGGTACAAAGACTGACAATAAAAGGTTTTGTCTGGTAGTGGTAGACAGAAATGTTATGAATGTCAGAATGTATTGCTTATTAAATCCTGTTTTGTCCACAAGTACTTAGGACCCAGACTACTGAAGGTGATAATTTTTATGTTAAAGTTGGTTAAGTGAGGTTTGCTGCTTACCCCCCCCGTCGCCCTTCTTATGCTGTTCTTAACTGTATTTTACTAAACAGTATGTGATTGTCCGAATCGTAGAACTAACTTGTGTTCTTTTTACGTAGAAACTTATTGCATATGGACATATCACTGGCAATGCCCCTGATAGCGGAGCTCCTGGAAAACGACTGATTGACCGAATAGTTGATACAATTTGCAATTGCTTTCAGGGTCCTCAAACAGATGAAGGAGTACAACTGCAGATAATTAAGGTATTTTATTTGGCACATTTTGGCATGATTGTAATTTGCTATTTTTGTCTCTGATTTTGTAACTAAAAAAAATTAAATGTGAAATGCTGCTTAGGACCCAGTTTCTCCACTTCTTAAAACATTAGCTATGTTGCTGAATTTAGGGAGGCTATCAGAGAGTTTGAATTGATATGTGAAATAAATTTTCTTTTGGTGAAGCGGAATATAATGGAATAGTATATAAACTTTGGTTCTACTTTCTGGAATGACCCATGGCCTCGAAACTTTATGTTGTAGAAATAGGACAACTTGGAGTTCATCTTCTAGGTTAGTAATGCTCACGTTCATCAGGTTACTGAATTACTATCACCCTTATACTATCACTCTGTGGAACTTTCACTTGAAGGCACATTAATGTAATGCAGTATCATGGACTGTTGCTCTAGTCTGTCTGCTGTCTTGTCAATTTTTTCAGACTGCTGCAGTTCATCTTCTCAAGTCATAGGAGTACCAGTTGTGTGTGATCTGATTCATGTATTTACGTGGGCTAATGTTAGCTAAGATTAGAAATTGGTGAACTTTCTAATAATCTAATTTGATAACAATTTAGGCCAGCTGACTGTTTTACAGCAATAAAGCTATAAAACATAATGGTAACTGTTTAGTTCAGAGCAGGAAAACTGTCAGTGGAAAATTAATTCTGATAAAAAACACTTTAACAGGTCAGGAGAGAACAAAGATATATGTAAGTTATATTAAATTTTCTTTTGCTTGAAATGTAGTTTCAGAAAACTAGTATTTCTTTATAAAGAAGTCTTATAAAAAGATGTGTTTCATAACAAAACCACAGATTTTTATGGAAGACCTGTATAAAGTATATTTCCTCAGTTCTGTTGTTTTATGGAATTTTTCAGGCTCTCCTCACTGCAGTAACATCTCCATATATAGAAATTCATGAAGGAACAGTTCTTCAAACAGTTAGAACCTGTTACAACATCTATCTGGCCAGTAAAAATCTTATTAATCAGACGACCGCCAAAGCTACACTTACACAGATGCTAAATGTCATTTTTACACGGATGGAAAATCAATCTGTATGTACCTATTACTTTTGCTTCTATCAAACATCTAGGCTTGACAAATGAACAGAATACTTTTTTTTTTTTTTTTTTTTGTATAGGTCTGTCATTGTAGTTAGATATCTGTTGATTTGAAATTTAAAACAGCTGTCAAATTCTGCAATGAAGCATATTGAAGTTAAGGAATTTGACCAATTGGTTAAAAATAACACATGAAACTTATTGCTGATAACAAGGTTTCACATTGTAGCTTTTGCTGAACAGCTTTGTACAAACAAATGATAAATTGCTTTTAAAATGAACTTGATACTGGAGTGGCTAAGCTAAAGCAAGTGTTTCTGACTGGAGTGGCCAAGTGATGGTATCTTCATTGTTGGGTTTTTCCTCATTAGCACATGAATTCTCATGGGAACATTGGTTACCGTAGGCATTTATTTTTCCTTATCATGTTTTCTGCCTTACATTAACTTTATCATAATGCTTTCTCAAGGTACAAGAATCCAGAGAAGCAGAAAAAACAAATCAGCAAAAATCCGTGTCTCCTGCAACTCATGTGGTCACCAGGTCTCCAAAGATTGGTCAGTTAAAGCACAACCATCAGGAAGACAAATGTGTTGTGCCTTTAAGTGTGGAATTAACTAATGGTGAGCCTGAGAGAACAGAATATGGAAACCTGAAGTCAGGGCAGGATCTGATTCCTTCAGCATCAGGTGAACAAGTACTGTTTTTGGTTACGTTTCTATTGGAAATTGTTCTCTTACATTATTTTGGGGAGAAATGATTGGGGTTATTGGTTGAAATCATATTTACATCTTCTTGGTAGCTATTGAGAGTATACAGGCTGTTATTACATATTGTCTACAACATTATAATCATTGAAGAAAAATTCTTCATCTGCCCTAGAATTCTAGTAAAACTATATATAGTTATGTATATAGAATTATACTGGAATTTGACTTGATTAGTTAGATAGGGAAGGAAAGGAGAGAGGATAATTGTGGTACACCTGAGGTGACAGAATTACTTTGAGATAATCGAAATGTCATGGTAAAAAAAAAATGCATTTTATGAAGACGTTATCATATCCATATACTGTATCCAATTTGGGAAAGTATATGAAAGAATAAAAAATTCCTGACAGTTGATAAATACAATGACAAAACTACTGCATTAAAAATATCAGTGCTTTGATTTAATTTAAGGAAATAAAATTAGTATTTTCATATGGCATTTTATAAATGGTTTTAAATGAGAGGTAGTGAAGAAAATCTACAACTGTTAACACTTCTGTCTCTGTCCCCTTTATTCTTTGTCTTCTTCCTAAACAAAAGTACAAAACTCATAAAACTATCTCTGTTTCATCAGATGAAACAACTGATGGAGGAAAGGAAATGGTTAAAGGCATCTTGGAAGATGTAGTTGAGTCAGCTGTGAAAGGTAGTGAAATCTTCTGAAGTAAAATAAATGCGTGCATATTGCAAAATTTTATTCCTCTCATTATAAAAGCATACTTTTTTTTTTTTAATATTACTGCTAAGCATCTTGTAAAGAACACCTACTAAAGCAGTAAGGGCAGTCTTTCATTGTCTTAAAGGATTCCTCTTTTGCTCATAACTGAAAAATTCTTCTAGTTTATTAGTGCTGCTTCTGTCTCAGTCAGTTGTAGAGCTTCACAAATGTCATGGGACAATGTCAGTGAGTGATTTCAATTGTATTTTTCTTTTTCTCCTTTAGTGGCTGAAGAGAAACAGGTAACAGAACTGGTTAAGGCTCTACCTGCAGTAGAAACTGCAGATACTGCTCTTTCTGTCTCCAGTAATGAAAATGTACAAACGAATGGAATTCCAGATGATGGACAGTCTGTTTCCTCTACTGATAACCTGGTAAATAACTTCACTGGATGCCAGTGTATGGATAGAAAAGAGAAACATTCTTTTCACGCAAACTAATAATGTGGGATTTTGGGGAGGGAAGGAACAGAAGCTTTCATGTGTGTGTCCTTAGGTTTAAAAGGGAAGCGGCAACTCCAGCTTAGGTAGATGTTGAAAATAACTGTTCTAAAATTTATTGTTAATTCTATTTTAATATTGACGGGAAGAGGGAAAGGCAGTCAACATGTGTTCAAAAAAAAAAAAAACCCAGGTCACGTGTATTCCCATTTTAGGGTTTCATTTATGCCTTCTCAGAAGAGCTGTAGCATCTTCCCAATTGTTTTGTTCCTTTGTTTCACTGAGGATCTAATGTTTTATTTCTTGCTCTTTAGGAAACAGATGTATCTGGACATCAAACTGCTGCAAAATTTTCCCATGTTCTACAGAAGGATGCCTTCCTTGTGTTCAGGTCACTGTGTAAGCTCTCCATGAAACCACTTGGTGATGGACCTCCAGATCCCAAGTAATGAGATTGTATTCGTTGCATTCTCCTCTCTAGATACTTTTTGGAGACAGGGAGTGCAGTTAAGTAGTTGCTGTATACTAAAGCAGGCATTCCGAATTCACCTGTCAGGCCCATTTTTCAGTTAGCTTGATGAATCTAAGATTGAAACTTGCTTCATAGTATTAGAAATGTAATACTTGAGGGATTCTTTTCTGTGTGTGATCGGTTTGTTAACCGTATCGGTTGAAGTGGTCTTGTGAAGTGGCCTTGTGGTATTTGTGAGGAGTTTCATTTTTTTCGAGGGCAGCAGTGTTAGGAGGGGAATCCTTTTGAATAGGATTGAATTGCAAGTATCTGTTATCCTAGTCCAAGTTGTTAATATTCCTGGAAAATTCCTAAATGAAGATTGTAGCTGTTGTCCAACATCGCTTGCAGGCTTATGTTTTTTTTTTTTCCCATTTGACATGTCTTAAAATAGAAAATAGCAGTTGTTTTTTCATGAAGTGGAAGTAGTACATAAGTATTTATTCAGAGATACAATAACTAATGTTGATTTTTTTTCTAGATCCCATGAATTGCGTTCTAAGATAGTGTCTCTTCAGCTTCTTCTCTCAGTACTGCAGAATGCTGGTCCAGTTTTCAGGACACATGAAATGTTCATCAATGCAATAAAGCAATACCTTTGTGTAGCATTATCTAAGAATGGAGTCTCATCTGTTCCTGATGTATTTGAGCTCTCTCTTGCCATCTTTCTCACGCTTCTCTCAAATTTTAAGACCCATTTAAAAATGCAGATCGAGGTGAGAAACTTCTATCATTTTAATGATGCTGTAGTTCTCAAATAAGGATACTGCCATGATAGAAGTCCAATGGGAACTTAGAAGTTGATGTCTTAGCTTGGTTGGCTTAGTAAACTGGTAAATTACTACTACATTTGAATTCTAGTATGCAAGAGAAATTACTGAGTAGAAATGAATTTGCACTCTTGATTTATTTCCAGCAAGTTTCAGATCAAGTCCTTTACTGCATTTATTTTGCAGGTGTTCTTCAAAGAGATCTTCTTGAATATTCTAGAGACTTCCTCAAGCTCCTTTGAACACAAATGGATGGTGATTCAGACTTTAACTAGAATTTGTGCAGGTATTTCTATTGTGAAAAGCAGATGCTTCCTCTGGCAGCAGAGTAAAATGATTTTGAAGACAAATGCTACATATAATATTTAAGAAATTCTGTGAAAAAATTTATTTGATCCCATAGTGCTTGGGTTAAAATACCTGTGTTAACCCTCACTGCCTGCTCAAACTGTCTGTTTCCTTTTAAAAATGCTGTTACGCTGAACTCTAATGCTTGCACTTTCATTTATTTTCTAGATGCCCAGTGTGTAGTGGATATTTATGTTAACTATGACTGTGATTTAAACGCTGCTAATATATTTGAACGCCTTGTAAATGATTTGTCCAAAATAGCACAGGGACGAAGTGGGCATGAATTGGGAATGACTCCTTTGCAGGTAAAAATAACACTCTTGAAGATCAGGTACAGATTTTATTTTCCATAAATGATGATATCTCTACATTATTGATACTTCCAGTGGTTTGCATGGTTCATAATATACTGATGTTACTTATTAGTTAGCTGTGTTAGATAAGTTAAATTGGATGATGAAGCAATATGATTGATTTACTTGGATTTACTGTGTGTGTTTTCATTGTGATACTGAGCTTGTTCTGGGCTCTTTTGTTGGCTTGCCAAGGGAGAGAGAATCAAATGAGCCACCTTCTGCTTTACCCAATGACTTTCCTCCTGAGATTTATGCCCCAGAAGTACCTTCATCTGGAGTGCACCTCATTCCTTTGATTAGAATTGCATCAGTACTTGCTGGTTTATTTTTTTCTGCGTTCCTTTAACCAGAAAGTAAAAGCAATACCAAGAGACTTTTGCTTCAGTGTTTGAATAAGACTGTTTACTGAACAGCTAAGGTAGTGAGACACTTGTCTTGTTTGTGGAGAGATCTGATGCTATATACTTGCTGTATGTTCTTAATGTTCATAATGCATCCTAAAACTATAATATATATGTGTATTGCTTTTTGGTTTTTGTTGTTGTTGAATATTTTTAGGAACTAAGCCTGAGGAAAAAAGGACTTGAATGTTTGGTTTCTATTTTAAAGTGTATGGTAGAATGGAGCAAAGACCTTTATGTGAACCCCAATCATCAGGCTAGCTTGGGTAAGATGGTTTGTTTAAGTAAGTTTGTCCCTGTGTTTCCTTATGGTTTGGAAGTTTTATTCAGCAATGTAGATGCTACGTTTTTGCATGATAAATTGTTTATACAAGTAAGATATTTTTACAGATGGTTATTAGTGATGTTGCAGTAACTGATTCTTTGAACATCTGGTTCAAATAACCAGATTCTGTTTTAAGGCTATTAGCCAGGCCATTGTCAACACTAGAAAAGCTGATTTATGTAGAGCAAGAAATGGGACAAATCTTGCAGTTGTGAGGTTGAAGTGCAAGTTTTCTCCATAGGCTCTGATGCTCTTTTTCCTTCTGCTGAACTGTTTCAGAATTGCAGCCATGTAGCTTATTCACGTAGTGCAGACTGTCAAAAAGTAAGCCTACTCAAATAAGAATTTTGGCTCATAAACATCTAGTAGAAGTTTTTCTGACTAAATGTTTTTTTTTGCTGAACAGGATGACTTAAGTCTCTCCCTGTTCATAAATAGGTTTGTACAAACCATCTGAACAGGAAATGGCTGAAGGAAAATGCCTTGAGAGTGGAGGGAGACGGAGTAGTGTCAGTTCCTTGGACTCCACTGTGTCATCAGGAGTTGGAAGTGTTGGTACCCAGACCTCTGTACCAGATGACCCTGAGCAATTTGAAGTTATCAAACAACAAAAGGAAATAATTGAACATGGGATAGAGCTGTAAGTTCAATATGACAAGAAAATAAAAACTTGCTAATAAAGAAATGATACATACAACCATATTGTTTCTTATGGTCTTAGACAGTCACACGTGCAAGGACGCTAACAAGCTGAATTTTATCTGGAAGACGCTTGCCTGCTGTTGTTAAGAGCTAACATTGGAGGCTGTCATAGTCAAAAAGGAATTCAGTGAAATCTTGGATGGAGTGGTGTGTGGTGTCATAGCTTTCCTTTGTGCTGGTTCAGCCATGCAAGAGAGGAAAGTGTGTATATATACTGATCTGAGCAGACAGGCTTAATGTTGTCTTCTAGCTCTTAAACCATTTGTTGTCTATTATTGAAATAGTTGTAATTAAATGATTTTCCAGCAATGGTTTATTTCTGTTTCATTTATTTGGAGATCTTTGCCTGTAAATGCTACGAACAGCAACATTTTTAATGTTTCATGAAAATTCCCCAATTTCAGGTGTTTCAAATGGGTCAGTTTTTATTGGTAGCAATAATTTATAACCTCACTAGCAACTGAATATACCTTATGAGATATATCCTGTTGCGTGATACAGTTCATGTATTTATTGCATGTTCTTTGTCCTTTTTCTAATTTTGAAAGAGACAAAACTGCAAGTTGGCATTTGGTTTAGAAGAGCTCTTTAAAACTAAAACTTTATTGGTGGGAATGTTTTCAATTGTATGTATCACCTTTCTCCCTGTTTTTGTGAATAGGTTTAACAAAAAAACAAAGCGAGGAATACAATATCTACAGGAGCAGGGAATGCTTGGTACTACAGCAGAGGACATTGCACAATTTCTGCACCAAGAAGAACGTCTCTGTTCTGTAAGACTATGGGCAACATAAGATAGTTCATAATGTTTTAACAGGAATACTTTTGCCCCTGTCATCGTCTGATATTTGTGTATGCACTCAGAGTTCATATTTAATTAAAAGATAACTAGAAACTAAAGGCTCTAATGAATGTACTTAATCCCAATACTGCTTTCTCCTTACTTGCTGTCCCTGGCTTTTTAGTAAAGTAATTGTGTTTACAATAAAGTGCTGAAGGGATCCCCGTGAACAGGAACATGTGGCTTTATATATCTACATCAGCAGTATCTTCCAACCTAGATGATTCTGTCGTTCTGTGATCTGGCCAGCAAAGAAATATCACGTGGCGCAGTGGCAAAGCATAGTCCACTGCATGTGAAATTGGGTGCAATTCACCCTTCCTTGGCCCTCCACTAACGCAGAATTCACCATGGGGAATGAGGGAAGCAAGAATATGCAAGCTAAATCCATTTTCTACTGAGACTGGTTTCTTGTCATCCTTGTAACAGTTACTCTGCCTGCTCAGTGAAGTCTTACAAAATTCACTAGTGTGCAACTCTTGTACTTAGACTTTATTGCGAAGCTGGCAGTTGGATTACACAGTAATAACTGTCTCTTGTGTTTTTTAGACTCAAGTAGGAGAATTTCTTGGGGAAAGTAACAAGTTTAACAAGGAAGTGATGTATGCCTATGTAGACCAGCTTGATTTCTGTGGGAAAGACTTTGTCTCTGCTCTACGTATATTTCTGGAAGGCTTCCGGCTGCCAGGTGAAGCCCAGAAGATTGATAGATTAATGGAGAAGTTTGCTGCTAGATATATTGAATGCAACCAACGGTAAATCAAAACGTTTGTATTGGATAAGTACCTGAAAAATGTCTGTTTTGTTCATGGCCTTTAGCCATAAGGTATAACACTTACTCTTACCGGGTCAGGTATTTCTACAGGTCTGCATGGGAGAGCAGTTCTTGTTACTTATATTGGTGCAGAATATCTTCACCAGCTAGGTAAAACATTTAGAAAGTGTATGGATGGCGGCATTTCATTAGGTTCCAAATACTTGCTAGAAGGAATTACTGGAAGAGGGAAGCCCTAAGTATGTTAAATTATCTGTGTGTTACCTGTTCTGGTTTTTGACAAATGTGGGTTAGTCAAGAGTAAATAACAGCAATGAGCAATAGTAACTACTACATGGCTTAAATAACTGCTAAGATATTATATGTTTTTGCTTGCAATTGACATCAAGGATGCAGTGTTTTCTTTTCTAATGCAATAAACAAATTAGCTGTGATGTTTCGCTAGGTGTACAGGCTTAATTGGTTCCCATTCTGTAGTCCTGTTGATGTATCACTGGGTCGGTTTTGTATAATTCGTGATAAAAGCCTGGGAGTGAAAAATAGGCTGTTCCTTAGCTTTTGTGTGGTCACCCAAAGAAGGATAAAATATAAAATTTTGGGAGTGCCTTTGAAACTCCCCTCGTCATCATTTGTATCCAGCTTTGCAAAAGTGTTGCTTTTAGGTTTTAAGATACAAATTAAAACCAAAATTATTTGGGGCTTTATGCATTTCTGAAGACTAACTTAAGTCTGTGATCTATTTAAATATCTATTGCTTCTGGGTATTTTTCCTGCATGTTGAAATAGAGATAATGGATAGAGGAATTAAGCCTCTTAATAACCTGTTTTGTTTTTCCCCCTTTCATAGGCAAACACTTTTTGCTAGTGCTGACACTGCCTATGTTTTGGCATACTCTATTATAATGCTGACTACAGACTTGCACAGTCCACAGGTAGAAAATAAAAAGAAACAAAACCAGATTTGTAAAAGTTCAGATTTCCTTGGAACTTGGTATGCAAAATCTGATACCTTGATTCTTTTTTTTACAGGTAAAGAATAAAATGACAAAGGAACAATACATTAAAATGAATCGAGGAATCAATGACAGTAAAGACCTTCCAGTAGAGTATTTATCCACGATCTATGAAGAAATAGAAGGAAAGAAAATTGCTATGAAAGAGACAAAAGAATACGCAATTACAACCAAGAGTAGTAAACCAAGTAAGAAGGAACTAGAAACTGGAATGACCACAGTATTCTGAACTATTGCATTAACTTTCAGGATGGTGTAGTGGAGTTCAGAGCCCTTTTGAAAAAACTTTGTGCAATAAATAAATTAAATTTAGAATGCTAATATCTATATCTGGAATGAAACTGTCTCAGTTATTGATTAATGCAGCTACTTCTATGATGGAAACAGATGTGTGAGTGCATCCAGCACCATTGCAGAGGCACTAGAAACTAATGTCTTTTTCATGGAAGTGTGAGGGAAGTGGTAAAATAACTGAAGGTGGTAGCGCTTGATTTGCTAATTAGCAAAATGTTAGACAGCAGGTAAGCTTTTGTTTCCTTATCAGTAGCATGGCATACATGTAGTTCAAAGGCTGATAAATGTCACAGTCTCGTTATGTCACATTATGATAATGTTTGAAAGAGACTTATGCATGTAGTATATTTGTAGAAACCATTATCTCTGGTTGTACTCTGTGCTTCCTCAGGATAGTGACTATTCATTTAATTCTATTTAGCAAATTCTGAATCTTCAGCATAGTGCTTTTCTGGTGTTTTTGTGACACTTGCAAGTTTCCTAGATCAGAACAGGAACAATTTATCTTCGTGAAAAGTGAAGTTGCAACCTTGCAACCTTTAGTGTAAGGGTAAAGAAAAACAGTTAGTAATTTGTTCTTCAAATTGGTGATAGCCAGTTTTGTTCTGAGCATGTCAGCCTAAGCAATGAAGGATTTTCCATCCATTTTTATAAGTGGAGTGGCTTGACTTAATAGAGTATGCCTCTCTGATTTCTAGTGATTAGGTCACAACACATGGCATATAATAAAGTGCTGAATTAGTTGCATTGTGTAGAATAAAGTCTTAAGTTGGTATGTGGGTTTTAGTGCTAGAACTCCTTGCTTGTGACCTGTGACAGCTTCCTGAATTCTAACACTTGTGGAGGATGCATTTGGATTCTGTTTGGAACACCTTAATTTAATTTTTGTGATACTCAGTAAGAAGATGTGGATTGTGCTGTTACGAAAACAAACCAAATCATCTGTGTGGTGTTTCCCTTAGGTGTAGCTAATGAGAAGCAGCGGAGGCTGTTGTACAACTTGGAGATGGAACAAATGGCTAAAACTGCTAAAGCTCTCATGGAGGCAGTAAGCCATGCAAAGGCTCCTTTTACTAGTGCCACTCATCTGGACCATGTCAGGCCCATGTTCAAAGTAAGTGTGTGAAATTTACCGTGTATTTTCATTGCTAAGAGTTTCAAGCAAGGAAAAAAAAGTGGAGAAATGACTGTGAGAGAATTAACAGGTGGATTTTATTTTGGATATACATGGTTCAAGCTGTGCAGTGTTTTGGGCTAAAACCTTAGCAAACTCCTGAACTTTGTTTCTTCCTTTCTTTAGCTTGTATGGACACCGTTGTTGGCAGCTTACAGTGTTGGTTTGCAGAACTGTGATGACACAGAAGTTGCATCTCTTTGTTTGGAAGGAATACGATGTGCAATTCGAATAGCCTGTATCTTTGGAATGCAGGTTTGTGTGAGACTGAGCATGGGTGTTGCTAATGTAGGCAGTGTAGATTCTGGGAAGAAGGTGGAGGAACGAGGAATTGCAAATAATTTGCACAGAGAAAATAAGGCTTACATACATTGTTGAAGTGGTCAAATAAAACAGTATCATCTCTTTTCAGTTGAAGATCTTTAAATGTTAAAGCTTTTCTCAAATTCTGCTTTCCTTTTGTTTCCAAGTCCTGTAAAAGTATTTGCCAGCTTGCCTATTTTCATTCTGCTGAGAAGTGTTTTAATATAGTCACTGACGATGTAGAAAAAAATTGCTTGGGCATGCTGGAGAAGTATCCTTCTGTAGCTCTTCAGAGACTTGATTACAATGACCTGTTTCTCTGTCTCATAGCTTGAACGAGATGCTTATGTACAGGCCCTTGCTCGGTTTTCCTTGTTGACTGCCAGTTCCAGTATTACAGAAATGAAACAGAAGAACATAGATACCATTAAGACACTTATTACAGTTGCTCACACAGATGGCAACTATCTCGGGAACTCTTGGCATGAGGTAAAAACTTGAATAGCTTAAGTATGCAACTGCACTGTCCTTTTGTCCAAAAGAACTTGGAGGATTTTGCTCTTCTGATGTGCTCAATACTTTCAGTCTGTAGTAAGTGCATCTACCTCCCAGGATGTGTCAGAACTCTGCTTGAAATATCAGTACAAGTGCATTATTTTGTTTACTAAAAAAAAAAAAGAGAGAGTGGAGGACACTATTTTTTTTGGCAGGCTCTCTACACACTGTGTGAACAGTATTGTAATGTTTGAAGGTGCATTTGATATGGAATTAAAACCATACTGAAACTGCATTTGACTTCAGGGAATCCTGCACAGAAACTATTGCCTCCTTCTTCGTACAAACAAAAACGCTCCAGCTCACAGCTCAAGACTTCTCTGTGCAGTGGTTGGGAACTTCTACACCACAATTGAGTGAAGAATTGCGACCAGAATAATTTATTGAGGGACAGGCAAGGATAATCTATCAGGATCATATATATTTTCATAAAGCATGTTTCCCAGAAACTCTTCAATCAGATGTAAATCTTCTGTGATGCTGCTAAAAGGGTCATTCCTGCTGTGTTATTTTCTCTGGCACTAGTCTTTGGCCGCATGGTGATAGGAGCCAAAAGGGACTCTAGCTGACAAGTCACTTGGACCCGGTTTAAAGTACACCCCTACAAATGCTTGTGCCAGTTAAAGGGATGTTTCAGTGCAGGTGTAAGGAAAGAAGAAAAGGCCCCTTCTGTGCCTATAGCAAGGCACAGCTGTGGCATTTTCACTATGTGCACTGAACATCATGGCGTAGCGGGAGCTGCAATGATGCAATCTTTTCATTTCTGGAATGGTGAAGTTGTTCATAGGTTTGAAAGTTGATGCTGCAGAAGTAATAAAATGGTCTCTTCTGATAGAGATCCAAGTTAGATTTCTTGTTACTGTTTATTTGTTCTTCTAATATGGGAATGATTCATGGCAGCTGGTGGTAGTGAATGAATCATTCTATGCAACTTTATTTCCAGTTGTATTAGTAATGTTTCACTTACATCAGAACTATTATAGTTGCCCAAGTTGTTTTAAAGGTTAGACAATCTGGAGAGTGTTAGGAATAAATGTATGATATTCAGAAACAGTGTTTAAATGTCTTTGTTTTCAGATCTTGAAATGTATTAGCCAGCTGGAACTAGCGCAACTTATAGGAACTGGAGTGAAAACTCGGTATTTATCTGGCGCTGGGCGTGAAAGGGAAGGAAGCATTAAAGGCTATGCATCTGGAGGGGAAGAGTTTATGGGCCTGGGATTAGGTAAGATGATTAATCTTAGACTTCATGAAGATGCATAAATAAGTGAAGTATTATGGCTGAGAAAGTTGAATGTTATAAGATACCAAAATGTTTTTACTTGCTTCTAGTGGAAACTATATTAGGATTAATGGAACTTCAACAAACAAAAAACAATTTATACTTAAAGATGTTTTAATGATTACCAAATACATTCCTATTTTAATGACTTCGGTTGTGTTAAGCTATTAAACAAAACTCAAGATTTAGTTGTTAGAATGTGATGTTGTCAAAGCTGTTTTGCCATACAAATGAAGTAATTGTTTTCGTGCCAGTGTTACCTGTTCTTCCTTTTTATGCTCTGTTTAAAAATAAAAACAAATTGTTTATCTTTAGGAACATTACAGTGACTGATAATTGTTTTCTCCAAAGAAATTCCTTATCTCTGTGTTTTGGGCTTGCTGTTTTCTCAGTTCCAATCTTATTAACAGCATTGCATCTTAATTAACGTGATGGCCAAGACACAATGCCCTCATAAAAAAAAAAGTGCCTCTTAGTGCTTTTTAATTTTGTCATAATCTGACACAGATCAGGCAAAGGCACCATGTTCTCCATATAAATTTGCAAGGTAATTGGATGCAGTAGTTGCTTATCTTTGTTTACTTGTATAAAGTTAAGGTTACTATAAGGTCATGATTTCATAATGCTAAGTACTGATTTCTTTTGGCTGTTATTGCAGGTAACCTTGTTGGAAGTGGAGCTGATAAACGGCATATGGCAAGCATTCAAGAGTCAGTGGGAGAGACCAGTTCACAGAGTGTAGTGGTAGCAGTAGACAGGTACTTAAAATCTGATCTTGTTCTAGGGAAAACATGGCTTGAAGTTACTGACCATCCTCACATTATTTGCAGACTGTCAGGGACTTCTGTTCTTGAAGCCTATTTCTAGAGTGAGAAAGAGGCTGATACTGTCTGTGTAATTTGTGTTGCATGCATCCTGTGTATGTGGATTTCTTCTGCCAGATTTAGCCCGAAGTGGACTGGTATCTGAAATGAAGATATGTTCGTATTCTATAAAATCATGCTGTTTTCTTTGGTCTTGCGAACCTCAGTGTTTCAGCATTTCTTTAGTTGCTCTTCTGCAGCTTTTCATTTATTAATAAATGTATTCTTGTCCAAATCATTATCTTGTTCATCCGTCTCTAAAATGTTGGATAAAGAGATGCTTCTATCATAAACTGTATGTTGGAAGCGGAATCAATTACATATTCAAGATTGTAGTATTTATTATAGCATGATGTGTATATACTACATCACAGATTTGGGAGTATTCTACACTTACTGGTGATTTATGTGGATCACAGTCAGTGATTTTAACTTCTCTCGACTGTGAAGAGCTAAAGGGGAGGAAGGGACTTAATGATCCATAGTTCTGTGGCTGTTTTGACAGCCACAACACAGAGTACTCTCAAACCATGTAAAGAGCAAGCAGGTGGCTGGCATCCAGCAGAGTCTTGCAGCAAAGTTCTCTTAATGTCTCTTCACTCCCTCAATGCTATTTAACATGTTATCAACCAAATGAGAGTTCCAGTGCTACTTGTACAGGCTCATATTTTTGTTCAGTACCTGTTTCCTGCTGTGGAATGCTTCTTCCTGGAAGAAGTATAGCAGACTGACTTGCAGCAGGGAAGGGTCTGCTTAGACTTAGGAAAGGTACATGAGCTGCTACCAAAGATTAAAACAGTTGCAGAGGTTATGGTGTTGAGGGTTGTGACGTACCTCCAGGACATATGCTGACAATTGTCTACAGCACTGAGATGTGACTGACTTGTGGATGTGCAGCTAAATCTGCAACGCATTTATTTCTTCCACAGGATATTTACAGGATCGACTAGACTGGATGGAAATGCGATAGGTATGTATGCTGACTGTGTGGTGGGTTACAGGAATTTTTATAGTGTAACATCCTGAATTTACAGTAGTGTTTTAATGTTCAGTTGACTTTGTCAGATGGCTGTGTGCTGTTTCTATGGATGAGCTGGCTTCCCCACACCATCCACGCATGTTCAGTCTGCAGAAGATAGTGGAGATATCCTATTACAACATGAATCGCATTAGGTTGCAGTGGTCAAGGATTTGGCAAGTGATTGGAGATCACTTCAACAAGGTATTTTTAAAAGTCAGGTTAAAGAACATGTATGAACGTGGCAGGACTTGTTTAATCAGCTTTTTCTTCTAATGTTCTTGAGTGGTATAGGTTGTGATGTAAAAATAAAAAAATACATTGAAGGCGCAAACTTCTTAGCAGTTGATTTGGAGTAATGCTAACAATGTTTAATTAGACAACCAGATTCTAGCACAAAAAGTGAAAAAGACGTCAACATTTAAAGGGTATAAACAGGCATGAAAATATTTGAGAATGATGTTTAATCACTTTATTATACGATTTTATGTTTATACTTCTTCATATATGCCTTTCTTATCCTCCTGATCAAATTCCAAGTTAGTTTTTGTCTAAAGTATGTACGGATAATCCTGAAACAACAAAGTTATTTTCCTTAGTAAGTTGGACCATGTGTTTTTCTAACTGATTTTCTGTGGTTTGTTTTTCGAATGTCTAGCTGTTTTTTTCTTATGCTACTGTTGTATACAAAATCCAAGGAGCTGCTTAGATGTCTCCAATGACTGAGACAGCTCCCTATTTTCTAAATATCTAAAAACTAGAACATGCTTGAAATTTTCACGGACTGACCATGAAACTTAAATGATATAAAAATTACTGGCTAATGTATTACTTATATAAGTGCTTGAAATTTTGTATTTCTTCTAGGTTGGATGTAACCCTAATGAAGATGTTGCCATCTTTGCAGTAGACTCATTAAGGCAGCTGTCCATGAAGTTTCTTGAGAAGGGAGAGTTAGCCAACTTCCGTTTCCAGAAAGACTTCTTAAGGCCTTTTGAGCATATTATGAAGAAAAACAGGTGTGAGGGAGTGGTATTTGTTAGCCTGCTTTATTTCTACTTTGTGTGGGTTGAATTGTCTTGTATGTGGAAATGGTAGTTGACATAGTGTTGGTTTCCATCTTTTTAAGATCTCCAACTATTCGGGACATGGTAATACGCTGTATTGCTCAGATGGTGAACTCTCAAGCTGGCAATATTCGCTCGGGCTGGAAAAATATCTTTGCAGTCTTTCACCAAGCAGCATCAGACCATGATGGGAATATTGTGGAGCTGGCCTTTCAAACTACAGCACATATAGTTAGTAAGTAGTAACAGATGCAACTAACAGATGCAACTACACCAATTAGCTTAGCTGCTAACTCTGGTTTAAAAGGCCCATCTGCATATGAGCTTTGTATTCCCTAGTAAATAAATTCAATGTCTTGTAAGTAAACTCTTAAAACTCTGCAGCTAGGTCTGTTAAGTCTACTGATTTTTATGGACAGGAAAAAATAGATAGGAATGGGATAGGATTTTTTTCTTGTGGATATGAAAAAAATAATTCCTTGCTACAAAACTCTTTAAATCAGGAATAAATTCAGTAAGTTCCTAGGTTGCCCGTCTCTGTTGCAATAAATTAATTTTGATTAGGAAAACTGTGTTAACAGATCGCACAAACTTCCATGCTGTTCCAGTTTTATATGGTGGGGATCACGATTCTTGTGACACTGATAGGTGATTACTTGTAGAGTTTATTTCAGGCTACCTGCTCTAAAACTATATTTGAACAATATACTGCTGCCACTTTCAAAGAAAGACAACTGACTTGAATATTCTTGAAGTGGAATTTCAGTGTATTGATGGGAGCTTTAAGTGTCCTGAAACTGCCCTACTCCCATTAAATATTGGAATATTTAATAAGCATGGGAGGAGAATAGTGATAGACGGCATTAATAAATGCAACAAGTAGCAAAATTTCTTTTGTCAACTTGAACTAGAATTAGAATAGTTCAGTTGGAAGGTACCTACAAAGATTGAGTCCGAATTGAAATACGTAGATCTTGGGAATTGTAGGCTGTTCAAAAGCTTGCATGCATTGGATTTGTTTTCTAAAGTCTGTCCATTAAGCATGAAATCAAATGCTTTTTCCTTTATTGATACAGAATCTGAATAACTTCAGGCTTGGGTGGCTTAGATAAATTTATGTAACTTCATATACAACAGGGAAGCTAACATCAAGCCTTACTCTTTTTTTTTTTTTTTTTTTTTTTTTTTAACTCCTATTATTTTTTAAGATATTTTAAGATATTGTTGGGTGGTATATGCTGTGAATGGGAATGGAACCAGATGAGAAAATATGAAAGAATTTTAGAATATAAATTAGAAATTGCCCAGCCTGAGAACATGTGATGCTGGGGCTGGAAGGACAGGATGCGGAAGAGCACAAGGGAAGACATGAAACTACCTAATCCAGAAGATCTATTCCTTCCATGTTTGTATGTTTAGTACTGGTATGCCATGCCTGGCTTCAGTAAATCAATACCAGTTCATATCTGTATTTCAATACCAGTAAGTTTTAATAAGCTTTTTGTTTGTTCTTGACAGCAAATATTTTTCAACAGCACTTTCCAGCAGCAATTGATTCATTCCAAGATGCAGTAAAATGTCTTTCTGAGTTTGCCTGTAATGTTGCGTTCCCGGACACGAGCATGGAAGCAATTAGACTTATCCGATATTGTGCAAAATACGTTTCAGAAAGACCACAGGTATATTTTTAATCCCTGTGTTTTTGTTCACTGTCCTCTTCTGTATAAATTTGCCTTATTTGTATTATTTTTTTCCTATCATTGTTAAACTTGTTTCCTGATGTACAAATCTCTGCAGTTTTTCAAGCCTCTAGCAGAATTTAAGTAAAACTGATTGGCTTGAAATATTTGTTTTCTTTTTTTTTTCCAGCTATCTTCACAAATAGATATGTCTCAGACTTATATTTGATGGGAGTTGAGTGTTAGAGTAGAAACTAAGCTAAAAACTAAGCTAAACTTTCAATTCTGTCTGTGTGCCATGAATGGTATCTAAACCTGTTATAATTAAAGACTTTCGAGAAGACTTTTGAGATTTTATTTAATATTTTTTTCCTGCTCATCTCTAAGGTATTAAGAGAATACACAAGTGATGACATGAATGTTGCTCCTGGGGACAGAGTATGGGTCAGAGGATGGTTCCCTATTTTATTTGAACTTTCTTGTATCATCAATCGTTGCAAATTAGATGTTCGAACAAGGTAATAAGGCTTTTCTGGTTTTTGGTTTGTATTCATTTAGTGAAGGGATCACAGATACACATTTTAATATCATCCTTGTTTGTTTATAGAGGCTTAACAGTGATGTTTGAAATAATGAAGAGTTATGGGCATACATTTGAAAAGCACTGGTGGCAAGATCTGTTCAGAATTGTTTTTCGGATTTTTGATAATATGAAACTTCCTGAACAACAAACAGAGGTAAAACAAGCAAATAAGTAATCAGACTCTGGAGTATTTTTTTCTTAAGAACTCAAATGATCCAGGCTGCAGCTTGTATCATTTGCCATGTCAGTATATTTCCAGCCCACGCTGCCCCAAACTCCATTTGTAGTGATATCTATAACATGACAAATGCAGATAGCTTCCATGTGGAAAACTTCTCCTAGTATCCAGTGACCTGTCTGTTCTGCCTGACTGAATATGTTCAAGGAGAATATTCACGCTCTGTGAAACTGCATAGTCATCTGAATAGTTACCGTATGGCCAAGTAAATGCTTCTGAAAAGATATCATCAGTAGTAGGTGTTGGGGGCTCTTCCAGTTTTATCTAAATTGAGTTCTTCTCATAGACTACCTCCTTTTTTGAATAGCCAGTCATAAGCCAAGTGCTATCATGACAGCAGAACCTACATACAAGTAAAGGCTTCTAATTTTTTGTCACAGAAATCTGAATGGATGACCACTACATGCAACCACGCACTTTATGCAATCTGTGATGTCTTTACGCAATTCTACGAAGCTTTAAATGAGATCCTTCTTCCTGACATACTTGCACAGTTACACTGGTGTGTAAAACAAGGTAGCTTATTTAATTTTGATTAATACATTTTTGAAATGCTTATTACTTAAGAAGGGGGAAGTAAGCTGAATTTTGGAAGAATAAAAACTACCTTTAGGGCAATGTGTGATTTAATAGGTGTGTACAGTATCTTAAATATTCCAGGGTTGTTCTATCTAATCAGGTAGGCAGCTTTTCTATGAATGTGTTTATGGTGCTACTGGGACCAAGCAAAAGATTTTAGTACAGCTCTTTAATCTTTTGCCAACAGCTTTTCTTCATTTGGCTGTGTGGAATAAATATCTCATTTACATATATATGTGTGTGTGTGTATGCATTCTGATTTTTTATCTGCTTTTCCCCTCTTTCTCTCCATTTCAACCATCTAGTGTTTGTAGATATGTCTTTCTAAATATTTTTTTCATTTGGGACCAGACTCTTACACCTGAAATCTTGCATATTTCTAGTATGGAATGGGGGGACTAGCTTGGAGGAAATCATAACTTTCAAATTCATGCTTTCCTTCCTTCATCCCAGTGTACACTCCCTTTCTGCTTCTTTCTTGTCCTTTGTCTTTTCTGTTTGGATTTCAGTCTCATCAAGTCTATTTTCAAACACTATTTTTATGTTCTGTAGAGTCCTGAGCTTGAATTTACTGTCATGTAGTTCATGTAGTTATGTAGTAGATTTATGTAGTAGTTTGAGCTGAAGTACATGCCTTTCACAACATTGGGAAAAAAAATGTTGATGGAGCAATAGTAGAGTGCTTAATTTTACACTGATATTGTAAAAGTTGATAAATATGGAACATGTCTTTCACAGATAATGAGCAGTTGGCTCGATCAGGTACAAACTGCCTAGAAAACCTGGTGATACTAAATGGACAGAAATTCAGCCCGGAAGTCTGGGGCCAGACATGCAATTGTATGCTAGAAATCTTCAAAACTACCATTCCTCATATGTAAGTTCATAGAGTGTAGTTGTTATACTAATACCTGATTTCAGAGCAACAATATTTACTTTATTTTTTCCCCTCCCTCTGTTATGAAGCTTGCTTACTTGGAGGCCTGTAGGAATGGAGGAAGATTCTGCCGAAAAACATCTGGTAAGAGTTAATCCAGTGCAATAAAAGAAGCTTGAAAGGTTGTATGTTAAGTTAGCTTTTGAAATATTGCATTGTATTTGTTGACAACAAATACTGGAATTGACATTAACTTGTATTTGACAGTAATGACAAATAAGATAAAAAGAGTTAATGCGGGGAATATTTTGAATCTAAGATTTGCACAGCTGGTTGGTAGTTAGCATTTTGGGTTGTAAAAGTTGCTCTAAATTTTATTCTAGGATTTGGACCTAGATCGCCAATCTTTAAGCAGTGTGGATAAAAATGCTTCAGAAAGAGGACATAGTCAATTTTCAAATCCAATGGATGAAAGCTGGAAAGGTGGTCCTTATACAAGTAAGGAAAACATGCAAGTTGACTACATGAACTTTTATAGCCACTCTAAGTCTCTTTCTGTAGTCTTTTAGAGAAAGCTTTAGGGTACTTGATAGTGAACTTGAAAAACTTTCTTTAAAACTTGCATTTATTCCTTTTAGGCAAATTGTATTTTTATAAGGTAATTCACAGCATCATTAAATATGAAAATGATAATGGTAATATGTTTCACTAATCTGTTGTATGTAGGCTGTCATAAGTTGCTTCTGAGACTTCTGTGTTTTTTTTTTGTTTCGTTAGACCAAAAACTGTTTGCTGGCCTCCTTATAAAGTGTGTGGTACAGCTGGAATTGATACAGACAATTGATAATATAGTGTTTTATCCAGCAACGAGTAAGAAGGAAGATGCTGAGCACATGGCTGCAGCTCAGGTACCATCAGATATGTAAATAACCTGTTGAGCAGTGAAGTACATTACTGAATGCTTCAAAGTGTTTACAAAATACAGCATGTAGTCTTTGTATTTCTAGCTCTACGTACTGCCTTGAATATATGTCATTACTCTTACACAGTGATTTTTGACCATCTCCAGTGTTCCCTGGCAGTCTGACAATCAGATTGTTAGTTTTTCTTACCAATAACCTAGATATACATGTACTGTAACTTCTGTTTGAAATATTCCAACAAAAAAGCCCACAGCTTTAACAGGACATTTTGCTGTAGCGTATTGTATTAATACTTCACTTGTACCTAAAAATGGAATTTCAAGTTAGTGGTGTATGGTATACTCCTTTTATACAAGAGACTAAGAGTCTTAAGACACTTTGATGCTTCACATATTACTGACAGTGTTCTTTCTTGTTCTTTCTGTCTTGATCTCTTTGGTTTAGCGAGATGCATTGGATGCAGATATCCACATTGACACAGAGGACCAAGGAATGTATAAATACATGTCTTCACATCACCTCTTCAAGTTACTAGATTGTTTGCAAGAGTCTCATTCATTTTCAAAATCCTTTAATTCAAATTATGAACAACGAACTGTGTTGTGGAGAGCAGGTGAGGCTTTTGTTTAGTTTGGTTAAAAAATATACTGAGCTCTCTTAGGGCTTTTAACTATCAAGGTGCATAAAGTATGCTACTGCAATAATCTCTACGTTTTATCTGATACTACATGCTTTTATTCCTTGTCTTTTTTCTGATGACTTCAGGTTAATTCTGTCTTCTAAATTACTTATTTTTTGATTGCAGCAGCACTGTACAGTTGTTACTGCTGCATTTAAATATATTTATAAAAATATGTTAGGTGTCAGTCAAAATCAAGGAGGAAGAAATACTGTCTGGAAAAAAAAAAAAGATGCCTGCTGCTGTGCATTAATGGAGATGTACTTGATAAACTTTACGTTTTGATTGATAACTACAACTGTGAATGTTCTCCTCTTCCTATGTGTGATTTCTAGGGTTCAAGGGTAAATCAAAACCCAATCTCTTAAAACAAGAGACGAGCAGCTTGGCTTGTTGCTTGAGAATACTCTTCCGAATGTATGTGGATGAAAACCACCGAGATTCCTGGGATGCTATACAAAGACGACTGCTTAGGTAAGAATATCAAGTTGGTTCAGGTGTGTTTTGTTTTCAGTGAAATATGCATGGTGTATCCTTGGATACAAGGATGTTCCATTTTTAAATTGCTGAGCAGAGCATGCAAAGCATACGAAGATATATAAACATATAAAGGGCTGCTCATTATTAAAAGCAAATGTAGGAAAAAGGAAACAATTTGAAATAAATGAAACACCTTCCTGCTTGACTGACTTCTCTTTTAAAAAAAAAAAAAAAAAAAAGGTAGTGAAGGAATACTGTTCACATCAGAGCACAAATCAAGATTCAGAGGTATAATGTGATAAAATAATCTAAACAGAACATATGTTTCATCTTACGTGAAAACAAAATACACCATGAGAGGACAAACAGTGCATGTTAGAAATGCTTCTTGTGTAGTTTTTTTTTATGGCCTGTTTGAACTGTGACATCTCTTTAGTGTATGCACTGAAGCCCTGGCATATTTTATTACCGTGAACTCAGAAAGCCACAGAGAAGCTTGGACCAATCTCCTGCTGTTGCTTTTAACAAAAACACTAAAAATCAGTGACGAAAAGGTAAGAACAGGCTGGATGCCATCTTTGTTTGCGTTCAGATGTTTTCATCTTTGCTTTCATAGAAGTCAGTCGGTATTGTTGTACATATCACAAGATGGCTGTTTTGCTGATGCATGTAGTGTGCACTCTGTTTGAAATACAGTAATCATTACAATTCCATCTTTTAGCAAGCATTCCACATAGTGAGAATTGGACTTCATCCATGAAATTGAGTTGTATAGAAACCTTGATACAGTTACTGCAGAACTTTCACACAAAAGCACTATGAGTGTGCAGTAAAGGATGTGCTTAGGCTGTATTATAGCTGCATAGAATCACAGAAGTAAACTTCATCATTGTAAAACTGAAAATCTAGTTTCTTGACAGTAGTGGTGCAAAACAGTCTTTGTATCTCAGCCTTTTTGAAGAAAAGGTGAATGCAACTATTTCCTGGGCTATCACATGCAGAAAAACTTATGCTTAAATCTGTGGGTGTTTTGTATTTTTCTCCAGAAGTAATCCAAAAGTTATTTTTTCCAACTGTTTTGGAAAGTTTAAAAGTGTGCTCTTTGTTCTCAGTGTGTTTTTTTGTTTTTTTTTTTTCCTTTTCTTCCCTGTATTGTTAATTTTGTAATTCCAGTTCACTCCTGTATAGTCTTGAATGTTTTATTGCAATTTATCAATATTTGAAGAAACTGGTGGTAGTGGTGATTTGATTTTTCACCATTTAGCAGCAATTCAGTGATGTCCATATTGCTATGGTGTTATGAGAAAATCTCTGCACTTTCCTACAGGAATAGAGA
Source organism: Aythya marila (assembly GCF_965140915.1). NCBI lineage: Eukaryota > Metazoa > Chordata > Aves > Anseriformes > Anatidae > Aythya > Aythya marila. The sequence continues at coordinate 15,631,638 of NC_139057.1, forward strand.
ATAACTTTCTCTTTTCATATGTTCTCTGATAGTTCAGGGCACATGCTTCAACCTATTATCCATACTTGTGTGAAATCATGCAATTTGACCTGATTCCTGAGCTTCGAGCTGTGCTACGGAAGTTCTTCCTGCGTGTAGGTGTTGTGTTCAAAATCTGCATAACAGAGGAGCAAATACGGACAATTGGGACGAACTTACCTTTGTGGTAGCTTTAAGTAGAGTTGGTTACTTCTGCTTGTACATAAAGCTGTGTTCCAGAGATGGATTGAAGTGAGCGGGGAAAAAACGGAACCCTGGCCTATCAACAGAGCAGCAAGTTACCCTTACCGCAATGGCATTTGGGGAGGGCTTGGGGGGGTGGGTGGGGAAAATAAACCCTGTCCATCCTATGAGACTATCAGCAGTTTTTATTTAAATCGTTGCTTACAAAGTTAATACAGTGGATGTAAAGTCTGTTTCGATGCTCGTCATCCTTACGATCAAGTCTGTCTCTTCTGGTCTTTTATCGATTGCTCAGTCTTGCAGCCCAACTAAATCTTATAAATCATCTGGATTCTTTGATGGAAATTATGCCCCTTGGAAATAATGAATATAGTTGTATAGCCTTGTGATGTTAGCACGTGTTCATAATAAACTATACTGCAGTGGCTAATGACCACCCAAGATCATTCTGGGTTTTTCTTTGTGTGCACATGGCTAGACCAAGCAGTGTGTCATATTTTTTGAAGTGAACAGCCCGTAGGATATTTGAGGAAGCGGTTTTCCTGTTGTTTAGTAAGTCACTTTAAAACTATTTTTTTATTCTCAGTACTTCACCTACCAAGATTCATTTTTATTGTTATGGAAGGTTTTACATCAGGAGTACGCAGTAGTATCTACCCCATTTAGCTTGTTAGTTCTGAGTAAAAGATATTAAGAAAAAACTTCTAAACCTTCCCTTGACTTTCATACATTGCCAAATCATGGACTGAAAGCATCTACAGTAATATTAAAAACAGGGTTCAAAGCAGGGTTCAAAAAAATGTATTTACCCTTGACCATAATGTATTTAGTAGCAATTATGTCTGTTTAGCAATAAGTCTTATCGTTACTACCTATCCAGTTCTGTCTTTTTACTGCAGATTTGCAACTTCTGATTTGTCTTTCTGCAAATCACTTTTGTTTTCAGCTGTTAGTTCCTATTGTGATGTGAAAATTGAATTCCCATGACAGCTCTAGCAAAATTAAACTTAAGATCATTCATGTAGTATAACAGTAACCAACGCATTTCTCTGCTTTTCAAGTATAAATGAACCAAATGTGACTTAACACTACAGCTTTGCTTACCCTGGAGATGTTCCTTTCCTCAAAATGCATAAGGTTTCTGTGATGTAACAACGATTTGGAAGTGCAGTACTGCAGGACTGAATTTTGTCCTTTGAACTAATTTTAATTTCAAGGTTTGGACTTTCTGAAATGGATAAGTATGGAGAAGTTCCACTTCCTAAAGTACACGTAAACAAAAGTGTTATACTAATCACTGTGCTACTCATATCAGCAAACCTCAAATATAAGAGTATTTAACGACAACGATGAAATAATGGTATTGTGTTGAAACTATTATTTTGCATTATAAGTTGAGTTTCCTGGTAGGGCAGCCATAGTTGATGTAGCATTGGAATATAACATTTTTTTTCTTTTGAGCTATTGCCAAAGGATTTTTACAGCGTTTTTCAGTAAATTGGCTTGTTCTGTGTAAGCACTGTTTGTCAATTGTTTTGCAGGCAATAATACCAGTAAGGCTTTCGTGATTTTATTTTTAACCAAAGAAAAGTAAACCATGATTGCAGCTCTCTAACTTTTAAACATCCTGTAGATAAATCTATACACTAATGTTTTGTAGGAGGAAATACAGGGCTGCATTTTACCATAGGAAAAGACTGAAAAATAAGCAATGCTAATATTTAACTTGCTGCATTTCAGATGTCCTTTTGTGTTGCATTTAGTATAGTTGCTTGTTCCCTGGTAATGTCACTTAATTACAGTTAAAAAAAAAAAAAAAAAAGTATTTATTTTAATTATATTTAAATATGTAAGAACAGGCCATTCTTTTTTCTTCCTGCCCTAGATAGTCCTTAATATATATATTTTTCAGATTTTTTGAATGTCACTGCCTCATTGAATGTATACCCTTATCTCCTATCAAAACAAAAACTGTAAAGAGTTGTGTAATTTTTCTTTATTTTATGGTTCTGAAAGCCTTACAACTCCTGTCTTGAAACAGGTCTCATAATTTTCAAATCTGAAGTTATAACTGCATCATGGGCTTTCTTTAACATGCAACATTTGTACTATCTCTACATATAGAGTTAGGGCCTTTAATCATTCCTTTCCTTCAGCCTTAGTTCTGAGAGACTCTTACTTTTACTAGAGCTTTTATTGTATTTATGCCATTTATAAACTGCTGAAATTAGGCACGTGACATTAGAAACATTCTAGACTTACTGCAGTGCATGAAGGAGAAGGGGGGACTGGAATGCAGGGGGATAGACACAGCCTTAATCCTGTCTCAGTTTTCTGAGTTGACTGTAGCTGTTAAAGCAATAAGAGTGGTTTGCAAAGTATAATACCCAAAACAATTGTATTTGCATCAGCTTTTTATTTTCCTCTATACAGTCAGAAAGATCATAACCCACAGACATCTCTGTGAAGCTAAAAATGCTGAGCCAAAACTCCTGCAGTAATCACTGCTGGTTCTGATCTTGTCCTGACTCTGCTGACGTTAAAGACTTTATCTGCCTGTAGTAGTTTTCCAGGCTGCGGTGGAACTATGAACGAGAGCAGGGTTCTGTGTCAGCACGGCCTGGTAGAGATCAACATCTGTGCAATACATGGAGTAATAAAAATAAGGTTAGATGTCTGAAGTAGTGTTATGCAACAAATTAAACTATAAGGTGATTTTACCTGTAACGGTATTAATATGGAGACTGCATGATATTTATTGCTACTTATTTTTGAACCTTGTAGGAAACAAATAAGGAGGGGAGGGATGGTAATGAGAATCCTAAAACCTCCCTTCCATGTTGATTCTACCATCTTACAAGGAAGTTGTTTTAAGAGGTTTATTATCCATGTTTCATGTCTCTTTCTGAGCTGTAACCAGAACAGTCCAGAACAGCTTTCACTAATGCAAGCAACCAGCCCCCAACTTTTAGCTGTCTTACTATTGAAGGATTAAATACAAAACCTTTTAAAACTGAGCTTTTCCTGTCAAAAGTGCGGCTCCCTTTAGTATGTAAATTGTTTATTCAGCACCTTTACTGTTATTTCTGTGTTAAATGTATGTTTTCACCTATTTAAAATGCCTATGTTTTCGAGGACCTCCGTATTAAGTGCATTTACTACCAATAATTTAAAGAGCAGTACTTTGCCTGACGGATGTATACATTTTTGAGAGAATAGGGAAATTATAAGATATGAAAAAACTATGTAAAGTTTTCTACATGAAAATATGCTGTATAGTACTGTTATAATATTCCATGCTTTAATGAAGTGGTAAATCAATAAAGTTTTAAGAAGTGATGCGTGTCTTCTGTGCGGTTTTTGGACTGTATTGGGATGGGGGTGCCTCTGCTCAGCGGGGTAATGGCTAACGGTCCCTCGGGCCCTTATTCAGTGGTGTAAGGCACAGAGGCCGCTGTGGCTCGGCTGCTGGCAGCCCCGTCCCTCCCCCGCCTTCCTCCCTCTCTCCTCCTCTCCCTCACAGCGCCCCCCTCAGCCGCAGGCCAGGCCCCGCCCCTCCGCAGCGGGCCGCGGCCGCCTATTGGCCGCCAGCCCCGTGTGTGGAGCGGGGCCGCGATTGGCTCTCCGCGCGGAAGGGGAGGCTGCCCATTGGCCCGGCGGCCAGGCCCCGCCTCCGCCCCGCGCGCTGCCGTCACGGTGCCGCCGCCGCGCCCTCTCGGCGCGGTTTGAATGTGAGGCGCAGCCCCGGACCGCACGGCCCAGCCCGCCCCGCCGCCGCCGCCGCCGCCCCGGGGCAGCCGCCAGGTGAGCCTCGCCTGCGCCGCCCGGCCCTAACGCGACCCCGCGTCCCGGCCCTCGGCACCGCTCGGCGGCGCTCCGTTCCGCGCTCGGCCCGCTGGGCCCACGGCGCAGCGAGAGGCGCAGCTCACCATGCTGGGGCGCCTCGGCCCGCCTCCCGCGCGCCACGATTGGCCGGCGGCTGGCAGGCGGCTCCGCTCATTGGCATTCGCGGCTGTCAGTCGGGGAGGTGGCGGGGAGCGAGGTAGTGTGAGGGCGGCGGGGCCCTGCTCCCTCCCCTCCCCCCCCCGGCGCCATCCCGGGCTGAGGCGGTGGGGCCGGGGCCGGGGCCGGGGCCGGGCTGCCCAGGGCTCCCCTCCGCGCCCCGGCCCTGCCGCCGGCCTCCTCTCGGCCTCCTGCCGCGGGAGGGGAGGGGGCCGCGGAGGTGATCTGTGGTGATCGATCCCCGTGGGATCCCCGTGGCGGTGACCCGGCGGCCTGCGCCCAGCCCGCCCCGCGCCCCTCAGGCGGGCCGTGCCCGGCGGCGGTGCCGGAGCAGCTCGCTGAGGCGCCTGGCAGCGCGAGGCCGGCCGCGCTTTGGGGGAATTTATTTTTAATTTCCCCTTTGAGCTGTCTGCTGCCGGCCGGAGTGCCTCAGGGAAGCGGTGGGCGCCTGTGGGGGTTTCTGCAGGGCGAGTTTGCAACTTTCTCGTCTTCTGCGCTCTGCCGAGGGGACGCAGAGCGGCGCGCAGCGAAAAGCCTGGGGCTGCTGCGGTGAGGGCCGCTCGTGTCCCTCGTGGGAGGCAGCGGGGAAGGAACAGCTGGAGGAGGGGGTGAGGAGCTGAGAGCCGGCGGTGAACATCGCAGCTCTGTGGGCGGTGTGGAGCAGCGGCTTCAGGCCTTTGGCCTTCAGAACAAGCCCGAAGCCAGCTCGACCCCTGTGTGCCGTGTGGGCATCAGGCGTTTGGAAGAGGCTAGGCAGGATCCCCACTGAATCAAACAGTGCTCTGAGTTTGGCTTCCTTGTTCGGGCTTTTATAAATGATTTCCATATGGGTTTGTACCTCAGTCTTGTCAGCTTTTTCAAAGCAGATCTTTGTTTTTTTCCACCCTCAATAGTGAAAGGCTTCAGTGTTTGTTTCAGTATCTACCACTGACACATGAGCTTGTTTTGTAGAACAAATGAGCCGACCATTGCTGGAGCTGTTTGCTTACCCTGTACTCTGTTAGGGTTTTGTTGGTTGATGTGAACAGGTGAAAAAGGCTTCAGGCAAGTAAACCCCCAGAAGGGAGGGACACTGCTCCCCCTCTTACAATGACACAGCTAGCACAGAATAAAAGTGGAGTTATTAAAACTCACTTCCTTTGCACTCGTGCTTAAATAGAAACTGTGTTTATTGCACTGAGTGTCAACATAGAACAAATGCAAAGTGGGGTGAGTAAATTTCAGTCTTAACGCTTAGAAACTCCAGAGGAAAAATAGCCTTTGGTTCCGTGTTATTTCTCTGGCAAATGAGCCATGCTGTCAGTGAGGAAGATGGGTGCGTGCAGCACTTAGCGATGGGGTTCAGTGGTGGACTTAGTAGTGTTTGGTGGTGGTTGGTGATATTAAGGGTCCTTTCCAATCTAAATAATTCTGTAATAGGTGGTGATACCCTACACAACACATCCATTACAGCGTTTCTTGATGCTGTTTTAGTGTTACTGTGATTTTAATTATTTCAATTGAAGCTGTGAAGTTACCCTATCACTGTGATGAGTGTGAGAATATCTGTGGGAGGATGACTAGAGAGGAGTAATTCAATTTATTTGCACAAAGTTATTCTGAAATATGTATTGCTGTTTAAATGAATGCCTACCCTAGTCTGAGTTACTTTTGCAGAGTGGACAACCCCTTTGTCAGTGTGCAGTCTTTTATCTTTATAGAAGTTCATTTTCTGTTCAGAGTTTTCTGTAGATAATGAGTATTTAGTTTTAAGCAAACCTTTACTCTCCAATGCACTTTGAATTGCTTGATTTGCAAATACCTGAGGCAGAGCTATTCAGCTTTTCAACCAGGGGTAGGTTTCTGTGGCTGACAGTAGTTCTCAAAAGCAAAACCCAACTCGTGTTGTCATGAAAGAGTAAGTGATCGTCTTTGCGCTGTACCTGAGTAATGCTTCGCTGGATGTGTGATCCTATTTTAGGAGCTTGGTTTCAATAAACCAACCAGTAACGGCTATGTGGAGTTGAAAAATTTGATATTTTTTTCTTTTGTGTTTAGTGCACACTAACTGTTGTTTTATTGCACCAGACAAGTAAGATGAGACCATGCTTTATGAGGTGTAGCCAAAAAGAGTGGATGGGTGTCTTCTGAGGAATCAAGTTTTACGTATGTGTAGCTTATAGGATGGATTTTCTAATCTGTGTTTTTAACAAAACTACTTGTGGGTCATAGGTTCTGCCAAAATGGAGTTGAGCGATGCCAATTTACAGACCTTAACTGAGTATCTAAAGAAAACACTGGATCCGGATCCTGCTATAAGGCGTCCTGGTAAGTGATTGTCATGTGAGACCAAGAAGTTTGGTTTCATTTTAGCTCTTCAGTCTGCATATAACAAACTAAACTTTCAGCTAAAGTTTATGCAAAAGTTCTTTTGCAGAAATTCTCTGTCTCCTTTAAAAGAAAACAACAAGAAAATAAAAACTTAACACCTAATGAAGGATGGATGTAAATATAAACTTAATTTCTGTTTGCTTTTCATTTTTTTTTCCTGATTTTTTTTTTGTTCTGTTGTTATTTAAAACAGGGATGCTGTTTATGATGAACAGGGGTTGGCTTCTGTCAGGACATGGCTTTTAAAAATGCTGAGGAGGCTATATTTCCACAGCCTGCTTTGAATTGAGAGCTTTTGTTAATAGCAGTGGCATTAAAGAGCTTAGTAATGAAGAAGCTACAGTACGTTTTGCTATTTACCCAGTGTTCTTGTGAAGCTCTGGAGACGTGTTTGTGTGTTGATCGTTTTAAATAGACCTTTGAGAAATCATAGGACTCCAGTTAGAAAATCAGTTCAGCCTTTGCTAACCTTACTGTATTCTCTTACAGCGGAAAAGTTTCTTGAGTCAGTTGAAGGAAGCCAGAATTATCCGTTGTTACTCTTAACGCTGCTGGAGAAATCACAGGAAAATGTCATCAAAGTTTGTGCATCTGTAACATTCAAGAATTACATTAAGAGGAACTGGAGAATTGTAGGTATTCTAGTGAGTAGTTCTGCTAAGATTTAGTAATCCTTGTAGGATCCAATACTGTATTCTATAGTAACCTTGAACTGAAGAATGCTTGTATGTTTTCCCTTTGTGAGAGAAGATAGATCATACAGGAAACAAACACAAAGCGCAACTTACAGATAAGGGACTAAAACCTCCTCTGTTGCCATTTAACTTCATTTTATCTTTATTTTGAAGATGTCAGGAAAAAAAATCATTTAGAACTTTCCTCATTAGTGGAATTTAATTAGTGCTGTAAAGTATTACATTCAAGAGCTCAAATCCTTCAGTGATGAAACATATTAATTGCTAGGATTTGTATTTTGTCTCCCAGAAAGAACGATTTGTATGTCTGAAAGAGTACCAGATGTGCACTCCTGTTTTATGTCTCTCTGCCTATTTAAAAATTTGCATGTGACTTTTCTTCCCCTGCCTGTCATGCAAATATTAAGAAGCTATTGCAGTCCTAGATTTGGTTACATTTGTTAAAATCAGCACATTCACGCTAGCATGAAACTTCTAGAACTTTGTGTTGTTAACACTGCATTTTCAGTTGTTTCTCCAAATTTGCATCTTTATTATTGAAATTATTTATTATTGAAAATTATTTATTATTATTTATTATTATTTATTATTGCATCTTTATTATCACTGAGTATTGAAAGTAGAAATAGCACTCGGAAAATGTGTATTCTTCAGAATGAGGTTTTGTGTTAGAGTAGGAGGAGATGCTCTGCAGTAAGTGCATCCAGGGAACTGGTAGGATTGCTGTGTGACTTCAAGCACATAGTTTTTTTCAAAATCGAAGCTTTCATTTCAAAAGCTGTATGAATATGAACAGCCTCAAGGCTACCTTACTTAGATCAAATGGTATAATTTAATAGCATTGAACATGGGTGGAGACAAAACTCAGATGCAGGAAAAGGGTTCTGTTTACTTAAGCACTTCGATTTGGTAGACCCCGGAAAGCCAGCTGTGTAGGGCATTTCTGGAGAGAGGGAAGAGTGTACTTAATTTTTTTTTTTCTTGGATTTAGTTTTACTTAAAGTATTTTTAAGATAGTCACCCATGCTGCTTTCCATGTCTTATTAAAAAAAAAAAAAGAAGCCTAATTTCCTTGGAAAAAAATCTCATAAATAACCTCAAACAAGAAGGATTTGCTGTTGCTCATTTCACTACCACCTCTCTCCTCTTCATCTATCTAAGTACAAGTGTAGTAGTGCCATCTGGTTAAAGGCATCTTAAGATTGTCGAATTACTCTGCAGTGCTGGATGACTTCTAGGTTTCTAAACTTCAGTGCTGCCATCACAGATAATGTGACTGTCACTGGTTGGTGATAAGCCATGGTATTTTATTTCTTTAATAGTGATACCATGATTTACTACCACTTAGCACTACAGACTGACAAGGTTTTGAACTGGTTGGCTATTTCTTAAAGCCCATGTTAACATTTTTGTGTCACCTGCACCTATCTTCCTATACAGTTTCTAGAAAATAAAGCTTGAGGCAGCTTGCACACAGTAATTTCTGAGGTTAGCAGAAATGAGGACAGACATGATTTGGTGTGCTGAAAGAGGAGAGCATTCAACAATGTAATAGTTGCATAAATTCCTTGGCTTCGAAATAATGGTATTTGCACAGTGCCTGGAGTATACTAATATGTCTATGACTTAATTATTGTTCTAATTGTAGGTGGAGGATGAACCGAACAAAATCTGTGAATCGGACAGGATAGCCATTAAAGCCAACATAGTGCCCTTGATGCTTAGCAGCCCAGAACAAATACAAAAGCAGGTAACAAGGCAATTTATGGTTGTGTCCATGAGACTTTTAGAATATTGCAGGTGTGTCTAAGAGGCTGTGGTTACTGGCAGCACTCCCTTGTCCTTCCAGTGACATCACCCCTATCCAAATAACTTGGAGTATATTGTTGAAGGTACTTCTGCCCACTTTAAAAAATATATCTCTAAGTTCCAGCACTAGGTGGTTAAGTATATTAATTGTAGAAAGTGAAACTGCATGTACGCATACATTGGATTGAAAGTGAGATTTCTTGTGATGAAAAATAGTAGATGCTTAACCTGATGATTTTTGAGTCTGACAAGAACAATAAGCATTCTTAAATATTTGTAACATCTGGCATGATAGCTGCATTCTTTTTATAAGTAGTCTGCTATTATATCATGTAATGGTTATATTTCCTTTCCAGTTAAGTGATGCTATTAGTATTATTGGTCGGGAAGACTTCCCTCAGAAATGGCCAGACTTGCTGACAGAAATGGTGAATCGTTTTCAAAGTGGAGATTTCCATGTCATTAATGGGGTCCTTCGTACTGCTCACTCTTTATTTAAAAGGTACTGGAAATAAGGGACAAAAAAAATTTGTTTCACTCAGACTTTTTACTGCTGGACTTACTTTTTTTTATGTACAAAGTTTACCTATGTGGCTTCTAGTTATGCTTATTGACTTTTTAGTAAGAATTCAAGTGGTTATCAAGTTTTACACCTTTCATAGCTTTAACTATGCTGTTTAGTTCTTGTGTTTGCTTGACCAGATTTGTTTCTAGGTCCAGTGTGAAAAATCAGGTGTACACAAGTTAATTTAGGAAGAAATGTGAAGACTGTTATATTTTTTGTGTATTTTCTTTTCACTTGTCAGGTACCGCCATGAATTTAAGTCAAATGAATTATGGACAGAGATCAAACTTGTACTTGATGCCTTTGCATTGCCCTTGACAAACCTCTTTAAGGTATTTATTGTTGAGTAATTTCTAAAAACAAGTCTAGCATTCTGAATTGCTTGTTGCAAATGTCTACAAAAGGAAAACTTAGAAACAGTTGGAACTATTAATGGTGTTCCAGCTAGAGCGAGGAATGAGATGGGATCAGTAAGAGGAAGAAAAAGAATTGTATTTTCTGGTTTAAAAGAAAAGTAAAAAATACTTTGTCATGTGATACTTCTCATTATCACTTGTTGATGTGGCTTGTGTGTGTGTTACTTCACTGAATCTTGTGTCTTTTTCTAGGCAACTATTGAACTTTGCAGCACACATGCAAATGATGCTAGTGCTTTGAAGGTTCTATTTTCTTCTCTCATTCTAATTGCGAAGCTGTTCTACAGTTTAAATTTTCAGGTGAATGAATCTCCTTGTTTTTTTAATACTTTTGCTTTAATTTCACAAAGCTGTTATGCTCTTATTTATAGAATCCATTTGAGGCAGCCTTTAAGGCCATCTGTGAGTATGAGCAATGAAAGACAAAAGTCAAATGCTTGAGTTTGAACTTGCTGTGCTCTTTTATTAATGCATCTGTACTGATACGAATTCAGTCAAGTAGATGAAAGTCAATTAGTTTAAACTAGTAACTTTAGCACTATAGTAGAAAGCAATTCTAGTAGAGGTTTTTTTTTTATTTTAATGAGATCTAAATTTTTTAGCATTAAACAAATGCGCTGTATGAAAAATGGTAAAAATAGACTCTGCTGAGGTGATGTATAGTGTTTCAACATGATCATAACCCTGTGAAGTGTGATGATCATGACTTGATTGCTGGGCTGCTCTTCCTATTTTGGGCAAAAGAGTAAGTTGGAGCTAAAAGGAAGGTCTGTGCTTTCTTATTCTAAGAGACAGAGGCAATGAAGTTCTTTCCATATAAAGCTGTAGGCTATATAGGGTGTAAGCAACTAGTGTTTTTGGAAATGTGCTTCAAAGCCTCTGTCTGTAGGGTTTTCATTTATGGGGTTGCTTTTGTAGTAGGGCAGGGCAAGGTGGTAGTGTTTTGTTTTGTAGATTTATTTTCCACAATTCACTGTCCCTTAGTAGATTATAAGGTGGATACGTATTACTTAAAACAAAGGTATATTATCTGAGCAGTACAATCACAAATTAAAATGTTGATTTATGTTTTTCCTTCACAGGATCTTCCTGAGTTTTTTGAAGATAACATGGAAACATGGATGACAAATTTTCATACTCTTTTAACTTTAGATAATAAACTTTTGCAGACTGATGTAAGTACTGCATAAACCTCCTGTTTTGCCTCTGTACGGTGGAGAGGGTTGATAAGAGAATTGAGGTATAATTCTGGGTGATGTAATGTTCCCTTTGTTGGGTAAACAAAGAAATAGAATGACTATAAGGAAATGTGATTTAAGAGAGGTAGCTCCATTGTCTAAGAATTTGGTTTCCAGTTCTTGAAGTTACATATTAGTTACAGGTATAGGTAGCTGTGTGCAGAAATCAAATCACCAATACTTGTCAGTGAATATCTTCTTTTGAGGGGATTTGCTAAAGTAACCTTGGTACAAATGTGAAAATACAAATAGTTTGTCTAAGCCTGATTTTTTGAGTCATAGGGCTCAGGTTTTCCATACCTTTCAGATGGTTCATGTGCTGTTTTAGAAAACAGGGTATCTTAAAGAACTTGAAATATTTGAACATATAAGGCATGACATCTGTAAGTAATTTAGTTTACTATTTGTTGTCTTTGTTTAATTATAAGTATTAGTAGTTTCACATGTGAAAAGTGATACCAAGTCATCAAAGCTCAAATTCATTTTGTGCAATGCTTTCCTCATTTTAAATGCTGTCATCTTCCAGATGCAGTACAGTAGCTTGCCACGTGGTGGAGCCAATAAAACTATAAATGCCTTTACAATATGTAGGGGGCACATTAAGTACATCTTGTGCTATAGTTTCGTGGTCATTTTAGGCTAATGATGGTGCAAAAGAAGCTTTGCTTATCGTTTTTCTTGCTCTTCTGTCTGTGGGCCATTGCCCAGCACAGACATCCATGCAGTTGCATGCTGACATGCATTAAAATTGAAAGTTGGGATTAAAAAAAGGGAAGGTGTTCTTTGTGTGTTGTTTTTTAATTATTAATATTATTCCAACATATTTTTCCAGTTTGCTTTGCGGTACCAAAAAACATATGTGCTGATACGGAGAAGAAGGGGAAAAAAAAATAGTTCTATCAACTATATCAATTTAAAGTAGCAAGATAGAGTGCCTCCTGAACGTGTATTTTCAGTGTTTTGCGTTACCTTTTACAAATGTAATAGGAAGATTAATTCTGCACTGAATCTTACCAGTTCTAAATCACTTAAAGTGTGTAGTACTGTTACATGAACTATGGATATAATAGCACAAATGTATGATTTGTAGTGCACTTCCAGTACAAATCAGCAAAATACAGTAGTTTCAGGAAAATGGGATGGATTTCTTTCACCTACTTAGAAATAATACTGTGTAAAATAATGTAAAATAATACTGTGTTCCTTGAAACTGTGTTCCTTGTTGATACTTTTAATGCTTTAGTGTTGAAATGTGGATGCTTAAGTTCCTACTTTTGTTTTATGTGAGGATGAAGAAGAAGCTGGGTTACTGGAGCTCTTGAAATCACAAATTTGTGATAATGCTGCTTTATACGCTCAAAAATATGATGAAGAATTCCAACCCTACCTGCCACGTTTTGTAACAGCGATTTGGAATCTGTTAGTCACAACAGGCCAGGAAGTGAAATATGACTTGGTAAGCTGTTAAAAACTGATCTTGTCAAGTTTAATAATGAATTATAAATTATTCATTCATGCTAAAGTTGTATGTATTTTGTATGTGCTTCTGTTCTAGTTGGTTAGCAATGCAATCCAGTTTCTGGCCTCAGTTTGTGAAAGACCACATTACAAGCATCTCTTTGAAGACCAGAATACATTGACAAGTATCTGTGAAAAAGTTATTGTTCCCAATATGGAATTTAGAGGTAACTTTTCAAGATGCAAATTTTCAAAGACACAGTAAAATATAACTGTAATTATAATAATGTTTTGTTTTAAAGGACTAAGAATTGAGGATCACATCCCGAGTGCTTGAGTACTAGAATCAAAACGAAGTTTCTACAGCAAATTGCTGTGCTATGGGCTTTGTAAACTTGTTGTATGAATGTATCTAATGATTTTTCTGTCCTATTGTGATCTCAAATTGAAAAATATAGAATGTCTAAGTCATGTGCCATCAATATTTTTTCATGCTTAAAGTGAATACCAGAGTAATTGAAGGAGCCTAAATAGGCATGGATATACAGCCTACTAAATTGTAATGTCTGTTTCTCCAAGATGGGTTTATGTTAATCTATCTAAATTAGATACAATATCTAAAATGCAGTGTGTTCCAAATGTGTTACAGCAGTAAGAAGCTTCTCTCTAAGTCTATGACTCTGGAAAACTCCTTTAAGTACATTTAGTATTGAATATGTCTTTTAAATCAGGAATGCATTAGCTCATGAGTATGAAAGACTGCAGTTTGTGGGGCAGCAAGCTGAACAGGCTAGGATATTTCAGGCTGGATAACAGGCTGGATATTTCTGATTAATTTCTATGAATGTTATAGAGAAGTACTTGAAAAAAATAGTAAGTTGATAATGATACCTCTTTTTAGCATAAAACAGATCTCAGTATTATAACTCCTATGTATTTTATATTTTCAGCTGCTGATGAAGAAGCATTTGAAGATAATTCTGAAGAATATATAAGAAGGGATTTGGAAGGATCTGGTAATCCACAGATTTATACTAAGAATACTTGGTCTTTAAATACAGCTCTAAAGAGCTGAAGCAATATACTGAGGCTTTTAGAACTTATTTTTGAACTTGGGAAGCTTTCTTCCTCAAGATATTTTATCAGGTTTTTTGGTCAAGTTTACTGTCAGGATGTGCCCGTCCCAGTGTCTTTTTGTTTTGACCAATGTTCTTAATAGTTTCTCTTAATTGGATCCGTACGTCTCCTGCACTGCGCATGTTCTCGTATCAGCAAATATAGCCTGTAAGTTAATGCTGAGTAGTGGCCGTAGTTGTGTATTTAGTTCCTGTGTGTGGAGTTTTAAATAACATGGGTAGACTCTCTGCCTCTATTTGGTAGTCTGTCGTGTTTAAAGTGAAACTCTGACCGGTTCTGCATACAAATCTGTGATGAACCCAGCTGGATGGCAGCCTGCCTTTGCATGCTGGCACTGTGTTCCAACCACTGTAATAACTGTCCTGAAAACACAGCACTGTGCTAACAGAGCTACTTGATGTTCTGATTGTCTGTCTCCAGCCAGGTCAGCGCACAAATGAACCAAATCTAGATCTGTGTGATAACTCTGTATGGGCTGTTCTGTGCCGCTGACATTGCACTGACTGACACTGACTCTTTTAGATGACTGGAACTTCATAATAGGTTTGAGAAATTTCTGTACATTGGAAGTAGAGGAAAAAGTTTTGACTATTTTTTTTTCAAGCAAATATTTTATCATTCTTACCCAAGATTACAGGTATTAGTGAAGCTTATAAAAGCTTGTTAGCTATTTAGACAAGACATATTTGTGTTCTTCTGAGATGTCTTTAAATGCAATATAGAGTGCATTTCTAAATTCACTTGCTTTATTTTCCTTTTGTCCCTTCTGTTATGTATGTTAGTATGTAGTCTTCTGTCAGTATGTAGTGTTAAAGACCAGCTGAGCTTTTTTCTTTTTTTCTTGAGACAATTAATTTTGACAAGTTAGTTACCAAAAAAAATACTGTTTCATTGTTTTTAGCCAGTGGCTAAGCACCACACAGCAGTTTGCTTACTCCCCACCCTGCTGTGATGGGATGGGGAAGAGACTAGGCAGTGTAAAACTGAGAAAACTCATAGGCTGTGATAAAGATAGTTTAATAAGTGAGAGAAAGAGGAAGAAAACAGAAGGAAAAGCCAATTGCTTACCACTTTTCCATAAGTATACTGATGCCCAACCTGTCCCGAAGCAATGTCTGCCTTTTCAAAAACCTTCTACTCTCAGTTTTTGTTGTCAAGCATGATGTTACACGGCATGGGATAACAGCACTTCGGTCCCTTTGGGTCAGCTGTCCAGGTTGTGTCCCTTCCTAGTTTCTTGCCCACCTCAAGCCTCCTTGCTTGGAAGGCAGAGAGAGAAGGAAAAAGAAAGCATTGACACTGTGCAAGTACTGCTCAGCAAGAGACAAAACACTGGTGTGTAATTAAGACAGTTGTAGTCACCAGTCTAAAACACATCGCCACAGAGGCTGTTACAGGGAATAATTTAACTCAACTGCCAGAATCAGTACGTTTCTGTGTGTACTTATCAAGATAGTAAAAAGCCTCCCCCTGCATCCTTGCTGAAACTTTCTGTAGGGTACATTGAAAACACTGAATACACTTGTATTATTGGTCGGTGTCCATTCCTCATTTTGTTGTGCAAGCAGCCCTTGGTATTACAGTAAGTAAAAAGACTTAAATGTGTTCTTAGGCATCAATGTGGAGTGTGGCTGTAGCTTGAAAAGCTGTGCGTTTCTGATACATTTTTAGTATTATGCTTAGTAACATAAAGAGTTGTGTATTTTCTCATACCCAAAGAACCTTTTGTTCTTGTGCAGATATTGACACCAGACGCAGAGCAGCTTGTGATCTGGTCAGAGGCCTGTGCAAGTTTTTTGAGGGGCCTGTGACAGGGATTTTTTCTGGATACGTTAATTCCATGCTGCAGGAATATGCGAAGAATCCATCTGTTAACTGGAAGCACAAAGATGCAGCTATTTACCTTGTCACGTCTTTGGCATCCAAAGCTCAGACACAGAAGGTACTGCTATTTCTTTTAATCTATAAGTGTTCAAAAATTATAATGTCTATGAGGACTAGAGGGTTGATGCGATTCTTTTTATTCTGCTTCTAAATGGGAATAATTAGATTTGTAGTAGTTTAATGTTGATGAGACTAAAAGTCATCTGTAATATAATACTTTCACAGCTGATGGAAATGTGATGGTATATCATCTTCAGATGGATTGGGCAAAGTCAACAAGCACATGTGACCATTCGGCAGGTCTTACTAGTATGTGTGAAACAGTGAAAAGAAACAAAATTGGCTTGGGTCCAGCATCTGTGAGTTTTCACATGCTCCTGAGCCAGAGCTTACAAGCCATGGAATGGCCAAATCCAGCTTTACAGAAGATGATGAATGGTGTTGAGCAGGCTAGAAGGAATCCGAGTGACACAGTTTTTGTCGTTCTATTCCATAATGTCTCATGTTGTTTTAGTGTTTATTGTCTTGGAAATGGCAATCAGGTAAAACTGAAGTATTTATTATAATTTTGCTGTTCTCATTCGGAATTGGAATGTGACTCTTAAACTCTTCCTTTTCAAAAGGCTTGTCATTTAAAAAAAAAAAAAAAAAAAAAAAAAAAACAAGTGAATAAGCTGCTAATGTTTTTCTGCCTGAAACTGTGGTTCGTTATTACTGTTATATGCTATTATTCCTCAACTCAGGTCTTATGAATTTTGAACCCCTGTAGTGTTACAGCTGAAACCTAGACACTGAAAAGTTAAGAAGTTGGGTGGTCCTCTGCTTGGGATTATTAAAATTGCATCTTTTCAAGTGCATACACACTTTATAATGCTTTTATTAAAAAGATACAAGAACTGAGTGATAGCATATACATAAACATACTTTATTTTTTTTTAGCATGGAATAACACAAGCTAATGAACTTGTTAATCTGACAGAATTCTTTGTGAATCACATTCAACCTGACTTAAAGTCTCCTAGTGGTAAGTTTAATGTTAGCTTTCATGCATTATCTTTTGTGATATGTCTAGAACCTCAATTGTAACCATTGTTTCTTAAGGCTCAAGTACAAATTAAAATGTGCTCCTATATCAGCATTATCTCTGAGCCAGAAGCCTGTTTTCACCTGGTGCATGGGAAGTAATTCAAGTTAGTTTGACCAGTGATTAATGAGTTTTTAAACAAAGGTGGATTATCACGTGCTGTCTGCAAGATCAGGGCATGTACACACATGGTTGCTATCTGCTGACATGCTTTAACTTGTTGAATCGAAGTAATTTTACTTCTGTAACTGAGACCTTACAACAAACATCTGTGTTAAACAAAACCTGGAGAAGGTAAAATACTGAAGTCTAGGTTGCAGCCTGTACTAGTGTGTGTTGATGAGACTACAGGTGTCTAGGTTCAAGCAACGTGATGTATTTATGCTTTAGCAATTATCTTATGACATTCAGAGGGTAGTGGAGTGTCTTGGAACATGCCATTGGAGTCTGCTAGAATCAGAGCCAGAAGGGGAACTTTAACGTTGAGCATTTGCACAGTATGTTTAATGTTATTGCAGAGTACCCAGAGAGAGATGCATAAACTAAGCAAAACAGAAAAATGTTGTATTACCTGGGATGGGTATTCAGGGGTTAATGTCACTTTTAATATGTAGAATATGTTCAGTAATGTGTATTTTTTTTCTATTGCAGTGAATGAATTCCCTGTGCTAAAAGCTGATGGTATCAAATATATCATGATTTTTAGGAGCCAAGTAAGTTTTTGTTCTACTGTTACAGTAAAAACATTCTGTGGTCTGTTACTTTACACTTGCCAAGCCTAATTTATCTTACTTGGCCATATGTTAACTCAACAGGTGTTTAGACAGCCACACATAACATTTTCTGCTGAATTTTGAGTTTTGAAAGTAAATGATACTGCTGCTATAAATATCAAATGGACATGTAGCCTATATTCCCTCCAAATGCTATTGGAGGACTGAGTATCTTTGCATGCTTAGTCCTGTGACCCACTCAGATTTAATTACCCATTAAGACAAAGTAAAGTGGAAAAAGAAATAAACATTAGGAATATATGCATGTAATATAGAGCATTGATGTTCTAGGGGAAATACACAGGAGATGACAGAAATAGGTACTGCCCGGAGGCAGTATCACCCCTATGTATTGTTTAGCATGACGTCAGATGGTATGGAATACCCCTTCGGCTAGTTTGGGTCACCTGTCCTGGGTCTGTCCCCTCCCAGCTCTTACTGCACCCCCAGCCTGCCTGTTGGCAGGACAGAGCAAAAGGCTGAGATGTCCTTGGCTTGGTATAAGCACTGCTCTGCAACAATTAAAACATCGGGGTGTTATCAGCACTCTTCTCATCCTGAGCCAAAACACAGCATTCCACCAGCTACTAGGAAGAAAATTAATTCTGTTCTAACTGAAACCAGGACAGTACCTTTCAGTTGTCAAGGTGTGTTTTAGCAACTGGAGGAGCCTTCTGAGATTTCTTCTTTCTGCCATGCTTTCAATTTACAGTGGACGAGTTCAGTGATTCTGTTCTAGTGTTGAACCATCTGTATTTTTCTGTAATTTATATAATTTGTTGCTATAACTTTTTTTTAGGTACCTAAAGAACAACTGTTGTTATCTATTCCTCTCTTAATCAATCATCTTCAAGCAGAAAGTATTGTGGTCCATACTTATGCAGCCCACGCTCTTGAAAGACTGTTTACCATGAGAGGGACAAATAATAGTATTCTGTAAGTTTCCAAGCAGAAATTAAATTCATTGCTATCTAGTTTTTGTGCATTATGGGTGAAATACTGGTAGGGGATCTTTCATTTCTTGCTATTATGGTACTGTAAGATGCTTGAAGTTTGTGAGTGTATTTAATCATTAAAACCCTGTGCTTTCCTACAGTATTACAGCTGCAGAAATGGCACCATTTGTAGAAGTGCTGCTAACAAACCTGTTTAAAGCACTAACGCTTCCTGGCTCATCTGAAAATGAATACATAATGAAAGGTAAGTGCTGTGCGAGTCCTGCACTGTAAGAGTAACTTGGTTAATTTGAGGTGAAGGCTTATAGTTAGAGGCTACTGAAATTTTTATTAGAAAAGTGTAATTTTGTGCAAAAATGCTAAAGTGGTCTGTACAGCCTACAGTTATTTACCAGCCAGTATTAAGTCATTTTTCAGTAAATTTATGGAACTAAAGAGAAATACTAAACATAATGGTATTGTGACTTGTGAAGAACATCTTTTTACTTTGGGTGAGTTGCTTAGTCTTCTGTGCTCTGTCCACAGAATGGCAATAATGAAGCTTTGCTTTATCCTTTGTTATGATTATAGATTGATTGCCCTTGCAACAGGTACTCATCCTTATTGTACTTAATTCCTTGGGATCTGATTTAATGGTAAAAGTAAAGATTTAGACATATACTTCTGCCATCCACCTCTCTCCAGAAGTTAATAACTTCCAATATATTTGCAGCAATCATGCGGAGTTTTTCTCTGCTGCAGGAATCGATAATTCCCTACATCCCTTCTGTCATCACACAGCTTACACAGAAACTGCTGGCTGTCAGTAAGGTAAAGAGCAGGCTATCTGGGCCAAGTGTTGACACTTTTTTTCTTAGAGCAATGTTTTTAAAGATTTATGTATACTTTGTTGTTTGCGTTCTGTTAATATATCACAAATTGTTCAATACTTTGATTAAAATAAGTAAAAATAGCCTCCCAGTGAAGTACTTTATTCCTGTTAGGGTGTCCTTCCAAATAATTTTCCCCCACTTTCATCTGAAATTTGAGAACAGCATATAAAATCTTTTTATAATATGAATTTGTTCTAGTATAAATGTTTGCTCGTGCAGGAGCCACCATTACAATAATCTGTTTCTGTTGCAACTCCTTTATTCTTTGTCCAGGAAACTTCTGAGACTAAGATTAAATTTAGACACTGAAATGTGGGAATAAATTAAATTACCCACCTGCTTTTGGTGGGTAAAATTCTCTTAGTCTCCCTTGTTCAAGTTGGACTAATATTCTTCCATGTTCAATATTCTTGATTTTTAATTTAGGGAATGCTTTAGAATACCTTAATCAACTATCCAATGAACTACTACTATGGGTAGTTTAAACTTAGCTGCAGAGTTTTTGTTACATCATACTATAACTGTGTGTTAGTTCATGTAGGGATTCTGAAAAACACCTGTATTCGAAAGACTTAGAAAAACAAACTCATTTTTGTTTCAAAGTTTTTCAATATTTGCTTTAATCTATAATTTCATCAGCCTATTAATAAGGCATAGTATCCTTACTTCCAATTGCTCTTTTAGAATTCAATTGAATCTAAAAATAAATTTTGCTAAATAAGTGACTTGGCAGCAAGTTTAAGTTGATTTATTTGTTCATAACTTGTTTTTAGAATCCAAGCAAACCTCACTTTAACCATTACATGTTTGAATCAATATGCTTGTCAATAAGGATAACATGCAAAGCAAACCCTGATGCAGTTGGCAGCTTTGAAGAGGCTTTGTTTATGGTGTTCACTGAGATACTACAGAATGACGTGCAAGGTAAATTCAAATCAGTAAGTGCTTGTGCTCTCTCTGCTGTAATTGATTGTCATGGTTTATGTTCTGGCAGGTTTTTTTTCTGTAGCACAGGAAACTCAAGTGAGAACACAGGATGTTCACAGTCCTAATAAACACTTCTAGAAAGAATCTGAGCCGTTCCATTGGATAAATCAACTGTATTATTTTTTTAAACAAACTCCATCTTAAAAGTATCTGATAATCACTATCCCCAAATCCTCTTATTACCTACATTGCCCTGTTTCTAGTAGTTCGTATTCCATCCTCTGAAACACCAAAAGAGAAAACAGGAAGTGTGTATGTATATATAGATACAGTGTTTGTAAATGTTTGGAATAATTAAATTTGAGAAGCAGTATACTTTCTCCAACGTTTTATTCGTTGGAATATTTCTGTCAATATCCTACAACTGTAGGTTTAATCAATAGATACATGGTTCTTATGACTTAACAAGTGACCATTTTTTCTGAATTTATAAGTGTCATTATTTCTTTTCCAGAGTTCATTCCATATGTGTTTCAAGTGATGTCCCTACTTCTGGAGATGCATAAAAATGAAATCCCATCATCCTATATGGCATTATTTCCTCATCTACTGCAGCCAGTATTATGGGAAAGGACAGGAAATATTCCGCCTTTGGTCCGACTCCTGCAGGCTTATTTAGAGCGGGGTGCCAACACAATAGCAAGTGCTGCTGCTGACAAAATTGTAAGTTGGATTGTTTTAGTAGCAGTGTTTGCCTCTAGGCATACTGATTTAAGATCAAAAATTATAAGGATTTTTTTTCTTTAGTGGATACCTGGGTTTGTGCAGAATATATATTTGTACTTTAAATTAAAAAAAAAACAAACACGTGGGTGCAGACTTCTGGAATGGTTTTGCATTATGGGGGAAAAGAGAAATTCTTCATCTTTTATTGATAAAGATGCAAAATTCCTGCACTTAGTACAGTGAAGCAGTTAAGCTTCTATGGTTTAACTTTCTTACCTGACATACGTGGAACACACTGGATTGGGAAATTTTGGAGGTTCTTCTTGGAACAGTCTCCAGAATTGTGAGTGAGGACGAGTCAAAATGCTGGAAAATCTGAGGATTAGTGGATTTATGGGGATATTTACTCTGCATGCTTAGCTTCTGTTACTTCTGCTGCATGATCTGCTGTAGTCAAACTTGATTAGACGATGCCAATGATGAAGCAGACATGCATTTTCAAATTAGCTTTGGTGTTCATTTGATCAAGGCTAATTTTGAGGCTCAAAGAAAGATCATTTGGTCCCAAGAGAAATCTTCCTTCCTACAGAAAGAATCCTGGTTTTAGGTTGTGAAAGCTTTTGCCATGTTGTGTGTTTTAGATGGTAAGGGTCAGCTTGCTGGTAGGTCATGTATGAAGAACTGTTGTATAGTGTTATATATTTGTTTTACTTACAGCCTGGATTGTTAGGTGTGTTTCAGAAGTTGATTGCCTCTAAAGCTAATGACCATCAAGGATTCTACCTTCTAAATAGTATTATAGAGCACATGCCTCCGTGAGTACAAGCTGATATTACATTCAAAAATA
This sequence comes from Aythya marila, assembly GCF_965140915.1. Lineage (NCBI taxonomy): Eukaryota > Metazoa > Chordata > Aves > Anseriformes > Anatidae > Aythya > Aythya marila. Next base: position 15,653,619 of record NC_139057.1, read on the forward strand.
ATTTCTGTGGACTTTAATACTTGGTATGTTTGTACACTTTGTAGTTAATGTTTAACAACTGAAAAATGCTACATTTGTCAGTAAATTAGATTTGAACAGTTCTATACATGTATTCTGTAAAATGACATGAGTAAAATGCTAGTATGGCTTGAATAACCAACCTTTTAACTTCCTAGTGAATCAGTTGACCAGTACAGGAAACAGATCTTCATTCTACTCTTCCAAAGACTTCAAAATTCCAAAACAACAAAATTTATTAAAAGTAAGTTTCTTGCTATATGAAAAGCTTCGGTGATGCCAACAGTTTAGAACGTGCGGCTGTACTGAATAAGTATGCAGTCATGTCCTGTGATTATGCAAAGGGAGAGTGCTGAGCTGCTAACATCAGGGACTTGCTTCAAATTATTTGTGTAATTAAGGGTGGTATGTGGGGAAGTTGACATAAAAGGTCACACTTAACCTCATTGGAACTGAAAGAGTTGGAAATGAAGGGAAAGAAATCTGTATTCCCTTCTGCTTTCTTACTCTGTGTATTGTTATCTGAAAGTGTTTCTATTTAATCTCCAACACACAATTTAATCTTGCACAACACAATAATATGGGCCACATTTCCTTTCTCTTATTTATAGTAGTAGTTATTGTTAAATAGTCTATGGATCCATGTCACTCTGCCTTAATATTATAAATTATTGATAAGGTTTTGTGGTAAACAAGCAGAACTGTGACAAATTAACTGAGGTATGCTGGTTATTGCTGCTATAACTGGAAGATTATTGTCATACTGCTTAAATTATTTTAATGATTTTATTGCTGCACAAATTACACAGTATCTATTATTTAACCCTGTGAAATCTGGTTAATGCCTCCTACTGATAGGAGGAAGAATGACAGAATGACTTAGAGTGGCCTTTCACAACCAATTAAGTGATGCTTTTAATGCCTTGTATCTGTGCTCTGGTACAAAGGTCATGAAAAGGGGTTCACACCTGATCTGAATAACTGCATTGCATGAAGTTTTCAGGGGAAAGCATTTAAGTCTTCTTATGATCCTTAATCTGAAAAGTTTGGGAATAGCTTTTCTAATGCTTTGAAAGTGATATAAGGGGAAAGGACTGAATCTTGTCCTAGGTGGGTTATTGCCATGTTAGGGTAGGTGAAAAGGTCTGCAGGTTTTTAGACAGGGTTCAAGGTAGCAAGTTAATGTACTTCACTAAAACTGAACACTTGCAAAGATTACCATTTTTATCCCCTTGACAAATTTATTATAATGTATTTTGCTGCTGATTATCCTTTCTCTCATTATAGGTTTCCTAGTCTTCATTAACTTGTACTGCATAAAATATGGGGCATTAGCTCTTCAAGAAATATTTGACAGCATACAGCCCAAGTTAGTATGATTTTTATTTAAGACTGCCGTGTAACTTTTTCTACTTTAAAAGACAATGGTTGTCTCCTTTAGCTAAAATTGCAAACTGCATTTGTCACTAATTTGACTAGCCAGACGTTTCTTCTACTATGGTTAATTTCTTTGACTAGCAATGTTTCTTTTTCTGCTATGCTGCCCATAGTTCCTTCCTGATTGTTTAAGACCATTAATCTCATGAGCAGCTCATAAAAATGGAAGAGTGATATTTTTATTTTTCTCCCTTCATGAAAAATTTCTACTATCTAATTTCTACCAGCCATCTACTATGACAGGGCAGCACTGTAACAAATTCTCTGTTTTTCTCTCTCTTCTAGTGACTCATACTGTTTCTGATTGTTGTCACTAAAAGGCTGAAAAGGCTTTCTAATACTTCTTTTAATGTCGTAATAGGATGTTTGGAATGGTTTTGGAGAAAATTATAATTCCTGAAATACAGAAAGTATCCGGACAAGTTGAAAAGAAAATCTGTGCTGTTGGCATTACAAAAATACTAACAGAATGTCCTCCTATGATGGACACTGAGTACACCAAACTGTGGTATGTAGAACAGTTCAAGTTCTGTTGGTGAAGCTACTTGATTATGAAAATGTGAACTACTCATCAAAATACTCTGTTGTGATTTCTTCAGGCCTGCTACTGTTATGAGGCTTAGTTTAAGGCTTTTCACACTTTTCAAGAAGTAAAACATTTTCAAAGCAGGTGCCAGAACAGCTTTGAGATTTTTGTGATGAAGATAGCGCTGACTGGGCTAGCTAGAATTGCATTTAAGAAAATAGACTACCTTTCTTTTAGCTTATATTGTTTCTGAAAAGCTAGGACCAGTTTTTGTTATAGCTGTTCTGCTAGTCAGGAAACCTTATCACAGATACTTACTACCTGAGCAAGACACTGTAAGATCTTAGTGTGACAGTAGCTTTTTGGGGAAAGCTATCTGGTAAGATTGTGAGCCAGTCTAGCAGTCCAGGTTGTCAGGTAGCCTGAACTCAGTAACTGTTAAAGAGAATTTAGAAGAAAAATATTATTAGAGGAAAGGTGTAATCTGTAAAAGAATTACTTCTCATAGGTAAGTTTCATGAGGATTTGACCTGATCAAAAATAAATATATTATTCCTGTTTGAACTGTGAACACCCACATTATGCTTGTAAAATATACACATCCACAGCTCTTTGAGTTCAGCTCAGGTTGGGCACTATAAACATTCAATAGCTGAGCTAGTACCTGGAAAGACTAAATAGTTGAAAGGGTTCTGAATAACTTGAACATTCCTGTAAAAACAAACAAACAAAAAAAACAACAAAAAAACCACCCTGTTCTAATGTATTTTTCTACACTCCTCCCACATCTTTCCATATAGGACTCCTTTGCTACAGGCCCTCATAGGGCTCTTTGAGCTGCCTGAGGATGACACTATCCCTGATGAAGAACACTTCATTGACATAGAAGATACTCCAGGATATCAGACTGCGTTCTCTCAGCTAGCCTTTGCTGGGAAAAAAGAGCACGATCCTGTAGGTCAAATGGTGAACAATCCTAGAATCCATCTGGCACAGTCTCTTCACAAACTGTCTACTGCGTGCCCTGGCAGGGTAGGTGACTTTCATACGCGGCACATTAAACATAATTCTACAGAGAAAAAATGCTTATATGACAGTGGGTCTCTTCTGGTAGTGTTTGATAATTCAGCAAGATGAAGTATATCATAAGCAGAATGCTAGGTATTGCTTTCTATTTTGTTTTCGTTAAATATAGCTTTTGTATGTTTTTTTCCTACTAACCTAAATAATGTGAAAAATATTAGCCCTTCTTATAGTGATAAGATTAATATGCCATTTCTTACATGAAAATCTATCCACGTGAAGGTATACAGCTTAACACTTGTCTCCAGTTCAATTGTATGTATTCAGGAAACCTCAGGCAACTCATGTTAAATTAAACAAGTTAAATTTAAGTTGACTTTTATCCCATTGTGTATTTGTTTTCAGGATTTTGGTAAGTAAGATTGCTTGGGAGATCTGCTGTTTGCTGTATCCAGATACCTGCTTTAATAACTGATAGTTTGCTAACCTCCTCTTTCATGTTTAATTAGGATAAGTACTACATAAAACTCAATATTGTCAGTATCAGGAATCGTAATTCCAGCAACTGCATTTACAGTGGAAAAACTGCTGCTGTCAGGATGTCATTTGACTTTGTACAGTGTGTTGACACGGCAATTAACAGGATGTAGCAGTAGCTTAATGTATACGCACATTGACACTTCTGCTCTATCATATTTTAAGGTTCCATCAATGCTGAGTACTAGTCTGAATGCAGAAGCATTGCAGTATCTCCAAGGATACCTCCAAGCTGCAAGTGTGACACTGCTCTGAATTGCATAAATTTCACAAGCAAGATCAAAAGCTGTTTTGTTATACAGAAGGTTGACACTGACTTTTTTTTTTATAGTGGAGCTCCGACAAAATGAAATGCTACTTGAAAATGTATTGCAGAATCCATCTTGTAAAAGATAAATGCGGCTTTAAGCAGAAATTGAAAGAATTTGGTGGTGTGTGTAATGATAGATAAATGGTGGCTAACTTCCATTCCCAGTTTAATTGCAAAGGGAATAGTCATAGCGGTTTGTTATGGGATTTATTTGAAATCTGCATCTGCAGTATTTGGGTAACATTTGGAAATGTATGGAGAGCACTGGCTGTAGAAACTCCCTTCAGTCACTAAAATTCCTTTTCATTTTGATGTTGTCCTTTGTATTTCTTTTGTCTTTCCTTAAACTTTATCTAAATTGTGAATAAATAAGAAGTACTTGTTTAAAATGCCTGTCACTGTGCACTTACTGTTTTAGAAGAATGTAGCTGGTTTAAAAAAAATAAAGGTAGTGTTTTAATCTTAGGATAGAATATAAGATAGTGGGACTGTAGGGATTTTTCTTTACCTTTAGTAATAGCTTAAATACATTGTAGGATCATGCAGAGCAAATCTAAAACTTTGGCAGAAGATCCAAAGTTGCTATTACTGTTTTGATATTCATCAACAGGTGCACCCCTTCTCTTCGGACAAGACATGTCAGAGTCATGCAGTAAAAGCATGTAATGGTACCCTCTTAGAGCAAACATCAGTTTCCCAAGTGGATTTTTAGTGATGTATTATTACAAGTGAAGCAGTGACTTTTTTTTTCTGTTTAACTAGGATGTTCTCCCTGTCTTAATGAATATGCTGATTACATGTGATAGCCTTGAATTCTAAGTGCATCAGTTTACATTACAGTTATGGTTGCGTAAAAGAGACTGGATAAGTGCCTGAGCCTTACTGAGTTCTCAGATGGCCTGGACACCAAACTGCTAAACTGTAGGCTGTTAGAGCACGAGTACTGCAGGGATATAGATAAATTCAGTTGTAGAGACCGAAGAACTCTGAGTAAGAGCAAAGTGTCAGACTTACATGATACTAAGCAATGTTACACATGGCAGATGTTGGTTTGGTTTTGTTCTAAGTTACTTGACCACAGAGATTCTGCATATTACTTGAATCAGTTTTGGGGTTTTACTGTTACAATGCTTGTTGAAGCTGAGCATTGCATCAAGAAAAGTTACTGAATTTACTGAAGGTAAAACACAAGGCAGAATCAGCTGTCATTTTTTCAGTTCTTTAAGAACTTTATCTGTGGCTGCCATGCATAAATGCATGCTGGTCATATCTCTTAATGTGTGAAGAAATGAGTTACTTGTCAGACAATGGAAACTGCTTAAGTGCCTAAAAATGTATTAAAAAAGTCAGCATCAACATGTTTTCTTGACTCTGGTGCAGTGTCAGCCCCTCTTTGTTCATAGGTGTAAAGTGAAAGCAGTACTCAAGAGTGAAATAATACGGTGGCGATCGTGAAAAGCATTTGCCTTAATGCTGATGAGACTGTGTGTGTTGCAAGTTTGCAGAACCACCTTGTAGAATAGATCTGCTAGACAGGCTGAAACCACAGGGGAGATGTGTGTGATGTTTGTGAGCAACTGAATGCTTACCTCGAATGTCAGTGTTAACTGAGCTGTGGTCATTCATAACCTGCAAGCCAAAAAGCTATTCAGATCACTGCCTGCTCTACAACTTCATCTTTTTCTTGGATGAGCGGGAGAACAATTTTTTGTTTTTAATGTCAACATCAGAAGATCAAAATTAAATTGGTAGTGGTGGCGTTCATGTAACAGTAATTTGACATGCTACCTTTGCATCTAGTCAAGTAGACAGCCGATGTATGTGTGATAACCTTGTGTTAGAATGGGACTCGTTGTATTAGATCATCGTAGTTCTGCAGTTCTGAACAAGATTTCTTTAGGGGACAGATTGCTGAGGTATATGAAGTGAGTGAACAAATGTTTCTTACCAGTACTGAACGTAGATGGATCTGGACAAAACTTACTGCACCAAGCCAGAACCTTTTTGAGAGGCAACCAAGGAAATGGGCTCTTTTGAATGGAAGTTTATCAGTGAATCTTACATTCACTATCTTGCACTTCCTGCAAGGCATGACTCTGTTGTTGAACAGACACTGCGTGTGAATAAGTGCCTAAGTGACTTCAGATCAACAAATAGTAGTGGCATAACTGTCCTTCAGTTCACTCACTGTTTAGTATCTTGGACTTTGTTGACACGGCTGTGGCCATGGCACTGTTAGTGATGTTATTTAGTCCTGATGTATTTGGCAGATTCTATAAGGCATGTGAGTGTTTGTATAGAGCACTTACCCTTCCAGGGAAATGAAAATTTCAAGTGTAGTGCCAGCAAGAAAACGTATTTGTGCTTCAGAGTACAGGCAAATGTTATTGGCAGTGCCCTCATCTTTATTCAGGTTATTGCTGTTTCTGACACCTCCAATCCTCAATCTTCAGGAGACAGTTATGTTCCTGAATTTATCTAACCAGATTTATCTGCTAATTTGAATGAAAACCGATGCAAGCAATGTGGTAACAGTTTCCACAGGATAGCTGAACTTCTTGAAGCCACCCTTCAGTGTATTCTTTGTTACACAGTTGGGCCAGTTTTTCGTTTAGAAAGTTCAGACTGGAAACACTTGCTGTCACCTTGATCTTCCTAGGACCTGTGAACATCTAATTCAGGTTCAAACAATTAACTCCTGCACATCACCTGAGATCCTCTTCTGAAAGTAAAGAGACACTTCTCCCTTGCAATTGATAATGGTAGAAGTTTTTATTCATATTCAAAGGAAAAGGGATTATTTGCTCCATTTTGAACACAAAATATGTAAATGGACATCTTTTGAACCCACAGAATTCTCACCTACTGTCCTTAATCCTACTGACTCGTGGTGATGTGTTTCTAAATAACATTCTGAGTCTTCTATAATGGGAAAAAAAAAAGTGTTCTGTTATACTTGGTTTCAAAAACAACAAACAACCTTCAAGACCAACTAATGTTTGGTCTTGTTTTTATGTTTGGTTATGTTGTTTACATGGGTTGTGATGAACCATGAGGTTACCAGTGTTCCTGTAATGGTGGCAGCATGTACTAAAGCGAAGTCCTATTTCTTTGTCTCTTCATATAAACGTGTGCAAATATAGGAGTCATCCTCTCAGCGAGGCAGGCATTTCATTCTAAAAATTAAATGAGGCCAGAGCATATTCTTTCAGTCATTCTGACTTATGCTTTCAGAAAACTTGGTTTTCTTTAGGCGCTCAGTAGCTTGCTTGAAGGTGCCTTCCATGGAGATGTACTTCTTTGACTGTTAAATGTACTTCTGTACTCATTCCACAAGCTTTCAGCAAGAACAGCTTTCCTGTAATATTGTCAAGGACGGGCCAGACAAAAGCAGTCAGAGCATGTCTTTATACTGTCTTTCGCGAGGACAAAACAACCACAAGGCACTGTGTGAGATTCCAGCTCAGCTGTTCACAGCAATCTGTTTGTTTACAGTTCTTCACCCTTCCCTGAAGTTCGCTCATTCTTGTAAAAGAAGAGTGATCTGTATCTGTCCTGAGACTGCATGCTTCATGCTGTCAAAAGTGCTGCTAAAACGCTGGTGAATCAATTTGAAAACATTTTGAGAAAACTTTAAAGGTGCATTTCCTGCAGTGCAGTGTATATACGCCTGCACTAGCTTGGATAATAAAACCAGTCTGGCTGTAGCAGTATGGAGGTTTAGGCATCCAGCTGTATCTGATGGAGTAAATTGTTGCACCTGACAAACCACGCTGCCTCTGCCAGGTGGCACACACTACTCATGGAGTGCTGGTGTGGGTGCAGCTGTGCACCATGCTCCATAATGGCATGTCAGTTTTCTTGTCCCAAAGCTCCTGATGTCAAACCTTTATTATTGTCTTAAAACACCATAATCTTTCCTTTATAGAAATAACAGTATTTTTTTCATAACTAAGTGCTTTGTTGATTCTATCAGCCAAAAAGTAGGTGAGAGGGAAAAAAAAACTTCAAAAGCAGAATAGATACTTTATTTTCCCTTGGCTTTCTACCCTTACTTATTTAAACGAAGCAATTACTGCCTTTAAAGTAATTTAGAAGAAATGTGAGGTACTCCTAGGGATTACTGGCTATAATAGTACCAGCTAGTACGTAAAACCTTCATGACTTCTGTTGACAGCTAGTTGCAACGTGACTATAGGCCTAAGAGTTTTCTCTCAGAATAAGTAATGCATGTAAGGTTAAAGCTTATGCTGGACTTAACGTATTGTATGCAAGATGAAGGAAATGCTTTGTTATTGTGAAGAAATGAATCCTAAAGGAATAGAAAGTGGAAAAAAATATTTTGTTACAAATGAGTCAGAAAAGTAGAATGAAAGGGGTTTTAGTACAGCCAGTTCAGATATTTAGCTTCCTTGTAAAAAATAAAAAATAAATTCATTTTCAAAAGCTGTGAAGGGAAATTCACACTGGTTTTGTGTCTGATGTAAGAGATATTTCAAAGTAAGTAACAAAATATATTAATAATAAATATCAGATTTCTAGGTGAACATCTGGAAATACCTGTAATTACAGTACTGCTTTCATATAAGAAAATGAAAGATGCAAATATTTTACAAATTGTTAGCTAGAAATAGGTTTCTGTCCTTGTTCTGTTTAAACTGTTGCATAAAAAAGAAAAGTCTTTTGTAACATTTTTCAATAAGTAAATCATGCACATAATAAAGGAGTAAATATCCTTCAAATGAAAGGACAAATACAGTGGATATGTGAGGTATTGCACCAAGAGTTTCTCAGACTTTTGAATTACATATATATTCGATTAAATTATATTCAAGTTTGTAATTTGGCTGCTTTTTGTCCCAATCATGACAATTTTACATTTACCCAGGCATTCACAATTTTCTGAGGGACTGGGGAGGGGACAATAGAGAAGGGGATGAGAGAACATAAATCAGAATTTTTAATGAAATTCAGTATGGAAAAAAGTCAGCTTTTTATTTCCGTATCTCCACCTAACTTTCTACAAAAATAACTGTACAAATGTTGTTTCTGTTACAGGCAACATTAAGCCTTTGCAGTAACAATTGCACAACAGTTGAAATTTCATTTCCTTCTGAAATGTAACTGTTGCTGGCTTGGGATAATTAAAGGATCTAACAGCACATATCATTATGCAACAGACCACAAGAGCATATGAATAGGTGTTTAAATGTGATATGGGATATATATCTATATACTTATATACTGGAGAATGTCTTTTAAATGCTATATTGTCAATTAATTTTATGTGTATGATGTATTTTCTTCATGGTATCTTTGGTATCCATACCAGTGTTAAATACAGAAATGGATATGGAGCTCTAGATATATTGGTTATAATTTCTTGTTTGGTTTTGCTGCAATGTTGTAGTTGTGATTCTCTCCTCTAAATATGAAGACTTTTGCATTTACTGTAGAATTTAAGTTACACGTATTTGGTTAGTAAATGTTGTGGGCTGGATGCCACTTCTTTTTATTTTCTTTCTTTGGCTGAACAATGGCAGAAATTACTGACTTGCAATTTAATGATGCCATGGGGTTTAAATGCAACCTTGTAATTTAAAATGTATTTTTACCTATTAAGAAAGATAAAGTATTTCTAAATCAAAAAGTTCTCATAGTATCCTTTTCTGATAGAAGGGATTGACCTATTCTAGCACAAGTGGGGTCTGCTTAATATTGTACTGTGGTTTTTCTTGCTGTTTTGCTAGTGCTTATTTGTTATAAAAGCAGTTGTGTTGCTTTAAGAACTCATAAAGACAAGGAAAGTGTTGTTAAAGCAGTTAAACGTAATGATAGCACTTACTTAAATCCTGCGGAGCACTTTGCTCCAGTGAATCAGGAAGGGAAACCTCTGCTACCTTAGAAGCGAAGCCGCCAGCTGCGTGCTGCTGCTCGTGTGGTTTGTTTTCACTCTGAAGGGTGAGGCTATCTGGATTAAAAAACAATAGCTGAAGGCTCGATATGTATCGCAAGTCTGAAATTACAGACTTCAGTCGTAGCGCATCGGAACTTTTGCTTTCCTGTTGCAAACTAAGTGCATTCGTATCTGGTTTTTGACTTCACTTACGGACGTGGTTCTGCTCCCGGTGGTTTCAGGAGGCAGCGCTCCCCAGGTACCCGGGGCCGAGGTGCGGGTGAGGCCGTTACTCACCGACACGAGGCTGGGGCGCGAGGCTGAGCCGTGCGCGGTCAGCGGGCACCGGGCCGCTTGGGCGGCCAGAACCGCCCCGGCTGGCGTCACCCGCGCAGCTCAGCGCGAACACAGCCACCCGCAGCCGCTGAGGTGAACGGGAGCGTGTCCCGGGCTGCAGCGCGCAGCGGGGCGGGGCCGTGGGACCGGCGGCAGCGCCGGCTCCGTACCCTCAGTTTTCCCCCGTCCGGTCACGGGTTTCCTCGCACCTCTTCTCGGGCTCAGCACGGTTTCCCCCCCACCTGCCTGTGCTTTGAGGCGGGAGCTCTTTTCTTTAGGCTCTCCGCGCCCCGTACCGGCAGCTCTGCAGCTAACGACCCCGGCCCCGCTCCCGCCCCGCCGCCTCAGGGCCGCTCCGGCCCGGCCGCCGAGGCGCGCAGAGCACGCCGGGCCTTGTAGTCCCCCCCCCCCCCGAGGCCGCCCGCGGCTCCGCCGCCAGGCACGCCGGGCTTTGTAGTCCCCGAGCCGTAACCGCGTTGCCCGAAGCCTATTGGCGGAACCCTCGCAGGGAGGCGTCTCCGGAGGGGGGGCTCGCCCTTCCCCGATTGGCTGCGCCCGTCTCCGTCCCGCGGGCGGCCGTGCCGTCACTTCCTCCCCGGCCGGAGCTGGCCCCGCTCATTCTCTTTAGTGTTTGCCCTGTGCCCGCCGCCTCCCGCCGCGCCCCCCGCCGCCGGCCCATGGACTGAGCCGCCCGCAGCCCGCGCCACAAGGCCGGGAGCCGCAGCCCAGGCCGCCAGGTGAGCGCCGCCCCCGCCCCCGGCGGCCCCGCGGGGGACTCGGCCCGGCCTCGGCGCGGGGCTGGGCTCGGTGCCGGCGCCGAGGGGCTGGGGCCGAGGGCTGGGAGCCGCCCGCTGCAGGGGCCGGGGGGCGCTGAGGGGCCTGGGGGCGGCTGCGGAGCTGGAGGGGCCCGGGGTGTGTGTGTGTGAGTGTGTGTGAGTGTGTGTGTGGCACTCATAACGGAGCCGGCCGCCAGCCCCCCGCGTGCCCTGGGACTGTTGGTGAAGGCCGCCCCGCCGAGCTCCCCGGCCCGCCCCGCCGCCGTGTTGTGCTTTGGCTTCTCGGTCCGTAAGCGCCTTGGGTCTCCCGGACGCCTCCCGGGGCTGCGGCCGCGGCTGTCGTGTGGAGAAGGGGGCTCGGCCGTGTCCGGGCATCCTCTGAGGCGCGCAGCGACGTGCGGTTAGCTGGCCGCAGAGACGTTACGTGTCGGTAATTAACGGGGTGTCTGTCACAGCCCGGTGTGTGCTCAGAGTCCATGGGAGTATCTTTTACTCTATATTCTGTCCTCTGATATTAGATCGGAATTGCCTTCCAAAGCTTCATACAGGACATATGCAAGCCACAATTCCTTATTCTTGCTTTAAGCAGCCGTTCTTTCTTTCCTTGACAATTTCACAATGTTTACCACTAATCACATTTCCACCATCAGTACAAGTCAAAGCGTCGGGTATATCAGGGCAGAACTGAGGTGTTCACGGGCTGAAGCTAATCTGGGTAACATAACTGTAATTGTGTGGAGTCAGAGCAGGACTGAAAGCTGCCCTTTGTATTCCAGAGCTCACTGAAAAAATTGCAACTTTATTCTGAGGGCATATGAACTTTCAGAAAAAATGTCTTTTAATTGCATTGTCTAGAGTCCTTGCCAGGGGGTTGATTGTTTTATTAGAGTTCCTGAAGATGCAGCTGGAACAGTGGAGGAGATCTGTGCATTGATTACTGTGTTAACCATAATTAGTGGCTGTGGTTTTTTGACCTGTGCAACTTCAGAAGAAAATATACACATGTAATCAAATTCTGTGAGATACCTTTTGACAGTAGACGTGAAATATCTCTTGGCTAGAAGTGAGTGTCTAAGCATTTGTTTGTGATTGCCGTTCCACTTTCTGCTTTATTCTTTCAAGTTTTGACTGGGTTATGTGTACATCTGCTAGTTCCCTCTTTTCCTTCAAATTTTACTTTCAAATTGTAGCTTTTCATCACCTCTTCTCTAATTAATAATCTGTGTCTTAGCTCCTGAGCTGTTTTGCCTAATATTTAGTGTTTTCTGTCCTTGAAGATTTTTCTTATCTGTGCTCAGAAAGAACATCATCCTTTTCCTCAATGAGTGCTGTCTTTGAGGTGTACCTTATCCTGCCCAAATGCTATAGAAGAAGATTTGTCTAGGAAGCAGCATTGTTCAGCTAGTCGTTTACGTTTTGTGTAAATAGCCTTGAGTCTGTAAAACATATAGGTTTCTTTCGTCTTCATTGGCAGTGCACGTTTATTTGAATTTCTTAGTTGTACATAGTTAAGTATTGTTCTGAATACAGTTGCAGAAGTGAAATGCTGTAATGTTTTTGCTACATACTACAAAGCTACTGGTGATGTGGGGTTTTCAAATCTTTGTTAGGAAATGAGCCATCTCAACAAACCTGTGAGAACTTGTGGCAATTTGTTCTTCATGCTCCAGAATGAGTGTGCAACAAAAGAAAGAGGCTCAGCCACTGTATTGGAGCTACTTAAAGTTCTTCTAAGAAAAGGGAGGAAGCCTTTCTAACCCTTGTTTTGGCTAGGTAATAAATAGGTAACGCACAGTGATCTCCCTCAGCCTGTGAACATCAGGTGAAGGTTTAGGTATGCTGGCCAGTTGGTCTATCTTGGTGATGTGGCCGTAACTTCTGATTTCTCAGGATTGACCTCATCCATTATATCGGCTCTATGGGGACCACTCCTGAGCAGCAGCTGAGCACTGCTGCACTGCCTCGCTTTTACCCAAGTGAGAACTGGCTGACGTTGAGTAGTAATATAGCTCTGGGCATGTAAAATGCAGGTAGCAAGGGGCTAGGTAGTAAGTCTTGTGCTGTTCTGAAGTTCACTTACTTGTTTCAGTTGTGCCTAGGTCCCACCTCAGATCCTTGCATCCTGTTGCAGGGATAGGACTTGGCTTTTTGGTTCCACATCTGTGAAATGGGTAAACAAACATTCCTGCTTTGTGAACGGTTTGGTATTGATGAGGAAAACCTGAACATCTTTGCTGTGCAACTGCAGAGGCAGCAACTGTAAAGACGCAATACAGTATTAAGCATCCAGTTTCAGAAAAAAAAATGTTTAGTTTAAAAGCTCATTTCTGGTAGGTAAGACTTTCTTGAAGACATGATTTATAGTCGGTGACCTCAAGAAGTGCTTGAGAAGAAGAAATTGCAAGTCTGAGTCTTGATGATTTTATCTGTTCTGTTTCTCGTCCTACTCTGTTCCCATTCCACAACAAGCCCTCCCTCTCTGGTGCCAGTAGTTTATGAACAAATGCAAAGAATGTTTTAAAGGGATGCACATGCGAGTTTGTAGGAAGTAGCATAATGAGAATGTAGTCACTTCTGGTCCACCAAATGTGCACATCTGAGAGATCAGGACACGTTTCCTTATTCTGGTCCTGACCATCAAGAAAACAAATTTGTTTGAGAATCTGGTCTCTGTTGTGTTTTCAGCTGGCCTGTCAGCAATCAGAGCGAGTCCATGGCAGAACCAGCCCTGTTTTGCCAAACCTGCTGTTTAACTGCGGGGCCGATGCCCTTCAGTGATGAGAGAAGGAAGTGTTCCGTTGCAGTCAGGTAGACAGAGGCATGTGCATAGTGCTGGGAATCCAGGGCTGAACAGGACTGGTACTCCATCTGTCTGCAGTGGCAGTTATGCCAATCTCATACTAACTGAACGTTTATCAATCACAGTTCACCAACAGCTGAGTGACCTCTGTCACCCAGCATGGTGCAGTACATTGCAATCGTTACCATCAGAAAGCTTTTTTTCAATGCACTTTCTTGATGCACGTCTCGTTCAGTTCCTGTACGCACGGAGAACAGGTTGTCTTTTCCACCCAAAACCCTTTTACATACTTGAGGACTGCTGATTGTTGGGCCCCCTTCAGCCATCTCCTCTTCAGCATATACAAGCCCAAACCCTTCAAGGTTTCTTTTACATGGTGTTTTATTTCTTTTTTTTTTTTTTTTCTGTAACTGTGTGTTTCTTGCTTTTCTTGCCTTTTTTTTTTTTTTTTTTTTTGCTAACTGGTCCACAATGGGCTCGAAGCACGATACCCACACAGTACAGTTGCAGTGCTCTATCTGGGGTCTCCCTAACACTGGGCACGGAGAACTCCTCCTGCTATTTCTCAGTTTCTGGATCTCAGGATGACTTATTTTTTGAAAACAGCCTGTCAGCTTTGGCTTGTCTTAGGTAATGCACTGTTATGTTGGTTGTGACTCCTTTCTCAGTTTGCTGGTGTCACTTGGTGGTTTTCCTGTCCTATGTTTGATCAGCAGTGCCTGCCTAGAACTTTGCGTTCGTTCCTGCTGAGGTTGTGAGATTCATTTTGAGCCTTGTTTGACCACCAGGGATGGCAGGAGAGAATTCAGTTGTCTATATACAACTTGGTTTTGAACCTGCCTGGAATGTTATTCATTTAATTGTTTTCCAGATGCTTTAATAAGTTATACCTCCAGAAACACTTCAGAAGAGAAGTCAAACTAATAGGACTGCAATATTTCTGTCTCCCACCTTCAGTTTCCAGTTAAAAAAAAAAAAAAAAAAAAAAAAAAAAAAAAAGGTACAGGGTTTGCCTTTTTCAGGCTTTTGTATCCCCCTGTGTTCTCAGGGACTGCTAATAACTGGTTACAGTTCTAAGATTCACTGTAAGACTTTGAAACAACTGAAGTAAATTCAAGACCATGTTTATTTAACTCCTCTTCTAACCTTAACCAAGGTTGAGATCTTACCCAGTTTGTTGCTGGTAGCAATGTTGTCTGCCATCTGTGTGCAGTTGGCTTCAGTCATGGAAAAGGAAGATTAAATGCTTTGTGCTATATTTGTAAGCAAAATAAAATACATTGATTTCTATTTAGAACAGTCCATGCAAGTGACAGGTTTCATATTTAGTACTGAAATGTTTTTATTCTAAAATGTTTTTAGCTAGGTTGATTTTTAGACGTCTGAGGGAAGTCACCATTAGACCAGACGTGTGGCCAGAAGGTAACGCTGACAGCCACTTTCTGTAGTTAATAGCTGATGAAGTTTCTCTGGCGCCTTGGTTTTGGTGTTTTTTTAGTGAATTAAGTTCTAGGTCTAATTTCGGTAGCTGATCTTTAGGGCTATTAGACAATGAACTTCTGCAACACTGGAAGCCTTACTGCAGGAAAACAAATCACAAGTAATTCTTAGTCCTGCAAAGAGTGCTGTGAGATTCCACTCTTTGTGTAAGAAAGCTCATGTAAGTTTGAGGCAAGAGTGGTGAAAGACAGCTGTGGGATCAGGTTGGAATTTCTGCTTGGGAAATCATAGCTGTTTTGAGCAGTCTGCCAGTAAGAATTTAATGGACATACAAAATCCTGTCAACCAAAAGGATGAGGTAAAAATAATGCTGTGGTGAGACATTTACTACAGATCTTTTTGTAGTTTTAGGAAGTGAAATGCTAACTCTCTGTTTTTCCTTTTAGGCATTCTCCATCATAAATATCCTATTCAGAACTAAGCCCAAATCTTCACTGTCTGGATCTCGTAAAGGTACAGGAAACTTACTTAAAGCATTGAAGTTTCTTACCTTTTATTTGCATTATATTGAAGAAACCACAAGTTGTGGTAAAAACTTGATTATCCTGTGAAGTGTCTGTTTGCTGTTTGACCCTCCAGCTTCTATCTGTAACACCTTTGGCAATTATGGTACAAAACAAAAAAAGCCCCGAGAAAACTTGATACTATTCTAGCATAGCACTGTCTCAATGGAATTTAAAATGTTAATGTCTGAATTAGCAAAAAGTAAATGTGGAAGGGTTGAGCAAGGTATGTGATTAGCAAGTTACTCTAAGAGGGTATGAGTAGAACATTTGTTCCTTCACCTATCTGTCTTTCAATCTCTGTTAGTCTGTAAGTTCCAGCGATGCCTCCAGTATGGTATAGGGGTCTGTTAATTTGTAGCAGCATTCGTCTTGAAAAGTTTGAAGTAGTTAACCCCTGGTTACGTGGAAAAATCAGCTGAAATACTAGCAGCTTTTTGTTTCTTCATCCACAGAGACAGCCTTTATAAATTGTTAGGCTCAACTTTCTAGATTATGGTGTGTTTTTCTTGAAGAGTTATGAGTTTGTAAAGCCATTATAGGGTACAGAGCGTATTACATTGAAAAAGCATTGTAAACCATTATCCACAAACAACATATAATTGAACATACAGTGAGGGGCAGTAGGTTCTTATACCGTAGTGAAATATTTCATACAAATCAAAAACAGCATTGTAAGCTGCACAAATAGCTGAGAAATTACAGACAAAATCCTAGTTTGCGTTGTGAGAATGTTCTTGTCAAACAGTAGCAAACAGTTACTTGTCAAAGTACTAAATAAATCTTTTTAAAAAGAAATCAGAATTGCTGTTTGTACAGACAAACTTGTAACATGATTGTGTAAATTACCACTTAGTGTCTAAAATTGTCAGAAGTTTATGAAGTGGGATTTTAACAATCCATAAGATGTTTTAACTGCCTCGTGATGAGGGTGAATTTATGAAGCAGTAGTTTGGTTCTGCCAAAATTCTATCTAATGAGCTCTGAAATAGTTCTGAATTGGTGATAACTTGCTGGATGTAAATTCAACTTCTGATCAGGATATAAAAACATGACGATGGTGTAGGGTGACTGAAGAAGAAACGTGTCCGTAGAATCATGATGTGATGATGATGTACCAATTGTTGTAGAAACATTCACTTAATACAGATAAGCTAAGAATGACACATCAATTGGAAGCAGGTTTATTGTCATTTGCAATTTAGCTGTCTCTCTGATAGTAAATTTCTGTTCAGCTGTGGAAAAAGAGTGGCATGCCCAGCTATCCACAACTGAATGTCATGGGGATAAACCCTGAACTCTGGTGTGCTCTACAGGTTTCAGATTGCTGTTCCAAGTAAAGATTTAGATTTTCTGATTCCTTAAAATTGCTTTGCTGTTAGGCATTGTTTCCTTCCTTCACCTATAGAAACAGTCATGGCAAGGAGTGCTCACATGATACTGCTGGGTACAATTTTTTCTTCCTTGTTAAATGAATAGTTCCAGAGGCCAAGTATTTGTACAGTAATTTTGGTCATCAAATCATGGTTACGCTTGTGATTGCAAAGCATTTGGCAAAGAAGGACAGGTGGGACTGCTGCCATCTTATGGGTGCATAAGGTGAGCTGTGCTTAAACTTGTGGCACTTGACTTCTTGTGAGGTTGGAATCCTTTTGGATTCCCAGAAGGTTAGATGTGAAGGCTGAAGTCTTCCAGCTTCTTGACTTGAAAGGCTGGAAGGGGGTGTGTGGTGAATTCCACCAAGGTGTGCTTCAAAGGCTTTCCTAGACCCTCAACAGTCCGTTTAAATGTTAAGAGCAGCCAGATTATCAAAGCAGCTGGGCAATTGGTTTCCACACTGAGAATAAGCATGTTGGATGCTATGATGTCTACAGTGATTTTCTTTTTGCCTGGTTTTGGAATGTGAACAGCTGAAGTCTATTCACAATTGGGTGGGTTTCCAAAACTTTACTGTTTCAAGTGCTAGGATGTGAGTTCAAGTCTCCATAGATTTTGCAAGTAACAGCTTAATTTTTTGTCCTTAATGTTATTCTCACCAGAGCTGTTTGAAGAAAAGCTGTTTCAGACTGAACTCTGATGATTATAACTCTTGATGGAGTGACATCAGAGTAGAAAACAGTCTGAGAAGTCCTTGGCTAAGGTTCTCTAGTATTCTGCAGTAAATATAGAAAGTGAACTAATAATATCCTTGACAGGGACTTTCTTGGAATACAAAAAAATAGGGATCAGTATAACGATTTGACTAGTATCATGGGAGTAAAAGAGGATGAAGGCAAGAATAATACATAAAAGTCAACTTAAAATACTTTGTTACTAATGTTTTCAAAGCTGAAGCACTCTTCACATTGAGTAATGTTGGATTTTGCTCTGAAGCCCTTATTGACGTCCTTGAAACAGTTGCTGTGAGTAGACATAGGTGGCTATAAAATGTCTTGGTTGTTCTGGGGATATACAGATAAAGTTCAGTTGTACTCTGCAGTAGTAGTAGTAGCCTCCACTGTGTCCAGGAGGCTGGTTTCTAGCAGAATGGTGATGTAAAGTATCCTGTTCTGAACTGGTTTTGGAATGAGGAGTTATGGTTTTATCTAATTTTTAACCACTATCTAGGGCTTATAGAATTGCTGTATGGAACTACAGAGTAAGTTTTGAGAAAAGGAAATATAAGGGGTGGGTTTTTTAGTACACCTCAAAAATATTGGAAAATTGAATACAATATACAGAGAAACTGTATATACCAACTGTAATGGTGACAATGAAAGTTGAAATGCAAGTTGTAAATAGAAAGTACTCAAAAAGAGTAAAATGGCTGTTGATTTTAAATATCTAGTGATGCTCTGCTTGAATTCAGGAGACCTTTGCAGATTTCTAGCCAGGAATGGATTTGATGAGATGCTTCTTCAGTGGAGCTTTGCTACTGAAGGTATACTATCCTTCTCTGCGCTGTATGACAGTTAACTAGCAAATCACCTTAATGTACGTATCTTGGTGTTGAATTTCCATGTTCCCTATAACCAGATGATTGCAAATAAGGGCAGAATAGTGCCTTTAAAAATGAAGCATTTCTAGGCTGAGTTCTCTTTGAATAATTTCAGACTTCCACTCCAGCATGATCTGAAAGGTCCTAACATTACTGACTTCAAAACCAAAAGTTTGGTGTCCTCTTCTCAAAATGTGTGGATTACAAAGTGTTGAACTTGATTGCCTTTGATGGGCTTTGAACTTCAGTAGGAAAAGAGAATTGGCTTCTTTTTTTATTGCACTACAAGACTACGTATTCTTTTCTTGGTAATTATTGTCATATTATATATCTGAAAAACTTCAGTGTTTCTAGTAATGCTCCTGGGAATGAAACTTGGCTATTGCAAAATTATTATCCTGGAGCCTTAGTCTACATACTTTTCATCTTTCTCTTTGAGCTTTTTGGAGCTCCTTCAGACAAGAATCCCTAATACCCATTCTACAGTTACAATGCACCTAATGCACAACTTTTGCAAATTTAATAGTCAAATACAAAATTTGCTTTGCCTGTAATCAACATATAGATCTGGTGAACTAATGAGCTCTTCTGAACTAATTTCCCTCTCTAGTGAAAAACAAAACTATCCAACCAGTAGTATGGTAAGCCTGATGTGTTTATGATAGTTCTTCAAAGTCAAAATATTCCAGATAGTAGATGAGTGTGTGTGTTGTTTTCCAGTAGCTTTTTTCCTCTTACCAAATAAAATCTTTGTATCCATGAGTGTATTACCCTAAATTCTCCTCTTGGAACTGTTCTGTCACTAGCTAGCTAAAAGTTTCGCTCTGACTCATTGCCACTCCTCTTGCATTTGGAAGTCCATTCACAGGTTCAGAATTTGAAGCTTACAGAGCACTTGTGGAGTTGTGTTGCCACTAATAGCTCCCTGGTGGTATCTGGAGTGATGATTTCACTTGCACCCTTCATCTATAAATGAGGATAGAAAAAGACTTTGGTGCCCTAGTAATTCACTGGCAGGACCAATGGGTGCATACGTGTGTGTGTGTTTGTGTGTAAAACCTGTTTACTTGGATGTAAAATTTACTTTGAACAAACAGACTGATATGTGGATAGTAAGCGGATATGGACAGCTGAGCTCTGGCAGCAATGATATCCTTCAAACTGGCAACCTGTTAGTGTATATTTAGGTTTAACTGTCTGAGCATGAAGATAATGTTGCATCCATGTGTAAGAAAAATCTCACACTAATTTGTTGGTGGAGGAAGGACCTATTACAATACTTCACCACGCCTGCTGCCAGTTCATTGCTTGGAGGTGTTTTTTCTTAAATTAACATCGTTGCCTACGAACACTTTGAACCCTTGTTTACAGGACTGTAAGGCCAAATAACTCCCAACTGATGGCCTGAGACACCTTATGACTCAAGTAGATGTACCCTTCAAAATGCATGTCACTTAAAAAGTTTATAAACTCTTATACCTTCTTTTTCCTTCAGTAGTGATTTTGTCACTCTCTGCTAGACGCCAGTTGTGTTCTCCTCCTAAATGGTTAGATGTTCTCTTTAGTGAGCCTGGAGGGGGGAAAAAGTGATTACAATAGGGTGCATGCTCTAAAGAATTGCTCTGTAAATAATACATTTGTTGCTTGCCTTTCCAAGGTAAGAACCTGAAATGGTAAAATGCATGAAGTGTAATCAGTTCAGGAAGGTTGCTCCACAGCTAGTGTGTAAGCAGTGACTATCAGTTTAAGTAACAGGATTGCTTTGTAAGTTGATTCAGTGACAGAGCAGACAGGTTGTTCATCTTAACTGAGCAAGCATAATTAAGGCTTTTATGCTACTCTTTCACAAATTAAAACAATATGGAACTGAAATGACAGAGCTTAGAGATTGAAATGTGCTATTAAAACTGTATGTCTAAGTGACTCACTGCATAGAAAATGGAAACAATGCCTGCTTAATTGAATGCTTTTTCCCCTTTTCCTTTTTTTTTTTTTTTTAACTAATTGAGAAATAATTTTTAATAGATTGTTACTTAAAGACTGCTAAACATTCAATATAATATTTTTTTTCATCTTTACATTTTAGGTCAGCAATTTGGTTCCATTATACTGAGTTTGCCTGCATTCAAAGCTGTTTACCTACAGTAATTTTCTCTGGTTGGAAGTGAACATGTCTCAAGTTCAAATTCAGAATCCTTCTACTGCCCTTGCAGGGAGCCAAATATTGAATAAGAACCCATCTCTTTCACAACCATTGAGTATTCCTTCTACTACTAGTTCTTTGCCCTCTGAAAATGCAGGTAGACCTATCCAAAATTCTGCTTTACCCTCTGCATCTGTTACATCCACCAATGCAGCTGCAGGTAAGATTGAGTGTCTGTTAATAAATGTATGTATTCTAGATGTCTTGGGCCTATGAATATTTTAAAAGTAGTATTTATCCAGCTATAGTAGCTTGTAATGTGAACTCTGTATTGCAGACATCTAGATGTTAGGACAATGTGGGATTTTTAGTTAAAATGGTAGTAGAGTTCATTGCTACCTGTTCATTTATCTGTTTTCTGTAATCTTTCAGCTCCTTCTAACATGGCAAACCCCAAAGAGAAAACCCCAATGTGTCTTGTGAATGAGTTAGCCCGTTTCAACAAGATTCAGCCTGAATATAAACTTCTGAGTGAGCAAGGTCCAGCTCATTCTAAGGTAAATATTCGTATAAGTTTATTGTTTCTGTTCAAGATCTTTCACGTTTTTACTGGAAAGGCAAAGTACGTGCTTTTGGTGCAAGATAATACAGAATAACAGAGAGGAATGGGAAACTCATCAAAACGCCAGTGATAAGGGAGTGTGAAGCTGTAATATGTGCTAAAAGGTTGGTTTCCCGAAGTATATTACGGTTAAACTTACCTAAAACCACTTAGTTTTTTGAAGAGTTATTTGATGGCTCCATTATGAGGTGCTTGAGTTTGGTTTCCGTTTAGTCAAGCAAGGTTTGCCCCTTGCAGCTTTTGCTCAGCAATTTTGTATTAAGTATGAGCTTTAATGATCTGTTTCTGGTATGAAGTTAAACTTGTGTTCTGCATCTTACCTTCAAATTTTCTGTGTTCTTCCTGTAGTGCATTTTAATATTTGGAGGTAAATCCCACAATTTTTAAAAGATCAAAATAGTTTCTTAGTCTAAATTATCCTTTGAGTTGCAGGAGGTTTTATGGAAACTAATTTTCTGCAGGAAAAATACTATATAATGAGTTGTAGGGCTTTTGTGTCTATGTAGTTATGTAATTTAGCAAACAGATCTTTAGTCCTTCATGATGGGAATTATCAAAATGCCTAAGATAAACCACGATGTGTTGTTCATCACATAATATTGTGTATCTCTTACAGTTTGCTAAAACCTCAGTAATATATAATTTGTGTAGTGTTCTGTTTGTGTGTAGAAAGAGAACTTCTCAGGAATATGGCAAATATACAAACAATTTGTGTAACTTCAAATAATACTGAAAATGTGATCTTTAGCATTATTTACATTTTCAATACTCATTAGATATCTCTGTTGTATGAGTACTGAGGTCAAGGCATATAAGGAAAAACAACATGGGATATCCTAATCTGACATCCTCTCCTTAAAGTGTTTCCTGGAACAGTGTGAGTGTTGTATGTTAGAGGAATTGCCTTCAAAATGAATAATACTAAGAACTAAAATCTTTTATCCATAATATGTGTAATGGCAGCTTCAATGTGCAAAGCTGGCAAGGTCTGCATTTACAAAAGGTATTGGAATAATAATCAGAGCATCTGTTCACTTGCATTTTTATTCTGATTGAAATTAAACTTCATTTAATTACCAGGGAGACTTTAGCTTTCTGTTGTCTGATTAATTTGTGAAAATTTAGGGCAATATATATTCTTCCTTATCCCACATACTTAAAAAGAAGTGCCACAGAGTTTTGCTCTATAATCAGATAGGCTTGCACTAACCTGGGGGCATGTAGGAGGTTTTGTGGTGCAGTGTGAGCTTACCTTTCTTCAAACTACTGGAAAATATAGTTTAAAAATGTGTTAAAGCAACAAGCTGTTATGGAATAACAATCTGATTTTCAAGGCAGCTATTCAGAGTAATGTTGGCATACCAGCTATCCATGCAGAGTCACCTCTGTGCACATTGCCTCTTCTCTCTTATAGCCTATATGATCTCCTGCAATATGCAGGATAGTGCTGGCTACAATTTTTGTGAAATTCATAGTTGACTAATCAGGAATATCCTGTAGATGTCCCAAGTGTTTAAAATCTGGAGTTGGCATAGTAGTTAAGAAAAGTGTTGGTTACTATCTTTTTGACTTCTGCATCACTAACGACTCACTGTTCCATGACATGTCCTAATAAATGATGTGAGTTCTGAACCCACTTGTAATAAAAAGTTTGTTTTCTATTTCTCTATTTTGAGGTGTTTACAGTGCAGCTGACCCTTGGGGACCAGCACTGGGAAGCTGAAGGAACTAGTATTAAAAAAGCGCAACATGCGGCAGCTGCCAAAGCATTGGAAGGGACAAAATTCCCTAAACCTACAGCTCGTCCATCTCGTAGCGAAGGCAAGAATCCAGGTATATACCTCAACGAGATGGTTTGAAAAAAACAACACAAAAAGCATGTATGCAATACACCTTTCTTTTGGCATGTATGTTAAAGTTTCATAAGGATGAATAAAAATTGTGATACTTAAATTATCTTTCGCTTATTTAAAAATAACAATAACTGGGTTTTGTAGAAAGTCATCTGGTGTTAATCTTTGATCATAATTTTTTGCATAGGCAGATGAATATGTTCAGCGATTCTTACAGAATAATTCAGAATTTTTACAATAAAGATTTCTTTCGAAATTTAGGTTAAAAAACAAAACAAAACAAATTTGTGTTGAGCAATAGGATCCGAACTTCGGAAGGTGCATCATTGCACTTCTTTAAAGAGAAGTTGATGTTGAATTGTATAATAGCATTTAAGTTGTGGTTATTTTTAGGCAACTTCTTAGTTTACTAAGATTGCTTTTAGGATATATTTAAAATGTAAAATTAAGTATAAAGTAGCTTCATGTCTCAGCTGCACATGCGATAGTTTTGCATGTTCCCTGTGTCACCTGAATTGAGAGCTATTAGGATACCATTATTTTACTCAGCAAAGGGTAAAACCTATCTTTAATACCAGTTGTATTCTGATATCACTTGAATTTGTTCTTTAGAAACATTTTGTACAGTGAACGGGGGAAATAGAAACTAGCAATTACCTATTTTTTTCCTGTGAATATGCTCCATAATTTCACTTTATTTTGGCAATTGCCTTTTATCAAAACACTGTTGTACTAGAGTACACGCTGGTTTTTGAGCCAGTGAGGCTTGTGATAGAAAAAAAATGACCATTTATGTGACTGGTCGTTATCAAATGAGAATAGTCAGTGAGTCAATTTCTCATCCACGTGAAGTCTGCATTGAGAAAAATGTTTAGAGCTGTCAGCAGCAATATACCTTCCTTGTCATAAGGCAAACTGCAATTTGAAAGTGAAGTCATAAAGATCCCTTTTAGTCACTGAGTACAAAGAGAAACATTTGATCATTATCAGTAAACAACAGAAGCAGAAGATATATGTAGTGTCTGTTAATTTAAAAGGATTTTTTTAAGAAAAATACATTTGTTCTGCACACCACGTTGTTAAATGCACTGTAAAAATAAATAAATCAGTACCTTTACAAAGGTTTACCAGAAAAATAGTTACAAACATACTATTAAAAAAGTTACACCTTTGTGAAAAATCCTCTTACAACCTTGTTTTAGGCTGCCAACTTAATATGCATCTCACACACTTAATTTCTTCATGGTCATTGGTATTCATATTCAGAACTCATTTATTTAAGAGTATTGCACATGGCAAAATGTAGCCTCCTTTTTCTGTGCTTGGAGACAGGATGAGAGTTTATATTGCTTCAGTCTCTTGTGACAGCCAGACGCTTTATGTTCCTTTTCATCTAGACAGTGTAACCCCCACAGTGGAGTTGAATGCACTTTGCATGAAGCTGGGAAAGAAACCTATGTACAAACCTATTGATCCTTATACGGGGATGAGGTCCACTTACAACTATACTATGAGAGGTGGTACTTATCCTCCACGGTACGTATTGTTTAATGGTTTGGTTTTACAGTCCCAAATCTTTGAATCACTTTCATTTTTGTTGCTATCTTCTAAAAAACACCAAAAATGCAACGTCCGTTAAGCGGATATTCAGCTTGACATACAGCTAGTTTATGAGGCATAAGGTTTTGATAAGTACATCCCATGCATAACTGCAAATTTTTTAAATGGTTCTTTTGGGGGAAGAGGAAGGAGAAGAAGGAATTGAACCCAATGATGAAGTGTTTTGAAGGGCACTTCAAAACCTGGAAAAAAGCTGGGTATATCCAGCTTCCTGAAGTGAACAACTAAATATTTCTTGTGTTTCCTTTCTGTGTAAAAACAAAAAGTGAGGAAAACAGCTTGATCCTTTTTCTAAACCCGACTATTTAAATTGCAGCTTCAGTTTAAACAAAGTTATGAGCATTGGAATCAAGAATTCCAAACTTGCTGGACTGCCAAGTTTGTCAAAGCATATATTGTCTTTCACTGTTCCAGTTGGTTAGAAATGTTTTCATATTTTAAAAACAAGAAATGCTGATATGCTGTTTTAGAGAGATTTCCTTAAGATCTTTTAGACTTTGAAAATCTGGCTTTTTAATACTACTGCTTCATGCTGAGTGGTGTTTCCTGATACCCAAGAGCTTCATCCGTGCATATCTTATGTTTCTGATAGTTTACTTTTGCAAGCAAAATTGTTTACCTATTTAAATCTCTCTCTTTGTAGGTACTTTTACCCATTTCCTGTTGGGCCTTTACTGTATCAAGTTGAGCTTTCAATTGGAGGGCAGCAGTTTCATGGGAAAGGAAGAACAAGGCAAGCTGCTAAGCATGATGCAGCTGCTAAAGCACTGAAAGTTCTGCAGAATGAGCCCTTGCCTGAGAAACCAGAGGTGGGAATTAATCTGAGTGTTCTAAGCATAAATTGCTAAGATAAACTGAGATATTGTTGTAGATTTTTTTTTTTTCCAAATTGAGAGGAAAATGATAGTTGCGAAATTTAATTCTGTGTGGTAGTGTTGATCTACTTGTGTCACTAGAAACAATTTAAATAATAATTTTCTGTGGAACTAGAATTTTCCCAAATGAAGTTATATTAATTCTTTTGCTGTCGTATTTTTCCACAGCAATGCTATAGACCTCTGTCAGATATGAGCACTGGAAACATAGATAGGAACTAATGTCTTATCAGGTACAGATAATATGCAAACTTCTGAAGTGTCTAAACAGGGTACTTACATTCCAGCACAGGCAGAGATCAGGGTTTGCTTCCTGGGCAAAATTCCCATGTGATCTTGGAAAGAACAGCAGGGCAGAAAGTTCATGGAAGTAGTAAACTCATGCACACTTTTTTTTTTATATGAATAATATATAAATGTGAATAATAAGAAGCAAACTTGTATCCCTCCATATGTTTATGGCTGCCCAGCATTTCCCATTCCAAAGACCCTTGGTTTTTATTTTATTTTTATTTTATTTATTTATTTTTAAGTTGCTTAGGCAGGAAGTCTCACTGTGTATACACATGAGCTCCCGGGGTTGAGTTGACTGCGTGCACCCTCTTTATATGTGCTGACTGACTACTCCAACTACAGATTCCTACAAAGTGTGTATTTAATCTTGCCTGAGTTACAAGGCCTTGGTTTTAAAGCCAGGGAGTGGAGGCTTGGACTAATAACTTAAAGTCTGGGGAGTGTAAGAACTGTTAGTTACGTAGTCTGACTATGTGCTGAAAAAGAAGAAAAACAAAGAATTTGGCAAAAGGTTTTTTTTTTTAAAAAAAAAAAAAAAAAGGAACTACCAGGAATGATAGAGCAAGAGAACTGAGGAAACGTGTGGTGAAGCAAACGGACATTGAGTTAAAAATTAGAGAGAGCGTTGCCTAGATAATTAGTGAAAAATAGTTCAGGGAAGAGGCCTAGGAGGCACTGATGATAGTGTTTAAGGTAACAGAGTTCTAGAAGAATGTAAATTAGTGAATAATGGAGGCTACTAACAAGGGAGTCAAGGAATTACAAAAGCTTGTAATCAGGGAAGACAGTGACTGTGGGAACAGAAGCTGACAGTCAAAATTAGTTTTGCACTGAAATCAAAAATGGTAATGGAGTGTGGTCAGGGACAAGCAGGAGGTCTTCAAGCAGAAGAGATCAAATGGGGGGTGGGGGGAATATTTCTTTTCAATGCAGGGAAGCCCTAAATTTCTGACTATTGTCATTCTATGTCACTGATGCATAATAGCCTGTGTTCAGCGTCCTGAAAGATTGTCCTACTGTCATCAGCTGGTTTTCCACCTTAACTAGTGGAAGTTTATGTACTGGACCCAAGGAGTCCAACTCTACAGAAAATTATAGGGTCGCACATAACAGAATTGTTCACTTCATAAATGCCTATGTGCAAGTGACTTTTTGAATATTTGTAGAGTTGCATTTAAAGTTGAGTAATGTGAGGTCATGAGAGCAAATGCTGTAATCGTCTTTATGTGACTGTGTATTCTTTTCTATAGGATGTCTCATTCATTGTAAACTCTGTGAATCAAGAGGTTAGGAAAGTAACCTAGACGGTATCTCTTCTTTTTATCGTTTTTAAGGACATGACAAGGGAAATGCTGTTGTCAGCAATGCAAGAGATTACAAGAAGGGAGAACTGTTTTGTGAATAAGCCAGTTGCAACCTCCCTTCTGTTTTGGCCCCTCTATACATATGCTGGACAAGTCACTTTAGGTGAACTTTCACAAGAAACATGTATTGTCATTTTCTTAATTTATGCTTGACTTGTCTACAAAGTGAACAGTGAGAAATAGAGCTATGCATAAGGAGAGCAATCCTTTGAACACAGAGTGCTGGATTATAGCAAACACTCCAATCAGGTCTTAATTTCAAATGTGGTGCTCAAACACTAGGTTCATTAATATGTATGGTTCTGAACTATTGTGGTTTTAGGAGTATCTGAGGGAATTACTATCTTTGCAATAGCTTTTTGCACTAGACAAGATGAAGATAAAATAAGGAAGATTTTGGCACTAAGTGAGCACTCTTAGTTTATGCATTCAGTGAGGCAAGGTCCTTGAGGGATATGACAGTGTACAATATAAGAGATTCTGCTATAACGTGTATACAATAGAGACAAATCAAGATTTCACAAGCTGACGTCATCGTGATACTTCTTGTCATTTGATGTTGCCAGTAATTTTCCTTTTAAACACATTTTTGCATATTCCATTAGCGTGCACATGTATAAATAAATTGTACAATCTTGAACTCTTGTACTTTTAGCCAGAAAATAATCAATGCTTAAGAAGAAATCATTGAATAAAATGACTATCCTTTAAGGGTAAGAATAGCCTTTTCCCATACCTTCTTAGCACAAATCTGGAAGCAAGTGGCAGGAAAAAAAAATTAATAACATTTGCTCTCAACTATACAAATTCCTGTCTGAGCAACTGATCTAATTTTAAGTCATTTCTACTTTGAGCTGGAGGCTGTAGTAGGAAACCTCCAAAGGACCATTCCACCCTAAATTAAGTGTATGATTGAAGTTAAGACACTCTGCAAGGAGGCAGTATAAGGTTCATAGAATCATAGAATATCCTGAGTTGGAAGGGACCCTTAAGGATCATCAAGTCCAACTCTTGACACCGCACAGATCTACCCAAAAGTTCAGACCATGTGACTAAGTGCACAGTCCAATCTCTTCTTAAATTCAGACAGGCTCGGTGCAGTGATCACTTCCCTGGAGAGCCTGTTCCAGTGTGCAACCACCCTCTCTGTGAAGAACCCCCTCCTGATGTCAAGCCTAAATTTCCCCTGCCTCAGCTTAACCCCGTTCCCGTGGGTCCTGTCACTGGTGTTAATGGAGAAAAGGTTATTTGTGTATTCAAAGACAGAGATAATAAAGCACAGATTTAAAGCTTAGAAAGCAATGGTTTCTAGCACAATGCTTAGATAGAACTCTTTGCATGAAAACAGCAAAACCAGAATTGCTTCTATGTTCTTTTCCCTAATTTATCTGTTAAATATCAGCTGCACTTTATATCCCTTGATGTGGAAGAAAATAGACGGATAGCTATGTTGAAAGCAATGTGGTTCTCATCAGCAATTCTGCTGGTTTTCATAACTTGCTTATATGCAGTCTTTGAGGAATTCCTTGTTGAAAGACTTCCTAGAAAAGGGGAGACCCCTCATAAATGCGTACGTTGCTTTTACAATTTATCCAGGAGTTTTTAACGTATCGCTTCTGTTTCTTTGTGTGACTTTTCATTTGTTAGAGATGGGTTGAACAATTTGATGAAAGTTAAGTGTAGTAAATGCTTGTTTGTGGTCTCATTCTGATTTAGAGGCATAGATTCCTTGGAGAGGAATGCACACGTGCAAACTACTTTAAAAGCAGACTTTATAGATTATCTGCCTTGAGGTATGCAGCAAGGGGGGAGGGTGTGGTTATCTTTGATTTATAAAATAAACTGGTCTAGGACTCAAATAGAGACAAAATAGTAGAATAGTTATAGTCTGATAATATTTTGTAATTAATTACTTTTTTTAGTATAAACATTGAAAAAAAGTACCTAATTTACCCATTTTGAATAAAAACATAGGGGAAAAAAGTACCTGTGACCATATGAACATATATGAACAGACCTGGAATGATATGTCAAGAATATACACCATAATGTAGTAGGTAATTGCATACTATTTATGTTATTTTGAAAGGATTTTAAACACAAAAAGTCTAAGCCAATAAAGAGAAGCCCTGCCCTGTCATCTTAAAAAGGAAAAATGTGGGAATGTGAGAAGCTGGAATATATCTGAAATTGTAAGGATGGGAAAAAATATTTGTAAATAAAGTGATCGTGCTAATATGTTGACAGTAAAGTTAAAGACAGTAAAGATCATTCCTATAGGTGCTGACAGTAAACTTGCTGTAACACTTAGCCCATAATAAAATAAGCCCTTTTTCCTGGAATATGGAATAATGGAATAATATGGAATAATGGAGTAATCCTTTTCCTGGAATATGATGCTGTTCTTTTTCAACCTACCACCTGTATTTGAAATTGGTTTTAGAATATGGTGATGAATATTTTGACTTCTAGCTTCAGTCTTAATTTTGACAAATATTACCTGCATTGTGCCTCCTGCTGAGATGTAGTGTGGGGTTCCTGTAGTGTAGGTATTGCCTCGATATTTCTTGTGTGCTGTGGTGCTCTTCACTCCTTTGGGAGTGGTGCCATCGTGTGGTCTTGGTTTTTGCAGACCTGAAGGCTGTTCTATGTACACATCTGGCTCAGAGGTTGAAGACTGGATGTAGTAGTGTTAGCAGAAGTATCAGATGTTATTTTTGTAAGAAAGGATGTTGGGGTGTATGTGTTCTGAAACGTTGTGACTCAGACCTGAAATATGTGGTCAATCCATAAGAACAGTGTAAAAATCTGATGGGACAGTAGGAAGGTGTGAAAACCACAGATTAATTTTACCCATATTTTGTTCTGAGCTTGGAAGAGGCTGCTTTGAGTAGTGGAAACCAAATGTCCTTCATGTTCTGATCTAACTTGCTAGTAACAGAGATTGGGGATGCTTGCTATCAAAACTAGCTTTAATCAGAAAGAACTCTCTAGCATATTTCTGCTGCTCCAATAAAATATTTAAATAATTTTTGTTAGCTGGTTGTGTAACCAGTTTTATGGTGTAATATAATTGGTGTAATTGTTGCTATTCATCTTTATCATAATCTTTCCTATATCACTGCTGGACACTTAGTCTTAAAATTTCTCTGTTGCTGTTACCATGCCTCTTAGTTCATGTTGATACCAACATCAGTGAAGACATTTTTGGAGTCTCAATCAAAATTTTACCTGGAGATACGTAGAAGTGCCTGTAGGTAAGCTCCACCTGGCACTGCTGTCCTTCTAGCAGGTGTAAGATGTCAGAAATATACACTATTTGATTTAAGGCAAGTTCCTGATAGCATGTTTTTCAAATGATGAGAAAAATCCGTAGATGAAGAACTTACAGGGAGCATGTTGAAAGACAGGACTATGCCAGGGTCTAATAATCCATCCTTTATCAACATTGGTCCCATTCTCAGAATCTGTATTTTTCCTGCCCTTTCTCTTATCTGTTACTGTCTTAGTGCTTTTGGTACAAATGTCCAATCAGCATATGAAACTGTATTTCATAAAGGTACTTCCATGTGGAAAGCAGTTCATTCAACACTTCAGTTTGTTTTTCTATAAATAGATTTTAAACCCATTGGCCCTTATTCTATTTGTTTTTTCCTTTGATGAGCACATGAAAATATGGAGGTTTGCTAGCTTTTACACATACACTTTAAATGAGCTTCCTAAATTTTAGTTCTGTAGTATGTGTGCTGCACTTATACACATTCACGTAAAATGGCAGTAAAAGTTAAACTACTTAAAATTTGAGAATTCAGTAAACTGGTTGGATGAATAAAATTCAATTTAATAGGATCATTATTTTAAATAGAGTATGCTTCTTTTAGGTTAACGGAAAAGAACCAGATGATGAAAATCTCAATAAATCTGAAATAAGCCAAGTTTTTGAGATTGCACTTAAAAGGAACTTGCCTGTGAATTTTGAGGTATGTTTATTTTACAAGCTTTAGATTTGTTTTTATTAGAATATTAAGGGTACACATTAAGTAGAGTCTTTGTAGATAATCCAAACAACTGACTTTTAACATGCCTTGTTAGTTGTGAATACACATTTACCTTTGACAGTCACTCTGATTGTCTCAGAATTTACATGGTTAAGTAAAGAAAGAAAGAAATCCACCTGTTCACAGATTCATGCACTAAAATCATAGCGTGAGTGAACAACTATGCTGTGGTTATCTGTGCAATCTTTTCCAAGTTTTTTTGAAACAATAGTATTATAGTAAAGAAACAAAACACAAGCCTACATTACAGATTAGAACATTGAGGTGTGAAGTCCAGACAGAAAAGTCTAACTCACTCTAAAAAGAAATTATTTATGGAAGTATTTGCTTACTTAAGCACTGATGTGGACTACCCGCAAGTTGCAGAATCTCATAGACAGGTTTCTTTTCTTGCCATGAGTTGACCTCATGTGCATCTTACTTTCCTTTCCCTTTGGCCTGGCTGCTTGCCTCTTTGCCCCTCTTTGATCATTTTAGTTACCTTAAATCAATAGCTTCCATAGGACCATCGTTGTTGCATTAAAATATTAATGTATCGTGTTGCCTTCTTGAGCTGGCAGAGTAACACTTCAGTCAACTACATGAATGATTACAGTAATAAAATGCAATCGTGTGTAACTAAATTGCTTTTAAAACTGTTTCATGAATTTTTATACAAATATTACAATTATAACAGATTGGCATAAGCATCACTGGTAAAAATATACTGTCACACAAAGCCAGTTGTGGGTGGAAGTTCTTAATTCAGTTTCAGTTCTTGACTCTGAATATTTTGAAGTTACAATTTGTTATGAATGGAGTTAAGACTAAATCTGTAGCAAGTAGCTAACCCTTAGATGTCTTCAGAATTCTTGATTTCTAAACTAAATTGCTGGATCCCAAATAATTGCTTTCTCAGTAATGTTCTATTGCTGTAACATGATGTATTTAGTGAGGTGAATTTATGTGTGGAAGTACATGTTGATGAAATAGAGCAATCATTTTTATATTGAAGGAGTAATTCAAGAAGTAAGATGGGTTAATGACTATAATATGTTAATGCTGTTTACTTCTTGCTGCATCTGATCTTTTAAAAGTACATTTTTATTTGTGTGGGAAAATGTTATTAGGGAATGATTTACGTAGTCATTTTCTGAATTGTATGAAAATCTGAAATCTTTTTACCTGTAGTGTTTGAGAGAATTTTGTTATAAACAATGTGCCCTACCATTTTTACTAAGTGTTTATCACGCTTTCACTCAGTTTTTCCCTCTGAAACAGGTGACTAAGGAAAGTGGTCCTCCCCATATGAAGAGCTTTGTAACCAAGGTGTCAGTTGGGGAATTCATGGGTGAAGGTGAAGGAAAGAGCAAGAAGATCTCAAAGAAAAATGCTGCAATAGCAGTCCTAGAAGAACTGAAAAAACTGCCGCCCCTTCCCACAGTTGAGAAAATGAAACCGCGAATCAAAAAGAAAACAAAATCAATAGTGAAGGTAAGAGACAAATTGAAAATCCAACTGTTGTAAGTAATTGTCAGATGAGAGACACTTGAGTCAATTTTTAACTCAAATGTAGTTTGGTACTACAAATATTTTGCTCCCACTCTAAATGGGGTTCACAATTATTATAATGATTAACAGTAAATTCAGAATGAAAGAGAAACGAGATAAAAGAATGGGTGGTATCTAAAAATGAAGCTCTGACTTTCAAGCCTTAGATTTTACAGTTTAGGGTTTTGCCTGATTTTCACTTCTGCAAATTCTCCTGCAAACCCTTCCCCTCTAACGTATGACGTCCCCTCTGGAGCTATTTCCAGTATGTCACATGTGGTCAACCATGACAGCAGAGCCAAATAAATTGAGTGTTTCTCCTTGGCTGTAAAGGTGTTTCATTAAGTAAGTGTTACTTTAGTGTTTTTAAATTCTAGAGATGAGTGAGCTCAGTGGCACGCTGCGTTTTGTCTGTTGAACTAAATATTCACAATTTTTGGCTTATTTCCTAAACGTTATTCTGTGTAGCTGCAAACAAGTCCAGAATATGGTCAAGGCATGAATCCCATTAGCAGACTTGCCCAGATACAGCAGGCCAAGAAAGAAAAGGAACCAGAGTACATGCTTATCACAGAACGTGGTCTTCCAAGACGCAGGGAGTTTGTTATGCAGGTTTGTATGGTTTTTTTTGGCTTATTGTAATCAGAGTGTCATGATGATATACAAAATTAACAGGATTATGGCCACATTTCTATTAAATGTATTAAGAAATTATGTAGTAGATTCCATCCAAGGAAGATGAAGGTTCAAGAAATGTGATCGGAGTCATGATTTAAAAAAAAAATAGCATAGGACACTAGAAGTCTACTTGTAACTTCCTACTGTATTTAATTTATGGGAAGAATAACATTCTGCTAGGAGCATAGTAGCTCTTTTGACATTGAGTATCTATTATCCTCTAATGTTCTCCAAGTCTCTCTTGTATCCTGGACAAAGCAGAAAAATCAGTTCCCTTCCAGTACATTAGGAAATCTGCTAAACTTGTAACTTCAGCCTGGAAAAGGACATCCACCGTGATGCCACTTTTGAGCATTTAGGCTGGTGCCAAGATGTGATGATGAAATACAGCTGATTATGCTATGTCTGTTTGGCTTTGTGCTTGGAGGCCAATGATGATGGATAATAAATGGCAGGATACTTCTTGTTTAGAATAATTACTTGAGCTATTTTGTGACTCATGCTGTACTTGAGACGCAGGTGATTGATGAGTGAGTCCTAATACTACTGCTTAAGATTTTATTTGCTTTCTTTCTCTTTTGTCCAGGTGAAAGTTGGTGTACACACAGCTGAAGGAATGGGCACAAACAAAAAAGTTGCTAAACGCAATGCAGCTGAAAATATGTTGGAAATTTTAGGTTTCAAAATCCCTCAACCTCAGCCTCCAAAGCCAGCATTAAAGACAGAAGAGAAGGTAATATTCTTTGAGTATCAGTCACCGTTTGATGAGTTTAAAAAACAGCAGCTTTGAAGACAGTAACAGTATACTAAATTCATACTGTCTGCACTAGTCAGAAGACTATTGTATTGAGGTGACTGTTCTCTAAATAACAGTACATTTTGGATACATCAAGAATTTCAATTTTGCAAGAAAAAATCAAAGTCACATCAGAAGGCTAAATTAATGTATTCTTCACAGAATGGCTCAACCTGTGAATAACTGATGTATTTGGTCTTAGAAACTTGCAAACATGTAAGCTGTATAGGATTCTGTGGTAGCAATAGTTTCAGATAGCCTTATGAATATTTGCAGACAAAAGCTTGTTACAGGTCTCTTTCTTTGGTGGGTCCTTAGCATGAAAAAGCCTTGCATTCTTTCTTCATCTGTTGGTTTGGCAGATATTACTGTGGAGTTAAAATACCAAGTCTGGTTTAATTTTCTCCTTTTTATGTATGTGTCCAATGCATGCTGTTATCAGCAATGTTAAAGTTAGCTTAAGTAACTTTTTCAAGTTTTCAACATCTGTGTTCCTAATAACACTACGATAATCTGTAGACAGTTTTATTCATTCAGTGAATAAGGATCACTGAACTTGTTTTTTTGATGGCTATGTAATAGTTGAGGTTTTTGAATAATAAATTCTTAAGTAAAATTTTGATAGATCACCTACATCTTGAAAACTTGGGAAAAGCTTTTTTAAGGGATGTTGTTTGGTCTCTCTTCTTTATTTTCAAGACACCAGTGAAGAAACCAGGTGATGGAAGAAAAGTAACCTTCTTTGAGCCAGGCTCTGAAGAAACTTCAACTAGTAAGTAACCTTCCTGAAAGAAGCATGGCCCTGTTGGCATGTAAGACATGTTTCTCAGTCCCTTCAGTAGTGTCATTTAACATACTATAATGAGCAGAGGTGTGCAACTGCTGGCCTGCAAACTAAATCTATACCATGCCAGGGTTTAGCTGAAATACCAAAGTGCTTATTTCTCCCAAGTAGTACAGTATTTGGCTTGCTTGGTCTCCTGCTCAGCTTTTGGCTGATCCAGAAGCCTGTGTGTGCTAATGTGTCAGTCAAGCAGTTGGTGGCAGTGCGGCTGCTCCTACCTGTAGTGTCTGGGCTTCTCTCACCGTGAGCGGGAGAGTCTTTTGGGCAAGCTTTAATTGATGTCTAGGGCTTTCTAGTGCAAGAATGTTCAGGACCAGGCATTACTCTTGTCCAGGGAAGCGGCTTCTCCTGTTAAAAGCAGAAATGAAGTTGAGGCAATTTCTGTGAGAGGAAAAGATAAGGGGAGGAGGAGAGATCAGCCTCTTTGACTCAAGAGAAAGTTTCTCTGGTGTAGGGTCTAAATGAGGATGGAAGCAGATTCCATGGAAAAGGATTGGTGTTTCTGCAACCTGGGAACAGCCTTCCAGGTTTGGAAGAACGGTTGCGGCTTGGAAGAATGCCCCAGAAATGCTACTCCCTGTCTGAAGAAGAGTAGCAATGGGAGGAGGATGTTGCTGAATTTGGTAGTTAGCTGTGTTACATTTGGTTGCATCACCTTACAGGTGTTGAGGGAATAACTGCACTGTGTTGAAGACTATTCCTGGGATGAAAATGGAAAAGGTTGTCACTGCTGATTGAAGTTGGTCTTCCTAAAGTAGAGTTAGAGGGAAGGAATGGCCTTTTAGTACAGAACAGCCTCTTCATCTGTGCTTGGCCTGTAATGCCTGAAATCAGGGATCTGTGCCTGCATTTATTTCAGACAGTTGATTGTTAGAGTGAGTGGATCTACAGATAATAGGCTGGAAAGAAACAAACAAAAAATCCTGGCCACCAAGCATAGAGGAGTTTGATTTCTCTAATGTAAACTTGAAAGGAGTCATTATAGAAAGTTTGTCAATGATAAAATTCTGTCTTGGATAGTATGCTTCAGATGCTGTGTTTCTTTTAGTATAATTTTGTTGTTCACGTTATAAACAAATGGGATTGACTGACTTGGATGTTAGTAATGTTTTCATGCATTCATAAAATCTTAGGTAAAATTCCTGAGTCCTTACTCAAACTTTGCTATCACTCCTGTTTTTCCTTGTTTCTTCCATCTACCAGTTTTGTCTTTCATTCTTAGTCTTGTGGCAGCTCAGTCCTGTTGAACTTCACTTACCTATTCAGCCCTAATACTGACTCCTCTGTTTATTTTGGTGGCATTGTCTTCGCCGTCTTTCTTGAGCACACCTCTAACTTTTTGCCACAGTTCTATGTATGAGTTTCCCAGAAAAAGCTGCTGATATCCCTCTTAAAACTAATTTAGGCTGTAAGATCAATAAATTGGTATCAGTTGATGGTGGTTGGATATTTTCTTGCTGCTTCATGCTGTGCTAAGTTTACATTTAATCTTACCTACCTGTTTACATTCTCATTATATATGGTATAAACTTTGTGGGCTACATTGTTACTGTCTTTACAATATTTAACCATGGCTCCAGCCATTCTGTGGTGTTATTATTTGCTCCTACCCTTTAAATCATGAAATAAATGATTCTGAAACCAAAAGATACATCTAGAATGTGGTTGCAACTGTCTGAGATGTCTGTAAGCTTGACTAATGTGGAGAAACTGCTCCCGGATGTCAATGTGCTCCTTTTGGCAAAAGCAGGTGTTGCACTGAATCATTTACGCAGTTAGCAAACTCTGTATTGATGGCACCTCTCCTTTCTGCAGGTAATAAAGAAGACGAGTTTAGGATGCCTTATCTCAGTCACCAGCAGCTTCCCGCTGGAATTCTTCCCATGGTCCCTGAGGTTGCACAAGCTGTAGGAGCCAATCAAGGACACCACACCAAAGAATTCAATAGGGCAGCCCCAAATCCTGCCAAGGCTACCGTAACAGCAATGATTGCTAGAGAGCTATTGTATGGTGGTACTTCTCCTACTGCTGAGACCATATTAAAAAATAACAACTCATCAGGCCACGTACCCCATGGACCACTTACTAGGCCCTCTGAGCAGCTGGACTATCTTTCCAATGTTCAAGGAATCCAGGTAAATGTACAGTTCTACAATAGTTCTTCCAAAGCTATTCAAACTGGTATGTCTTGTATGTTTAAATTTTTTTTAGCACTGTACTCTGAAGCTGTTTGTTAAGCTGAAGTTCATGTAAACATTTTACTTTACCTACAAAGTGTACTGAGTTTTACAGCTCATTTATTTGGTTTTCAAATATGCATTTATGCACTACATGCCCAGACTTAATTCAGCACTAATCTCTAGGTCTCATTGAAGAATGAAATTGAAAGTAGTATTTTCTGCAAATTGTCGTGATGTGGGAACATAATGTGTACTTGGTTGATCTGAAATAATTTTTTGAAAAATCCTTGATACATTAACATTTGCTGTAAGCCTTGCATTTTCTTGTGTTTGGTCCCTTTAGTTAGAATTGCATTTACTTTTCTATATTGATACATTATGAATATTACTCTCAGCAAGAACTCCATGGAATAAGAAGTCAAATAGGAAAAAAAATAAATGCAGGTAGCTATGATCAGAAAAAAGATTTCAGAAACAATCATTACTATGTAGCAACTGTTATTCAGAAGGCTTGCAGAGTTCTTGTGATTACTCAAAACAATTGCAACTAAATTCAAACTTCAAAGTAAATGGTTCTTCCTGGCTGCCAGAGAATCAATAAAAGTAGGGTTTGGCTGTGTATATGGGGAAATAATCTTTAGAAAATGTGATGTATTTCCTGTACCTGGTTAACTGAAAAGAACTAAATCATTCTGTTTCCTTTAGGTTGAATATAAAGACTTTCCAAAAAATAACAAGAATGAGTTTGTATCTCTTATAAACTGTTCCTCTCAGCCACCACTGATCAGCCATGGAATTGGAAAGGACGTAGAATCTTGCCACGATATGGTATGATGAATATTGCTGAAATGCTTTCTTTTTGTCTTCAGTGAGCTCTAAGAGGTGCAGCAAATAGACCAAGATTTCATATTACTGCTGGATAACAATTAAATGCTGTACAATTCCGTGACTATGTTTTGTCAAAGGTATCATGGGTTACTGAAATAACTGAGAAATAGTTTCAGAATCTAACCTAACTTTTAACACACTTGATATATGCTCACGATTTTGTGTCTACAAAAAGTGTATTTGTTTTATCTCAATATTATGTGTCTGAACACATA
Organism: Aythya marila; assembly: GCF_965140915.1. NCBI lineage: Eukaryota > Metazoa > Chordata > Aves > Anseriformes > Anatidae > Aythya > Aythya marila. Next base: position 15,692,218 of record NC_139057.1, read on the forward strand.
TTAAAGAAAACATATAAAAGGGAACTTCTAAAACACAAGAGCATATCACTTTTCTTTCTCTTCAACGGAACAAGTTGATATCTCATCAGGAACTGCAATACTTGGGTTCACGTTACCAGATTTTCTGCTGAAGTGGAATCCAAAAGGGAAGAAATGCAATGAATTGTTAAATAGGAGATGTCTAAATCTGTTAAGCTCCCTTATAAATAAAATCTTTTTATTCACAGTAGCTGAAATATTTCTTTGTGAAAGAGTGAGTCTTCTAGTCTGTAAACTGTAAGGGACCTTGTCTTCTGCTCTCTCTATAAAAGGCATTAGATATTCGTAGCACATTCCTAGTACACAGACTACTATAACTTGGAAAGAGTTATAACACTGGTGACCAGTGTACGGACCACACACTAAAGAGTTCGTAATACGTACACTTAAAAACTGTTTTTTACTGTTTTTTACAAATTTTGAAACACAGCCATTATAAAATTATTGCAACTGAGATTTCTTTGATCTTCATCACTTAATTTTGACATTTGCATACCTATCTCTACACCCTGCTGTAAAGAGCTCCTGGAAGAATACACACACAAGTCAGTGTGGTAGAGGAAAGGAAAAGGACAGCCTCTGAGGAATTTAAACATTGTTATTCAGCTGATGTGAGAAACCTTCCTGTGTTCAGATATGGCGCATGCATTACTGAAAGATGAATACCTAATCAGGGATATTTTGAAGACGTACACATGAAATTGATCTGAATAAAACTGAAAGGTCTCTTCGGTTCTCAAAGGAGGTGACTTTCACATTAGCAATGCCACATTGACAAAATATATTTTCTTTAAGGATTTACATGTGCCCTATCTGTACTGCATTTTTGTTTTTTTTTTTTTTTTTTTTCTTTCTGTCTTTTTCTGCAAAGGACTTCTTGGTTCTGTGTATTTTAATGTCCTTTACCTAAGCTCTGTACAGTTGGAGCCATTATTAATTTATTTTCTTTCTCCATTATAGCAGTAGTATCACTTAATTAGTTTTTCCCCATTGCTAGAATAAATGCTATGGGAATCCCCTAGTCACAGTACCATTTTGCTGTTTGTTGGCAAGATCACCACTGAATTTTTTCCACCATAATTATGCATCTTAAAATACATATATTACCAAAATTAGAATACTTATTTTGATTCAAGTGGGTCCCACTCTTGGTTTCACTCAATAAATGAAATGGACTCAAGTTGAATGGTTGAATGCTGTTTCTTTCGTTTAGGCTGCATTGAACATTTTGAAGTTGCTGTCTGAGTTGGACCAACAAACCACAGAGATGCCAAGAACAGGAAATGGACCAATGTCTGTGTGAGTGTGACCCATTGACTTACCCTTGCATTAATGGAAACCTGTAACCCTAAGATGTATTATAAACAAATAAAATATGAGGGTTTTTTTCTTTGCCAGAGAAGTTAAAATGCCAAGGGCTGTTACCTTCCTCAGAAGGATGAGAGGGTAGGTTTTATGATCAAGTTTATAATTTTCGTGTGTCATATGCAAGTTACTAAACTTAATGCGAGAGCAAGTGGTTAAAATGTAATGGCTGTGACACAGAGGAATTCTGACTTTGATTCCTCTGCTTAAACTAGTTACATATATTTATAAATAACATGACTTTTTTCAGTGTGTTTGAGTGTTACAGTAGCCTCTAGAAATCTCCTGCATGTAAACTGTAAACAATGTATAGGTTTCACAGCTTGCTCTCAGAGGAAATGTGGGGGGTTGCAAATTATTATTTTTGACTAGAAAAATAAATAAATTGTTCCGTCATTTAGATAACCAAAATGGTGGGATTAGCAAAGTGCTAACTGATTAAAAATAGAGGTCAGTTACATGTAAGCAGACTGACATCTGAACAGCAAATCCTTTGCAATAGATTTTAGAAGTGTCTTGTTTGTGGAAGTGGTGTTTTATCCCCACATGTAACAGGTGTTTCCTCATTTGTAGATGTGTGAAACAAGAAATGGAAAGTGACCCTCTTCTCAAACCGGCTAACTCAAACACTTTGGGACAAACACTGGACAGCACTGCCTAAAAAGGCTTTTGACTGGACCCAAACCTGAAAGCACCAGAGAAAATCAAATGCTTCCTATTAATGTAACCTAACTGTTTTAGAGTGCTACAGTCTTTACAACCTACTGTAGTGTCTAAATCATAACCGTTGCTTTTTCTTCAAACAGTGATAAATTTTTAGTTTCATTATGTTGTTTTGATTGAAATGACACTATAAATTTTTCATTTAAAAGTTTCTTAATTGTATCTAGAACAATAGCACAGTTTAGAAACTTTGTCTTCTGAGACTGACATGTTATCTGTGAACTAACTTGGGAAGATCATATCCATGTATGTGGTTATTTTGTTTTTATTGAAATAGCAAGTTTCACTGGAAACAAATTGTGTGCCCACCATTTTTTAAAAGTCCAATGTTTTCGCAAACCTAGCTTAATTATCCAACGGTTGAGTGAATTAAAACACTTTAGGAATTTTAAACTTTGATCATTTTTGGTTAATTTCTAGTTTTCTTGAGTGGGGGTATGGGAACTTGAATGCAACATGACTTTAAATGATCTCTGATCTATGTTTTAAAGATTATGTGTATAGATGGCACACAGCTCACTACATTACAGGATATGATCTCAATGTAGTGCATATAAAACCGCAGATTGATTTTCCTTGAGTGCTTTATACTGTTTAATTACATCTCCATGTAGGGCTGAAAAAAATTACCTATGTTTATATATAAACTGTGTTGCTTTTGATGTTGTGTTATTGCGCACTGAACTGTGCGCAATAAAGTTTTTGCATATGGTCCAGGTAAAGCACGATAGCCTTGCAAGTTAAGTACTGCTTCAGTTCATTGTTTACGCTGGAATTTTTTCTCCCCATGGAATGTAAGTAAAACGTAGTGTTTGTCACCAATAAATGGTAATACTAAATTTTTTGGTTAATTTATTCTTGTATGCCACTACAGGGGCTGCTTTTTTATAGGATTTGTAATGCTTGTGATATAGTACGGGCGGTATTGTAAAGCTATGGAGTAACTGTACAATGGTTATCAACTACATATAAATAATTACTATTTAGTAATGTGGAGAATGTGAAAAATTGGCAAGGTCAAGGAAATTCAAAAGTAACGTGGGTACATTTTGTTATTTGTGCCACAGTGTGTTAGTGCAGCTGTATTAATGGGAGCTTAAACTAATGTTATGATCATGAAAAGAAACCTGGCACAACAGGTTGGAATGATTTCAAAGTTTAAGTCTCTACTTTTAAGTTTCCTTGTTTGCTTGTAACTTGAGTCATAACCTTGCCTTGCACCTAGTAATTTTTGGGAGGTAGTACTTTAAAAGTGAAACAAAACTTTCCTTCTAGCAACAAAAACTGGCACCGTAGACTGACCCATGGCAGTGTGTCATTTGGATGTGAACTACATTCAGTGTGTACTTAACTGGTAATCTGTAGCAACACTTCCTAAACACTTATTTGCAGTGCGTGTAGTAACTCTTGTCATAAAAAGCTGTTACTGCACATGCTATGTCTTAAAGCTAAATGTCTTGGCCATTTTATTTGCATTATCGAAAGCAATTGGGCCACACTAACTGCATACCAAATTTTATTGAATCAAGTTGGGTTTGCTCATTTTAAGTGCAAAAAACATTGTAAAGTTGTGTTTGTTTGTTTGTTTGTTTTTTTTACATTTGTAGAACTAAAATGCTGTACATTTAAAAATTAAAACAAACTTGCTAGGCTGAGGCTTTGTATTGCAAATTCTTACAACTTAGAAACTACTTACCAATTAACATTGGAAAACAGCTATCACATTGGTAGTAGTGTAAACGGTCTGCCTATGTTTAGCTGCTGCAACTTAGAGTTTTCTCTTTGAATGGAACTTCTAGCTTTTTTGCAGCATTAATTTGCTGATAATGCTATGTTTCATGTGAACATTAAGGTACTTTGCAATAGATGCTTCTGTTTCTATGCTCTTAAATGCATTCTTCATCTTCGAGGTGCTATGTAAGAGAAGGTTCTTTTGTCAAAGACCTTGAAATAAGAGCCACATGATGGAAGACTTCAGGTCTCTGTGGATTCTAGGTAACCCAAAGTGAGTTCTAGATAAGTGTGTTTTCTCTAGAGCACTACAATCATTTTTATTATTGTTTCGTTTTGTTTTGTTTCTATTGGCTCCTCTGTGCTTTGTGCAGCAAAGACTAGGAAGAATGATTACATACTATATGTAATCACCCAAAGGTTTTGTATTATGCTTTAGTTCAACTGATACTAGAGTGTTCCACAAAGGAGTATAATGTGAAGTATAATGTATTATACTGCAATTATTCTGAGGCAAATGTGAAAAACCCTGACTGCAGTAATCTAGCAGGCTAGTACTGGTATAAAGATTACATTTCTGAGTACTAGCAAAGTGCTGTCTGCAAGACACCTCACCTTTTTAGATTATTTCTTTGAACTTTTTACTTTCAGTTTGGGATCTTTAAGAAACCTTTTGACTGCAACAGAATTTGCTGGAGCTTCTGAATGTGTACATTAGCTTGGCTTCTATGTACACGCTTGCAGTCTTACTGTTCAGAAATGATCCCATTATAAAAACAAAAAATGTAAGGTTTATTCTAAAATGACTTTGTAATCAGATTTTCATTGGTTAGGGTTGTTTTCCCTTGGTCCCTTCAGTGTACTTCCTGTTACCTTATTTGATTCTGCTTAAGTTGCCACAAACTTTAGTAAATGAATGCATTTCCCCCTATGTTTCTCTGAAAACATTTGGCAACATGACACTACTAATCTGAGTGTTCCAGAATCTACTGTATATTTAATGAGTTGTGAAATTTTGCACTCATAATACTGTTCCAGTTCAGCTACAGAGAACATCCCTTTAAAATTACGTTTAAATGGGAATAAGGATGACCAAGTAGTTAGTAGGATACATCAGATTTGTAACTGTTTTGCTAATTATTGAGATAGTGACCTTGTTTCTTCTCAGAATTTACCATGTCATTTCAGCCTCTTAAATCATATAGCCAGCGTTTTGCAAATAGAGAGCTGCCCCTAAGCCACTGTCTCCAAGTGCAGAGGAAGGAGGTTTAATTCTGAGGGGTTTCCAGTAACTTCTATAATTGAGGGTGATTCCTGAGGAGAGAGACTACTGGATGATAGGAGAGGTCACGTGGCAGAATAAGCCACTGAATTTCAGTCCATTTCAGTCTAGTTCATTTGGACCTTTTTTAATGCCTATCCATCCTACTTCAAAAACATGCAGAGCATACCAAGCTCTAAAGTAGCAGCTCAGAACTCTGGAAAACAGATCCTGGAAATATTTTTGTTAAATTTCCAGTAGTTCAGCTTGTAAATAAAATCAGCAAAGAGAGTGTAGGCAGTATATTTTCCTTCACCAAAGAAAATGTCCTATCTGCGTGTACTCCCTCACTTTGATGGACTCTGGTCATTAGGTTCTTATTCTCCGGTATTCTCTGGTATAGGAAGGAAAGCATTCATTACTGCTTTCTACAATTTTAAAGCCTTAAGCCTTTGTGTCTAAATTCTAATGTCTAAATTCTAGCAGCTTTTGCATTGCTTTTCTTAAAGCCTTTTCTTATTATTACTAGTATACATACAGCTGCACTTATTAATGGCTCTTGTCAAAAGAGCGATACCATGCCACAATTTTTTTTGAAAGGATGCAGTCAAATGTCCCATTTCAATGCCGTGTATAAGATCCCAAGAAGTGGCTTTGTAGATGTGCTGCATATAAAACTTTAACAAATGAAACCTTTTCCAGCGCTGTGTTATCAAGCTTAACAACTGCTGCATAAGTTTTCTATTTTAAGTAACAGGTTGCATGCTAAAGATGATGTATAAGAAGGGTAGTTGGGTAGTCCATGTTTATTCAAGGATTTTGGACTTTTATGTGCTTTCTTGAATGGGTCAGTTTGTTATGCTTGAGATGAAAAACTGCAACACTTAAAGGTGAATAATAAAAATTGGTCAGGGAATATTTTAAGCAAAATATTTGTTAGTAGGAAATCCTGACTTCCCAATGGAAGAAACATGATTTTTCATGATCTCCATCCTGAAACTAAGAACGATGGATCTTAAAGAAAAGAAGTATCTGTGCAAAATTTAGTTTTGGGAATGCTGACCTGTAGGATACCTAGAATGTGCCTACAGAATGAGCAGCAGCCCAGATTCACTGTGATACATGTTTGTTCCATGATACTAAAATACATTCCCATACCTTGAATTGCATTTAAAATGGAATTTTGTTTTGCAGTCAGTTCTAACTGTAATGACAATGCTGTTGCTGAAGCTCTTATACTGGCTCACCTTGTGTCAAATAGACTTTTTTTTTGTTTTTGATTAGACAGCTGGTATTTCCTTGAGATAAATCCTGTCTGACTCAGCTGGGGAATCTGCAGTTAGCAAGGTAGCTGTTTGGCTGGAGAATTGAGAACATTAATTTTAGTAACATACATCAGGGTTAAATGTAGCCGTATGTAGAAATCTACTGCAATTATTCTCTTACCTGAGGATCAAATCAAAATAGTGTTTTAACTTACTGGCCAAAGTTTAAAATAGGATTTTTATTCTGATTCAATGTATAAAGACAAATGGTCGAGGTTCCAGAAGTGCCTAACTGCAGGAAAGGGATACGATGCGTATGTATCACTTCACATAATCTTCTTGTTTTGTGAAGTGACCACATAATTGTTTGGTTTGTCTGCAGATAGAAACCAACAGAACAAGCATAAATCAATGTAATAGCTTCCTTAAGGGCTTCTATATTTAAGTAGTTTTATATAGACGATTCCTCTGTTTAAGTTCAGATGAAGAAATACTGCTCCAGAGGTAGTTACCAATCTGGAAATACTCAACTTCATCTTTGTGGTTGTGACATGCTGTATTGCTACCCTTTATCTGCTGATCGGATTCATATACTTTTTTAATACCCAGGAACTTCTGAGCAAGAACCTGAACATCCCATGGAAGGAGGCTGGGGAAAATTAAGTTGTTAAAGCAAATTAAACTCTCTAGGATATTAATTTAATCTCTGGATTAGAACTGAATAAAATCATACAGATGGTGAATACTTATCCAAGAGTTTATTTTATTCTCAGACAAATGATTTTGTGTACCACTAGCAGTATTCTAATGTAATAAATTGTATTCAACTAGAAATGAAAAAAATAGTGTTTTTAAACTGTATTCCTTCTCCCATTTTGAATTTCAATGTTTTAGCAACCTGCTGTAAGGTGTTTAAATTTTTGAATATACAATGTTAACGACACCAAAAAATATTCTCGACAGAGTATGTTTCAGTAGTACCATTCTAAGCTACCATTCTTTCATTCTTCACTATTTCTAACCAGAAAATACGTTTCAATGTTTAAATGCCTTTTTTCCCCTCCTTCTCTTTTATTTTTTTTAAGAGAAGGCAGATCAAATGCTCCTTAAAGAGGCAATCCTAGCCACATGTTAAAGGGACAAAACCTCTGGTATTTTTCATGTCCAAGTCCAAATGCAAAAGCCATTTGGGTATGACTGGGCATCACAACAGACACCAGCTCCTACTCCATATTTTATCATGGGTGCAATTTCCCAAGTTGCTGTACTTAAAATTGCAACAAAGTACATCACAGTAAGGATATACTGCTAATTAGCGCTCATTGTTGCTTTCACACAGCAGCTTGGTTTTAATGGAGAGAAGACTATTTAGCTCTTGCCAAGAAAAAACAATTGGGAAACAAAGGTATCATTGCAAAAATAAATAAATAAATCAGTAGTTTTTGGTAAGGGGGATTCAGTGAAACAGTCCTACACGCTGTGTTTGCATAAAATGTTTGTCTAGTCCTTTTAAAGCTAAGTAGATACTGAAGAGCTTATGTATTAAAATGTTAAGTCACAAAGTTATTTTAATTATGAAAGTGGACAAAAATTTGAAAATGTGCTACTACAAATTCACAAAGGCTAAATACATTTAAATAATTGCCTCTTCTAAGCATTATTAGCAATAACTGTGTTGTGCTTTCTCTTGTACTGTGTAAGTTGAATAGTCTTGTAATGTGTTCTTGTACACTCTTTCAACATTGCAGTTGAAAAACCTGTCCCATGTAAATGGACCAGCAACACTCAGTTCAATTTTTGCAAGATGAAAGTGTTCACACTCTTCTCTAAAGTCACTTTCAAGTTAACACCATATTGCTCCATAATTTCCTTTTTTTTTTTTTGCTCCATATCTTTGACAGAGCAGTCTCTTTCATCAATGCCTATGTAAAATTCATTTGCTAATAATAAAAGAGCCATCAAAGCTACATTTTTCTCAAAAAATTATTCCTTTAGCCAAAAATATTACTAGTATCATTAGAAATTGCTGTGTCCTCAGTGCAAAGCTGTTAACAAGGCAGCTGCTCATCTAACAGGCATTTACTGTTTCCACTCTTTAAATGGTTTCTCTGAGCTTGGAAAAATTAAAATGTTTTGATCAATTTTAAGGCTGAACCTGAACAAATAATAGAATATCCGAAGTTGGAAGGGACCCATAAGGATCATCCTTAAAGATCATAAATGAATTAGATCAGCGTTAAACCCAGTCTTGCAAGGCGGAGTGCTCAGGCTTACTCTAAGACTTGCTGTAACAGTTATACCCTAAAATACCACAGCGTCTTTGGGAAGATTTGTGGTCATCAGAAAATCAAGGTTTGCATTTCTCCATGTAAGTGTTTTGTGTCCCTGGTGATCAATAGCTGCTGACCTTTTAATCTGCTACCACAAACAGGTCTGAGGTTCCTACTACAGTCACAATGGGGTTGTGATCCATTTCTATCATTTTGGGAAGGAAACTGTTGACAATCTATAGGAAGAAAAAAAAAATAAACTTCATTTATGTGCAAAAGATTTCTATTAAACTGGCAAATTTCAGTGTGTCTCGTTTTTGGGTCTCTTGCTGAAATTCAGTTGGGCTACTCATGGTCTTCATTTATTTCTAGTTTTAGCTACAGGCTAGAAATTGTCTGGCTCCACAATCAAAACTATGGTGGTTTCTTTCATACTGACCCTTTATACGTTCTATGAATTTTGTGTGTTTGGATTTTTTCATACTTCCAAAAGGCCAGTGTGTATGATTTGGCAGATGCTCAGATTTTTTCAATACCCTGTCAGTGTGCTGACTGTTATATTTTGATTTTCATAGTGCTGAACAGGGAAGTTGCTGACCCAATGGAGTTTTCATGAAATTCTTGATGCAGTTTTTCTTTTTTTTTTCTACCACAAAATTTCATGCTGGAAAATCATAATTTATCAGAAAATTTGTGAATATCAAAGGCATCTGGTGCTAGCATTTTAGTGTAGGTTATTAGGTTGGGAAGTCAGAGGTTGCATCCCAATTAAAATTTGTATTTTTTTCATATCCAGTTCAGATTTAAAAAGCAGAACAAAACAATGTAGCAGATATTGGCATATGAAATATTTAGATAATTCCATTAATTTAATAAAGTTTGGGTTTTTTTAGCAATTCAGAAGTATTTTTTTATTCATCAAGTTTTCCCTCCTCTGGACACTAAAGAAAACAATGACTGTGTGCATGCCATTACTCAGTGTTTCCGTGTAGAAGTCAAAGACATGCCTGTGAAGGCTGCCATATGATATAAAAGCGTTCTTCAGAAGTCAAGTGCTGTTTAAAAATAAATAAAAGGAAAAAAAAAACATGTGACTAGCTGCCTTTTAGCCATCACTTTAGTTTTGGCCACTCCTAGTAAGGTTTGACAATGCAATTGCTCCTGCATGAGTCTTACTGGTGGCGCTGAAATAATTGAAAGGCAAACAGGACACAAGACTACGGAGGCACAACTGTTGCCTTTGGATGCAATGAGCAAGCACCCTGCGTGAGAGCAGTGTGTGCTGTCCTTTGGGAGATGCGTCTCGTTAGCCAAAGTCTGTGAAGCAAAGCTTCCACAGGCTGGCTGCTCTGGCCAACAGTGGGCTATGGAAGTGATTCCTGTGCAGGTAAAACACAAGGAGAATTGTGATTTATATTATGACTTCTTTTTTTTTTTTTTTTTTGCCACCAGTTGAGGAACTTTCATGAGTCTTGGATACAAAGAGCCCTGAGTTAAAGAATTCATCTAGCTAATGAGTTTTTTTGACATTTTTCTGCCAAAGGGAATAAAAAACTGACATCAAATAAATTTGACACTAAGCTTGATTTCAGCTGCTTAACAGCCCAGACCTTCCCATTTTTCCTTCCCTGCCAAGCTAGGGAACACAAATCACATTTACAGTTCCTTTTGAATCGTACATGTGATGTGGGCTTGCACTATACTGTAACAAGATTAGTTTTCCTGGTAATCTTCTTAAAATATCCATCCCATGATTGTCTTTTCATTTCCTGGTGTTCTGGAACTTGGATTAATGGGATTTAAATTTATTCCACAAGTCTTGTTTGATAAGCTGTTTTCTACAATTAGTTGTCTATGAACACATTTCATTTGGAAAGAGCATTTTTGTGGCAGCTGAATTACACATTGTTATGCCAAATGTGCTATACAATACCTACAAATGTATGCACAGTATGGATGCCTGTAGATACTACTAGACAAGATTAATAAAACAATACAGGTTTACTTGTTTCAGAATGTTTAAAGTATCTCATATGGCTTTTTGAAGCAGAATTGCAGAGCTTTGGACATGCTTGCAAATTAGCTGACCAATTTACTACATATCTTTTATTGTTTTCATCACATTTCAAGCACCATCCTTAAACTACCCCTTCCACTGATCCCAGAAGACATATTTATCATGCAGTAAGTTTGATCTGGTTCCCTTGCCACAGAATCCCTTTTCAGTTAGCAGAAGTTTGATATCAAATTAACAGTTTGCTTAAGCAAGGATATTAAAAGTCACACAGGATTAACACTAAATACAATTTAGAGTATGTGACTGAACAGCTCTGCCTGGTATCTTGTTGTAACCAATGTGTATTTTACAAACAGAAAAAAAAAAATTAGTCACCGAACACGATTTAGAGCTAGTCTTGCCAAGAGCTCAGTATTGCAGAATTGATTGTTCAGCTCTTATATTTAGCTCAAAAGACTACCCTGCAGATGTAAGAAGCATATGGATTTATGCCTCCCCCTGCCTGTCCCCTCTGCCTCAAACTTTTGACTTCATTTCAATCTCCTCTCCTTAGTTGCTCTCATTTTAGCAACAAATTCCCATCTTCCCGAGGAGGTGCTGTAAGGCGGGTGGAAGCTGTGGAACATTTTGAAGTGACCTGGTGGCACCCCCTGCTCTACAGTGACCATTGGTGGGGGACAAAACACTGCTTGGGTGAACCTTCTGACCACAAATAGATGCATACACTCTGCAAGAGTGTAGGTTGCTAAAAAATACCTTTAATGTATAAGCAGGGATGCCATGTGGCACATACCCACTAGATATGGATAACTGGATTCACAGCTCATTACCAAAGTAAAGTTAGAGCTTTAAGATCAATGTACACAGCAGTGCCTGGGTTACAAAGCCAGGCTGCTTTCATTCAACACACATCCTTTTTTTTTTTATTATTATTATTTTTTTCTCTCCTTTCAATACATTACTCAGTAGCAAAATATTTAATGGAAACTATCTTGTCTATCTACAGCCACCTAAAGGCAAACTAACTGCTACGCCACGCATTCCCCAAGCTGTGGTACAAGTCCTCTCAGTGCCACTGCTGACCAGGAACCTGGCAGAGCAGTCAAGGGACCTGAGGTGGTGTAAGCACAGTACTTGGATTTAACACAAGTACAATACAGTTTGGGAGCTCCTGTTCCGAATTCAGACTTGCCGGCAGGTTTGATGTTGCCTCTCCGCTTGCACGTACCTACGGGCAAGTCACTGCACACCCGGCGCTGGCTGCAGCGCGAAATGGCGGCCAGGCCCCTTCACACCTCACGCCACCTCCATCCTCGGCCTCTTAGCACCCCGGAGCGGGGAACAAGCGATCGCTTCCCCTGCGCCTCGCCAGGCCGCAAGCAGGACCCACGGCCAATCCGAGCCGACTTGTGGAAGCAGAGGCACGGCCCGGAGAGCGACAGGCGCGGGCAACACCTCCCGACATGGCGGCGGCTCCCCCTTCCCGCCTTCCCGCCTCCGTGCGGGCGGGCCCGGGGCGGGCCCCGGCGGCCCCATAAAGCCGAGTGCGCGGGGCTGGGCGCCCTCTTGCTCCCGCGTGGCTGAGGTAAGGTGGGTTCTTGGATCCTGAGGGGTGAGCGGTGAGGGGGGATTTCTCGCTCAGCCGTATGCCCCCTGCTCGGCCGGGCTCCTGCTCGTGCCGCCTCGCTGCCCCCCGCTGAGGTGGCGGCATGGCCGCCCCTTCCCGACCCCGTCCCTGGGGGGTTTTCTCTCGGACCGCTTCCCCGTCTGGTGTCCCCGTCTCCGTGCTGGGGGTCCCGGCCTGGGCTCCTCTGGTCCCCGTGGAGCTCCCTGGGGAGGTGGGAGCGCGGCCGTATCACACCCCAGGGACTTGCTGGTGTCGGTGATGACTGAACTTTTTTCCCCATCAGAGCGACAGTGTTGAGTTGTCACTGCTCTAGCCAGGCCTTGTCTGATGCACCAGCAAGGGCAGAGCTGTTGTGTATGCTGGCCTCGTGGGGCTGGGTGCTGACTGCTCCTTTGGTTTCACTCCTAGGCCTGTGTGATAGCAGGGGGCTGCTGGGCCTGCTGCAGAGCTGAAGTGATGGCTGGAACCAGCTGTGGATCAGATGTGTGATGAGGGCAGTTGCCTGGCTTGCTTCACAGTGCCTGAACCTTGAGCAGGTGAGAGTCTTTAAGTCCTTCTTGTTGATCACTAATTTAAATTTAGAAAAACCAAACTCCTTCCTGCCAAGGAGCAGCTTCAGAAGTGCTTTGGCAAGTTTGTGTCTTTAGAGACTTTGCATATAATCTAAGTGTTAGCCTAGGCTTTGCAGAGCTGAGAGTAAGACAGAGAACAAGATAAAGGATGTTATTTTGCAAATTTTAGCTAACACAGCTGTATATTGTATATCCACTAGAAGGACAGGACAATCCTAAAGATAAGGAATGAAAAGACTGCACGTAGATGATAGAACCAGCAAGAACTGGCTTGGACTGCTGAGGTCTGCCAAAGAAAGGAAGGGTCAGAAGTTTAGCAGTGAGGAAGACTACTGGTCTTCATCAAAAGCCATCCAGAGTAGCATACTCTGGGTGACCACCCAAGGACCCTAGTACACGTGTGAATAGGGGCAGGAACCTGTTACTGGTTCTTTAGAAACCTAATGAATGTGCAAGAGACTCAGAGAAATTAAGTGAATATGTATATATTCCATGAATACAAGCACACTGCTTATAACCCTTGGTGTGTATGTTAGGCAGAGTGATCCCCCACATGCTCTGCACAGTAATAAAGAATACCTGCTTAATAACTTTGGTTATTGAGTTTTCACCATGTCACTATGTATAATCTAATCATTAGGTAGGCATTGCACAGCTGAGCACACAGAGGGTTTCCTCCTCCAGAAGCATTGTACCTGCATCATTGCTGGACCATTCACAGGGGGCTGCTGCATGTATGTGGCTTTGCCACCTCTGCTGCAGTTAGCTTACTATTCCCTATGTCTGTACGTGGGGGGGCAGAAACGCGGCTGTATCACGCCCCAGGGACTTGCTGGTGTCGGTGATGACTGAACTTTTTTCCCCATCAGAGCGACAGTGTTGAGTTGTCACTGCTCTAGCCAGGCCTTGTCTGATGCACCAGCAAGGGCAGAGCTGTTGTGTATGCTGGCCTCGTGGGGCTGGGTGCTGACTGCTCCTTTGGTTTCACTCCTAGGCCTGTGTGATAGCAGGGGGCTGCTGGGCCTGCCACAGAGCTGAAGCGATGGTGGTAGGTGGCTGGGATCAGCCTTACACTGAGGGAAGTTGCCTGGTTTGCTCTGCTGTGCCTGAACCCCTGATGGGTGTGAATGGTAAGTCCTTAAGTTGACTGTATCTGTTACTGGATTAAAAAAAAGTGTGTGTATATGTGTGTGTGTGTGTATATATATATATATATATATAAAAGGGAGTTTCTGGATTACTCAAATGTTCTGCAAATGTTTGGTGTGCTCATGGATATATTAGTGCTTTCAGGGAAAGGAGATGAGCTTTGTGGAAAATGATAGGACTATGTATGACTTAGTAGCAAATGTTGCCTGCTGAGAGGAACAGGCTGGTGCTGCTCTTCTGCTCTGCCCCTTGCTGGTAGGTATGCAGCAGTGGTCACAGGATGAGGCACGCTGTGGTCCTGCCTGGGCTAGTTCCTCTGCCTGGGGTTTGGCGACTGTACAGCACTTTGTGCAGCATGCACAATCTGCTGTCTCTGCAGTGTGAAGGCAGGAAACTTTGTGTGGCCATGAAGGTTGGACCTGAAAAAGCTTATGAGCTGTTATCCCTGCCTCCCTTTTCTGTTGAGTCTGCATTTAGCAGTCTCTTGCTGTGCTGCAGAAACCCTGTTCATCTGTGTTTTCCTCTTGGCTCTCACAGTGTTAGCACCTGTGCCTGTTGAGCAGGCCAGCCAGGCAGTTCTTTGTGGGGAAGGATTGGCATGAATTCTCCCACAGGTTTGTGTGGGGAGGTGGGAGCAGGGACTCGCTGGTGTCGGTGATGACTGAACTTTTTTCCCCATCAGAGCGACAGTGTTGAGTTGTCACTGCTCTAGCCAGGCCTTGTCTGATGCACCAGCAAGGGCAGAGCTGTTGTGTATGCTGGCCTCGTGGGGCTGGGTGCTGACTGCTCCTTTGGTTTCACTCCTAGGCCTGTGTGATAGCAGGGGGCTGCTGGGCCTGCTGCAGAGCTGAAGTGATGGCTGGAACCAGCTGTGGATCAGATGTGTGATGAGGGCAGTTGCCTGGCTTGCTTCACAGTGCCTGAACCTTGAGCAGGTGAGAGTCTTTAAGTCCTTCTTGTTGATCACTAATTTAAATTTAGAAAAAAACATACTCCTTCCTGCCAGGGAGCTGCTTCAGAAGTGCTTTGGCAAGTTTGTGTCTTTGGAGACTGCTGCATATAATCCAAGTGTTAGCCTATGCATTGCAGAGCTGAGAGCACAGAGGGTTTCCTCCTGCAGAAGCATTGTACCAAGGCCCTTTGTGCACTGTGTCACTGATGAAGTGTTCATTGGAGGCTGTGTGTGTGCATGGCTTTGCAACTTCCGTTGCAGTTAGCTTACTATTCCTTATGTCTGTGCATGGTGGGGGGTGGGAGCGCGGCCGTATCACACCCCAGGGACTTGCTGGTGTCGGTGATGACTGAACTTTTTTCCCCATCAGAGCGACAGTGTTGAGTTGTCACTGCTCTAGCCAGGCCTTGTCTGATGCACCAGCAAGGGCAGAGCTGTTGTGTATGCTGGCCTCGTGGGGCTGGGTGCTGACTGCTCCTTTGGTTTCACTCCTAGGCCTGTGCAAGAGCAGGGGGCTGCTGGGCCTGCTGCAGAGCTGAAGTGATGGCTGGAGCCAGCAGTGCGGCGAGTTGGCCTGGTTTGCTCTGCTGTTTACTTTTTCCTTTGGCAGAAGAGAATGGTAAGTTGTTGCCCTGAAATTTGGACTGATACGTAGATCTGAGTGTTGTAGCAGGAGCCCTTTGCCTCATGTTTGCCTTCTTACAGCATGTTTGAGGTGGCAAGTGAGGGTAATGAGCAGCATCAAGCTGTGAGTCAGCAGCAGCCTAGAAGCTGTGGTGATGTGATCTCTTAAAGACAGTTGCTCAGGAGAATAGAAAACACTTCTTAGTTATTGACCTGAGAATTACACCTGTTAAAATACTGTTTCTTTTATCATCTTGCCTGCAGAGAGTAATATGCCTTGTCATTTTTTATGGGCATGTAATGGAGTGCCTTGATAATAAACTGAAGAGTATCTCTCTCTCAATCTGTGGTATATGATGACTTCAAACTTTTTTCCCCATCAGATCAGCAGTGCTGATTCGAACTTCTGTTTTAGCCAGTTTATCTGATGCCACAGATACGAAATTCAGTTTGTCACCTGGCTCTGTATTGAGGCTACCTGTCCTTGCACCCCTGTGGGCAGGGAATCCTTGTGCATGCTGCATGCTTTTAGGGCAGGCAGCACTGGAGGGTGCTGTCTGCACATACTTTAGTAACACTGATTGTGTAACACTATCTGACATGCATAAAAGACTTTAAGATCAAAAGTGAAAGAATTCTTCCTCTTAGATCTTCAGTAACAAAAATGGCTGAGATCTCTGGCAGGTTTCAGTTTAACATAAATGACATAAACATGGTTTTTTTTTTTGTTGTTTTGCCCTACTTTAGCAGTGATTAAGTGCTTCATATAAAGTCAGGGAATCTTTGTTCTCCTAGATTTTTCTCTGTCAGTGAGAAGTTCTCCATGCTTTGGAAGTCTTGATAAGTCAGTTTTCAGCAAATGTGGCTGGGGGAGGGGGATTCCTTTTGGTATTTTTTCTTCACTTTCTACAAAGGATCAACTGTCTACTGAAAACTTGGCTATTTGGTTAGGATTTCACTAATGATCTATAAAATGTGCTTAACAATCTTGCTTCATTGAATAAGCAGCTATTGTTACTGGCTTCATTCAGTTACAGCTTGGTCTTGCTCTTTAGGTACTTGGTGTTCAGCTGTTCTTAGTTTTAATGAGGCTGAAGTCTCCTCAGTCTGTGGAGAGCACAGATGTGACCATTCTACATGGCACACTCAAATTGAACAGCAGTATGATTGGCCTGTGTCAGGTGGTGAAGCTGGTAGAGCTGACCAAATCTGTTACTCTGGCACACACTTCTCAGTGAGTTCCCCCAGACTTTGTTCAAGAACAAGTCTGAAAGCCCCCAAAATGCAGTTCTACAAGTGCATTCTATTTGGAGTGTCTTACAGTGCAGGGGTTCTTATGGTTGCTCGCAGAATAGCCTTTGTCTAATTTTTTTTTGGGGGGGCAGAGGTGGGGTTGGAATTTAAAAGCTGTGTTTTTGCTGCTTGATGTAGAGTCAACTGACAAAATGTTGGGTGTTTTCTTGGCAGGTTGAGATCTGTCAGAAGTTGTCCCAGGACCTGCTGTGATTTCAGTGTTCTAGGTGAAAGCTGTCTTCTGCTAATGATGTTACTCTCCATGCTGCTGCCTGTGATCCCTTGTTCAAGCTACAGCATCCACATCATCCTGCAACAGCTCTTTGGTCTTTTCTCAGAGCTAGCAGAGAATGATAAATTGGTGTCTTGCCAACTCACAGATGGAGGGTGTTATGTTTTTTTCCTTTGTATGAGACATTTAATCGGAATGGATTCTGGAACTTGTATGTTTAACATAATTTGGTGCTTTTGTCTGCGAGGGCTGTCTGTGTTCACCTGGCAACTAATGTTACCTTGTCAGTATTGTGCAAAGTATAGAAGCCTTAAAGAGCTATTCTCATGTATGGGATGATGGCCTTGTGTGTAAGGAGAGGGGATTCAAGTTTTGGTTCTCCCCTGTCACTCTGAAAGCTTTAGTAAAGTATCATCTGCATGTGAAGCAAGGAAGGTACATTTGGATGCTGCAGTGTGGCCTTTTTCTGTACTCTTTAGGGCCTATTTTTAATAAAACCTGAGTACTCTGAACTCAGCTGAGTGAGTTGTCTTCCATACCTTTTAACACCCAATTCCTGGATCTCCTAATTGTTGGGTTTGGAGCTGGATTGCAACAGTGCTTCTGTGTGGTCACTGTGTGGAGCTGCCTGCTGCTTCAAGTGAGGAGAAAGGGTCTCAATCTCATGGCAGTCTAGCTACTCTTCACATATCCTCAAGCAAAAGGTATTTAGCTGGGACTTGTACCTACTGATATTCCCCAGAAACAACAGAAGGACACTGGGGGGTTTAGCTGGCCTGGTGAAAGATGCAGGCAATCATGTTCCAGGTAAGTTGCAGTGGCTTTGCAAATTCTTTCCTACATGAGTCCTTTAGAGAAGTGACAGCAGTCCAGGACGGAAGATAGCTGATGTCAGCTTCTGGAAGGATTTGGATGTTTCCCTCATGCAATGTGTTCAGCTAGCAGGAATGGACTGCTTCTGGATAGAGATACTAGTGGCAGATGTTGGTTCAGATCCTGTAGCCTTCCCCTGGAAGCTGTTTGGCAATCTTCCCAGTCTGTAGAGCAAGAGAATTAAATATGAAATCTGCATCTACATATGTGCTGAAGTAGGGAGACACTACATAAGTTGAAGCTAAAGGCTTCCCCAATACCAGAGAAAAGTAGTTGAGGAGTGCTAGGATGTACTGCTTCCTGCACCTCCAGACTTCCATGTTACAGCTTTGCAGAATATATACCATTGGGCTCAGCAGGAGCTAAAACTTGTGTAGTATAAATGCACCTGTACTGTGCAGTGTGCTCTCATAGAGGGGTTGAATTACTGGTGAGTCTTCTGAATGGAAGGAGAAGGCATTCTCCATCTGTTGTGCTTATTAGCCTGGCAATCAAGTGGTATCTGCATGGTGCACATTCAAACAGGCTTTGGCAGATGTCTCATGCAGGTCCTGGTCTGGTAGCATTTGTACACCCCGCTGGCAATGCAAATGAGGTAAATGGTCTCTTCAATTCAAGCTGACATGAAGACCTGGGATCTATATTACCTTGCAGCATCTCAAACAGCAGGTTCAGATTCAGACCTCACGTCTCATGATGGAAGTAGCTGTTCCCCATGAGCACAGCCAGTATGTGCATTAGGAATGGGGTTTAAAACCAATCCTACTGCCTCATTAGATTCCTGAGGAGCAGGGCCACCTGGCAGCATGTGTTGCTAGTCCTGGCCTGATCTTGATGGGTCACATATGCTAAATGACAAGTGATAAAAGCAGCTGGGTACTTATGTGCAGGGCTGCAGTGAGCTAGCGGCCACAACTCTGCTTGAAGTAGATGAAGGGCAGAAGTAAGGAGTAGATAACAGGCTAAGGAAGGCTTTAAGGAAAGATTTCCTGCAGCATTTAAAGTATTGCAGTGTGTTTTTTACTACCTGTTAGAAACAGCTTAATTGATACTGTAATGGCTTGGTAGTTATTTACAGCACCTATGACTTCTGGAGGGCATTTCTGCTGCCAAAAACCATAAATAAGTTTCAGTGGTTATGGGAGGGGACTCAGTACCTGAGATAAGTGGGCTTTGGCATGTATGTTCAATAGGAAGCTTCAATGATTGAAAATTAGCTATTAATCAGCATATAAATCACTCTTCCATTAAACTGGGCAGAGATTTTTCTCAATTACTGTAAGCAGCATAATCTCTCGAAACAACATATTGATGAGGGATTAGAACTGCTCATATAATTACTTGAATAATCTAATGAGCATATCTGACAGCAAGCATACTTTAGATTAGGGAGGAGAGATTGCTGGTTGTCCAGTGGGAGCTGTGAGGACATACGTACCTGAATTACACTTTTTTTTTCTTTACAAGTTTTATCTCTCACCAGGAGACCAGGTCAGGATTCAAGCACTGGTGCTGCTGTTCATATGTATGGGGTGGATGACAAAACTGTCTGAAGATAATTGATGTGCTATAAATGACTGGAGCACTGTGGATGCAGGAAAGTGAGATGGAGGAGCTGAATGTGTGCACTTGAGCTGAGCCTGGAGGTCTCTGACTGGCAGCTGTAGAGGGTGCTGTGTGCATGCATTTCTCAAAGCTTAGCTAAGAGCCAGATGGGTTTTCTACATCAACTGTCCATTTGTGTGTGTTTATACATGTAGTCAGGATGCTTTCCCTTTGTCACTGTAGCAGTTATTACAGCAGCTTGTCACTGCTGTAATAACAGTGGGGCCAGTATTTGAGATTCTTCTGTAAAAACACAAAGAATGACAGCGGGGAGAAATCTTGAAAGTAAGGTGTGAGTAAATCTGAACTTGTCACAGGTTCTGTTTAGAGGAGCAGAGGTGGAAGAGATCTGCGCTCTGACAGGCTTTTGTTTCAAAGCTTTCTTCTGGGGTTTCTGATATGCCTATAAACAGGAGCGTGCCTTAGGAATGCCTTCATTTTACATCTGCCACGATACATCTGGAACTAGAGGGCCTCCCCTCATGCTCCTTCCAGACCTGTGCTCCAAACTCCCATGCACCTGTGAGGAGAGCTTGAGGGCACTTGGGTTGTCTGTGCTGGAGGAAGGAAGCCTAAGAGGTGAGCTCAACAGCTTCCTGAGGAGGGGAAGCAGAGAGGGAGGTGCTGGTCTGTGCCCTCCGATAATTGATGATAAAATGCGAGGCGATGGCACAAAGCTGTGCTAGTGGAGGCTTGGACTGGATGTCGGGAAGAATTTCTTTGCTATGAGGGTGGTCAGACACTGGAACAGGCTTCCTAGAAGCAGTTGGTGCCCTATGCCTGTAAGTGTTCAGGAGACATTTGGATAATGTCCTTAATAATATGTTCTAACTTTTAGACGGCTCTTAGGTGGTAAGGCAGTTGCGATCAATAATATTTGTAGGACCCTTCCAACTGAACTATTCTAATTTAAACCTACCCAAGGCTGCTTGAAAATGGGAGCATGACTGCCTTTACCAAAAGTCTGCCTGGACATGGCTTCAGGAAAATATGTGGAACGCCTAGCTGGTAAATACAGTACAGGGGTCACATTCAGTACAGGAACATCTTTTAGTACATTTTTTTTACATATTTTTTAGTACAGTAACATCTTTTTCCTGTTACACTTCATACCCTACCTTCTCCTGTAGGTGTTCCAAACCCCTCTGGTACTCTGGTAGTGGAGAACTGGCTGAGCTTGATTGTGGCCTGCTATGGGCTCTCAGCAGCTTTGTATGCTCAGAGCTCAGGTAATTGTACTATGTGTAACCATAAGCTATTAATAAATTCGAGCTGCAGTGGACTTTGCAGTACTTCAATGTGTAGTGCAGCAGGTTTCCCAGATAACAGAGAAACCATCAAATGGACTTTATTGGCTGTAGCAATGCAGGTAAGATCACCCTGTTTGAAAATCACTTAATATAGGCCTTTGATAAAAGATGGGAGGGTGTTACCACAGGATTTAAAGCAATTTGCACCTAGTGTTTGTTGCCTGACTTCAGTAGGCACTGGTCAGACCCTGACTGTGGCTGCCGGGTTTTTTGAATGAAGTGATGAAGGCAAAGAGGCATGTTCTGAACCAAGGCAGACTTACAGCTTGTTCCGATTGTCTCTCTGCACAGTGCTCCTGACTAGCTCTCAGATGGGCAAAGGAAAATCACAGCATGTCCAGAGCTCTTACTCTGCTGCTGTGAAGTGGTTGAACGGGGCAGTAAGGACAAAGACAGATCTGTCAGCTTCATCAATTACAGCAGAAACAGGCAATGTTGTATGTACTTGGGTAACTTTCTAAAACTGAAATCTGGAGTCACTCACTAGGCTGGTATGTTTAAGCAAATGTTTACTTTTCTCCAACAGCTCTGTTTCTTGGTGCCATGAGCATTTGAGAGGAAAATAGCACAGATTATTTCTCTGGCTGCTGCTTTTAATAGATGTGTTTTCATACACAGTGAGAGGTTTAACATTTATATTCCCTAAGACCCAGGCATCTTTGTGAACTTGACTGCTTGTTGATTATTATACTCTTTTTAGACCCATCTGTTAAGTGGCTTATGGGATAGCACAGACCATTTCCTCATTGCTGCTTGTACTATTTGCTGTTTGTATTGTTGCCTCTGTCTGCACCTCTGCTCAGTGATAGATAAAATTATTAAATCTAAAATTATTAAATCTATGTTGACAGGCTAGACACTATCATGGAGAGCAATGAAGCACAACCTGGTTTTGTGGTTGCTGTGGGAAGATCCAGTTTTCAGGACATTCAAAGTGTCCCACAGGCAGTAAGGGGAAGATTTTTATTATTTTTTAAGCAAAGTGTTTCTTTTAGAGCATTTTTTTAAATGTTCTGCAGCTACAGACCTTCCTGTCCTTCTACCCTTTTTGCCTGTTGCTTTTAGAAAGCATCCATCCACTGGAGAGTTCAGTTCACTGGTGTCACTTGCTCTGTTTGGTTTTGAATGCTCCGGCTGGGTCACCTTGAAGTCTTCCATCTATTGCTGAGAATGTGTTTGGCTTCTGTAACCTTTTCCCAAGCCAGATATAAAAGCTAGGGGTTGTCCTCATTTCTCTGCTTCACGGAGACTCCCCTGGGTTCTTGTAAGCTTCCCCAGCAAGGATGTCCAGAGCCAGAGAGACTTTGGCAGATGTGATGTCAGTATGACTGCACAAAGAAGCAAGGCATGTTGTTCATCAGGTGGAAGGTATCCTTCCAGCGGGGGGGGTAGGAAAGCAGATGCAGCTCCACATGGTGCTGCCTGCCCAGATGGATTCCCTGGAGCCTGTTCCTGAAGGCTGCTCTCTGAAGGTGGGGCAGTATGTCAGCACCCAGGGGCTGGCCTGAGGTAGGACATGCACTTTCCTCTCCACACATGCTCACATTTCCTGCTGTGGGTGGCAATGTCTTCAAGAGCCTTCTGCTTTTGGTTCAGAACTGCTCTTTAATTGAAAGGGTGAGGTTTTTTGATCCTCCCACAGATACTGGAATGCTTGCGCATCGGTCCAGGATAGAGCCAGGCCCTTAGGCAGCAGCTGACTTCTGGATACCATTTCTTGGAAGAAATATATATACACCTCTGCCCTTGTTTAGTGGCTGTGAGGATGTGCACTCTGTGCTGTGCTACTGCTGCAATTGTAGATATTACATTAGCCCCAGCAATTTTCCCAAACCTAGCTGGGGAATTTAATGGCCCCCAGATAAAGAAAGAAGTGTTGCTGTAATTGTTACCCAGGCTCAGTCTCCATTCATGTTTGCAAGAATTTTGCCTACCAAGAGAGAAAATATTTTATTCTCCTGAGATAAAGTATTCATGAGGGAAGATCTGTCTTGAGGAAGTCTATTTTCTAACAGTTGTGGATCAGGCCCTTGACACCAGCAGTTCAGAGCACTCTTTTCCTTTGAGTATTCACTGTCAGTGTTTTACAGCAGGATATCTGTAGGTGCAATTTTCTTGGAAATCTGCAGAGGAGGACTGGAAGTGCCTGAGAAGTTTTGTTAGTCAGCAATTTATGTTGCTGTGGAAACGCCTTAGAGCTTGGGAAAACTGCCTGGAGAAAATGGTGGCTGCCAAAGGTGCTAACAGCAGTTTGCATCTCTGGCTGGTTCCTAGCTTACCTACCTGGACAGTGGGCTCATGCCTCTCCATGGCTGCTGTTGTATCATGAGGGTGACCCACGTTTTGTGCTGCTGGTCATGATTTCCTGCTGCAAACCCTCTCTGTCACTCCTCTGAACTCTGACATTCTCCCTGCCAGGCTGTCCTCTGATCGGGGATGGTACGCTGGGGACCAAAGCAGTGTCTGAGTCCTCGAATGTCAGATTGCCAACTGTAAAGGCAAGTAGCAGCACCAGTGGGGATGAGAGAGAGGCCGATGCAGTCTCATGTCTCAGACTAAGTTACAGTGACCTGGTGAATGTCTCTGTGCGCACACACCTGTTTGATTTTTCCTCTGGCACAGCTGACCAGGTAGACCTCCTGTTATGTAGCCTTTTGGCAAGTAGAAGGCTTGGTGAGGAGGGTCAGCTTCTGAGTCATCATGTTAGTTTAAATAGATAGAAACCTGCCCCTTACTGTTCTTTTCCTGTCTGTTTTTTTTTTTTTTTTTTTATTCCTCTGGAGAAAAGTACTTGCAAGAATAAAGCAGAGCAGAGGGGAAGCACAGATTTCCTCAGTGAAGGAAAGCAGGCAGAATCAGGGCTGTGACTGCCACGCCTGCACAACAAATGCTGGGTGCGGGATTCACTGTGCTACATGAACTGGACGTGATGGGCACAAAGGATGTCAGAGCCTCTTGCCTGAGGCATGTGATGCTGCCATTGCCTTTTAAGTGGGTGCCTCTCGCTCTGTTGCTGGAAGTCACATCAATAGGTTCTCCCTGCTGCCCTCCAGTGCCCCTTTCAAAAAAAAAAAAACAAAAAACAAACAAAAAAAAACAACCAGAAAACAAGCAAGCAAAAAAGCAAACAAACAAACAAACATAGAAAAGTTGCAGTTTCCCAAGAGCTGCCTCCTGCCTGTCTGAATTGTGACAGGGGAATCTGACAGAGGCACCTATCCAGGAAAGAGGCGAACGATTTTCCCTCACACTGAAGAGGAAAGCTCACCGATAGCTGTTGTCAGATATTCCCACTGCCTGATGGAATCTCTCTGTCCATGACAGCGTTGTTCCCTCTACTCTTGCTCGGGAGTTGGGAGATGTAAAGCTGTATGGGAGGTCTCTGAGGCTAAGAGAAGACAGGAGCTCTCAGGCCTTCATGAATGCATCACAGCCTTCAGCTGTGGGTGACAGGCTTATCAGTGAGCTGTGGTTTGCTGTAGGTTTACCTAAGCCGTAAACCTATATAGGGTCCCTGAGAGATGGTGGGGTTAGCTCTGTGGGGAGAACTGTAGCAATAGAAGTGTTAGGAGAATCTTGCAGGGTTTCTTCATCTTTGGTTTCCTTTTACCAGGAGTAAAGGTAATTTGGGTTTATAATGCCATTTTCTGACTCATTAGGAGTATTATTTAAAAGTCCTTTTAAAAATGTCATTACTTTAATGATTAAGGATTTTACTTCATGCGGTAATTTATGGCATTGTTTTTAATGGATCAGAGGAGGAGCCTGGGCATTGAAAAGAAGCATGTTCTTTGAGGAACTTCTTAAGTTCCTCACAGAATTCTAGAATTCAAATCTGGGTATAGCTGAAATAGTGTGAAATTAAAAAAAAAAAAAAAAAAAAAAAAAAAAACATGAGAGGAAAATAAGACACAGTGCTCCCTGTTCCAGGTTAAACAACGCAAAAGCTCTTTCACTTTCTATTTACTAAATTACAAAGTGCAGAAAGCCTTATGCCTTGGGGACTTGATTTTGCCTGAGGAAAGTGTAGACTTGCCTGATCAGTGCCTTCCTATGCCCATGATAGTTTCTGCTCCCATCTTAGAAAATAAAAATGACTGTGTAAATTGTATTAATTGAATAAAACTATTAAATAGATGAGTTAGTATTAGAGGGTTTGTTTATTTTAATACAGGTAGTACTGTATGATCTTTCACCGTTGCACTCAGAAATGCTGGTGAGAGACTTCAGTGAGTTTGGGTCAGTGCTTTGGTTTTTAGCTCTAATTCACATACTTCTTTCTGGCTTCATGATGTTCTGTGAAATGTTTAGCTATCATCTGCAGAGACAATTTGTGCAGAGAACCTCCTGTGGAAATATATTTCTTGAAGATAAGGCGCTGGTTTCATCACCTAAGTGACACCTTACTGCAAATGAGTATCTGCTGCTTTGTAGATTAGCTGTAACTTTATTAATTTACAAGGGCCAACTTGCTGTGGTTTTTGTTTGTTTTTCAAACAAGGGGAAATGGATACATTCCAAGAGGCAGTATGGCTCCAAGGCCAATGACGAGTCTAGAAATGTGGACTTGTCTGTTCTAGGTCTTGTTCTACAAATGTTTGGTCAAGTGAAAAAAGATGCAGTAAAGACAAGGAACTGCCAGCATGAATGAGGCCCGTTTGGTCAACAGGAGCCAGCACGATCAGGCTTTGTTTATAACATTGAAGCAGTAATTTCCACTTGGTAGGCAGATTGCACCAGATGTGTCTGACTCACCACATGCATGAGAGGCACTCTTTGGCAGGCAAGCAGGCATGCATCAGACCAGGACTCTTCCCTCCGTGGACTCCTCCAGGAACTCTGCATGGCAGAGATTAAGCTGGGTCCTGTTCTCTGACCTCTTTGGCTTCCTGACAGCATGATGTATAAAAAAAAGGCAGTGTGACTGTGACATGGGCAGCACCTGGACTGCAGAGATCCAGAGTGTGTTCAGATAAGTTTAATCCTGATGATATAATCAGAAATCGTTTTATTTATTTATTTTTGTTAAGGTAGTCAAAAATGTCAGCTAAAAGCTTGGCTAATGTTGGCAATGCTCAACCCACGTTTGAAATGGGCATTTTAAATTTCTGAACCTTACTTAGATATGAGACCATTTGTCTTTGAAACTTCACTTATCTCAGTCAAACACTAACATATCTGCTGCTTACTGGAGAGATTTATTTAAAACCAAGGTTTTTCTGGATGTGCAATCAAATGGCAACTTAAAAACAGGACTAGTGGTAGTTAAGTATATTTGCTGTCTTCTGTAGCTTTTACACCTCATTACAGAGCCTGGTTAATTGGAACAGCTATGTCTGTGTGCAGTGTAATATTTCAAATACACTTTTTAAGTACACTTCTTAATATAAAAGAAACCCCCAGGTTCTATTTAAGCAGCATCTGTACCACTTAAGGATTTGTTTTCTTTCTGTTTGCTTTGCTTTTGATTTGAGAGATTTAAAAGAGTGAAATGCAGGGCCTGTGTGACAACTGCACTGAAGAAACTGTACTGTAGACTATCCCTAAGTGGTCCTGTATCATATAGGCTCCCAAGGGACAGGTAATGTCGTGGCACACTGGAGCCTGATCCTGCAACTTGTACGTGGCCCATTTGTACTTTTGTACTTGCTGCCTCACAAGCCGGCTCAACTGACCTGACATTTCCAGTTATAACTAAATGGTTTTTTTTTGTTTGTTTGTTGTTTTTTTAGCTGTGGGTGGATTCATTTAACCTCAGATACAGAAGGGTACCACTGTAAATCCCATATCCATTTTTTATCGTCTCTTAAGAAAATCATTGAAATAAAACCACACATAAAAAAGCACTGATATTTGTCTTATATTTATCAGTTTCAGAAAAGGAAGACGTTAGCTTTTCTTTGGTCTTAATCTAACAGACAGCCACCTGTGAAAAGCAAAGGGACCTGTGTTCTGGCCTATGCCAAGCTGCAGCTTGGCGACTATGTGTGCAGGGAAGGAGGAATGGGGGCCTGCAATCCTAGGCCCTTAAATTGAGAAAATCAGTTAAAGTGGTTAACTTAGCATGAGATGGGGTCATCTGGTGTTGACTGGGAAGACTGATCTCTTGGGGTTTGAAAAGGACAGCTGTTCTTGGGGTATTACATGTATTTCTTGCTTCATTTCCAGAGCTCTAGTATCTCCTGTGTACTTGGAGGTTTCTCATAGTAAAGGAATGAAATGCTCTGTGCTGAAGAAGACTGGTGTGTGGAACATGTCCCTGGGGATCTCTTCCATCCTTAAACACCAGCAACAAAATCCCACGGGCTATTTCTGTAGCCCACTGAGCCATAGTGCAAGTCAGGGAAGGAGGGGAAGGCTGCTCCTGCCTGGAGGGATCTCCCAGCATGGTGGGGCTACCAGAGAAGCAGTGTCGGAGGAGGATGCAGAGGTGCAGGGGTTCAAGGAGGAGGTGGCTGTGTGTGGAAGCAACTGGTGAAAGCAGGAGAGTGGAACCAGTTTGGGAGGAATCTGAGAAGTCAAGCATTGCTTTCGACTTAATGTGGGAGGGGGTCATGTAGCTCGGGGAGCTGATGGGGGATTTTAGGCATTGCGTTCCTTCTAGAGAGCATGTCTTGCCGTAGAATCATAGGATTATTTTGGATTTAAAAGATTCCCAGTGATGCTTTGTGGAGTTAGGTCCACCCTGGGCATTCACAGGCTAGGGAAAAATTCCAGCTTTGACTTGAATGCAGACCCGTTTAGGGCTTTTCTTCTGCTTAGAAGTATAGTTTGCCTTGTTCACAAAGGTGTCTATTATGGCTCAGACTCTCAAGTTGTTCTTTCACTTTCTCTTAGGAAAAGAAAGCCCATCCAAACTGAAAGTACTGGATTCAGAAAAGTTGGCTGGCTTCCTTCTGTTTTCTTCAGGGAAGCAGAAGAACTAGAGAGAAAACCACTAAAAGCTTTTTATTAAAGTATTTGTCTTTTCTGTTTTCTAAATAAGAGTCTTGGCCACTTTGAACCTCCTCCAGCTTTCATTAAAGATAATAGCTTTTTAATGACAATGAGTTTGTTTCCTTTATGCCCTGGTGAGTCATAGCCCTGCTCTGTATGTGATGGGGTTGTGGAATGGGTCTGGGCAGAGGACAGGGGATGGCTTCCACCCCTGGTCTCTGTGCCCATAGCCACACCTGAGTGAGGAGTGACACCTCTGCTTCTCTTCCATCCCGACTTCCCGTCATGGTCTTATAATGCAGCATTGTATATGAGAGAGGAGAAGGCAGAATGAGCAGCTCACACCTCCCATGGGCTGCAGTCTGAGCTGTGGGACTGTGCTGAGATGCTGCATTTATCAAGGGCAAATACTCTTGAGGTTTAAACTCAAGAAGGTGTTTGCTGCTGTGATAGAGGCCCAGCCATAACTGCTCTGCCGTGATGGGGATTCTCTCAGCAGTACCTTGGGAGTCTGGGTCCTGGGGACAAAATTTGTTAGCTGAGAAACAGAGACTGTGGATCTAGGTGGTCATATGGGGAACTTTGGGGAAGACTGCTGCCCTCTGCACACTCTGTCCAGATGTGGTTCTCCTCTCTGCAGATGACCGTGAGCTTTACACGGGTAGCAAAGGCATGTCTGGAGAGGTGTGCAGCAGTTGCCTGTCTCCTAAGCACACAGAAAAGCCTAGGTCTAACATGAAAGGATTTTTTTCTGGTTGAGATGGTTCTGGGTCAGCAGCCCAGTTCAGGTGTGCTGATCAAAATGCCCTTCAGTCCTAAAGAGATCCCATCCCTTTGTCAGGATGTAGGACTGCTGCTGGCTGGGCTTTGTTTGCAGGTGGAGTTGAGGACTGTTTGGTCTGATGCTCTTCTCCACTACAGCAAGAGCTAGTATCTCAGGTCTCACGGGTCTATAGCCTGCTTTCTTCAGATGTCAGCCAACAAGATCTCTGAATTGTGCTTGATGGCAACTCTTAACCCGTGTCTCTACGTGCTAAAAAATAGCAGATGCATACAGAAAGGGAGAAGGAGAATGCCTCTCAAAGGTCTTTTCACTTCTATTCTGAGATCTCAAAGGATGCTGCAAAGGAGAGAATCACAGCACAGAACTTGAATCTCCTCCAAGTAAAGTGGTGTTAGGATCCCTGCAGGTGTATTCTTTGCTTACGGGTCTTGATAAAAGAAAATTCCACCTGAATCTTTTCTCAAATAAGCCTTTTTTAACACGCAGTGCCTAGACCTCCTCCCTTTCCTGACCCCCCAACACTTTTTTTAATTGCAGCTTTCTGTACAGGGTGCCTGGGATAAGTATGCAGGCAGGCATTTTAAGAAAGCAGGAGCAGGTGTGCAAGTAAATCGCCCAGCTCCTGTAGTTTTTACAATTGTTATTTTGAGTTTCTGAAAGAAAGAAGAAAAAAAACACACCTTAATTCTTGCATTAGGATATTTTCACACATCAGATTTTTTTTCTTTTTCTTTTTCTCCCTCAGCCCTTATGATCTGTCTGTGTCAATTTGTTTTCATCTTGACTTTAACTGTGTAAATTCGTATTGTGAGTGGGTGCATGGGAAAGCAAGACCACATCTGCAGGAGTGATTTCTTTTGTCATTAAGGTCTAGCTAACCTAAAGAAAGACTCAAGAGAGCCAGGGTCTGTGAGGTAAGCAGGGATGAACTGGATGCTGTAAACACAACTAGTGGCAGGGAAACCACAGTGGCAGAGCTGCTGAGGCAGAGCCTGGGCTGGTGGCACCTCTCTTCCGACTCAAACCGCTGCCCAGGCAGCCCCTTCAGCTCCTTCTTCAGCCTGCAAGAGAAGTGATTAAGGGAGAACTCAGTGGCGATCTATAGAATCCTAAGTGGCCTTGAGAAAGTAAATGAGAATTGATTGTTCCCTGTTTCTTCCAATACAGGACCCAGGAATTCCAATTAAATCAACTGATGCCAGGTTCAGAATAACTTTGTGCCCCGTGCAGCATGGCATTCTTCTGTGAGAGGCTGCAGGGGCTAAAAGCTTACGTTGGCATGAAGTGGGAGGGGAGAGGATTTGTATAAAACACCTTGGCTGAGGCATAGGCACCAGCTATTAGGTAATCCTGGAGGTGATTTACCAGAAGGTCTGAAAGCATTGTGGTGAAATACCACCAGACAACTTTTACTCCCTCCTGGGCATCGGGTATTGGCCACTATTGAACACAGATGTGGGGGAAGATAGGTCTTTGTTTTGACCTAATGCAGCTTTTCTAGTGGATAGATGCGTGCTCAGCTTTTTATCAGCAGCAGTCTGAGATCAGATCCCAGTCTCTGCTCTGGTTAGAGCAGCTCTGAGAAGGAGGACACTAACCAGCTTGTGCAAAGGATGTCTTTGACCTGTGTAAAGGAAGACCTGTGTGTACTGAGTTAATGTCAGGGCTGGGAAGGCAGCATGCCCAGGGCCTTGGGTGTGATGAAAGGGCTGAGATGCTGTGGTGGGAAGTCAGAGATTTCCTGCTGCCAGCACAAGGGGAAGGGAGTTAAACAACTGAATGAAACAAGAAATAAATTCTTCTCAGGCTCCACTGAATGGCTTCAGTGAAATATCCAGGTAGGGTAAATCGTTAGAGATTGCCACATTTTTCTTGCACGTGTTCCTGCTTTTCTTGTGTTGGAGGCTTTTTTTTTTTTTTTTTTTTTCTATATGCCACACAGAGGGAAGGATCTGGGATGGGAAAACACTCAGCAAACTACAGGATCAGCTAAGTGCCCTGAACACAAAAACACAGCAGTTGCTTTGGCCTTGGCATGTGGCCAGCTTGCCCCTATTCTGCCTGATCAGTGAGGCACAAGCATAATGGACAGTTTGAAAGGGAGAGTTAGTTAAGAATAGCACAGGGCAGGTCGGTCTCTTTGGTTTTGTGTTGGCCCTCCTCTCCTCTGCTGTACTGTGTCTGGGTCAGGCCCGCAGGGCTTAGGAGCAAGTGCTGCTGCCCTGCCAGAGCCGCAACCTGAAAGGGAGGAAATTTAGGGCTTGCACCTACTACTGAAAATGTAACACTCTGTTTCAAAGGATGCTACAGCATCATTTCATGAAGGAGGGTATCCTCAGAAACAGGGTGATCAGACAGGAAGAAAGGGTTGAAAATTTTTAATGTAGCTACTAGTTGAGAGCTCAGCTTCTAAAGAGTGAAGGGGTGACAGGAGTTGGCACACAGATTTGGTTTGTTTAAATACCATCTGTGCTTAGAGTCGAGTCTGATTATCACCTATCCCAAAAGGCCTCAACCTCTCACTGGGCTTCTTGGTCTTGGAGTTTTGCTGCATCTACTGGATTTGTTTGTAGTAGGAAGCTTAATTATTTGTCCCAGCTTTTCTTTGAAAACATTAAAGTTTCTGAGGGTTTCTCTGCTGGTATTTAAAAGCTGAGAACAAAGCTGATATGTGCACCTGGAATTACTCAAGTTGGTACCTGCTCATTGCAGCAACAGCGTATGTGGAAATACTGACCTTTGCTTTTGGACAAGCATTGTCGTGTCTGTTGATTTGTGTCATACTCCGGAAGGCTCAAGTGAATTGGTGGTACTTGCTGAAACAGAACAAAACAAGCAGAGCATCCCATGAGATAGCTTCTAAGAAGGGTTTGAATGAGTTGGCAGCCAGCTCTCCTGTGGCGTTCACATATCTGTAGAAATCAGCTCCAAGAATCACTTGGTTGGCTACTTTCCTTTTATGCTTTTACAGACTTGGCTGTCACAATGGAGGCTAAAATCAGATGCTCTAAACCAGAACCCTTTTATTTTTTTTTTTGGCCTGTGTACTGATAGCTCTGCTGATGCCCTTATTGCTGCAATGCACAAGAATCCAGGTCCTGCACAAGGGATGTAATGTGCAAGAGGCTGTACAAACACAGAACAAAGAAAATACCTCTCTCCTTATGCATTTACAGTGTACATGTAAATCATCAGGTGACAGACAGATGGATACAGAGATGGATACATATAGGGAGTAGGGTAAATCCTGTTTTAGAATGTGGTAAATACTATCCAGACTACATAATGATTTATTTTATTTTATTTTATTTTATTTTATTTTATTTTATTTTATTTTATTTTATTTTATTTTATTTTATTTTATTTTATTTTATTTTATTTTATTTATTTTATTTTATTTTATTTTATTTTGTCAGGAGGAGGGGGCTTATGGCAAAATAAAGTTTAAGAAGGGGCTGGCACTGGACAGAATTCCCCATACCACAGCTGGTTGGCACAGCCTTTGTCAGAGATGGTAATGGACAGTGATGAACTATCCCAGACACTACCCAGAGTAGAAGTGAGAATAAGCTTCCTTCCCTTGGTCGCTTGGGAGGGACATTGCATCTGTTGACATCCTCTGTCCATCAGCGTTAACGAAGGGAGCAGGAGGGCCTCTGGGAACTGGGTCAGCAGCAGCTCCATCGCAGTGCAACTTAATTAAGCAAGAGAAAACGAGCGGGAGGGAAGGAGCCCCTCGTGGCCAGCAGGGAAAGCAGCTGTGTTTGAACAAGCAGGTAAAGCAGCTTTTCCACCTGCCCTGGTGAGCTGCTGCTTGATGTTCCCTGTAGGTTGGAAGACACAATTTCCACTGCCAAGGACAGCCCTGCAAGCTGTTCTGCTGCTGAACGTTCCTTATAACATGGGCTAGCTGCAGTTCCTTTCTATAAAGCAGACTCTCTTGGCTCCAGTATTCCTCATAGGGCAAACAGTCCCACTTTTAGAATCGGCAATTCTTTTGCAACAGACCTCTTGCTGGGCTGCCATGGTCCAGGGCTTGGGCCATGCTTTCCCTGGCTTCTTTAACATTATTATCTTTGGAGCATGTCAGGGGAAAAAAGACCCAAACCTTAAAAAAAATCCCCTACGATTATGTCAAACCATGAGGAAGAACTTTTGCTTTCAGACCAGGAATGTGAGATAAGCAACGAGGTTTTCTCCCAAAAGCTTTAGGGTGGGGGATGTATTGAATGGAAACCCCGTGAGATATCTGGACCCAGATCTGATTTTCCTAATAGCACAAGAACAGTTAAAATTGCAGTCTTAATATGAGAACATTGCTTTCTAAAACTAATTTTTATTCAGTCAGTTTTGTGTGTCTCAGAATAATATGGTTGTATTCCTCCTACCCCAGCTTGGAGCATGGCAGCATCAGTGCTGGAAACAGAAACACCTGGGAAGTGTTCTCTATTACCTTCGGTTAATTGTGCAAAAGCTGTACAGTCCTCTGTTTGTGTTGACTAATGAGTTGAGTAATGCAGTCTCCTTTTGAATGTTCTTCCTGTTCTAGATCAAGAATGAGACATACATTGATTAAATGACTTTTGTTCACATAGTGAGTGACTCATTGGCAGAGGCAGGAATTAACATCTGGTATCTTTAAATTTCTCCGTAGACCCTATGGCCTCTAATTTTTAGTGCTCTTCTCTTTCCTCTCATGGCTTTTTTTGTCTCTTACCCACTGTAGGATTTGTTACGTCTATGATTTCCAAGGAGGTGATATCTGACCACTGCCAAGAAAATGAGACATCATTTCCTTGATACAGGTATCTAGGAACATACAAAGAAGCTGAAGTTCCTTTTATTCCTTATCTTTTTGGAAGATTTTACCATGTTATGCCTGGTTTGGTATGATGCCAGGTCTCCTCTGTTCCCATACCTCCAGCACTGCGCATGATGAAGGTGTTAGCCTGTCCAGCAGTATTCGTGTTTTTATTTATTTATTTTTTTTTCTAGAAGCATCTTTTCTGCAATCTCCCTGAAGTGGGAACACTCTGCCCATACCCACCGTTAGTACAGTAGCATAATGAATCGCAAAAATTCAGTGGGTGGGTTTTATAAACCCCAGTACACTATTCAGCAAGGTGTAACATCTGTTGTGATCAATTTTAAAGCAAGTCTGTTTGATAAGAAGTTACAGTAAAGCCTTTAGCGTCCCACTGAATAGCTAAATAATTCACAGGAGTGGCTCTAATCACTAAGCTTCTTGCATTTGAAAGTAAGCAGAAAATTCAGAGGAGCTCTGTAGAGAGGCACTGTAGCCAGCTGGGTCGCTTTCTTACAAGCTGCTGTACTGTAGTGGGAGAGGAGTAGTTTCAGGTTTTTAATGCCTCCTGAGATATGCTGGAGTCAAATCTGGGGGGAAGAAAATAAATAATAATAATAAAAAAAGTCTCTTTTGGTTGGTTTTGCTGACACTCCTCACGACAATTCGGCTGGCAGAAGCGATCCCCTTCAAAACCCCGCAGCACCTTCGTGGAGCTGCCCCGAAGGCGGGGGAGCCTCCGGGCTCCGGCAGGAACACCGAGAGCCGCCCGAGGGCTCTGGAAGCCGGCTCTGAACCCACGGCCCCAGGCCAGGAGCCGCGCCCCGGCCCCGGGGCACCCCGCGGGAGGCCGGGCGGGCCCTGCCCGGTGCCTTCCCCTCACAGCGGCGGGGCCGGGGCGCGGGGGAGGCGGGCCGGCTCCTTCCCCCCGCAGCAGCCGGGGAGTAACGAAAGCAACCGGGGCCGGGCAGAGCCGTCCCTCGGTCCCTTCAGGCCGTGCCGGGCCGCCATGCCGGGCCGTGCCGCCGCGCTGGTCCTGGCGCTGCTGGCCCTGCCCCGCCGCGCCGCCGCCGGCTGTGCCGCCCTGGGGCTGTGCTGCCCCGGCCGAGACCCGTCCTGCGTGGGCACCGGCTGGCGGCCCGACGGCTCCTACGGGCCCTGCTACTGCGACCAGGCGTGCGAGCACACCCTCGACTGCTGCCACGACTATGCCCGGGCCTGCCCAGGTGAGTGTGGCTCCCGGTGCCCCGCTGCCCGTCCTCTTTCAAGGTGTCTCGCACCGGGCACGGCTCAGGTACGGGTGTGGGGATGGTGACAGGGGATGTGGGGTGGCCGAACCGGGGAGCTTTGCTCCACACCAAGGCTTGGAGGTGCCCAGGTGCCATGGGCTGGGGGTGTCAGAATGGGTGTGGGAATGGTGGAAGGGACGGGCGTGCCTGCCTTGGCGAGCTGGAGTGGGAGCAGAGCCCCAAAATAACCCCGAAGAGAGAAGTTCGCTCTGCTGTTCCGAGTGGTGAAGGGGAGCTTAAATGACTTGACGGGTTTACACATGTGAAATGGGACGTTTCCCAACTCAGAAGTCCCCTGTCCCAGTGCCTTTGGGGGCTGCTGATGATGGATGGGATCAAACCCACTGCTCCTGCTGATCCGTGCAGCCCTGCAGAGCCCATGCTGCTGAGCCTTTGTAAATGTCTGCTGGTAAGGTACAGGTGTGTATTAGGGAGATCAGTTATTTTAGTGAGCGGTGCAATCCCATATCCCTTCCCCACAAATAGCATCCTTGAGGAGACTTATCCCCCCACATAATGGCTTTTTTTATTTTCCAGCCTGCATAGCTGTGCCTTTTTGCACGGTTTTGCTTCAGGCTGATGTTCCTGTGATTCAGTTGCCTTTTTCCTTTCAAAAGAGAGCTGGAAGGCAGGTAGGAAATATCCCGAAGCTGAAAGGAAATAAGATCATCCTGATGCACTTTAGACGAACTGTGAACAGACCACCACCAACCCGCGGGCACAGCTGGCCCCAGGCTGTCACAGCAGTGCCCCGGCCCTGCTGGCTGTTCTCCTCAGCTCCCGCTGCTTTCGGCAGTCCGCCGGGATAGCTGGCATCAGTAGGAACCCCTCACGCCCCCCGTTCGTGTTACAGCAGGGTGCTAAGAGAAATGTGTTTGCAGGTGCTTACACCTCATGAGGAAATGGCAAAGGGCAATCACGGCTCCAGTCCCGTGGTGTCCAGGGTGTCGCACGGTGCTCGGCGGTGCCGTCCTGTGGCATGCCGGCGGTACGACAGCATCCTGCCGGCTCGGATGGGTCCTGGAGGACTGGCTCTGTGCATGGCATGATACCGCTGCCCTGCTGCCTGTGGTCCCTCTGTGCTGCATGGAAGGGACCCAACTCTGCTTTGACTTCTGTCTTTGTAGCCTGGCCTTTCTTCTGTAGTTTTCTTTTTGTCCAATCGCTACAGAGCTACTTTATCAAACTAAATTTAAAGCAAAATATGAAGGCAAAGACATTAATATCTGAGGCCAAATGAAACTGAAGAGAGCAGAAGATTCAAAATAAATGTGATGCACAAAAGGATTTTAATGTGCAGCATACAAGCTGATGCACAGGCTTTTCTTGTGGTACATTGCTGCAAATATGAAATGTCTCAGATAATTGATAAATCTTTGAATAGGTTTAAAAACTGTTTGTGGTGCCTTTGGACAAAAAAGAAGAGCATTTGAAAAATCTTCCTAAAGTTTCTGAAGACATGAGGGAAGAAGGGATGTAATCAAAACAGTGACATCCCAGCTTCTCTGCGCCTGTGTGCTCCTGTTACTGTTTCAGCCAGGCAAGGAAGATTGAATTGTGAGGCACAGTTAATTACAAAAGGCATGTGAGGCTCTGTTCCCAATGATACCTGTCAGGAGTTCCTGAGCAGGAGGGCTAGCCAGGCACAATTACAGTGGAGGCCAGCCAGTGTCCTGCCGGGAGAAAGAGAGATGCCAGAGCAGCCAAGGCTGGAATACTGGTGGCCTTCTGCCTTCTGCTAAGTCAGGTCAGATGGTGTGGTTCACAGACAAAGAGTGGACACAGAAGCAGTGAAATGTTTCGGCAGTTGTGTGCCAGGTAGTCTTCCTATGCTGTGATAATAAATGTACGGCTTAGCATCACAGAATTCTTTCTCAGGAGTGCTACAGGGACAGTGAAGCTAGACAGTGCTCCTTGATATCCCCCTGCTCTCCCTTTGCCAGCGGAAGGCTCGCTGCATTCACTTGGTCCTCATAAGAGTTTTGTGCTCATTCCAAATTTTGTTTGCTAGTTGAAAGCGCCACCCAAGAAGATGAAAGGCTCAGGGAGGACAGGAATTGCACTTCTGCTGCCTAAATATTTGCAAAAGCAGTAGTTACTGGAGTCAGTGGAAAATGTGAATACACGCATGCTAAACCCACCTATGGTACCCTGTGTGGCTGTATTAGACCTACCACATCAGCAACAATGACCTGGGAGTAACGATACAAATTTCCTTTTCTTTTTTCTTTTTCCTGCCAAGGTGTTTGCTTAAAATCTAAAATGCTTCTGTGGATAATACCAAGAAAAGGTACAGTTCTTTGTCCAGTCACTTAGGCTATGAAGGAATAGGCAGAATGTGATCAGAAGTGAGCTGAGTGAATAGTCCTGATGGTGGCATATCTGAGCAAGGCATGAGTTCCTTAAGTTGTATTTCTTATGTAGATCCAAAGGATGTAGAATTTTTTGACTGGGCTTACCTGCAAGTGTTTTTTTCCTGGATGTGTTGTTTTTGATGTATAGGTTGTGTTGGTTAAGTACAATTGATGTAGTATATCATGAGCTATTGTACCAGGTTGCCGTTGAGAGAGGCCAGCAGGTGAATGCTATTGTGCTCTCAAGTGCTTCCTCTGTTATTTTGGATAGTTCTCTCCAGATGTGCAGTCCTATGAAGCTCAACTATGGGCATGCTCATGGGGAAGAGATCACAAAAGGGGATATGCGACATAGGGAATGATATTGGTGTGTTTTAGAGTGAATGAAGGGGATATTAAATGCTAAGGGGAGACGTTTCTGCAGCTGCTTGTAAGCCGAAGCTTTGGACTTTGGCACCAAAAATACTGTGTGAGAACAGGTAGGGATGCTCAAGGACATGAAGATTTTTGATGCATTACTTACTAAAGATTCCCAAAACTTAAAGTCATGGATAAATGTCTTGAAATTGGTACCAACATGTACAAGTTGGAAGCTATTGTATTGTATTTCACTTCTAGAACTCTGCCATCAACTCCAGCCAGCCATGCAGAGGTTCATACTCCATGGCTGGTTGTCATTTTCTGTGTGACAGTTCATTCAGTGCAGGTACCAGTTTGCATTGGAAGCTTGCAGCAGCGTAGCTAGAGGGAGGTGAGTGGCCCCATGTAGTTTGGACTGGGTTGGTTGGCTGGAACTTCTGGCCAGATGACTCCTGGGAACCGAGCTACTGGGAAGTGCCTGGCACAACTTTGGGACAATTGTGAAAAAAGGAAGGTTGTACAGAGCTGTGTCAATAAGTGTCTTTTCTGGAGAAGGAGCATTGCTTGCCTCATTTCTGTAACATTTTACACTCCTGTTTCTTACTCTTCTTCCAGTTATGCCCTGTGTTGTATCTCAGTGGAGTGTCTGGAGTGGCTGTGCAGAGCCTTGCAAGACAACATACCGTGTTCGGAGGAGGCATGTCATCCAGGAGCCCAGGAATGGAGGAGAGGTGTGCCCTCCTCTGGAGGAGAGGGCTGGCTGCGTGGAGTACTGGACTCAGCAAGGAACAGAGTGCAAACAGTACCTGAGTAAGTCCGCTGAAAGTGTAAGTGTCTTGGTAATAGGGGTAGGACTCTTGTTTACGCCAGCAGACTTGGTCTTTATTGTATTTGAAAAGAGCTGTTTTGAGACACCAGCAGATTTGCTCTGGGCCTGTCTGGTGTAACTGAGAACTGAGCTCTTCACGCAGGGGTTTAGAGATATCCTTCCTGGGACAATATTTAAAAATAGCACCTGCCGTTTGCTGTGGTCTGGTGTGTTTCAAAAGTGAAATATTACAGACCTATTGTGTTCTCACTTATACAGCTGTAAATCTCTGGCACTTTCGATAGAGTTGGTAGATTAATGCTAGTTTAAAACTTCTGGAAGTGAGTGTTGAGCACTTTTTTTTTTTCTTGTAATGAATGAGTCATCTGTAAAAAGTCATGAAGGAGCAATACCCATCAAAGGCAAGGTATGACTTCTCTGCACTGGAACAGAGTGCATGCAGAGTAAACCTCCTGCTGCTTTGTGGAGAAATACCTGATTTGAGTTTGTCCTGGTTAACTTTTTATGACATACATTTGCTGATTTTTAGAAGAACTGCTCATTATTTTTGTTACTGTTATTTTTGGGTCAAAATCTGTCCAGTCTGGATTCTAGTTACAACTGGCTTTTCCAATCCTCTTGAGAGTTGGCATTAAGTGAATATTGCCTCCCGCTCTGTCTTTTGGGAGTGCCTTACTCCACTTCAGAGATGCAAAGGTTTGCTTTACTCAGGCAAAAATATAGTAGCTATACAGATTCTCTTCTCAATGAAATGATTGGTGGTCACTGATAATATGAAAATACAAAGTTATATTTGTTTTTCTCTCCTGCCAAAAATAAAACCATATGAGATTAAAGGTCCATCTTCACTGTTTTGCAGACATTGACAGCCTCAGTGTGCTGTTATCACTTACTCTGTGTATTTTTTCTCTTTGATATATGCAGTCCCCGCGTTAATAACAACAGGAGGGTTTGGAAAAGCGAGGAAAAAAAGAGCTGCAGATGATGGCAATGAAAGAGTGGGGTAAGTTGGAGATTCAGCACAGTGACACAGTCATATTCTACCTTGAACATCTCTCTGGTAGCAGTTCAGGGCCCAGCATCGTGCTGATAAGAACCATCAGGACAAGAGCACTTCATTAGAGCAGGGTGCTGCTCTCCCCTGAGCAACAGCAATATCTGCAATGGATCTTAAAGTTGTTGGACTGCCTTGATGTAAGGCCAGTACAAGGCTGAAATTCAGATCTTAAACAGTAGTGATGCCATGAGCTGAGATCGGGTGATCAGTAGACCAAAGACCAGTCACTTCAGCTCTTCTCAGTGTCCAGTTGGAGCGCTCAGTGCTTGTCTTCATGGCAGGATGTCTGGCAAGGAGCTCTTGAAAGTTTTGTGGCTGTCATGAGTTAGACTGCTTCCTGAAAAGATTCCTAACCACAGACCACATTTAATATTTATACATGCATCTTTACTATAAGCATGTGTGGTATACTGCACAGTTAAGAAGCAGTGGACTTAGCTAGGACGAATAGTCAAATAAGATGGACTGGTGGCCCCTCTATAAGAATTAATGCTGTCAGACTGTGGGTGCTGGCGTGTGATGTGTCTGCTCAGCAATCCTGACAGATGAAACTTCTGTGCTACTTCTTTAACCAGTGTTAAGTCCAGCATGTCTCTCTTCCTTAAGAGACTCACTGACTGGAAAACTTGTAACACCAGCCTTACAGGAGCCTTGGTCCATACTAGTTTCTATGAGAGAGAACAGTGTGTTCCTGATCCAGGGTTTATTTTCTATCTATGTATATCATTGAGATCCAGTCTTTAACTGTATAATGGAGACAGGCGTCATGGAATAGAAATATGTTATGGCTATTGTTGGCTTCTGAGGGTTAATGCTGAGCCCCCAGAAGTGTTGCTGAGAGGTGCTGACCTGAGGGATAATGCCTTGGTATCAGAAGTGGAAACAGGTGCTGTTTGCACTGTTCTGTGTAAATGGAATAAATTCTAAGGGGACAAAATCTGCTATTTTGAGAAACTCTTCCTCCTCCTATTTCAGCTCCTTTTGGATGTAATGCTGCCCGTTTTCTTCTGTAGTACAGTTGCACAGCACAGGTACAGACAGGATTGTGCAGAAAACTGTCTGTTGCCTTTTACCCACTGAGACACAGCTGCCTCTGTGTGTGCTGAACTGCCTCCAGACTGATGCCCCAAACACAGAGGGCTGGCATTGACCTTCCCAGTCCTCTTCTTTCCCAGTTGGGGTCGTTAGTTGCAGCAACAGTGCTGATACGAAAGGTTATCTTTCATCCTATCAGCCCTCTTGAACAGCTTTGCAGTGTGGTTGTTCTCCACAGAACTGTATTGTAGTCTCTGATGGTTTACTTGTTTCTTGTGGAGAGCTGCAATTCCCGTGAATGGCTCGTAGAGTTTCCCAGAACTGTGCTTACAGCATGAAGTAGCCAAATACTTGTTAGTTTATTTCCCCACATGCTGTTGCACATGTAAGCATTTCCATAGTGTGTGGTTGTGTCCACTCCCCTCACTTAAGTATCTGAAGGAAAGAGCATCTGTTGACCCTGAGCCTCCCTTGCATAGTTTGTTGAGTCTTCTTCCTGTAGAATTTGGAAATGTCAGCACAGGTCTACTGCATGCATTTGTTCCTGCTCCCTTTCAGATAAGGCATGGAAGCATGCAGCTTGCACAGTTCACTTGAAGGTGTTTGGAAATCCCCATGATAACTGATATACAACCAGTCTAGACCAGAACCCAATTCTTTGCTGTGTTTGTAGACAGTTACTGAACTTCCTTGGTTTTCCCCTTCAAACAAGGCCAGTTCTTTTCAGCTTTTCTGCCTGGTTTGGTTAGTAGCAGAAGCACAGAGCAGTCTGAGCAGAGCAGAAGTGCCATGTCAGTTTGGTAGTCTTTGTAACGAGACACGACAACCTCACTGTCTCTTAGGAGGGAGATCATTGCAAGGAAAACCTTTACGGACCAAATCTTAGCTCCCATCACAAATCACTCTACAAAATTCATTGTAAGTCATTGAGATGATGGAGAAGCATGGCTGAGCAAATGAATACCAGGCATGGAATCAGAAGATCTGGCCCTATTGGTTTTTGGCTTTAGTCAAATGCTTGACCTATTTGCATCTCCTTTGTAAAAGAGGTGTTGGTAATACCTGTTATTATTTGATATGTGAGTTGAAAGCATCACAGAGTAGCTTTACTCCCCATTTAAGCTTGTCAGAATACAGGTACTTCACGTGTTCTGTTTTTCATAGCCTTGGGTGATGGATTTTGTTTGTTTCTAATTAGTGATCTGTAGTCACTGAATTTCATCTTGCTCTTATAGTCCCGCAGAAGGCGCTAACCTAGTTGGTTATTTTGCTTGCAGATACTGTGTCGAATTCCAGATTGTGGCCATCACGCCGGCCTGCTTGCACAGTCACCACTCGTACACTCACTGGATGCAGTATCTCAGGGAGGGCCACACTGTCTGCGTGGAGTGTCAGCACCCAGCTTTAGACTCCAAGAGTCTACATTGCTACGGGGATGGCAGCGGAAGCATAAAGTAAGAGTTTTGGATTCTTTTTTCATGTTGGATTTTTTGTTTTAGTTCCTTGATCTGCTTGTCCCAGTTTCATAATGCGCTACACTCAGCTCGCTGAAGCGCTGTACATATATTAAGTGGTGATCCTTGTTGCATACCATGAGTTACACTGGAAATGCTCTAATTACTTTCTTGCAGAGATGAAATATCCTGGTGAAGGTAGTGGCAGAGATAGGTCTAGAGCGTGGGAGTCCCTGCACTTAGTCTGCTAAATCTCACTGACTTTTAAGTGGAACAGTTGTGTGGGGTTTTTTTGCTGGTGTTTTAAAGACACTTCAACCATACCTCCAAAGTTAACGATTCTGTCAGATGTCAAATAAAACAAATTGTTAAGCACTGGGGATTTTTTTTTTCCCTACAAGTGACCATTTATGTATATTCCTGGCAAGTGGTAGCTGGCTTAGGGACTTCGGGTAAGTGCTGGCACCTGAGGTTGGATGGAAATACTGTTAACTCCTTGCACTTTCAGCATCCTTTCCCTGGAAAGTTGAAAATGCTTTGGGGTGATTGATGGAGACCACCCTACTTGTACAGGTTGGGTAGACTCTAGTGAAGATGGAGGATGAAGGGAATGGCTTGAAGCTGTGAAATACTTCTGTGGCAGAGCCAGCAACAGAGGAGTCCTGGCTCCCAAACCTCTGCTGTAGTCATTGGAGGCACAGCTTGTGCATTGCTTTTATCCTGATACTCTCGGAATTTAACCCTTTGGTTGCTTTATTAAAGGCATCCTATGAAACTGCAAAACAGCCTTGGCTGGGAAAGTCATTGTCTGTCAGTGGTGGAGAGGAATATTTTAAAAACATGTATAAAGGTTGAAATAACCATGATTGTTTGGCTTAGGAACTCTAAACTAGGTTTATTAGGCTTTAAGCACACAAAGTATTGCACTAGCAAGACGGCCAATACTGGTCCTTTTATCAGGGTTTGTCTCAGGCTTTTAGTAAGAGGAAATCATGTAAGGTTCTTTTCCTTCCTTGCCTCAGCCTGTTATGTACAAAGGTTTCAAAAGGCTTTTATATAAAGAGGAAAAAATCTTACTGGTGTGGCAAGGAAAAACTCTTTCTTGTGTTCAATATGTAAATAATTTTAAAAGCTTACAATAATGTTATTTTACAAAAACATTGGAGCCAGACAGGAACATCAGATTAAGCAAAATAAAAAGTATATTCAGAAATTGGTTTCCTCACAGGACTGCATAAAAAGGAAGAGGGCATTTTCATTTGCCTAGCTATTGGGTGAACAACACTGTGTGTGGAATAGAAGCGCAAATTAAATATGATTGTGTCCCTCAGGAATGATGATCTGATTCATCTCCAGCCTTCAGCCTGCCAACATGGGTAGTCATAAAGGAATTGGAGCGGATGGTGACTGGTTCACTGACTTCAGTGAACTAGGACTCGGCCCGTGTCTCAGCAGCGAGTTTGAATCCACTGGAACTGAGCAGAACCTAGGAATTGTTCCCAGAGACTTGCTGTAGGTCTGGAAGATAAATTGGTGGGTCCGTTTCATATCAGGCATGTGAGAACCAGCAAGGAAAACAACTTTTAACACAGTAAGCTTTCACCCCTCCAGTGTTACTGCCTATAATATCAAATGAAGTCATGCCTGTGGCATTTTTCTGGGCAGGTATGAGCTCTCTGCATGTGCCAAGCTGAAGTACCATGTGTGTTCACTTGAGTTCATTACCAGGGTAGCAATGTAGGCTTGCAGCGCTGGGCCTGGGCTGGCCTGAGCAAAGCTCTTATCTGCAGGACGATGGAGACACACTTTATGTCTCCTTGAACTGGCAGTGCTGGGCAGCTTTGGCAGAGATG
This sequence comes from Aythya marila, assembly GCF_965140915.1. Taxonomy (NCBI): domain Eukaryota; kingdom Metazoa; phylum Chordata; class Aves; order Anseriformes; family Anatidae; genus Aythya; species Aythya marila. The sequence continues at coordinate 15,735,881 of NC_139057.1, forward strand.
AGCAGGCAAATGGCTGGTGGAACATGAATGATGTCTGGCCTGCAGCTTCCTCCTGTGTGTGTGTGAGAAAGTTTCCCTTACGTTTCACATGGATTTGTAGATGACCCCCACACGTCCACTAGAGAACCTTCATGGCGTGACCTGGTGCTCAACACTGTGACCTGACAGTGGTGGATCAAGTTGATTCTTGTCTAGGGCTGGATACATTGCTTGATTTGTGTGATATCAACATCCTGAATATTTAATACAGCTATTCTTTATATTAACAGAGCTAACTATAATTAGAGTTTCCAGAAATAATACACCTTTTTTCAACCAGGTTACGTGGAGGAAAGGACTCTTGGTGGGGATAACCGTTGAGTAGGGTGAGGGAAATGTCTGTGAAAAGGCTTCTGCCTTCTGTCAGTCAGTGGATGTATCTGAGCGTGCAGTGTTGGAATGGAGCAGTGCTGTGAGAAGAACGTGTGGCGAGCTGTTCAGGCTGGGATTTGCTGGCCAGATGTGGAGAGCATAAATGTGATGCTTAGAAAGAACAGTGGAAGAAGATGGGAAGGCAACTGCTGCCCTGAGATAAAGGATGGTGGGAGGCCAAAGCTAATGCCAGAGCCTAGGATGCAGCCTGGGTGAGTACACCCAGATCCGCTCATGAGTCTGGCTGCATACTCAGCTCACTCTCATTTTGAATTTTCACCTGTGTAACCCTGCCAGACACCCTGCTGGGGAGCTGTGGGTGGTTTGCTGGTGACCTTAGAGCAGTGGTTACACCAGCTGCCCTGTGCCATCGTGCTGCCCTGGGTCTGCCTGGCTGAGGCTGTGCGGGGAAGCATGCACAGCTGCTGCTCCGTCACACCCACGCCGTGCCTGTGCTTTGCTTTTCTCGCACTGTCAGTTCGGCAGCTTGTGCCAGCATTAAGCTCCCTGAGATATTGTTCCAAGAGTGACTCTCAGGAAGGAAAACATCTGACAGAGTTTAAAATAAACTCAGCAATGCTGGTATATTTTGATGAGTATTTCCTAATTATCGTCTAATGTCTAAGTGGAGTCTGGCTTATAAATGCGTCAAGTTGGAGATGCTTGTTATCTGTGCCTTCCACCTGTCTCCCACTCTGTAGAAGATGCTAGTTCATTTTAACCCCTGTTGTGAAATGTGTGCAAGCTCAGGAGGTTTCCCAAAATATTTGATTTATTTCCAGGTCTCTGTGGCCATCAGGGATAATTCAATTGCTTGGATTGGCTTCCTCCTTCTAGAAGGTTAAGAGATAAACAATGCAGAGCATTGAGCCAGGAAATTGATCTGTTAATTTTGGATCATCTTCTGAAAGATCTACAAATAAAGCACAATGCAGCAAACTTGACATCTGTGAAACTGTTACTCAGCCTGTGTCTAGAAGGATCGGCTGCTCTTCATCATCTGGAGCAAGCTGTAGCGGTTGTAGCACATAAATGTCCAGACTGCAGTAGTTTATGCCTATGCTCATGGCGGGGCGGGAAAGAAAGAGAATGGATGGACTTGATTTATAGCAAAGTCAGCATTTGCCTTCCCCACCAGCAAGGCTGGAGTTGGCAAGTTTAGCTTATGTGTTTAAGGAGTAAAGCCTTTTAAAGGTAAAGCTGCAGCCCAAGTTTTGAAGGGGATGGGATTGATCTGTGCAGCCTGCTTTATCTGGGATCTTAATCCTCCCTGTGTAGATTCTGGTATTTTGAGATGACCTGAAGCCAGAAGAAAAATACAGTGAGTCTTCTTCCAACCATGTGTGATGCATAAAACCCTGCTCTGGAGCATGACATCTCATTAAACTAAGGGCAGAGTTATCTTCATGGAGCTAGAGCACTAATTCCAGTTTCCACGGAACTATAAAACAAGCAGAAGTTAGGGATCTGTTGGACTGTTCTGCTGACAGCCCTCTGCACAGGGCAAGAGGGTATCTGGAGATCGTGATATCTGTGCTTCTCCAAAGGACAGGTCTGAGACGCACTGATGTGAGGAACTCCCTTAAGCTAGTAAATGATGATTTCTGGAAAGGAACACACTGCATGTCTTGTTTCTTGTACTCCAGCTGCTTGTGGAGATGGGTTTTATAAGTCTCCTGTTCAAGCCCAGGTATATATGCTCATGAGGGAGTATCTGTATCAAAGCCTGTGCTGCTACTGCCTGCAGTGATCCTTTGCTATAGCAGATTTTTAGTTTCTGTGGCTCTTTGGCCAGCATTTCTTCTGCAGCCACTGATTGTGAAAAACAGCCTATAGATCTGCTTGGTTGTTTTAATAGGATATCTGTCTGTTCAGTTCTGGTCAATGAATTGATGGACTGCCTGAGGGAACAGCGTTGTGGGTTTTTTTGTTTGTTTGTTTTTCATCTTCTTAAGAGACCTGTCAGTAGCCTTGTTCCAACAAAGGAAGGTCTGGTACCTCTAGCCAGCTGCAATCAAGAAGCCGTGTTAGCATGCAGCTCTTAGCAAGGTAGAATAACTTTAGCAGATGGTCCACTGACGTGGTTGTACAGAGAGAGATGCTCACGTCCCTGCACCTGCTCACATGGAAGTGTGCTGTGGGTTATGTGTGCTGGGTACTCAGCATCTCAGTGGCCTTGGATGGCAACAGAGCTCCGTCTGCTGAGGGGGAGCACAGAAAGGGAAACACACAGAGATTTTGCCCACCATGCAGCCTGTCAAGTGTTTCAGTACAGGAGCTACGAGGATGTGGGAGCATTTCGTGAGTTGTTGCATGCAACGATGAACACCTTAGAAGGAAGGTTTCTGTGAATCATTTTGGACTTAGCGTCTGCAGTATGTGCTGCTCTGGCTTCTTTCAGTCCAGTGTTCCTGTGAGGACTGCTTCACACTATTGTAATCCTATGGGGATCACTGCCTGCTGCCACTTCACAGCAGCAGAAAGGGAGAATTGGGTCTATGGAGTGAAAACTGATGTTAGGAAACTGAACGGGACTGACTCAGTGATTTAAGCCCTGCTTGTACAAGTGACTTCCTGCAGCAGCAGTGCAGCGCGGTGACTTTCTCCCTCTTATGCTTGTGTTTCAGGAATCAGCTGTTGCACTGGCAAGCAGTAGGGAACCCTCAATGCAGGGGAACCTGGAAGAGAATTCGCCAGCTGGACACTTGCTCCTGTCCTTCTGTTCACAGCTTCTTGTTCATCTAACCCCTGACAGTCTCAGCAAGCAAGTGGTGTGACAGTTGTCTGGCACAAACACGGAGCAGCAAGAATAATCACAGCCAAAACAATGACTTCTCCATGTCAGAGGCTATGCTGCTTACGTTCAAGAGGTTGCTGTCTGCACTGGGTCATCTCTGTCTGTGTGTACTCCTCAATTTCCAAAGAAATCAGGCTGGCAGTGAAGTGCCAGCCTCTTTCTGTATATCCAGAATATCTGTATATCTGTATATCTTTCTGTGTAGCCTCTTCTGCCTGACAGAGGTCTTTCTGACCCTGCTGTCTTTAAAATTAACCCTCCCCATCCTCACATAAGAAAGCAGACAAAAAAGTCCACATAAACCCAAGTTTAATGATTGTTTTCTAAAGTCCTACTAAAAAAATTCAACAGCAGAATGATTTAACTCAAGTGCCTTCTTTTCATGGCAATAGTATTTCTTCATGGATGCCAGTGCTTATATATCTTTCCCTTTTGTTTGCCTCCCTCCACCTGCCCCCGGTCTCATCATTTCATATTGATCCTCCTTCCATATTGATCCTCACTCTTACAGAGGGCTGATCTTGTGCTGCTGAGATAATGGAAAAACTTAGAAATGAGCCTGTTCAAATCTGTGAGAATAGAAGGTACCAGGGATAAATGGGTCCTTGACTTCAGGTTTCAAGGAGCATCTTGGAGTTACCCCAAAATGCTGTGCTGTTCTGGAACTCATCCCAATAGCAAGTTATCCCAGGTGTACCTGGAGGGGTCGGCTGTAGCCTTGTATTTTTAACTGGAAAATATTTGAAATATTTTCTTTATAGTCTGATGATTTATGTTCACACTTTTCTATAAATGGAAATAAAAGAGACTGAAGATGTTCTCCCAGTGTGAGATTGATTAACCTGTGTAGTGCCATCTCTTTAGTTTCTGACCCTACTTAATTTGTTCCAGCCAATTTTGCTGTCCACTCCTGTGCTCCAGCAGGTAAGAGAAGTCGCTGCTGTCCAGTTCCATAACCATTGAGGATTTGCAGAAGGAAGTTGAGCACCATGACCTACCAGTATGCAGAAGAGGATATATTTCTTTTAATGTACACATAACTTTGAATCTCCTTAAAAGAATTATAACCTGAAGGCCAGGCACAGAAAAGGCTTGTGGCAGAGCGCTGCAGTGGCAAACATCTAGGTGATTACATTCATCAAAACCCAGCTGAGTGGCTGGAGGTGGGTTCAGAAGAAAGTTTTGATGCTCAAGTCCATCTGTAGTCTAGGCCTGTTCTTTGGGTCTTGAAACCCACCTAGAGTCTATGTTGGCTTTTGTGAAAAGCTTACAGGGCACTGAGGATAAGTGCTTCAGACGGATAGATAGATGTGTAGTATGGTGCTGAGAGGCCTAAAAGCTCTTGATGCCTCCTGAGCAGTGCAGTAGGGATTCTAGAACAAGGCTTCGCTTCTTATTGTGTGTTACAAGTTGTCTGTGTGAATTTAATGACTCACGGTGGGGTGATCTCATCCCAGAGTAACTGGATTAACAAAAAAAAGCTTGTGCTTCACTGTCTGACATAATCTGCCTTTGTGGCCTGCTCAGGAAAACTCACTGGCTTGTGAACAGAGGGACGTGATCCGCTGAGGAATGGCTTATGAATAAATAGAGTGCACCATTTTTTTGCAACGAGGAATGTCTATCAAGCTGGAAGTCATGTTCTTTTTCTTGCCAGAGATACATAATCACAGTAGCATTTAGTCACTGGAAGGCTTTCTTTATCCTGCAGAAACCCTGTATTGGGCCACAAGAACCTAAGGAGGCAGCTGCTCATTTCAGCAGCAGAATGAAGCCTGCTATTGGAAACATTTTTCACTTTCAAAATCAACTCAACTTTTGACAACATGAACCCCTTCTCATATCACATGCTTTCAGAACTGAGTACTGAATCACTAAAGGATGTAATTTCTGTTTAGTAAGGCTTAAAAAATCAGTCTTCCAAATGTAGTGTTCATCCTGGTGCCCCTCTCCTATAATAACAGAACCAACCAGGTGGGAAGAGTCTGTACTGGACAATACATGATATTGTCAAGTGGGAGAAGCATTTATTATAATCAATGAAATTATGTGGTACCTTAAAGCACCTTAATTGCAATCCCTTTCTTCTATTGAGTACTTAAGCGATACCGTATTATATTTGTGTATAAGACTTTTGTCATAACACTTGCTGCCAAATGTTTAGTATTGACATTAAACCATTTGGTTGTGGATCTTTTAGGAAATGGTGATTGGCATCTGCCACATGTAAATGGTATGAAACAGCCTCCTTGACCCCAACCCTTGCTGAAATTGAAGAGTATGCTCCTGCTTCAGTGTCTTGAGAATAAGTGAGCTATAAAAGGTTTTTCCTTCCTTCCTTCCTTCCTTCCTTCCTTCCTTCCTTCCTTCCTTCCTTCCTTCCTTCCTTCCTTCCTTCCTTCCTTCCTTCCTTCCTTCCTTCCTTCCTGTAATGCTTTGTTCTATACCAGCAGAAGCTGTAGGAAACTCTAGCTGGTTTCAGTATAAATTTGACATGTAAAAAGTTTGCAGACTCAGTCTCTTAAGAGAGTGGAGCAAGGTATGGAGAGTTGAGAATTTTGAGGATAGACTGCTCAGAAGTAATGTTCTGGGTCAGATTGCTACAGGATCTGATCTCGATTATATTTTTTAAGGTTCAGAGTTGGTTTGCTAAAATGCATTTTAAGTTGACTGAAGTTGCTTTGAATTCATGCATTTTGCTGATTTGTCTCCACAGATGGACACAGAGAAAAGAGAGGGATTTAGAATGCTAAAATGTTTTATATTTCCTAAGTGAAATGTATTGATTTCTGATTTTGGATCTTTATTTCTGTGTTGAAACAATCTGAGTGAAAATAATTAATTCATCCCCCCTTCATTATTTTCAAGTTATCGTTTCAGGAAAAATACTGGAGGAAAAAAATAATTTTGAATTGACCACCCATTTTATTCTTAAATCAAAGGTGAATTATTTGGACAACTGGACTCATATGTGGCTAAGTCTGAAATATCTGAAAGCTGTTCCTACCATTATGAAGAGAATCAATAGTGTTTTTTTTTGTATGCTGCTTGTGAGACACCAACGACACTACGTCAGTAAGCATAAAATCATCTGTTGCTATGGTCAGTGACTTGTTGGTCAGGGCTTCCCTTGCTATCGCCTAATCCCTGAGAGCTGGGTAAAGGAGGACCTAACAAGAGCCAGTGATGGTGGCATGGTGGAACTTCCAGTCTTCTGCTTCTGTCACTGTAGCCTAGACATGCAGGCGCATGAAAGAATTAGCCCCTGAGAGACCCTTGTAGCAGCTCTATTTCTACCTCACTTGGTGAAACAAGACATTGCAGATGTCTCAGTGCATCAGCACATCCTAAAAAAGGCAGTGCAGTGTGCTGGCTTCCCCTCCACACCTCAGGTAACAGCAAACAAATTCTATTACTGAGTTCCTGGGGGAAGAAAGGAAAGATGCAAGTGTGTGTGAGAGAGAGTAAGAGTAAGCCTTTTAAGTAGAAGGTAATGAAGCTATCAGGTCACTTTCCAGGCAAGTGAAAATTAGTTCATGGTGTAGACAAATACTGAGCACTGCCTGGTTCCCTCTAGGGACTTTATCACCATCCATCATTATAATCTCTGTAATTTCTACAGCCTGGGTTTTGGGAAAGATAAGACTAATGGAAACCCAAGGCAAAATACTCCTGAAAATGGCTTTGTACAGCAAACCAGAAAGGCAGCCTCGCACAGTGAGGCTGTTCCCCAAGGATTACAGCTGTTCCCATGACAACGCCAAAAACCTCTCACCAGCAGGCACCAGCAGGAGAACATCACCCATGGCAAGTACATGAAGCCAGGAGCTCAGTCTTCATCTCTCAAATCATCCTGCTGGACACCGTGGGTTAGGATCTGCCAGTTGTGCATGTGCAGCTCACCTTTCTGGCTCCAGCCTGGCTTCGGATGAAAGGAAGAGCAAACAAATTCCAAGCACCAGTGAGCTGCATTTCTGTAAAAGTAAAATTAACCTCTACTAATGTTGCTAGAGGTCCCTCTGCTCTCCAGCTGAGGGATTTCAATTTTAATGATGAAAAAACAAGCAAAAAATCCCGGACATTTTACAAATCGTTTAAGAAGACCTTTGAAGAAGCCACCTGATTTGACTCATTTGCAGGGAAATCTCTCATTGTCTTGGGATGGAGATAGAGGGACGCCCTGGGAGAATTCTGCTTTTCTTCACCCTAATCCTTTAGTGTCTAGCTTCTGACTCAACCAGTTTTCTTCTGCATTTGAAGCAGAAGATGGTAAAAAAACATTTTTCACCATGTCATGTTCAGCGGGCTTGTCGGCTCCCTGAGTGTCGTGATATGTGGGGCTCAGCATCTGCAGTTATCTGAATGTATGAGGATGTGCTTCATTTTTAAGGAAAATGCCCTTGGGCATTTGGAAAAAAAGATATAAAATGTGCCCAGAAAGTTCAGGAGTCCAAGGTAAAGAGTGCCACCAGCAATAAAAATATTAATTTTATTAAAATTTTTGCTCTAAAGATAATGTTGGTTTTTTTAATTTTGCTCAGTGGCCAGAGTAGTGGAGCATGTTCTGCTTGAATGGTAGCAGTTAGCAATGCTTTTCCATAAATGCTTTAGCTTTTCAGAGCCTTTTTTTTTTGGTCCTTCATTTGGAATATTTTGAGTAGTTAAATCACGGACTTCTCTGTTTTACTTATTTATTTTTGTTCTTCTTTTTAATTGTTTTGGAGGAAACTTCCCCAGAGTCCTCTCCAGATACATTAATTACTTGGTGACAGTGTGATACTGCAAGCGGAGGAGGAGAGGTGAGAAAGGAGAGCAGGTTCTGAACCAGCGGAGGTGATTCTGTTCCGTAAATATGCTTGCTGCAGCTTCAAACCACTAAAACAAAGTACTAGCAAGAGGGTGCTTTCTGGGTTGTTTTTGTCATTTTAAACACCAGTTCTCCCATTTCAGGCTGGGTGAAAAACATGCACTTATACAGGCTGTTCTGTGGGTCCCCACATTTTTAAATCCAGAAGGATTTGGAGGGCCTCCAGCTGCCAGTCTGTGGTACCCCTGTTTTGTTGTCCTGTGAAGGCCGTACTCAGTCACTGTGGCGTTAGTTGGGACCAAGACATGTTCAGGGAGGGATGGGCATGGCCTCATCTTGTAAACATGTCAGATGGATATTGAAAAGAGAGAAAGCTGGAACCATGGTGCAATTTGTGCACATCTGCTGGTAAATATCACAGTATTGCTCTTTTTTTGTAAGCACACACACAGCATCTGACCCCACGCTCTCCCTAAGCCATGACTTCCATACCTCGGCCCATACTGGAAATGGGGCATGAGGTTTCTCTTTATCCCCCTTCCCTCATCCTCAGGCTGACGAGCTGCTCCTGAACATGGCCCTGTTTCTGTGTGTTGTTTTCTTGCTGTTCCTGGATGTGCTTTGGGCTCGCTCTACATGAGGCCTGTCCCAGCCCCTCTGTGCCAACAGCCATGTGCTCCTGAATTGCTGGAAGGATGTACGGAGGTGCCACTGCTACGGGCTTCAACATTCCTCTGTTTCATACCAGTCCCCAAACTAATGAACCAACTCCTGGGTTATTCCTTGTGCTTGCTTCACCCATTAACCCTTTACAGACATAGCAGAACCTGTCTGAAAAACAGGAATTGCTCAGCCCCTCCTGCTGGCGAGGAAAGCTGATGCTTCTCCGGCTCCTCTAATCCTCTGCTTTTCTGCTTATTTGTGAGCTGAGGCTGTTCTGTGAGCATCAGAGCTTGTGTCGGAGAGCACATCTGGACATCCTCCCCTCAGGGTGCAGGTGTGTCTGCAGCTGTCATGGGCCCCCCTGAAACAGAGCCTGTTACCCATGTCTGCATTGTGGGTGCTGGGATGAGCAGTCTGATGGGAGAGCATTTCCAGGAACAATTGCTGATTGTGTTAGAAGGATGCTAGCTGGAGAAACTCTGGGTTTCTCTGGGGTGTCAACAGGATGCTGTTATTGTTTGTGATTTTTTTTGCCTCTCTGTTTTAACACTGTCTAGCAGCTGGATGTAATACAGAAACAGATCTCTGAAGTGCTTTAACAAGAAGGGTGGCTTAAGGCTCGGTTGCAATTCAAGGGGATAAATGAGTGAGTAGTTTCACAAATGGTGCTCAGGCACAGTTCTGAGGCCCGTGAGTTACTTCTCCCACTCAGCTCCCTGCTGTGGGCATTGACAGGGCTCATTTGGGCACAGCAGTGTGAAAACTCAGCCTGTAAGCACAGGTGGAAGAGCTGGTCACGTGGAGTTGTAAAAGCCATGGAGCTTGTGTCCTGCCTGCCTTTTCCTGCTCTGTTTATCTGTCTGAGAGTGAATCCTGACAGGTACGTCGCTCTGTGTGCTCTCTGCATGCTGCCCTCCCAAAATTAATAATATCTGCTCAATATAGGAACCAAGTCATGAGGCATTCAAAAAACCAGGAAATTCTGGTTCCAAAACCAGAAAAAAAAGCCTAAGTATTTCCAAGAAAAGCACCACTGTTTATTATGCTGGGTAGAAGGGAAAGTTTTAGCTACACAGTGTCCTGAGGACTGACAGACAACCCAAAAGGACGTAAGCACATGGACGTGAGCCCGTGGAGCACTGCCACCACCCATGGTGACATACTTGTATGGCAGGGGACAAGTGCAGCACAAAAGCTGCCTCTTCTTACCTTTAACAAGGGAACAAACCTTGTTGTGAGAAAGGGAGAGCTCCCTGGGTACTGGGGGGAATATCAGGGCTTGATGCAGGAATAGGTTCCCCTGGAAATGAAGTTGTAACTGTCTGGGAGGTTGCCAAAATGAGCTGCAGATTTCCATGCTGCTTGAGTGTCTGTTGGACTGCTGGCACAGAATGACCCCTTACAGCCGCACGGCTGCTGCCAGCAAGGGGCTGTGAAATAATCACGCTGCTGGTGTCTATCAGTCACTGTTACTTGTTGTGTTCGGAGGTGCCATGCTGCTGGGAGGACGCGTGAAACCGCCCCTGTGCCCTGCCAGAGGTGCGGAGCTGCTGGCTGGCCAGGGCAAACCTCCCCAGCAAGCCCCTGCTGTGTGAGGCATGGTTCAAAGAGAAAAAGGCAGAAAACAAATGGCATGGAAAAGAATCTGCAAAATTTCCACCTTCTGCCATGGAAGAGTGGAGTGGGAGCTGCAGGACTCGGTGAACATAAACATCCCGGCTTCCAAAAACTGGTTAATCTTTTGCCATCAAACAGAGAACGTCAAAGCAGGGAAGTAAGTGTATATGGTAGCACAGGCAGCTCTCGCAGTGCCCCTGCATGTGTCACTGCGTCTTTGTTACCCACTTACACTCTTTCCTTATATGATCATTTTCTTTGAAAATACAATGTACTTGGAGAACAAGCAGGAGATCAGCTCTGTGTCCTATAATACAATGCTTGCCCTTGCGTTGCTGCTCCACTCCTCGCTTTAACAATGCCGTAGCTCTTTCCCCATTCTTCATTTTTGAAGGTCTCAGTGCAAATGAGTAGGGCCTCAAAACTGTAAGGAATTTCTAGCTACTCTGAAAAGTAGTCTTCTTGCCTGTAACAGGACAGCCCATGTTGGTAAAGCTGACTGTGTATCAAGCTAGCAGCAGCAGGGACAGGAGGTGGATGTGTTTGAAGGTCAGGTTGGGCAGTCTCTAATGACCATCAGTTATTCAATATTTATATTACCCTAAATCCACAGTGTATGGGTAGAACTTGCTGTGTGCTTCTCATCTCACAGGTAGCCTGCAAGTCAGTGGCAGACTTGAAAGATGGATCCAGGAGATATGTCTCCTGGTTGAGATGCTGCAAGTGGCAGAGGAAAGGCTGCGTGTGAGCCCTGGGGGGGCTCATGTAGGCGAGCTTTTTTTTTTTCTTCTTTTTTTTTTTTTTTTTTCCTTAAAATGCATTTTCTTCAAATGGTTTGATACTATCCCTCATGAACAACGGACCTACCTCTGTAAAATCATAACCAGGCCTTCGGTGCAGGTTCACAGGGCAGGTGTGGGTATTTCTCCAGCATGCCAGCTGTGTGGCTCTGTTTGCGTTATGACACAGCAATTGACTGATGGCAGATGGGAACTTTGGGGCTGAGGATTCAGTCTGCTCCATTAAGTTTGTTGTTTTTTTTTTTTTTTTTACATTCAGACCTGCATTATTAATGGTGGATCACGACGTTTCCTGGAAACAGAGATGACAATTAAACACCACAGTACAATAAAATTGATATGGTTGTGGGTGTCAGAGGAAGGGGAGTGTTTACCATAACTGGAGTCAGTCATTGATGGTCCTCACATAAAAACGACAATGATTGACGTGTTGTGGTGCACTGCAGCTGCCCTCAGCTGGAGTTTGCAAAAAGCAGTGTAGTGCCAGCAGACCTGAATGCCACCTGCATGTCATCTGCGTGTTACCTGCATGTCACCTGCCTCCGCAGAAGAGAAGGGAGCACAACGAGGGGAGAAGCAGGGTTCAGGGTTCTTCACCACGGAACAGCCACATGAGCCCTGAGCTCAGCAGGGCACTGTAGTGCCCTGGGAGATTTGGGCACTGTCCTGTTGGGTGGCCAGGCAGGGAGGATAGCTGGTGGAACAGGCAGGCAGGGAAGGGCAGGGAAGGAAGTGTCCTGCTAATAGGGACAATGAGAACTGCACTTGAATATGGTGTATTTCCAAATGCATTTCCATCCGGCATTTCCAACAGCCAGAAATGGCTTCCAAAGCAACAATGCAGGTTGGTTGCTACATTTATGTGTTTGGAATGGTTTATTAAACAGCTGTAATAGTGCAAATGCAATGGCAAATATGTTTGCTTTATGGTAGCACATTGCAGTAAAAATGGCTTAATGAGTGTATTGGAGTCCTTCACTGGGAAATGTGGAAGCCATGCAATTAAGTAAATGCATTTTCCAGGATTATGATCTTTTTTTTTTTTCCCTGTATATACTCAGTATGCCTGCACTGGATTCATTCACTCCTGTGTACCTTTGCTAAGAAGTGAATAGATGCAGCATAAATACAGCATTCTCCTTCTAGCTCATGGATATGCAAAAGCAGTTCTCCCTGTCTTCAGCCCAGAAAGTAACTTCACTTATAAGCAAAGATGTGTGAGAGGTTTAGATTTCTTTAAAACTACCCAAATCTTTTAACCCTCTCCACAAATGCACATCCTGGGGCCAAACTGCAGGGCAGTTGCATGGGCTCAGCAGCTTCTGTGGTGCTGGAAGGGAAAACATGGGTGAGACAGACTGCTGCAGAAGAGGCACCTCATTTATTTGTCTCTTGGGCTCTTCTCATTTGCTGTTTTCAGGATTTGATGAAAAAGCTTCAGTGTGTTTAGGGGCTCTGAGGGAAGCTTGGGGGGAGATGATTAGGAGAAGCAGTTTTTACCTAAGATAAGGGAGGAAAAATGTCTTGTGTGGAATTGACAAGTAATGTTCAAATTCCTTATTAGCTGCAGAGGTCTCTAGAATGGAGCAGTTTCTTCTTTCATGCTCTGCGTTCTGCTGTGGATTTCCATTTTAGATTGAATCCCACCGTTCTCAGAAGAATCCAAATTGCTTGGAGCAAATTGCTTGGGAGTGGATTTTCCAAAGGTGCCCAAAGGCTTTGAGGCAGATCAGGCTAAGCCGAGCATTTTGTTGTGTTCAGTGCTTTGAGCAGCCCAGCGCTGTGCAGACAGGACCCCAGAGGGAGGCACTGCTCTCCCCAGGGGCTGCGGCTGGCCATGGGTTGAATTGCAAAGGTTGTCACCTCCTGGACATGGAGGCAGCTGCACAGTGGGGTCAGCTCTGTCCACCCTGGATTCACAAGGGGTCTGGAGGGATATAACATGGCTAGATCCACAACAAAGCTGTATGTGCCTAGGATTAGAGAGAAATGTGACTTAGGGAATGGTTTTGTTGATGTGACTCTATCACCTGTTGATCAGAAGTGAATGAGAAGGGGCTCAGAGGTGATTTAGGATTCCCAAACTGCAATGACATCTGCTTGCGCTCTGATCCCAGTCCCTTGAGAACAAAGGGATGGGAATCCAAAACAGTTCTCCAAGCAACTCATGTTCAGTCTCCATCTTGCCCTCTGGCATGAGATGGTAAAGGTTAATAAGCAAATTACTTTTAGACAAGATCCTGGGCCTGTAGATAGCTGCGTTATAATTGACTCTGTTAATCTCTGTGCCTATTTTGCTCCTTTTTTAAATCTTTGAGTCTATTAATTATTGTGGAGCAGTTCTTACTGATAACTCCCCAGCAGTTTGCACTGTTTTTCTAAAATTATGAAACGATATAGTTGGCAGAATGGGTGCAGACATGCACAGTTAATTGGGTTTTTGCAGGAGGAAATTACACAGTATAATAACGTGCCCGGGGTGCCATGGGAAGTGCAATTTCTTATTGCTGTAGTAAATAAGATTGGGAGAATAGGATGTCTGGATCGTAAAGTGCCTTGGGATTTATCGTAAAGGTGCAGAGGGTTTGAAAGCCCCATCGTTGAGCTGCTCCTGTCCCTGTCACCACAAACCTATTGCTTCCCCACTGCTGCTAGGCCCCTGCAGTTTTTTTCTCCAGTTCACCAACTTGGGCAGTGGTTTCGCTGTGGAGTCCCTGGGCAGCAGTTTTGGTTGGGTGCTCACTGCCTGAAGTCACAAGAATCACAAAAGAAAACAAGTCATGGTCCTAATGAGAAGTGGGCTATGAAAACCCAGGGCTTTGTGGGGCGAAGCTGAGAGTTTCTGTTTCTCACCTCTTTTTTGGAAGTGGGACTGGATAGAAGCAGTTGAGGACACATTTCTAAGTGAGAATGGTTGGTGAGAATTAATGTTTTTCATTTCCTGCTAAATGCAATTCTCAAAACCAAGGCTTTGTTGTTTGTTTCTTTTTGCTTTTTCTTCAACCTGAATGCACAAATTTGGGTCAACTTGAAAGGTATTGCACAAACTGGGTAGCTTTGGTTTCTGCAAAGTCTTTAATAAAAGTGTGAACAATTTGAAGACTAAATAGAGATTTAAAGCTTATTTCTAGCAAAAAGACATTTTCATTGAAAAGAACAACTGCCCCTCCCAGATTTTGAGTAGCAAATCTTGATTATCTGTTACCTTTGCTGGAAATAGCAATAATTTGACAGCTGCCTCAGCACTTGGATGTCTCATGAATGTTTCCAGCTATGGCAGGGCTGGGAGCTGGACCCCAAGTTCAGCTCCTGGCTCCTGCTGCAGCTCTGCTCCTCCCTGCTTCAGCTTTTCAGCCAGGGGGTATATGAGGGGTTACAAACTTTGCCATTTTTGTGAAGGGGTCAGAGTTCCTCAGCAAGGTGCCCTGGATGCAGGCAGCACACTCATTTCACCCTGTGTATACAACGTGCAATCCCTTCCAGCCGTCTCCACTAATCTCATTAAAGCTCTGTTTTTACGAGTTGGAGATTTGTAATGTTGTTGTTGTTGTTGTTTCTGCTACCACCGGTGCCTTGCATCAGTGCTCATTCTTATAATTAAAGTGACAGCTCTTGAACTAGGACGTCAAAACAGCACGACTGAGGCAGAGAAATGCTGGGAGGATCATCTTTAATCAGACAACAGTGATTCACGTTGAGTGGGGTAGATGGTAAGTCCTGTGGCTGGCTAGCTCGCAGTGAAGTTTCCCCAAGGACAGGGGGTTGTTAGAAGTTTTGAACAACTGCCAAGGCCCCACCACTTGGGCTTTTTGATGGAAACTCTTTAATATGCAGTTTCTTTCAGCATGTCAGCACAATAGCTGGGGAGCTGTGAACCCTAGCAAATCTTTTCAGACTTATTTTCTAGAAGCTGTATGGGAAAAAGAAATGTAAAGGAGGTGATCTTGGTTTGAAGCTCCCAGTGCCAAGCCATGCCAATCAGTTGGAAATTCATTGTTTTTTGGGAGTCCCAGCTCCTTGATCCCCAGAGTCTCCGTGTCCCACAGCCAGGTATGCACATCCAGAGCATCCCAATGAAGTCCCAAATGCTGACGATGTTTATGGCCGCAGCGACCCTGCCTCTTCCACAAGAATTGTGCTGTCATTCCCATGCTTGGTGCCTGCTCTCATTCTCTTCCCACTTTCTTTGCTGTGTGCTCCCCTAGCACTAGCCCATAGGCTGTAGATACTATAATATACATATTTATGTATACCAGGTTTACCCCTGTTCCCTGCCCCAGTCTTGTCCTCCTTTGCAAGTCCCGCTGCTCAGTGTGGCTGCTTTCCTACAAGGGTTTCTCTTTCCTCCATGCCTGGATGTGGGGCTGCAACCAGACAGCTGCAGTCCTTAATGCTGCATTATATTCCAGCTCCAAAGCAGCTGGTAGCATCCAGCTGAGAAGTATTTACCTTCACCTTTGTACTCTAGGGGGGGAGAAGTCCTGTCCCCACCACTAGGGAGCTGCTGTAAGATCCTGGGGCAGCTGGGGACAAATCATGGTACTGCTAAGACACCACAAGGGCTTGCTGAGCCTTTGGAGACCCTAGGTCTGAGGATAGGGGTTTAGCCTTGGGGCTGACACAGGGAAGACCATAGTCAGCTCTTGCTCTTTGAGGTTCTTATGTCTCTCAAGGTTACTAACGCTTCTTATTATGGATTTGCACCTGAAACTCTCCCCCTCCTTTGAATTTCTCTATCTTTCTGCAAAGGCTTTGTGAATGGACATATGGAAAATACACAAATCCCTGTGTGTTCAGCTGGGCCTGAGTAACTGATCTTTAACACAGGCCCATGGGAACTGGGAGTATTTTCACTGGACATTTAAGATGCTTTCTGACTCTGCACAGAGCTAGCACATACAGGCAGCCAGTATTTGGGGAAGCTTTTAAGTTTATCCGTCTAGTAATGGCTGCTCTCCAGATTTCTGTTTTTTAGGGTACCAGAACCCTAGATTAATGGTAATATTTTTATATTGCCATAAATAAACTTTTATTCTTGACCAGAGCCCTGTACTTCATTGCATTGGTATGTTAAACACAGTATTTATTGGCTGCACTATTCAGCCTTACAATAATAAGATCTGATGCTGCTTAAGATTGAGGATCTCAGGTTTCAAGAGCTGAAAGCATTCCTAGCTGGCAGGAATTGACCTGCCAGTGCTTAGATACCAGAGCACCAACCTGAGCTAAGGGTGCCCACTGGCACTGGAGCAGCACTGGCACTGGAGCAGCACTGGAGCTGCTGACCTTCATAAGAAGAGCATCGGGGTGTTTAGCCTGGCATTGGGCTGCCACAGCACCTTCTGTGTTACTTCCAAGACCACGCTCTTCCTCTCTCACTCTATACACATGAATGAAATCTTTGATTTCAAAAGCCCCCAAATACTCCTGTTTGGTAAATCTGTATGGTTTAAGTGAAAAAGGGGTGTAAGTGGGCTGCTGCTCTTCCTTATGCATGTGCTGCCCTCTGAAGGTGACTAGAGCGGAGTTTGGTCCTCAAGTGCAGCAGCTGGAGCAGTGCAGTGGGTGCACGGGAAAGCTTTGGGCAATTTGAGCACTGCTCAGATTGCTGCCAGAAGAGAGGCGAACATACATGCCACACTTGTGAATTGCTCGAGGAAATTAGTGGGTGGGAGGGGAAAGAGAAGCAGGGAGGTGGAGCGGCCTTTTTCTACTGCACTCATACAGTGGAAGCTGATGACTGGGAGCTATTAAATGCTTATAATTGTCTCATTATGGACAGAAAATGTAATTAAAAGGGACAGCAATCTTTCTCCAAATTCAAAACACTGCAGTCTATCTTTGAAAGCAATTTCAGCTATTAGCACAGGTGGTAATGGCCCAGCAATTGAACCCAATCTAATTTCAGTGTCAAATCGCTAAGGGGAAAAAATGAGTTCTCTTCCTCATGCCACCCAGCACCGCCACCGGGTCTGGAGGGAGGAATGGGAGAAGAGGCAGGGCGCAGAGCCAGGCTGGGAGTGGGGTGGGCAAGACTCCAAGACAAGACAAGCCTCCAGCATGGGGTGGGCACCCACCAACGAGCAGAGCACCTCATCTCTGCCGGGTCTGTTCCCCTGCCCTGGTGCTGCATGGCCCCAAGATGAGACTACCACAGTGGGCACGCCAAGCAGCGCACACTGCTGTCTGCAGATGGCATCCATCGTGCTGTTTTTGCTGGGGATGAGCCACGTGCTCTCCAGCACAATGAGCTAAAATCACTCTGGTCTTTCTTTGTCTTGCTTTTCGTAGATGTTAAAGCAACTCTGTGTCCTGGGAGAAAGACTGTTCCCTGAATTGGCCAGCAAAGCTGAGACACTCATGGGAGAGGCAGCTGGGTGGGAGCACGCACTCTGTGCTGTTTTAATGCGGTGGTTTCCCTCTCCTGCTAGGAGAGGGCTGGCTTCAGCTTTGTCCCTTCCATGCAGAAACAACATACATTTCTGCCAAACCCCTTTCTGTGGGCAGCCACTGAGACGTGGGGAGCACGCCTCTGGAAGCCAGAGGCCACTGCTGCAGTTTACCTTCTGCTCCTCAGTTAGGTAGGGACTGGCATTTCAAGAAATGTCAGAAAAAATGCCCATACTGGAGGAAAGTATTGCTATGGGAACTAGTGGAAGGTACCAGCTGATGGTACCTGGCCAAAACTCCTCTGAAATGTGTCTCCGAGGACTCTCAGATGTCGTGTCATGTCTTTGCAACCTGAAGAAAGGATGGGGGTGGTGCTGGAGAAGGCAGTGACTGGAAGGAAGAAAACAACAAGAAAATTAAAATAGCTAATTTTTTTTTGTTTATTATTATTTTTTGTTTCGTCTCCCAAGACATGAAGGAAGATTTTTGCAGCTAATGAATTATTTCTGAAAACACTAGTAATAGCTGCAGGCAACATTAACTTCACGATTCCCAGTGAGCAAGCATCATTTATGAACAGATTTAAAATTCTAATGTATTTTCATTTGCAGTAGCTCAACTCCAACACGGCTGGGGTTCTGGATGGAGGCCAGAAGAAGTAGCCACATTGCTGACAATTCGGTAATCTCCTTAGATGCAGCAGTGGCCAGATCCTGTTGAAGCCTGGGGCAACCAATTATCTCAGCAGAGAGGTTCCTGAGCCCTTCGTTAGCACTGGGGACATAGGAAGTTGCTGCAAGCACAATGATGTTTTTGAGCTATGCAAAATAGAATAAAAATAAAAATAAATCAGTTGTGTCATAGGCTAAACAGCTCTGCTGCTGTTAAAAACCCAGGGTGGAACCCCAGTCCTGCTGAGAGTAGTGGAGGTTTTGCTCATGACTTCAGAGACACGAGGTTCCTGCCTTGTCTTCAATAAAGTCCCACTGCTGATCTGGAATTAAAACCCAGCCAGGACCATGGACCGGAATACATCAGGCCATCGGTGTCTGATTCCCTCGCTGTCCCCACATGGGGCTGTGTTGGTTTGAAATCTCACCTCACAGCTGGAGCTGAGCTGGAGGTGATCAGGGGCACGGGGAAGAGAGAAGGAGCTGCTCCGACTAGTTCTCCAGGGTTTGGTTGGCATCTCAGTGGCACTGCTCAGTGACTGAGGGATGTGTCATCCAAGAGAAAATGGGAAACAGATGGTAGAGGGAGTTACAGTGGGAGGAAAACCCAATTAGAAGTCCCAGCATGGTTTGTGGTAGGGATATGGATCTTATACCTTGAGTAACAGCCAGGAAAAGAGTGGCACCCAGCTTTTTCACCCATGGCGGAGAAAATTCTTGTTCCAGGCAGAGGTTGATACTGAAGAAAAGAAACATTTGCAGAGCTTTTTGAGGTATTCTTCTCCACAGAGAGAGAATACAGGCAATACAATACAGAAGATGACAGACTTAGGTCTGGAATGCAGGTTCAGGATTCCAACACAGGTTGGTTTTATCCCCCTTTTTTTCCACCCTGGAAGGATGCTTAATATTTGAGACAGCAGCCTGGGAGCTCGAAATCTGTATTCCCAAACCCTTCTGACACGAACACCCTGTATCTCTGGAGTCCTTTGCTCTAGTTTGGCCACTAGGCTGTTCATTTTAAGAAGCAGTGAGCATTGGCCTGAGCTGGAGGTGGACAGCCAGCACCTCTGGGCCTCAGTTTATGTAAAATACCCCATCTGTGACAGTTTTTGCAATGGCCAGGTGCCAGGCACAAGCTGGGAGGTTGTCACAGTGCGGTTCACAGCCTCCAGTGTGGGTTGTGACCAAGCGAGCCCCACGGGCTGCCCATGGTGGGAAGCCCGCAGGGTGCTGCTGGTATACAGGCAACGCTCCTCCCAGGAGAGGTGGCACAGCAAATGCTCAGCCTCTCAGAGTGCACGGGCTGTGAAGAGACTAAAGAAAGCACAGTTCGTGCTCTCAGCACACACTGGGGGAAGCTGGACTCAAAAACCAGCTGGGATAGTGGCTGTGTAAGGAAAACTGTTGTGAACAGGGGCTCCTGAGGAGGTATGTGTACTGGGAGGAGAAACAAAACCCAAGCCCTAGCCAGTTGTGCATCTCAGTGTTATTTAAACTGCAAAATCCAAACCTGGCATTTCAAAAAATACCCACCCTGTGTCCTCCTGTGCAATTCTTGCCTTGTCATCGCCTTGCTCATGCATTAGGATGGAGCACGGCTGCTGCTCCCTGCCTCCAGCCACGCCAAGTGGCCGGGCAGGGGGAGGTACAGCTGCTGGAGGGAAGAGTGTCTGTCTGAGGGTAAATGGTTCTGTCTAAGGATAAATGGTAAAGGGTAAATGTTCTGTGAGCAGGCTGTAAATGAGAGATTGGGTGAGGAAGAGAGAAACTCTGCCAAAAGGGCTAGGGAATAAAGTTAGAAAAATAATTCCCCAAAAGCATGAAATACAGCAGAAGTCTCATACGTTTGTTTATTCTTTATCACTGTGATAATTGCTTTCTTCCCATGAAACTATATTCCTTCTTGGTATTGCACTCCTAATTATCTTGCTGAATACATTATGCATTTTTTCTTATCAGATCAATAACTAATGTTAGCAAATAACTCCTCGCAATACTCTAATGAAATAGATATGGGTTTCCTTCCTACTGAAGAGTGCTCAGGAACAAAGGGTCAGAGTTAAATATAGGACTGGAGCTCAGGCTTCATCATTATGCTCAGGCCATCAAGTCATCCTAGATGCTCATAATAGCAGCAATAGTGGAAATGCATGTCCACACTTAAAGCTTTTTTGCTTTACATAAAGTCCAAGAAATGCTGTTCTGCGAGTTTATTCTGGAACTCTGTGAGAGTACCAATGGCACAGATTACTCGTTGATATAGGCATATATTAAGAAAAATGCGATACAGGATAGGATACTCTCTGTCCTGGAAATCCTCTTTAGGTGCCCAGTATGTCTGTAAAATCTTCTTACAGCTCTGGGTATGGTCCAGTCTAGCTCAGCTTCCATTCATCCACCCTGGCTCCAGAATGCTGAAATCATTTAGTGAGGAAACAGGCACTTGCAATATCCTTCCTTCACTTTCTTAATTTTTGTTATATAAATTCTATATATCCTGGAACAGAGGCTCTGAACTGCTGAACTCAGTCTGAAGTCAACCCAGCTAATGAGCTCATTTATGATAATAGGAAATCAACTGTTCCTTTCTGCTGGATTCCCAGGGGAACAGCTGGTGGTCTGCTTTTTTTCGTGCTGGTCTTCCTACTCCGTGCTGAAGTGCCTCAAAAATATTTGTTTGCTAGAAAATTTTAGTGGAAACCAATATCGCTGATGTGAAAAACAAGCACATGGAGAAAACCACAGATTCTTCTGGTCAATTAGACCTTTGGAAAATGGTCTAATCTTTTGTATACAATTAAACAGCTCTTAATAGCTATCTTCCAACAAACAGCCTCATGGCTTTTGATGACTAATCATTAAAAAAAGAAAAAGAGAGAGAGAGAGTTAGAGCTATGGTCACATTATTTGGCATGAGCTTGTTTTTAGGAGCTTGGGTGTAGCTGCTGAAGCATATCAGTCCAAGTTTTCTTCTTATCTTGCCCAGCTGGTCAGCACTAGCTCTTTGGGGATGACGTATAAGAAAGGCTACACTGGAGAACTTACAGACTAATTTATTCTTGGGAATTAATCATTTTTGCCTTATAGCAAAGGGTTTATATACTTTCTAGTTTATTGTCCTGTACTGTGATTCACTTCTCCATTTAGTTGCCTTTTTAAGCCCTTCCTAGCTGGGGGACACCCAGACCTGCCAGTGAGTGGGGACCCACCCAGACCCTTGTTACTGTTGTACAATGCTGGAAATCAGCCACGAAGGTTAGGGAACAGGCCATAGAGTAGCTTGGGTTGGAAGGGACCTTAAAGATCATCTAACTCATCTTCCTCAGCCTTGAGCAGGAGGTGCTCTCTTGGGCCTTGTTTCCTGCATGCCCAAGGCACTGTGCTGTTAGGGGGTCCTCGGGCTACCAGGTGGGGTGGCAAACTCAGTGACCCACTCTTCTCTTTGCCTCAGCTGTGATCACCTTCCTCGATGGCTCAGCTGAACGCCCGGCGTCACCCACATCATGTTGGCTGCACAGGGGCTGGAGCAATGCAAGGCAGCTGTTTCTATGTAGCCACATGAACACTGAGTGTTTCCAAAGGTTTGGAAGGTAAGTGCACTTTTCTGTAGCATTGTAAGTGTTTTGACAAGCTCTGCCTCACACTCGTGCACTTTGGGGACTTAAATTATTTTTTTGGCCTTGTCAGTCTCTCATGAATCAGAAAATAATGTCTCCAATTTATTGTATCATCTGGCTATTAAATATCCCTGTAAAGAGGAATAAAACTAGACCATGAACATCTATGGGAATTCATTTTTGTTAAATAATTTAAACTTACACTTTCTCATGCCTGGATCAATCTCATCTGAACATCCCCTCGCGTTTGCCTCTCCGCCATTCCAGAGAATGCTAGAAGCTACCACATTACTGAGGAGGTTGTTTTTAGACTAATTATTATCAAGGCATGAAAGCAGCATTTTACACCACTTTTTTTTTTCTGTTCGGCACATAGACCAATTCATTTTAGTTTCTATTACTGTTAACTACATATCTGCCAACACTACAAAATGCCACTGGGTATAGCAAAGTGTAAGCCTACATTTAGATTAGAGATGCGGGTTCTTTGTTCAATTATATAGGAATTAAATTGCATGATGCTATGTTGTGCAAATTTGCTCTTCTTTTCTACAGCTAAGGTTAATGCTCAGTGCTTGTGTTTCTAACCAGAAACCACAAACTTTCGTTGCTGTGACACATTAGTCTCAGCTTCTGCTTGGATGGTTGCAGATGATACTTGAGGGCAAAGTTACCTCTAAATGCTCTTGCTTGCTGAATAATAATGATGTTGCATTTCTTAGTAACTCAATTTCTGTATGGAAGGTAGGAAGGAAGGTAAGTAAGCAGAATGAGACAGTATGGAAGAATCTACTCCATATTTTATAAGCAGAGATTTTCCTACAAAAAACCTTGTAAATTATTAAAATAATTACTGACTTTTCTGTAATGACCGAAACACTGAAAACCCGAACCTTTCCTTGTGTTCATCCATGCTGAAATGCCTGAGTGTCCTCCTAGGTTTCAGTGATACAAGGTGGAGGTACATGGGAACAGAAGTTTCCCCAGAGAAGGCAGTGACATCTGCTTAGGGACATGGTTTAGTGGGTGATGGTTGGACCAGATGATCTTGGAGCTCTTTTCCAGCCTTAATGAGTCTGTGACTCTGTGATCCCTAGGAGAGAGGTCCATGCTGTTTCAGCTGTATTTTCAGCAGCCCAGCTTCCAGCACTGCTGGCCAAGTTAAACTCTGGAAAAACTCCACTGGCTTTATTAAGGAGAGAATTAAAAATAACATACAAAAGAGCCTGTGGCCAAAGCTCCACATGTACTTACTAGAACTTTGCATAGTATACATTTAGTACTTGTGCCAGTGGTTGATGTAGAGCACCCCACAGCCCATGATACAGGCCTTGGGGACCGCTGGTGTATGCAGCAAGGTGCCACAAGGAGGGTGCCAGCAGCACAGGGTCCCCAGCAGCTGGGCTGTCCTTCTGCACCACTCTGCCCTCGATGAAAAGAGCTGGATGAGCCCCACAGGTGTTCAGGGGGGCTGCTGGGGCCCTGGGACCCTGACTCGGGGTGTGTGCTCCTTTGCCAGATGGTTTTGTTTGATTAACCTTCGGGTTTATTGGCTGACTCGGTGCAGGAGGATGCAGGCTTGCTCTGGGTGTTTAGAGAAGCAGTCTTCGTTAAACAGATACAGTGTTGTCGTTTTTTTAATAGGATCAGAGGTTGGTGTGTAACATGGAAAGAAACAAAAACCCTGCTTTGTTTAACATATATAAGAAAAATCACAGGAAAATCTGCAGGTGGGGAGAGAGAGTGAGGTTAATGCCAGTGCAGCCAGGGATGAAGTGGGCTGGAGGCGATGGAGGACATTTGAAACGTGACAAAGCTGCTGCATTTCATTAATCTGTGTAAAGTGACACACTCTGTTGTTGGTAGACCAGTAAATCTGCTGCTGTTAGCCATGGTAACTTCGGGTTGCTGTGCCTGAAGGCTGAGGGCAGTGCTGAGCAGGCAGCAACTGCTGAACTGCCACAGGTCACCTCGCAGGGAGGGACCCTGCTTTCCTTGTGGTGCTTCTGTCTTGGGGTTTGGTTCGAGCTGCCAGCACATTGCTGGGGCATGAAGTATGTGCAAGTAATGGCTGGGAGTGATGTGGGCTAGGGGTCTAGGCAAAGCAAAGAATAATTTCTATAGTATACTTTAACTAGGACAAAAATATTTAATATCTGAATGGCATACAATAATGAAGCAGCACGCCTGAGGAGATAGATAGGCATTATTTTAATTTACTTGATAAAGTAAATCACTTCATAGAGAAAACCTCCTTGGACAGTATAATTACAGATACTGGATTATAATTCAGGAGCTTGCATGCTCAGTCTGGCAGGCAAATAACAAAAATCTCATTAGTAGAAAGTGGAAGAGGAAGACATATGTTGTAGGAATTTCTCCACTTTCTAGTTCTTCATTTGTAAACTTCCCTTCAAGTTCAGTGCCTTAATCTTATTAGATGTCATTGTCACTGCTTGTTATGAAACACTCAGGTGATCATTTAGATTTTCTGAAAAAGATCTTACTAAACTGAAAATGAACACAAGTAAATGCAGAAACATGCTCTGAAGAGGCTGTGCATGTATTTCTGTGAGGTTTGCCCACTTGTGCACTTAACTTTCCAGTCTCCATTTGCAACCATGGTGGCTATATAAAATAAGATGTATAACTGCATTTCTTAGTCTTTTCCATTTGCTTTGTATATGCAGTTACTCTGCGAGGTTGTGCAGCTTGCAGAACCACGCAAACAAATGGCCAGTCCACGTAGAAACATGTGCTTGCTTGTTCTTTCTACATTTTTAAATTAAAGTGTTTGAGTTAACTCCGAATGTCTCCATAAATCAGGGGGTTCAGATTAAAGCTTTGAGGACTCTTACATAAACTGAATTCCAGTATTAAAAATAAAAAATAAAAAATTATGTAATCAACTCAAAGAAAATACTCCTGAGCAGTTCAAATTACTTTTGCTCTGATGACTTTCATAATTTAACTAGCCCGCTACTTAATCTAATAGAGAAGAAAACTGCAGTGGCTCTATCAGAAACTCCAAGTTTTTGCCTCAAGCAGCAGCAAAAGCAGCCTGTTTATCTACTTTTCACACCCAAAGCTCTTTGTCTCCAAACCTCGGCTGTTCTCCCATATGTGTCTGGTTCTGCATCTGCACGCTCTCACGCCTGAGATGCCGAGGCAAAGGCGCCCTGGAGGTGATGGGCACCTCGCCGCGGCTGCATGGCACAGGGCAGCATACGGGGGGCTGGCAAATTCCCCTGTCCCCGAGCCTGGCCGCAGCCACGGTAGGTGAGGGTGGATCTCGTCCATGCAGGGTGAGGGCTGAAGCACACAGGTTTGTGCACTGAATCCATCAGACTTAAAACAGGCGGTGTCTAGCTCAGCACTGCTTTCCTGAATCACGGCTTTATCCGTGAGCAAATAACATATGTCTATACCTGCTGTCAGCTGCAATGAGCTAAAGCAGAAGCTCAGTGCCAGCTGATGGTAGTTATATTTTTGGCCAGCAAATATGACCATGAAACAGAGCAAATAAAGGCTTTGGTTTTATCCATACCTTTTTATTTATTTCTGTAGTCTGTAGTAAGGGACCATTGCTTTAAAATCCTCAGACATTTGGACATATTTTACAAGACAGTACAGTTTCTGAATGTCACACATTGATCACAGTTTCGTACTACTACATGCATATAAAGACATTGATTTTTTTTTAATAATTTGTTTACGGAAACAACTGGAGAGGTCAATAAACTTCAACAAAGAATGACTAAATCAAAGTTACAAAAAATGTAAGACTCTAGGTACACTAGTATATGGCTAATGTTGCTGTAATCACCCCAAAATGCCAGGGGATTGGAAAATTGCTTAAATGAGGAGAAAACATCTGCCGATGCATTGCCCCTTGGGTTGATCCAATATAACCCAAAGATGAGATTGTGCAAGATGTGCAGGATCTGCTGGGCTGTAGGCAGAGGCAGGAGGCTCTGCCCATCATTATATACAAGCTGAACTGGGTTCCCCATTGCTTCCCCATTGTGCAGGGTAAAACATAAGTGAAGTGCGAGGCAATGGAGAAAGCTGTCATGTATTCTGCCCTTTCTCAAGCTGGGTCACAGTTGGTTTCAGCTTCCAGATACAAAAGCAATTCGATCCACACGTACTAGGAGAGTCACAGGAAACCTGCATTTTCCAGTTTTCTATTTGTTGCTGAATATCACATTTCTCTTTGAAAGGAACCCCACAGCTTTCTTACCCTTTAGCAACTATGGGTGCTCTGCCCTTTGGAGCTTTCACTGGAAGCACTGGCTGGGGTTCGAGGGCTGGTGGGGCAACGCACGTCAAGCGGCCGTCCTATGCTTTTGGAGAAGGAAGAGCTGAGGCTGCTCCTCAGCGCTGTGAAACGCCGAGCAGCCATGATGTGCAGCACGCAGACAGCCTGCCTGGCACTTGTCTGTGGGCACAGAGGTGTCCTGGAGCAGCATGCGCAGCGCTGCCTTGGGTGGTGTTTTCTCCCCACTTAAGAACTGTTTCACTGGCCTGATGAAAAAGCAGACTTTTTCTGCATTAGTCGGGGCTTTTTTTTTTTTTTTTTTTAATGCTAATCTAGTAGAAAAGCGAGTTTGGTTGGTAGCTGTGGATGGCCTTTCTGAGTGCAGTATCATGGCTTCAGAGTTCAAAGGAAGATGGAGATGCTGCCTCCCACCCCCCAAACTCACCAGTGGGGAATGTTTCAATGCAAAAACAATTTTGTGCGCCCACCACCAAAGAGCCAGAAAGAATGGGAAAAAAAAAATGTCCTCTGTCTTGCTCACAAGCCAACAAAATTGGTACAAACAAATCCCGTTGATAGCATGAGCCAAAGTGTGGCTAATGGTACTTGGGAGTAGTGAAAAATAAAAGGATGAGGAGGCAAAATGGGCAGAGATCCTAAATGAAATGCAGTGAGTAGAGGAGAACCGATGGATCCTAAAATGGCCTTAACTGCAGATTGCCGGTAAGACCAGAGGTTGTGACACAGTTGAAGGATGGCCCCTCAGCCAGTATTATCCTCCCAGCATCAGCAAGTCCCTGGACTGAGGGCTGCCAGGGTTGAACTGTGGCTGAGCTTGTGGTGCTGCTGTAGGGACAGTCATCTGTGAACCTGGGGCACTGCTTGCGGTATCAAGCCCACGAAGAGTGAGCTGATACAGAAGGCTGCTCAGTCAAGGCCAGGATGATGAGGATGGTTATTGTCCTCCTGCATGAAGGATTTCCTCCTTTCCCAGGCTTTCACTGACCTGTCTCTGTTCCCCATTCCCTCACCCCACCATTTTCCTCTTAGGTGCTGTGGACAGACACCTCCATCCCTGAGGTTCTGCAGAGCCTGTGGTTTTCCATTAGCTTTTAAAGATAAGGGTCCAAATTCTTTACTGGGCTAAATTGGGCACAGCTCCATTGACCTCAATGGGCATTTATTTATAGCAGCAAAGAATTTGGCATTTTTTTTGCAAATTTGGCTCCCTGGCTTCTCTCAAGGCTCTAGTTTGGGCAGATCTTTGCATTGAGCCCAGGTGGATAATTATTTTTTGAAGGTAGCATCACTACAGTCTTGAAAAGACCCCTTTAAAAATGTTAAAGGTTAATACTTGCTCAGTCCTACTGAATAACAATAGCATTATTTCTGTTTAAAAAGAAAAATGAAGCTTTATTTTCTAAGTCTCTAGACTGAAGACTTCTTGTGCGATGAAACCAGAATCAAGCAAAGCAAAATTCTGAGTAGTATTTACAGATATGAACACTTGTGGCACCCTACCATTGGTGTCAAAGGACACTTATTTGTGGCTCGGGTAACACCAGCAACTAAGGGAATACACATCCTGAATGCAAACGTTCAGTTTCCCTAAGGTTTCCTTTGTCTGGCCAAGACAAAGTTTCAGTGCAAGAGCCTACCTCTGATCAGCATGGGGTGCAAAACATTCTGAAAAATGATCATCTCTTCTTTGATGGGCTGGTTTGTATTTGGGGCATTTCTGTTGTGGTAGGAGGGCTACCTACGGGGGCAAATTTAAGACTAACATGATCAGAAGGTTTCTGTGGTATTGTTGAATATGCTCAGACAAACTTACTGATATGGAAGGTGCCTTTTGAAGAGACTTATGGGATCCTTGCTAATAAATATCATGAGCTATTGCAGTAATTGTGTTAAAAATAAAGAAAATAAAAAATAAAAAATCCCACCCAGTTAATAACCTTGTGTAAATGGCTATTGCTGACACGTAATCACATGCATACCAGTGTCTGCTGCTTACACTGCTCATTTGGGTGGTATCCAGACTTTCTGAACTACGTGTTTCCAAATTAATTCCATTTCAGATTTACTGGCTGGTGTTGTGAGCATGTAAGAAAATCACATAAGGAAATTGCTTTGGGCTAAGAAAAGGAAGTGGGACCAAAATTCCATCTTTGGGGAAAAAAAAAACAAAACAACACCTTGTCACTGACCAGACTGCTGGGCTGAATCAAGCTGCAAATCTGATGTGGAGTTTCAGGAGAGTCTGAATCTTTTTGTCATGCTAGACTTCAACAGGCCATAAGATAGCTTCAGTATGCATGTTTGTCTCATGGATGTTTTATTCAATTTATGTGACGGATCAACTATGAAGGAACAAGAGAGATTACTAACAAGGTACACAGGTAGTATTTACCTTAGCCAAATTCAGATCCCGTCCCTTTCTGAATCTTTTGTTTTGTTTTGTTTTTAATATTATTTTATTCCCCGATACTTTTTTTTTTTTATCATTTCCTGATTTTATCTGGGACTGAAAGTAGAAATAGAAGTCTCGACCCTTCTGTTTTAACCCAGGGAAACCTCCCCTGGATGTGGGAGCTTTGGATGGACCTTTGCTAGGTCACTGCCCTTAAAATAAGAGTCTGTCTTTTCAGTTTTGATGTTTATCCCAACTCCAAATAATTATTAGGACAGTCAGATTCAAATCCCGTCTCTTTACACTCTCAGCTTAATTGATGTAAATCTGGAAAAACTCCACTGAAGTCCAGACTATGATTAATGCTGGAGCCAGTGGCACTGGCTGGCATTTATGCTCCCATAACCAAGGTCAGAGTGTGGCCCACTTCTTTGTTTCTCAGAAAGAACATCTTAATTTCCATAACCAATCCCTGGTTATTTTTAAGTACCACAAACAGGAAAATACAAAAACACGACAACATCAGACAAACTCAGTGACCTTTCACAGACACACTTCCAGGAGGGATGTTGCGGGTGTTTTCAGAATGAAGGAAAATAATGACAACAAAAAAGTCAGGGGATCAGCTATGTAAATGAATAACAAGAAAGCATCTAATATATTATTCTGTAATACAAAAAGAAGAAATCTGACTTGATTGCCCTATTATAAATTTGCTAAAAATACAGATATATATTTATATTTATATATATATATAATTTTTTTTTATCTGAACAGAAAAATAGACTACTCTGGAATGCATGAAAGTCACATGACTTTTCCATACATCAGATACTTATAAAGCCAACACAATGGCAAACAGAAGGTACAGAGGTAACTAAAACATCTGTACTTTATTCAAGAACTATTTAAAGCCATATTCTCCCCAAGTGGGTGATCCTAAAACAATCTAAGGTAACACCTGTTCAGTTCGATTGCCGTAAGCAGAAGTGACTGGCCAAACATGAGCGCTTTGCTGAAGAAGTTGGAGCTAATTTGGAGTTGCCCCAGAAGCCCACCTCCCCATCTCGCTCCCTACTGAGCTGCACGGAAGGGCGCCAGGGCCACACGGTCTCCATCGCTCTGCTGCTTTACTCAGTAATTCTACTATTTGCTTTAAAATGAGGCGTTAAAAACTATTGGAGATCATGTTACGTGGAGCTTACCAACAGAGAGAGAACTTGGCTTTAGAAACCTTGTCTTTGTAATGAGTTTTAAATACCCTTGTTATTTACTATAAACTGTACCAGTCATAATTCTGTCAAGACATAAATATACAATAGGTACAAATATTAACAATACATTACAATTTTACAGAATTGTTTTCCTTAGAAATGTGTATCTTATTAGCTGCAAGGGAAGAAAAGGCTACAGTTTATCACAGCCATAGTTGCCAAAGAAACCAACCGCCTTGGATTCGTTCCTGCATGCCTTGCACAGACATATATTCCCTGGCATTTGACACACGGCATGTTCAGAAAGGGAATGTGCGTTCCACGGGTTTTCTTTTCCTCGTTTTTCTTCTTTTACCTTTAAAGACTCTCAAACCTTTCAGTAAATGTGGATTTCACAGGAGACTGTTTTGTTTTGTTTCATTTTTCCGTAAGTGTGCTTAGGTGAAGTTTCTAAGAAAAGGCACTGAGAAATCTACTGCATTAAGTGACTGCTGTTTTCCTTTGTTCAAGGCTAAAACTCAAAGTATCTTTGCCTCCTGGTTAAGAAAACTGCACCCATTCCTTCCGCAAATATATATATTCTGTATATATATTTATATATATATATTAAAAATGGTGTTGATGGCATAAGATACAAGCAAGAGCAGACATCACATGTACATAGTCCTTTCAGATACGATGTCTTCTGCAGCAGCAGGTGGAACTGTCAGCTTGCT
The DNA here is from genome assembly GCF_965140915.1 of Aythya marila. Lineage (NCBI taxonomy): Eukaryota > Metazoa > Chordata > Aves > Anseriformes > Anatidae > Aythya > Aythya marila. Next base: position 15,766,261 of record NC_139057.1, read on the forward strand.
CGATACACGATACACAGTAAGTTCACAGACCTGAATGCCAAATATCAGTGATTAAACTGCATACTTTAGCTTGATGCAAGAGATATTGCATATTTTCCCCTACTTTTATGTGTTTTGGGAAACATGTACCAAAAGAACTATAAAATGAAATTGCCTTCTATTATCTATAGGATTTGGTGAGCATTATGTTTTCAAAGCACTGCCTTTCCTTTTGTAATGAGTACAGATTTAGTCTACCATAGCTTTATTTTTAGAGTAGATTTCCCAGTGCTTACATTATATATATGTGTATTATGTACACACACACATATATAGATACATACTTCATATTCAGACTTTATTTCATTAAAATAAATTAAACATCCTTTTTAACTGGGCACAAAATGAGAGCTACATCTTCATACACAAATAAATGCTCTTCAAGCATATTATATGCTTAATTTTAAATTATTTGCTTTCTATAAGAAATCTATAGGACTTTGGCTATTCAGACTTAAAAGGTAGATTTTTAATGATACTTTTGAATTTGGCTTTCAAAAGTGACTCAATAAAATGCTACTTTAAAGGTAGGACTAAATAGATGATATAAGATGTGTGTCGTAAGTGATCACACAAGGCAGACAGAGGACCTTTGGTTACAAGGAGAGTTGCACCAGTTGATTATCAGATAAAAAATGATAGAATTGTCGATCTATACATTTTTGTCAGTGCCATCTATAAACCAAATACATCAATTTGGATGAAAAAGTGTGGTAAGTACTATACTATATGGCTATATTTAAATATGCTCACTTTTGTGATATGTAAAATATGACTTTTTTCCACATGAAAGCATCAGCTTTAAAAATATTTAACTTGGAAATCACTATTACTTACTTTATCAAAAAAAAATTCCCTGATTTTTTTTTTCTTTTTACATTTGTGCTGATGGCAGACATGAATGATCACCGAAACATAGAGATTATGTTAAGACTGTTCTCTTTAAAATTTCTCATTGCCGCTCTATGGCCTTGGGAAGCCATAGAATAAATCAGTATTTAAAGCTTATCTGCTGGAAAGTCACTTTACTTCTTCTTAATGACTCAATCTTAACTAGCATCTCAGCAATATGTCAGTTCCTCTAAGTACACTTGTATTTACTATGGCCAAATCCTTAAGTCCTTTGCCAGGCAAAGAGCTCATTTGGACGAATGGTGGTTTTGGCTGAGTGAAGACAGAGTAAAAGCTGAGGAACCTCAGGAATTGGCCCTGCGTAAATACTCTGGAGAGTACAGTTTGCTCGCACAGATACATCTAACTGATTTTGAGTATCTTCTGCATAGCTCTCTGCATGACATGAGGTCTCTTCTGCTGCCAGCGGGCGAATTCGTGAGGTGGTGGCTCAGGTCTCACTTGCGCCTTCCCCAGGGCCTGGCCTTGCAGGAGGCAAGGAGGACTTCTGAGCAGGTGCCTTGGGCTGTGTCCCACTGCCAGAGGACCAGCGGGGACCACTGCTTCAGCATGTGTGCAGGTTTGTGCCAAGGAGAGACCTAACAAAGCTATCATCATAACCCATAACAGTTCCTAAAACAGATATGTGCTTATTGCTTTTGTCCGTACATGCTGCATTCACTATTACGGATTACAGACAGAAGTACTGTACAGCGTGGACGGAGAGACAGTTACATTTAGGACTAACCAACGGCTTTTTCACAGGGGGAAGGAACAAAACGCAGTGGACTCGCGTGGTTACGGTCTTCCTCCAGCGTGTGCCTCCGCTCCTGAGTCCCGTGCCTCTGCACACCCCAAGACCTGTTGCATGCAGGTAGCTACACGCCCCGGCAGGTACTCCAAAATAGGTCAGGAAACGCTTATTGACAGAGTTATTTACAACTGAGTTTTACAGTAGAAACGGATAACAACAAAAAATATTACCATCACAGTTATCACAGGACAGGTTGTGACTTGCTACCAGCGTGTAACAAATCACAGTCACGACAGGAGGCACAAATTAAAATAGTGCTTTGTTAAAGTGCTTGATTGTTACACTCTGCTATCCTACTCCAGCATCGCAACAACAACAACGAAAAGTCAACGTAAAGTGCTTTTCCCCCCCAATATTAAAAACCAAAGACAAATTATTTCCTACACAATTTGACATAACTTTATTGAAACAATAATATTTTAAAAACCTAGGCTGGTGGCTGCTAGTTCTGTTCACTTAAAATGGTCAATTTTTTTTTTTTTTTTTTTTTTCCTCGTTTCGCTTAAAAATGAGTGGATGCTATTAAAACATCAGGCCTGATCCTGCTGTCTCTGGCAGCCGCCCTGTCCTGCCACCACGCGCCAGCGTGGCAGGAGCTGCTCCCGCCCGACCTCCTCACAAGAGAGAGCACGACCAGGCCCGGGATGGGTAGCTAAAGAATCCCTCTTTTTGCATATTTATGTAACGCTTGCATATCTTTCACCACGCCATGTGGGCGCGAAAAGCTTCAGACCAACTGGTTCCTCTCCTACGCCAAGGGCGAGACTTCGGCCGAGGCCTGAAGTCGGGGCGCGGGCGGGAAGGGGAGGCCTGAGGAACAGGCCCATGCCTCAGGGCTGGCCGCTGCGCCGGGCTGTCCCCGTGGGGCAGAGAGCTGCCACGGTGCAGAGGGGGGAAAGAAGAGGAGCCGAGCTCCCCTTTCAGCCCCGTGCTCCCCTGCTGCGGGAAGGGGCCTGCGATGCCGCCGGAGATCCCTGCTTCTGCATGGCTCCTTCACACCTTCCCAGGGTGGGCTGTGGGTGCCCCGAGGGCCACGCGCTGGCCCAGGGGCAGGTTTCAATTTTAGCAGAGGGTAAGTGCGAGTTTCACTACATCCTAGGGGGTGTTTGGAATTAGATACAAGTGGTGCAACTCACCCTGCTGATGTTTCAAAAGAAAAGGTCAGGTCCTACAGGATATTGTATTGTTAAACACACACAGAGCATTTTAATAATTGGTTTCTCTAGACTGCTATTTGTTTTAAATGGTTTTCACTTGGATTTTCCAATAATGCAAGTGTTCCCTGTTACCTTTAGACATAATATCCATCAGAGAAAGCTGTAGATGGGGAACAGCTGCCCTGAAGCAGAGAGCATTGTGTTTTTGATAGCTTTATACCAACCCCAGCAATTTATTCCAGAGTTCAAATCTGGCTGCCTCGGCATCCTTTATGGAACTAATGCAAATCAGGTGTTAGTATTTCCAAAAGGAGCTCTAGCGTTCAAGGGGAATGGATGGATATTTGGTCACATTGGCTTCACTGGACAACATGAAAGGAGATCAATGTGTGATCATGATTTGCAATCCTTATTTTTGACTGATGTGGGCAATGTCTTTAAAGTTGTTTCAGAGAAGGACATTTTCACAAACCCACACTGGACCTCCCCTCAGACTTTTAGAAACATGTGGCTTGTTTCAGCCAAGTTCATGCCATGCAGAAGCTCTTTTTTTTTTTTTTTTTTTTTTTTTTTTTTGTGTTGACTGTAAAAGACACTCCTTTAAACTTTCAGTAAGTTCTTTTGGAGCCTGTCTCAGATGTTTTGATCATGTGTGTTAGCATGTCCTCCGCTGCCTGGTAATACATGGACTTCTGGAGAAATGTGATTTTCTAGTCTGACAGTCTCCTGATGGCCCTGGGTTCTTCCAGTGATACCTTCCATAGAGTAAATGCAGTTTTGCCCTATCAGCTTAGGGGAGGTGGGTAAAGCAGCAGCTTCTAAATGGTTCTTCTCTGTTCTATAAACATTGTCCTTTTGCTTTAGATAACCACTGTTTGTAACATTGTACTTGGGACTCACATTTCCGGGAGGACTCGAATCGTAAAGCAGCTGACCTTCATCGTCAGTGTCAGCATCTATGTATTTGTGAATACCAGCATCGTGGAAGTTGAAAGCTATGGCTGTCTGTGTCTCTGGTGACTTTGGGGGTGTCCTCGCACTCGCCGTTGTGTAGATCGAGGTTTCTGGGCTCATGAGAGATCTGTCAGAGAGTAAGGAAGTATCTGTGGCAGCAGCAGCAGCTCCCCTGCCCTTGAGAGTGTCTGGATATATTCTCAGGACATTTGATGCTGGTACCAATGTGCTGGTGTCCTCTTCCATGAAGTTGACTTTCAGGGATCTTAGTTTTAAAGGGTTACTGGCCTTTATGGAGCTTTTGGGACTTTCTATGAAAAAAGCAGAATGGTGGCTGCCTTCAGAGCTTGGGTTTATTTCCACAAATCGGGTACCACTTCCCTCCCCTCTGCTCTGCTCCTGAATCACATTAATGCCACCTTTGCAGGGAAGGGTAGCGAGTGGGCTGTGGGAAAATCTCCCAGAGTCGGGGAACTCGGCAGCACAACTTATGAAGCTGTCGATGCTGGACATGCTCCTCATGTCAATGATCCCATCAGCACGAGTTGTCAGCAAGGGCACCATAGGGCCAGGAAGGGTCTCCATTTCTAGCTCTTCCTTTTGCTTTCCAGGCTGATTCGACTCTTTAGTGTTCAGGTTTGGCTGCGACTGAGTCTTTGCCATTTTGTTATACATGTCCTCTAGCTGTTGGACATTCAGGTGCTGGGGACTTGACGATGACCTGGCTTTTTCTGGAGATCCTTGTTCCTTGGTTTCAAAAGATTTACTAGAGCTAGTTTCAGAGAGTGTTCTCTTGGTCCATTTCCATTTGCTGGGAGATAAATGATTGTCCTGAACCTTATCCTTTTTGGCTATGCTTTCTCCATTCTTTTCAACCACAATGTCCATGAGTTCTATACTACGGGCAAATGCATCCTTCATGTTCATGGAGACAATACTACCATTCCTTTTTGCTCTTTCAAGAGCTTCTCTGCGCTTAATGGCTTTCTCCTGCCTCTTCTGCTCTTTGTAGAACTCAGAAAAGTTGTTGACAATAATTGGGATAGGAAGAGCAATCACCAGCACTCCAGCAATACAGCACAGTCCTCCTACTATTTTACCTAAAAGTGTTTTGGGGTAGATGTCTCCATAGCCTACTGTTGTCATGGTGATTGTTGCCCACCAGAAAGAAGCTGGGATGCTCTTGAATTTCGTATCGTCCTCATCCTTTTCTGCAAAAAATACTAAACTGGAAAAGATCATAATGCCCATGGCCAAAAACAAGATGAGTAAGCCAAGCTCATTGTAACTCCTCCTCAGTGTAAACCCCAAGGACTGTAAACCTGTTGAGTGCCGGGCGAGCTTTAGAATCCGAAGTATCCTCATAATCCGAAATATTTGGACCACTCGTCGTACATTTTGGAACTGAAGTACACTTTTATTGGATTCTGTGAGGAAGATAGTGACATAATATGGTAAAATAGCTAGCAAATCAATAGCATTCAGTGGGCCTTTGAAAAACTTCCATTTCTTAGGCGAGGATAGGAACCGCAAGAGGTATTCCATTGTAAACCATGCAATGCACACTGCTTCCACGTGGGCAAGTTGGGGATTATCTGTTGTCTGCCCAAATTCATCCATGCCTTGTAGTTCAGGAAGTGTGTTAAGGGACAAGGCAATTGTAGATAGTACAATAAACATGATGGAAATGATTGCCAAAATCTGGAAAGGAAAGAGAAGACAGTGAGTTCGGCTCAGAATATATTACACTATCTACTGTCATCATTAACACATGGCTTTATTTCCATTTACACATTTCAAGAGTTATTCTGCTCTTAGTACCTGGAAATCAGATGACCAATGCATCCTGAAGTGATTTTATTTTGGAAGCTACTCTTAGTTGTATCAGATGTATAGAGCAGATAAAACAATTACTTCAGCTCCTGTCCGTTCCTCTCAGTGTATTCAAGGAACATGTACCAAGCAGCTAGGATGCCAGGAGGACTGTGAAGCAGTTCACAGCAGGAGCTTTTGATTTGCTGCTAATTAGGTGCCCAACAAAGCCCATCTGGACAACAAGCTCTAAAATCTAAGCAAGAAGGAGAGCAATTGCAAATGCAAGATTCAATCACAGCAATGTTGACCATTTAATGTATGGCTATATCTATAAAATGGGGTGCCTTTGGCTAATTATAGACAGACATGTACAATTCTACTACATATAAGCATACAAGTAATACACTCTTTCTGAATGACTCATCTCTAATTTGAAACTTGACAGCTATGAAAGACGTGAAAACTTTCCTAGACTTTCTAAAACATCTTGAACTCTGAGCTATTCTGCATGTGACCAGCTGGCCATCCCAGCTCCTCAACACAGCCAGGAGAAAAAACAAACTGAAACCAAATTGCACAGTAGTGAGACAGTCAAGGCAGGGCAGGTCCAGCCACTTAAGAGCTCAGACACCATTAGAAACCAGGTCTTCCGATCCAGAGTGCAATGAGACAAGAAGGGTCTGCAGTGAGAAATTTAAACACATAAATCTGATCCTGGGCCACTGACCTTATGCAGAGCTGGAAAGCATAAAGTGCTGGATTAGTGTATTTGCAGTGTTAGATGCTGTAGGCAGGCTGTCCTTCCATATCTGTTTTATATAGAAATTAATTCTATACTTTCCAGCTTCCCTAATTACATTTTCTTTTAAAGTCATTTGAGGGAGGTTTTGGAGCTGACAGACACTTTGAGGATTTTTTTTTCCTACTGGTGGATTCTTTCTCGAGCTTGTTAATTGGGTAGGAATATATCTAGTTTCTTAGGTTACTGCCAAAACACAGGAATGATTTCAAAACACACGTATATGTGACTAATGTATTATGTATTCATTGCAGTGTAAGCTGGTCCCTTATGCTTGCTTTTTTCTGCTTGATTGAAAAGAAGCATAAAATCAATTGCAACATGTGTGTGAGATGACTAAATACACAATATGCAGCAACGGATTATAAAATGTATGACGAGTTCTGCATCGTGAATTGCAAATCTGACATGCTCTGAGTCCATGTCCTTCCTTGCCCATGTAACTAGATTTTAGCTTTCCTCACTGTGATGTTTCTCAGCCAGTCTCACAATACCACTATATTCACTGTTACCACCTGGGGCACTGCAGAAAGAAATTCTCACAGGACTTCTTTTCAGCCAAGCCCAGCACTCATATCCTAACAGAGCTCTGAAGGGACAGTCCCTACAGTGGAACAAGCCTTGCTTCCTGCAAGAGAAGCATAAATATCCAATATGGTTTGGAAACAGCCTGGTCTTCTCTGGAAGAGTCTCAGCTCTGGAAAAGCTGAAAGGCAGAAGTATTCTGCAAAGGTTGGAAGCTTCACTTGAATTCATATAGTAAGCCTAAGCTATGGTTTTAGGAGAGAAGCTTGCTCATACACCTTCAAAAAATCCAAATGTAATATAAGAGTTTCAACATTGATATTTTGATTTCCAAAAGTGTTTTAAAATCTACTTGCAGTTTAAAACAACCTTGCAAATCAATGTAATAAAAACATTTACCTTCTAACTCACTAAAAGTGTACTATATAACTTTGATTTATACATGACACTGCAGACATAGTAATTTAATCTGAAGAATGAAATCTAACTAGAAACAAACATTACCTCCATTAACAGTCTGGTTTCATTGCTTAAATTGGATTAAATAGAAAAAGTGAATGGTGTAAATGGCCTCCTGTGCAATTCTCTAATACTAGGATTTTTAGAATATCATCACTTTCAGTTACTTAATTCTTACTAGGAGAAATGCTGAGAAGATTCCCTTTCATTTTTAAAGAGATTACTTAAAAGAAAGTTTATTGTTAGCAGTATAAAGAAGCATTCACAGAAGACAATCCACTGATAGGAAACAAATAACCTCAAAATGAAGCTCTACATTTAAGTGAATTGAGTGTTAGAAAGAGGTCATCAGAAATACAATCTGACTCATGAGCAATCAGAAGAAACAACCATTTAAGCTTATTCATGGATTCTGTATTTATTTGGCTGAAGGGAAAGGTGAAAAATGAGGCAAAACTCACAGAGATATTTTGATATGGGACCTAACCCTGTTGGCTTGCAAAGTGATCAGGAAATGAACCCCTACTGATAGAGAAGCTGTTACTTTTCCCTGTCATCCCCTGCATGAACTAATGGTTTCAAAACCAAGAGAATAAAATGAAAGTAAAGTGTCTCATGCTGAAGTGGTGGGAGAAATTTAGCTGTTTTCAGCACAGTTGGTTGTTTTAGAAGATCATCTGAAAACTAGAAAATATCCCCCAAAGCAGGGAGTCTGATTTGCTTTCCTAGAAGGCTCTTTCAGTGTTTTTTGCTGTGATTTTGTTTACAACCCAAGATGTCTGAAGGTGTTTGGGATGTTTTCAATAGTGATTTCCAATTTCTTGGTGGTTTTTATCTCTGCCTGCTATACACAGAAGGGCTTATTTGTAGACTTAGATGTACCTAGTGTGTTTTATCTCCTTCAATTTCAGTGTAAATATTAACACTTCATCGTTATTCAGTGGATGCCATCCAGCAGCAGTAATTGGTGTCAAACCTTCTGTTTCCTTTGATATACTTTACTGCTTTGAAGATCAAGGCAATGCCAGATGAACATAAATTTGAAAACTAGTAGATCTGAGTGTAAGATTTGTTTTTTGGTTTAGCAGATCTAGCCATGAAGCTAAGCAATAAACAGAGAGAAACGTTTATCATTTCTCCTGCAAGTTGCAGCAAGATGTCACCTGTGCACCTGAGGTACAGATTTTCCCCCTTATTGATCTACTGCAATCATACATCTTTAGAAACTTGTCAGGTTAAGAAAAACTTCTAAATGTGGGTTGACTGCCCTCAAGTACTCAAATCACTTTTCAGTTGGAAAGTTCCGAGATGACGGAGGTAAAAACATCCCCACAGGGTGTTTAGAGGGTCCTTCTCTAAGGTATGTCTTATCCTGGTAGCATCCACCACCCAAAAAAGCCACTCGAGGAGCAGTTCTTTGCAGCAAACTGCACCCAGCTGCTGTTGTTGCTGGGCACTAGCAGTGCATTCAGGGGCACAGGGCTCTACTCTGATGTATTTACAGTCTTGGGTTTCAGATTACAGAAATCACCGTCTGTCCTTCTAATAGGGTTTTCTATCAGAGCCATACTGATTCTCTGCCTTGGCAGCTTTTGTGTTTTCCACTGGTGGTAATGAGGGACAGGAAGCTGCAGGAACGACTCAGACTACCAAGAGCACCTCCAGAGATGCTGGGTGCAGGGGGCAATCTTTCCATTCAATTCCCAGCCCTTCCTCCTTCCTTTGCTCTTCCAGGCTCACTTGTGACCTGTGTGCTTCTGGTCCCACGGTCCTGAGAGCCGATACCCTCTGTCTTCAGCAGGGATCCATCAGAGCTACTGACAGGAGCCCTGGCAGGCCAGGCCTTACTGGGCAGCTATCCACAGCAGAGCACCACACATGCTCTCTAAACCACCATAGAGCTCATAAGGTTTAAGACCGGTTATCCCCTGCCCAACTTCCAGACCATTTCTTCTAACAGATTGCGTGAAAGTAGCTGGGTAAGTTCTCTTTCTCTGTTTCGGCATTTGCTCTCACGTTTCGCCTGCAGCAGCACACCATAAATTGTGAAATTCCCCCTCAGGTGCTTTTCCAGGTGCCTTGCAGAGGATATTGGACTGGCTTTGAATGACAGCCCCGGCTTGGAGCGCACGCCTCAGTATGGATAGGCAGGATTCCAGAAAAAACTTCTCGTCCACCAAATCGACTGATTCGCAAAGATTTGTATTGAGTGAATCTGGGTTGCTGGTATGGTTCCTTTGTGGAAGCTAAATAACCCAAGGGCAGGCAGGGCAAGATTTTGAATGAATTTAAAGCATTGCCTCGAAGTGATTAGCATGATTGTACATACAGCCTGGTTATTACATATGCAAATGAGACAAGCAAGCTGATTATGTGAGTAAGTGTAGCCAGTTTGTGTGCAACTGCTGCTTCCTGAGGCAGGATGGATGTGCCAGGCTTGCAAGACACTAACTCCCACCTCCTCCAAAACCCCTCAGATTAGGCAGGTAACAACCACCTTGCAGCAGGAGCTATGCTCCTGCGCTGGGCCTGATCCTGCTTGGGGGATGACAGTGGCCCTGCGAGTCATCCTTGGTGTCAGCAAGGTCTTTGCTTGCCCGTGGACAGGAGAGGGCTCCACAAAGGAGCCAGCATGCTCAGGAATCTCCTGCCTCTCTTCAGAGCGTGACAGCAGAATTCTGTGGGCAGCAAAACTGCGCATGCTACCTCCCAGACAGCTCAGAGTGGGGTAAGTTTAAGGCAGCATTCAGGGCTCGTAATAAACATTACTTGATTTTCTGTTCTTTGCACCGCTAAAGACTCTAACTGAGGTCAAGGCATAAGACTGGAAATTTTCAAAGTCATTAAAACTAATAAGAGTAGGCCGTTCAAATCCCATAGATGGCTCTAAAATCCCAGTGTAAGCATCTGAGATCTCTCTGCTGATGGCAACATGCCCTATACTTTTTCTGTCTTCATGCTCAGTAACGAAGCCGATATAGCAAGGAGAAGGGGTGGTGTGTGGGAGAGAGTGGGAGGGTGTTTGAATATAGATTCAATATTCTTGGAAATACGATGAGGAAATTGTTATGTAATCAAGAAGTTCAATAATGGTTTTGTCTAATGCACTTTTTTAGCTCCATCAGGGTCTTAAGAATAAACTTGGCATCAGCACCAGGCTTCATTCATATGCTCCATTTACCGAGGGATTTTTCCTTCAGCCTTCCTATTTCCCTGAGTGAGCAGTATGCTTTGAGTCAGGCTGTCCAGCTCCCTCCTGCCATGCCTGAGCCATCCCATGTCTCCCCAGGCCCCGAGGAACAGAGCACAGTTTATTTTGAGCACTATCCCACGTGCTGTGCGGTGCAGAAACAGATGGAGGGTTCCTTAATCTCCTCCCCGCTTCCCTGCACGTGGGGTAATGGCTCCCACTCATGGCAGGTATTTATTGACAGGGACTGGCTTTAGGAAACACCTCCTCACTAGAGAATGCCTATCTATTCATAAACTGAAGCAGTCTGCAGAAAGTAGCCACTTCTGATGCTGTGATTCTGACCATTTGAATTGTGTTTTTTTTTTTTTTTTTCTAGAGGCCGTAGTGAAATGTAGCACTTCTTGGATCATGACAAGCAGATGAGACCTAACTTGGGGATAAAGAGGCACAGGATGCACGCAGAACCTTTAGTCTGCTTTTTTTTTTTTTTATGGGGAAGGATGCTAACATGCAGCCAAAGACCTTGAATCTCCACAGCCCCAAACCAAACACCAAGTTCCCCTAATTTCTGTGGAAGGTAAGGCCATGCACAAGAGTTCCCCTGATCAGGCACTTTCCGCGCCACTTCTGCACCTTGGCTTGAGGAACCCCTTGAGACCAGCTTGCACCAGATGATCTCTCAGGATCATCTGAGAGGAGATCATCTCAAAGGAGAATCTCCATCCTTTACTGGATGTGGGGGGAAACTTAGTTACAAGAGATGAGGAAAAGGCGGAGGTGCTCAATGCCTTCTTTGCCTCAGGCTTTAGCGGCAATACCGGTTGTTCTCTGGATACTCAGTACCCTGAGCTGGTGGAAGGGGATGGGGAGCAGGATGTGGCCCTCACTGTCCACGAAGAACTGGTTGGTGACCTGCTACGGCACTTGGATGTGCACAAGTCGATGGGGCCGGATGGGATCCACCCAAGGGTACTGAGAGAACTGGCAGAGGAGCTGGCCAAGCCACTGTCCATCATTTATCAGCAGTCCTGGCGATCGGGGGAGGTCCCAGTTGACTGGCAGCTAGCAAATGTGACGCCCATCTACAAGAAGGGCCGGAGGGCAGACCTGGGGCCTGTCAGTTTGACCTCAGTGCCAGGGAAGCTCATGGAGCAGATCCTCTTGAGAGTCATCACGCGGCACTTGCAGGGCAAACAGGCGATCAGACCCAGTCAGCATGGGTTTATGAAAGGCAGGTCCTGCTTGACGAACCTGATCTCCTTCTATGACAAAGTGACGCGCTGGGTGGATGAGGGAAAGGCTGTGGATGTGGTCTACCTTGACTTCAGCAAGGCTTTTGACACTGTCTCCCACAGCATTCTCCTCAAGAAACTGGCTGCTCTTGGCTTGGACTGGCGCACGCTTCGTTGGGTTAGAAACTGGCTGGATAGCCGGGCCCAAAGAGTCGTGGTGAATGGAGCCAAGTCCAGTTGGAGGCCAGTCACTAGTGGTGTTCCCCAGGGCTCGGTGCTGGGGCCGGTCCTCTTTAATATCTTCATTGATGATCTGGACGAGGGCATCGAGTGCACCCTCAGTAAGTTTGCAGATGACACCAAGTTAGGTGCGTGTGTCGATCTGCTTGAGGGTAGAAAGGCTCTGCAGGAGGATCTGGATAGGCTGCACCGATGGGCTGAGGTCAACTGCATGAAGTTCAACAAGGCCAAGTGCCGGGTCCTGCACCTGGGGCGCAATAACCCCAAGCAGAGCTACAGGCTGGGAGAGGAATGGTTGGAGAGCTGCCAGGCAGAGAAGGACCTGGGAGTGATGGTGGACAGTCGGCTGAATATGAGCCAACAGTGTGCTCAGGTGGCCAAGAAGGCCAACGGCATCCTGGCTTGTATCAGAAACAGTGTGACCAGCAGGGCTAGGGAGGTGATCGTCCCCCTGTACTCAGCTCTGGTGAGGCCGCACCTTGAGTACTGTGTTCAGTTTTGGGCCCCTCACTACAAGAAGGACATCGAGGTGCTTGAGCGGGTGCAGAGAAGGGCGACGAAGCTGGTGAGGGGCCTGGAGAACAAGTCCTACGAGGAGTGGCTGAGGGAGCTGGGCTTGTTCAGCCTGGAGAAAAGGAGGCTCAGGGGTGACCTTATTGCTCTCTACAGGTACCTTAAAGGAGGCTGTAGCGAGGTGGGGGTTGGCCTGTTCTCCCACGTGCCTGGTGACAGGACGAGGGGGAATGGGCTTAAGTTGCGCCAGGGGAGTTTTAGGTTGGATGTTAGGAAGAACTTCTTTACTGAAAGGGTTGTTAGACATTGGAACAGGCTGCCCAGGGAAGTGGTGGAGTCACCATCCCTGGAAGTCTTTAAAAGACGTTTAGATGTAGAGCTTAGGGATATGGTTTAGTGGGGACTGCTAGCGTTAGGTCAGAGGTTGGACTTGATGATCTTGAGGTCTCTTCCAACCTAGAAATTCTGTGATTCTGTGATTCTGTGATCTGCTCTGTGGAGGGGCAGGACCCTGCACACACCAGCTCACTCACATCCCTGCAGTGCCCCAGGTAGCTGCATCCTCAGGCTGGGAGAGTTCAGATTCCTGTGCTCCTCTGTAAGCATCACTGCATAGCAGGAAATCCATAAAACCAAAACCATGTCTATTTTGCTTTGTAATGCCTGAGATCTCAGTTTTGTCATTGCCTGGCAGGGCCCTGATTGAATATTGGTTAATTATTTGATTTTAGTTATAGCTGTAATAATTTTATCTGCTGGGAGAGTAAGTCTATTTGGTCTAAAAGGGAGTACAATACTTCTGCTGATCATATGCCAGTGCTTTGTTTAGCTGAAGGCACCCAGAAAGCTGCTGCTGCAACGGCTGCTGACTAAGCTAAAGTGGGCAGAAAAATAGCCTTCAGGCATGGCTGCCTGTAAATTCCTTGGTGCTGTAAAGAACATGTTCAGTTGTCAGAGAGCTATCAAGCCTCGTTAAATGATAAATGGTGTCAGTCTTCCTTCTGAGCAAAGCCCAGATGCAAATGGTGCACAGGAGAAGAAAATGATAAATGAATGAAAACACTGAAAAGGCAAACTTCAAAGACATACACTGCCTTGAGACATCAGCACAGTGATAGTGCTCAAGAATGGATGAGAGGGGAGCATCTGTCCTATTTCTGCTGCTGGGGAAAGTTAAATAAGAAAACAAACACATGCAAGCTCAATGTTCCCATTTTTTTCCTGGCCTTGCCTTTTGTCCGGAAAGACTGCAACGCAGCAAGCAATGCTTGTGCAAGATGCCCAGCCCCAGATATCATCGGACAGACCCAAACTGTTTGCACATCCAGACCTCCTCCCCAGACACAACCATCCCTGGAGCTTCATGCTCCCCTTTCAGGTACCTCTCCCGTCCCGTCCCGTCCCGTCCCGTTTCTATCTTGTATTCAGTTGCCAATGGTTTGAATTTGGAAAATAAAATAAAATAAATAAAAATAAACAAATCAATACCGTAACTCTGAGCAGCAGTGAACACCTGGGAACTGCTCCTCGAGGTGCTTTTGTGCTTTAACCCTGCACTAGGGAAACAAATGCTCATGAACGACTCCCAGTGTCCCAAGCAGTGTGCTCAGCCTCAGGCACTATTTACAGAGTGTGCTGAGCTTAAATTGTTGGTGTTCACTAGTGTACTTGTGGGAGGTGCTTTTTATTTTATTTTAATGACTGAATTCAATCAGTAACGTGCCAAGATAGCACAAAATCAACAGAATGTAATTAAGCAAAAGCTTGATTGCTAAACTAGTCTTCCTCTCATGAATATGCATGAGAATAATTGATATTAATTCTTTTCAAATCTCTGACACATACCAGAGTGTGGAATTTTTTTGGAAGACCAAACCACCGCCACTTCCTCACCGAAAGGTATAATTAGTTGTGCTGCAGGGCGATACACCTCGTCACTGATACCACACTGGGTTATCACCTAGTAAGGAAATTGGAACGGTGCTCAAGTGATATTTTAGCTGCAAAAACTTAACAATTTTTCCAGAAATGCATAAGAAAAAGCAGCAAATCTGTTTTTCAGCATCAGCCATGCTAATAACATGAATAAACAGAGTACCCTTCAATGAACAGCAAATCCCTGCAGATAAAAAGCCGGTGGAAATATCCTCTGCAGCGGTCAGCAGGTGGTGAGCAGCTGTAATCTGCATCACTTGCTTTGTTTATTCTTTTATTTATTTTTTAACTCATTTTCTTTCCATTTTCTTTCCTCCTCTTTGGTATTAAACTGCCCTTATCTCAACCCATGAGCTCTTGTTCTTTTCAATTTTCTCCCCTACCCCACTTTGGGGAGGGGACAAAGTGAGCAAACGGCCATGCGGTGTTTCACCATCTGCTGGGTTAAACCCAGCTGGGCTCCTCCTGCAGCACACGGGAGACTTCTCCATCAGGTTTCAGAGCCTTTTCCCATTCAGTCTTGGGACAAGGACACAACATTCAGGCTGAGGCATTTCTGCTGCCTTACAAGCTGGGGAAGATGATAGACTTCAGCGAGACAAAGCCTCTTGTACGAGGGCTGCAGCCCTAGCCGAGGCTGCCCAGAGCTGCCCACACACTTACAGCCTGATGTAAGAGGAGCTTTAGTTGCATCTCCTGCCTCAATGAGTAAGCTTTGTGCTCACACAAGGGATTACAGATGATAAGCATTTATTCCTTGCCAGTAGCCTACAAATAAGTTGAATACTAGTGCCCTTCTTTTTGCAAGAGGGGCATATGAAGGCCCCAGGTGATAGAAAATATCACTGCAGGAGTTCCTCCAGGCTCGCAGCACCTTCCCCATTCTCAGTCCTTTATTCTCTTGTTTTCCTGATCAGGTTCTCTGCTCTGCCTCACGCCCACCCCCACTTTGTGTTTGCAGAGAACAGGGCTTTGCTGTGGACACACATCCACGTGGGGGTTCATCCCTCCCAAGCCAGGGCTCCCAAGGCTTCCCTTGGGCAGCAGCAGAGCACACAGCCCTTTCAAACACTTCATTCAAGTTGTGTTTGCAGTCTCCAGCACAGATGATTCTTCCCTTTGCAAGCGCTAAACACTGGATTAGATATCACATATTTAATAAAGAGCAACAACTGTATACAAATCAAAGCAGCTAAAAACTAATCCTTGGCAATTATTCATTCACATCAATCTAAGATTAAGTAGTAAATAGAGACAGTAGATACAGAATCTGTTTGAATGCAAGAGAAAAGACAAGGCAGCTGCACATCAGCATCTCAACAAGAGAGTTTGATCTCAGCTCAGTGAGACAGTTTTGATGCATTCAAGTTATAAATATAGGAAATGGATCCGAGGTGCGGAGATGTATATATATATATTTAAAATTCTCTTTTGAGCGCAAGAAAAAGCTCGAGCTCTTTGAAGTGTCAGCTGGCAGTCTGGAGGCTCTCATTACTTCTGTGCTCACTGACTTCTGGGAGCACCGGGCATGACACTTACACAACAGTAAGCCTTTCCTAACCAGACGAAATAAACATCTTCCAGTTTGGATAGCCCTAGGCTTCCTGATAGTTTCAAAATCTCTATTCATAGCCTTTCCTGTGCTGCTCCATCATGACATACCCCCAGCAGAGGCAGTCCAGCAGCACAAAGCACTGTGTCCTTTTTGGATAAGGAGCATACTGTTCCTTAGGGATTTACTTTTTTTTTAATGTCTGTTTTATTGATATTTTGCCCTTCACACTAATAAAAGTCACCTGAAACTGTTTGAAAAATGCAAGTGTGCTGCCTCTTAGTGAATGTCTATTGGAGAGGGGTAGGTGGGAAGAAGAGGCAAGGTTTGCTGTAAATGGCAGCAGAATGGTGCCAGGTGGTCCATCGTGTGTTAATCCACTTGCAGAATAGCAAAGACCGACACTGAAGATTAAGGGGAATGATGCACTTCACTGTTTTTTAGCATGTTTTCAGTTGCCTGTTCCTGTTCAGGATCTCTATGTTAATATTGGATGATACCACACTACATACTGGCTGGCAGGAATTAATCTTGTCATGAGTGTACTTCTTTGAGTGGCTGAGCCTTCCTGAGCTCTTAATTTGAGCTGATTTGACTGTTCCATTATCATAACAGCAGATTTTGGAATAACAAAGTTGAACCTTACTCGAACTTGTTGGCTACATGAGCAGTTTTCCCTTCTCCTCCCCACCTCCAGCCATGAATAATAATACCAGTATCACTTTTTTTTTTTTTTTTTTTTTAAATGCTACTGAGGCCTCCTAGTAACTGTTTGCTAAATAAATGCAAACTAAGATGGTGTGCTGGGGGAGCGGTGTACTCAGCAGGAGTCTGACTTCTGTTCACCAAAGATAGAACTTGGCATTCCAGGGAAATGCTCGCTTTCAATGTCCTGCGAAACTTGGGCTTTTCTGTCAGGCATGCGGTGCCTTTATCTCACACGTCGACTGGACTGTGAGCATGACAGCTCCATGGTTTGCAAAACACATACCACGTGTGGATGAGGGCCAGGTCACTTTGTGTTTTTTGTTTTTTGTTTTTTGCTTTTTTTTTTTGCCCTGTTCTGAAGTTTGGTTGCAGCTGAGCTGAGCCGTCCCTGCCTCAGTCTGCTGTTTTCATCTCTCTGCTTGCCTCAGCTGTGCCAGCTCCCTGCTCGCTGCTGGGCTGCAGCCCTGGGATTGTTTGGATGTTTCCATTAGGACTGCACTTGGCCAGCAGAAAACAAGCTGTCCCTGTACACACATGGCCCATGACTTGTCTAACCATGCTGGTTCCTGCAGCAGGGGCATCCGTCCTGCCTCTCCCCGATAACGCTCCTTGGCTAGAGTGCGAGCGGCCGAGAGCTGCTGTGCAGAGCCATGCCTCCGAGGGACACCCTGCGATCCAGTGCAAGGTCAGATGAAAGCCACCCCGTGGGCTCATTTAGCCACTGGATAAAGCTCTGTTTCCGATCAGGCTGCATTATCCCTAACAAGCTCTGGCAGACACTTCAGCACTCTGCTCTTCCAGGGAGACAGAGCGGTAAGACCCACCTTCCCCAGGGCAGCGCTTAACTCTTTCCATGTACGCTTGCTGGCCCATGGGGAAGCCCAGATGTTAGCTGGGTCCTGAACAAAGCTCCCATGTGGCTCATGCCAAAATGCCAGAGCAACACAGCTGACTGCTGAACTGGGGATTTACCCCATGGACAAGTGTGAGCCATGGTCTGGTTGCTGCAAGAGGCATTCCTGGGGTCAGCGAGAGCTCAGCATGTCTGCAGAAATGGGCACCTCCTCTTCTGCTTGGCCTCTTGATGGCTACAGCACAAAGTGACAACAATCCCCAACAGAGCAAGGTTTGACAGACATCCCAGCTTGCTCCTAAGTGAATTCAGCATGTTTAGAAATGATATGTGGAAGAAGCCCAGCCCAAGGAGACACACAGTGCAAAGTGGGAAAAACAAACCCAACCTACACTGAGAAACATTTACAAAGGACAAAATACTGAGGAAAAAACCTCCTCAGTATGCCAGGTACATATGTTTACAAGAACAACCAAGGAGATCTAGGAATAACCTTTAAATGTGTCCTGGTTTCAGTTAGCACAGAATTAATTTTCTTCCTAGTAGCTGGTGGAATGCTGTGTTTTGGCTTAGAATGAGAAGAGTGCTGATAACACCCCGATGCTTTAATTGTTGCAGAGCAGTGCTTATACTAAGCCAAGGACATCTCAGCCTTTGCTCTGTCCTGCCAACGGGCAGGCTGGGGGGTGCAGTAAGAGCTGGGAGGGGACAGACCCAGGACAGGTGACCCAAACTAGCCAAAGGGGTATTCCATACCATCTGACGTCATGCTAAACAATATATAGGGGTGGCTAGCCGGGGGGAGGGGGCCGGACTGCTCGGGGTTAAGCTGGGCATCGGTCAGCGGGTGGTGAGCAATTGCATTGTGCATCACTTGTTTGTACATATTATTAGTAGTAGTACTATTATCATCATTGTATTATTATTATTATTATTATTATTATTATTATTATTTTCCTGTCTTATTAAACTGTCTTTATCTCAACTCACGGGCTTCACTTTCCATTTCTCTCCCCCGTCCCAGAGAGGGAGGGGGGAGGGTGAGCGAACGGCTGCGTGGTATTTAGCTGCCAGCCGGGTTAAACCACGACAGTCTTTTTGGCGCCCAACGTGGGGCTCGAAAGGTTGAGATAACGGCAGATCTGACCAGAGTGTGTTGAAATAAAATTGGTATAAGTATTAGACCTGCTTAATAGTCACTTGTCATAATGCTGATTGCTTTAATCTCAACTGTGCTGCGCCTGTTTTCCAAATTGAGTATTATAGCACGTTATTTTCCGTATGTGCTCTCTGTCATGTTGTTTATCCTCTCCGGGCCCTGGTTTCAGACCATTATGGTACTGTGTGTTGTATCAGTGGCTTATGAGATGATGAAATACCTGGCCATGACTCTAACCTGGTATTTGTACTCAGTAACATCTTCGATTCTGTACTTTGCAAACTGTATTTTGGAAACTATTAGCAATTGTATCTGTTGCCTTTTTTCATTAGGGAGTCAATCTGTGGAGGGGAAAGGGGAAGATAATTTTTCTTACTTGATCACTCTCCCTTTCTCCTTCACCACCCCTGTACCCTCCTTGATCACTCTCCCTTCCTCCTTCACCACCCTCTTATCCTCCGAGTTTATTACAATAGCTCTCCAAGATATTGAATATTTCTGGAATACTCAGAATACCATAGTCTTGTTGTTATGCCTCATGAATGCACTTCAGATTCTGCTTAAAGTTAAACAACTACTTATGAAGCTCATCCGGAGATCTGCCCGGAGGCAGTATAGTTGTGGGTGGCAGGGAGTATGGGTGGATATGGGCAGGCATCTAGAGCAGTTAGCACCCCCAGTGTGTTGGAAATTCACCCCTGAACAATGGCAAAATCCTCAAAAACTGGCAGAATGCTTGAAAAAAAGGTGTAATGATTCTGGCAGTTCCAAAGTAACACAAATCATTGTAACGTGCTGGGGCCTGGCTCATGCCTATCGAGCTGCCATTGATACTGCTGTCAACTTAGTGACAGACCCTGCGGCCACTCCAAACCCTGTGACAGATCCAACGGCCACTGTGACCCCTACGGTGGATTCTGCAGCCGCTCCAGCTCCTGCAGCCGCTCCAGTCCCAGCTCCTGCAGCCGCTCCAGTCCCAGCTCCTGCAGCCGCTCCAGTCCCAGCTCCTGCAGCCGCTCCAGTCCCAGCTCCTGCAGCCGCTCCAGTCCCAGCTCCTGCAGCCGCTCCAGTCCCAGCTCCTGCAGCCGCTCCAGTCCCAGCTCCTGCAGTCGCTCCAGTTCCAGCTCCGGCCGCTACTCCAGTCCCAGTTCCTGCAACTGCTCCAGTCCCAGCTCCTGAAGCCGCTCCAGCTCCAGCTCCTGAAGCCGCTCCAGCTCCAGCTCCTACTGCTGCTCCAGTCCCAGCTCCTGCAACTGCTCCAGCTCCAGCTCCTGTAGCCGCTACAGCTCCGGTTCCTGCAACTGCTCCAGCTCCTGTAGCCGCTCCAGCTCCTGTGGCCGTGCCAGAGAAACGAGCTGTAGCAGTGCAAGTTGACCCTGCAGAGGGCATTCCAACCCCTGTGGCAGACCCTGTAACAAAGTCAGAGAAACGAGCAGTAGCAGTGCAAGCTGCCCCTGTAGAGAAGGTGAAAATATGGTATAGAAATTCAAGTCGTTTAGAACGCAGAGAGTCTTCTGCCAATCCAGGTAAGGCTTCTGCCAAAACTAAGTATAGAGATGACGAAGATGATGACGACGCTGGGCCGTCAAGGATTCAGGAGGAGGAAGATGAGGATGCCGAAAGAGCAACAGTAACTACCCGAAGCCTAAACGAGCGCGAGCTACGAGATGTGCGAAAAGATTTTGGTCGCTGTATAGGTGAGCAGCTTGTCACCTGGCTGCTCCGGTGCTGGGACTCTGGAGCCAATTGTGTGGAATTAGACGGCAGGGAAGCCAAGCGGCTGGGATCCCTTGCTCGAGACGCCGGCATTGACAAAGCAATTGCAGATGGAGCACGACCCACCAGCCTCTGGAGGCGTCTCCTCTCAGCTGTGAGGGAAAGGTATCCCTTCAAGGAAGATATTTTATGTCTACCAGGCAAGTGGACCACTATGGAGAAGGGAATCCAGTACCTGAGGGAATTAGCCGTACGGGAAGTGATTTATGAGGATCCAGACCTCAAACAAACATCCACAGATCCAGATGAAGTCAAGTGTACACGACCCATGTGGCGGAAGTTTGTACGGAGTGCACCATCATCATATGCCAGCTCATTGGCAATAATGGCCTGGAAAGAGGATGAGGAACCCACAGTGGGTGAAGCGGCTAAACAACTCCGGCAGTACGAAGAAAGTCTCTCCTCTTCCTTACAGGCCTGCGTGTCAGCTGTGGAGAAACTTTCTGAAAAGGTTCACCAACTTGAAGAGAATCTATTGTCCTCCCCACCTGAACCAACCAGTGCCCACCGACCAAAGGAGAACACTTGGGAGAAACTTTCTGAAAAGGTTCACCAACTTGAAGAGAGATTATTCTCCTTCGCACCTGTACAAAGCAGTGTCTCAGCTGTCAGGGGTAGGCGTTCACCCACACAAGGAAGACGATATGGTGGGTACTCACCCCGTGCCACCCTGTGGTTTTACTTACGAGACCATGGAGAGGACATGAGAAAGTGGGATGGAAAATCTACCGCGACCCTAGAGGCACGGGTACGTGAGTTGCAAAAGAAAACAATCAGGAAAAAGGGATTCTCCGAAAAGTTTGCTGCTCCAACTTCCAGCAGACAGTCCTTCAAACACAGAAACGAGGAAGATTCTGACCAGGATTAGGGGGGCCCTGCCTCCAGCCAGGGGGAGGAAAGGGACAATCGAGTTTATTGGACTGTGTGGATTCGATGGCCTGGCACATCACGCGCACAGAAGTATAAGGCTTTAGTAGACACCGGTGCACAATGTACTATAATGCCATCGAGCTATAAAGGACCAGAGCCCATCTATATTTGTGGAGTGACAGGGGGATCTCAGCAGTTGACTGTATTGGAGGCTGAAGTGAGTCTGACTGGGAATGAGTGGGAGAAGCACCGCATTGTGACTGGTCCGGATGCTCCATGTATCCTTGGCATAGACTATCTTAGAAGAGGATACTGCAAGGACCCAAAAGGGTTCCGGTGGGCTTTTGGTATTGCTGCCTTAGAGACAGAGGGCATTAAACAATTATCTACCTTGCCTGGTCTCTCAGAGGACCCCTCTGTTGTGGGGTTGCTGAGGGTCGAAG
This sequence comes from Aythya marila, assembly GCF_965140915.1. Taxonomy (NCBI): domain Eukaryota; kingdom Metazoa; phylum Chordata; class Aves; order Anseriformes; family Anatidae; genus Aythya; species Aythya marila. The sequence goes on from NC_139057.1 coordinate 15,788,188, forward strand.
AACAGCAAGTGCCAATTGCTACCACAACTGTGCACCGGCGGCAATATCGCACCAACCGAGACTCCCTGATTCCCATCCATAAGCTAATTCGTCAATTGGAGAGCCAAGGAGTGATCAGCAAGACTCATTCACCTTTCAATAGTCCCATATGGCCAGTGCGAAAGTCTAATGGCGAGTGGAGACTAACAGTGGACTATCGCGGCCTGAACGAAGTCACGCCACCACTGAGTGCTGCAGTGCCGGACATGCTGGAACTTCAGTATGAACTTGAATCGAAGGCAGCCAAGTGGTACGCCACAATTGATATCGCTAATGCATTTTTCTCCATCCCTCTAGCAGCAGAGTGCAGGCCACAATTTGCCTTCACTTGGAGGGGAGTCCAATATACTTGGAATAGGCTGCCCCAGGGGTGGAAACACAGCCCTACCATTTGCCATGGGCTGATCCAGTCTGCACTAGAGCAGGGGGAAGCTCCTGAACACCTGCAGTACATCGATGACATTATTGTGTGGGGTGACACAGCAGAGGAAGTTTTCGAGAAAGGGAAGAAAATAGTCCAAATCCTTCTGAAAGCCGGTTTTGCCATAAAACAAAATAAAGTCAAAGGACCTGCACGGGAGATCCAGTTTTTAGGAATAAAATGGCAAGATGGACGTCGTCAAATCCCAATGGATGTGATCAACAAAATAACAGCTATGTCTCCACCAACTAACAAAAAAGAAACACAGACTTTCCTAGGTGTTGTGGGGTTTTGGAGAATGCACATTCCAAATTACAGTCTGATTGTAAACCCACTCTACCAAGTAACTCGTAAGAAGAATGAGTTTGAATGGGGCCCTGAACAACGACAAGCCTTTGAACAAATCAAGCAGGAAATAGTCCATGCAGTAGCCCTTGGGCCAGTTCGAACAGGACCAGATGTAAAGAATGTGCTCTACACTGCAGCCGGGGAGAACGGCCCCACCTGGAGCCTCTGGCAGAAAGAACCTGGGGAAACTCGAGGTCGGCCTCTGGGGTTTTGGAGTCGGGGATACAGAGGATCTGAGGCCCGCTATACTCCAACTGAAAAGGAGATATTGGCAGCATATGAAGGAGTTCGATCTGCTTCGGAGGTGGTCGGTACTGAAGCGCAGCTCCTCCTAGCACCCCGATTACCGGTACTAGGCTGGATGTTCAAGGGAAGGGTCCCCTCTACGCATCATGCAACTGATGCTACATGGAGCAAGTGGGTTGCACTGATTACTCAGCGGGCTCGAATAGGAAACCCCAGTCGCCCAGGAATATTGGAAGTGATCATGGACTGGCCAGAAGGCAAATACTTTGGGATATCATCAGAGGAGGAGGTGGGTCGTGCTGAAGAAGCCCCACTGTACAACCAGTTGCCAGAGAATGAAAAGAAATATGCCCTGTTCACTGATGGGTCCTGTCGTATTGTGGGGAAGCATCGGAGATGGAAGGCTGCTGTATGGAGTCCTACGCGGCGAGTTGCAGAAGCTGCTGAGGGAGAAGGTGAATCGAGTCAGTTTGCAGAAGTGAAAGCCATTCAGCTGGCTTTAGACATTGCTGAACGAGAAAAATGGCCAGTTCTCTATCTCTACACCGATTCATGGATGGTAGCAAATGCCCTGTGGGGATGGTTACAGCAATGGAAGCAAAACAACTGGCAGCGTAGGGGCAAACCTATCTGGGCTGCTGCATTGTGGCAAGATATTGCTGCTCGGGTAGAGAACCTGGCTGTGAAAGTACGCCACGTAGATGCTCATGTGCCCAAGAATCGGGCTACTGAAGAACATCAAAACAACCAGCAGGTGGATCAGGCTGCTAAGATTGAAGTAGCTCAGGTGGACCTGGATTGGCAGCATAAAGGTGAATTATTTATAGCCCGATGGGCCCATGACACCTCAGGCCATCAAGGTAGAGATGCAACATACAGATGGGCTCGTGATCGAGGGGTGGACTTGACCATGGACGCTATAGCACAGGTTATTCATGACTGTGAAACATGTGCTGCAATCAAGCAAGCCAAACGGTCAAAGCCTCTTTGGTATGGAGGACGATGGCTGAAATATAAATATGGAGAGGCCTGGCAGATTGATTACATCACACTCCCTCAAACTCGCAATGGCAAGCGCCACGTACTTACAATGGTGGAAGCAACCACCGGATGGCTGGAAACATATCCTGTGCCTCATGCTACCGCCCGGAACACCATCCTGGGCCTTGAAAAGCAAGTCCTATGGCGACATGGCACCCCAGAAAGAATAGAATCAGACAATGGGACTCACTTCCGAAACAACCTTATAGACACTTGGGCCAAAGAACATGGTATTGAATGGGTGTATCACATCCCCTATCATGCACCAGCCTCCGGGAAAGTTGAACGATACAATGGCCTGTTAAAGACTACCTTGAAAGCAATGGGCGCTGGGACGTTCAAAAACTGGGATACGCATTTGGCAAAGGCCACCTGGTTAGTCAATACTAGGGGATCTACCAACCGAGCTGGACCTGCCCAATCAAACCTGTTACGTACTGTAGATGGGGATAAAGTTCCTGTAGTGCATGTAAAAAATATGCTGGGTAAAACAGTCTGGGCTACTCCTGCCTCAGGAAAAGGCAAACCTATTCGTGGAATTGTTTTCGCTCAGGGACCTGGATATACTTGGTGGGTGATGCAAAAGAACGGAGAGGTCCGGTGTGTACCTCAAGGAGATTTAATACTGGGTGAGAATAGCCCATGAACTGAATTGCACCATGTTAAATAGTATATTATACTGTATGTTATCACTACCATGATTACTATAGGTGACTAATTAGAATGTATGGAAAAGAGTGTAACCTGAGCATGACATAAATGGTATGGAATAAGGGGTGGATAGATGTCCTGGTTTCAGTTAGCACAGAATTAATTTTCTTCCTAGTAGCTGGTGGAATGCTGTGTTTTGGCTTAGAATGAGAAGAGTGCTGATAACACCCCGATGCTTTAATTGTTGCAGAGCAGTGCTTATACTAAGCCAAGGACATCTCAGCCTTTGCTCTGTCCTGCCAACGGGCAGGCTGGGGGGTGCAGTAAGAGCTGGGAGGGGACAGACCCAGGACAGGTGACCCAAACTAGCCAAAGGGGTATTCCATACCATCTGACGTCATGCTAAACAATATATAGGGGTGGCTAGCCGGGGGGAGGGGGCCGGACTGCTCGGGGTTAAGCTGGGCATCGGTCAGCGGGTGGTGAGCAATTGCATTGTGCATCACTTGTTTGTACATATTATTAGTAGTAGTACTATTATCATCATTGTATTATTATTATTATTATTATTATTATTATTATTATTTTCCTGTCTTATTAAACTGTCTTTATCTCAACTCACGGGCTTCACTTTCCATTTCTCTCCCCCGTCCCAGAGAGGGAGGGGGGAGGGTGAGCGAACGGCTGCGTGGTATTTAGCTGCCAGCCGGGTTAAACCACGACAAAATGGTTGAAATCAGGCACAGAACAGCTGTGAATGAAAGTCCCCAGCAGCTGAGGCTCTCCATGGAGTGAGCTGGCAATTCCCAAGGCAGTCCCGGCCAGCCAGCCTCATCAGGGAAGCTAACATTGCCTTATTGTTTTCCTTTTCCTCTTAGAGAGGAAAAAACATCCCAACAGTAGCTGTACTGGAGCCGTGTGTCCCAATTAACCTGCTGCAGGTAAGGTCAATCTGCTCTCTCCTGCGTCCCCTTCAGAGGGCACAGAGCGTGTCTGTTCCCATGGCCACTGTCCCCTGGGAAGGAGAGGGAGGAAGGAAGGAAGGTGCTGCTCTATTTACGAGATAGTTCTGCTTTATGGCGCTGCCCTTCCTGCTGCCTGGCTGAACGGCCTTTCTATTTTTATTTTTTTACCCTTCTCTCTCATTTCTCTGTCAGTTGATTGCTTGCTGCCAGAGGGTATTATTGGCTTCAAAAGGCTCATTTTCTGTTTCCTGAACTGCTCATCTTCTCCTGGCTCATTGCTGCTCTTGGAGGTGAGATCTGAGTCCCGGAGTCATTAGGCTGTTTGGGTTTGACCTTGAGAGCTTCCTAAGCTTGCCCCATCACATGAAGAACACCTTTGACAAGCCACTTTGATCACTTCAGACACACAAAATAATCTGATGACCAGAGACTACTTGATTATTTCAGTGGTAGGTAGAAATAAGCTGGAAGCACACCACTGCAAGGCAGGTTTCAGAAATGCCAATGTCTGGGGAGCATTTGTGCACAGCACACAGCTCAGCTTGCTGTAGAGCTCGGAGGCTCTGAGAGCACCCCGACATCCCAGCACATGTGGAAAATGTGATTCAGCACTTACGATCTGGTCCCAGCTTTTGCTATGGGTTAATTCATTGGTTGCAAGGTGCAGCCCTGCAGTTTGCATGAAACCACAGCCTGTCCTGATACAGGCCTCTGGGGATGGATTTCCACCTGGACTGGAAATTCCCAAATTCCCAAACTGCAGCATTCAGTGAGCTTCTATTGAAAACACAGAGGAAAAACAAAAAAAAAAACAACAAATTCTCCATCGGATAGCAACCTTGCTGGCTATGCAGAATTACATCAGCATGAGGGAGATGACAAGCGGGTACGAAACACTGATAGAGCCTCAAAGAAAAGTAAGAGAAAAGAGAAGGGAATCACCAAGTGGTGACAGGTTACCTCGGCAAGGATGTGGGTCTGTTGCAAGGTGGATGGGGAAGAGGAGGGCCCTGCCCCTCACTGCGGGGGGAATAAAGTGGCTGCAGAACTGCTACCACTGCAGCTACGCGTGGCTGAAGATGCGTGGTTTGGGTTTGTCACTGTTATCTCATTTCCTCTAATGCTGTGTACCTCTGTAGAAAGAATAAATAATGCTCTGCTCTGGATGGTCTCATCCTGTGCCACCGCAGATGTGCCAGGCAGGATCCCAGCTGGAGGCTGTTAAAAGGAGCCCCAGACAGGTCGGGTTGGGTGTGTGCTCCCACTGAAGATGGAGGTGTGATATGCACTCTGTGAACAGTGGGGCTTCAACATCCCCCTCCCCACAGGCTGCAGATGTTAGCTCAAGAAGGATACTGAAGAACTAAAGCCACGAGAGAGACTGTTCTCCTAGGAAGCCTTTTATTTTCTACCAAAGCAGATTTAAACACTGGATCCTGCCTTTGCCACTGCCCTGCCCCACCACCCTGCCCCACAAGACCAGGGAAAACTTTCTGTTTGAATTCTGTTTTTGGGCAAGTTGGATGCCAAACCAGACAGAATTAGGACATCCTGGCTGAAAACCTGCTCCTTAAAGCACAAAGAGCAGCTCAGGCTGCGTTAAAGCTGCGTGTAAGATATGATGCTATTGAAAACCAAATAAAAAATCACAAGTACTTGGTAAGCAGCAGCTGCTTGCTTTTACCCCGGGCAGTTTGGGAAGGGAAGGAATGGCTATTTAAAGATGCCTTAATCAAATCCCATCCTGTCTACACCTCTAGATTTTGTTTCAAAATCCACTTAAACCACTCAGCTAACAAAGACCCCAGTTAGTAAAGAGAGAAGAAAACGAGCCAGCAACCCCATGCCTCTGGATTATTTCACTGCTCTGCGGAGGAGCACTGAAATGCTGACAGTTTACCTTTCAAATCCCCCGAATAAAACAACTCTTGAAAATTCCTAAAATACTATCAACAGCACCAGCAGCATGTCAGCAGGGTTGCTTTGTCAAAGTGGTAGCAGGGGCCGTGTCCCTGCTCACTGCCAGCAGTGGCATCTGACGGCCGTGCCGGGAGGGTTTTGCTGGGGGCAGGGGGCAGAGCCTCCCCGTGCCACTGCACCCCTGTGGGTGGGGGATGGTCAGCCTGGCTCCCACACTGAGCATGCCACAGCCTGAGCAAAACTGGGTTAAACACGGGATTTTTCAAAGATTGTTGTATGTGGTGCAGCAGATCTCCACCTCTCAGTTCGGTCTTTGCACCAAAATTGCACCAAAAAATAATTCTGAAAGCTTAACAAGCTTAAAACTGGTGTGGGAGCATGATCCCTCTGAAAGACAGCATGGAAAAAGGGGTCTGGAGTGCCTGTCGTAGGGTTCACCCATCTCTTCCAGCACTTCAGGTTTGGATGCCCAGAGGAAGACACGTCGGACCCAGTATCCTTCCAAAATTGCCGTTCACAGAAAGTCAATTTGGCAGCCAATTTATTTTTATGTGAAGATGGTGCAAAAATGTAGAAGAAATGGGGAATTCAGAAGGAACTATACTCAAAGAGAAATGACAAGTATAATTGCTAAAAAAGAATCTTTTGAAGAAAAAAATAACAATCCTCAGCTCCCTGTGTTTGCAGCACATTATCTGCTGGTTCAAAATCAGGATCTAGATGATGTTATTTTGGGGGATTTAAGCCAGACTCTTGCTGTCACCATCTCAACGTTCTTGGCCTTGTTGCTGTTTCTCTGTTTTATTATTCTGAAGAAAATAAGTCTTTTAGGGTGTTCTTTTTTTGGCAGATGAGTGGCTGCGTGAGCACCGAGTGGACAGACTCCAGGTGGCACAGTGGCTCAACGCATCGGTTGCTTCCCACTGCTCCAGTCAGGTGCAATGTCACGGGGATTTCCCTCCCGCAGCATGGGGCTTTATGGGCTCTCAGGGTATATCCCCGCATTAAGCACCTGCGCTGAGCTCCAGGCCTGTGGCCAAATCCTGCCAGCAGCTTGTGCAGCCTGGATGTGGCCCCAGGGAGAGGGGAGGTGCACAGGAGCAAGTGCCTGGGTGCACGTCCCAGCCATCCCTCCACCCCTCGTGGCTGGCCAGCCTTCATGAGACCTAGATTTCCCCCCAAAACAGACCCTGTGTCACATCTCAGGGTCCCTCCGTGTACATGCACAGGGCTGCTGAGCCTCTCCCTCACCTCCCACCTGCACAGGGCACTGCAGCTGCTAGTGGGAGCAGAAACTGTGGCTCTGCATGGTGCGAGCACATCCCCGCAGCAGATGGGACTATCCAGAGAACAGGCTGCAAGCTGACCTGGCTCCAGCAAGCTGCTCGTGGCATCACCTGTAAGAGCCTGACGGGGAGCCATGCATGTCCCCTCCCTTGCAGTTTCTCTCCTTTAAGCCCTTATTAGCTGCCCACTGCTGCAGCATAGACCAGCGGTGTTCATGCGCCTGCCTCCGAGCATGCCTTAATTGCCCCCTGAAAGCCTCAGGCCCCACAGGTACCTGGATAATTTACAGGCCGGGTTTCCATGCCTATATTTAAAAAAAGTGACCCTAGTTTGAGAAAGCATTTTTTGGGGAGGAAGGCAATCTGTAATTTGGAAAGGTTTAAACATGTTTTTAAGCAACCCTGCAAAATAATGTGCTGCCAGGCAAGAGCTTTGGGTTAAATTATACCTCCACGAAAATCACAGCATGTAAAGCCAGCTGCTGGAAGTTGACAGGGCCTTAATTATGGCAGCCCCGGTGGGCGATCCAGCAGCAGAACAATCAGCTGGAAGACCTCTGCTGGGAGGCCACTGGTTAACCCTGCGTGCCTTGCACACCTCTGCCTTGCAGCCATGCTGCTGGGGCTGGTCGCCGGGCTCCCACCTCATCTTTGAGGGAAACAGCTTCAGAGAAGCCTAAGGTGCCTGTCTGCTTGCTTGGGTAGGCTTCTGTGTTTTTTTTTTTTCCTTATCCTAGTTCAGGCTGCTCCAAAAAATAAACACAGAAACTGCTCTGCTCAATGTTTCTTGACACAGAGCCACCGCTCTGCTGTTTTGCTTTGCGACAGCAGCCCTGTGAAATGCATGCTCCGTGCGCTGTTCTGTGCTGACATGCCCAGCTTGTGACTTAAAAGTTGACATATTCCCCCTCCCCAGCCCTCTCCCACACCATCTCCTAGGGAGCCAGGAGTGTAGAAACACTGAGGCTCATTGCTAATGGCCCAGGCAAACGATTTAATCACAGTGATGTAAAAGGAGTGAGGAACATGTAGGATGGAAAAAATGCTGGGTAGACAGTAAGACTAATGAGGTAATGTGTAAACCCTAGTGCTTTCTAACAGACAGAACGTGGTAGAGCTGACATGTATATTGAAAGGGACATAAAAATGTAGACAAAACAATAGCCGTGGTTGGCCGCAGCCTGCTTTACGCAGTGGAAATATTTTTTCCTCTGAAGGCGAAAGGGAGAAGCACTGAAGGCTCCTCGAAAGCTCCATTCTTGGTAGTACAGCCACGGCATCGCCATGGGAGATGCAAAATGCTGGTGCACAGGCAGAGCAGCTCCAGGGGCTGTGCCATGTGCCTGTCTCACAGCCCCTGGTGTAACAAGTGTGCCAGGACTCGGCAGGTTGGTCGGCATCTGTCCTCGTTGAGCAAGGGGACCACATGTGTCCCCTTTCGCTGTGGGCTGGGTGAAGAGAAAAGCCAGGAGGTTTGCCTGCTTGCTTTTACTGGAGAAACCCCTTGGAAATTCCTGGGGGTGTCTGCAAAAAAACCCACCAAGCAATAACTGGAGTCACCTGGTTCAAACTGCCACAGCAACTCCCCCTGCCAGCCTGCCTGAGCCACTGGGCTCTCATGCCTTTTCTCCATTTTCGAGTAGCCACGGAAAATAAAAACAATAATTCCAGATGATTGTTTATGGCAGATACTCAAACTGCAATTATTTGGTCAAATTCTCCTATGGCTGCAGCACAACTTGGGCTTTATATCATCCAGGCAGTAACATCATCTACAACCAGGCAGCATGCTCTGCCTGCACTGCCATGCACCCTGAGCGTGATTACACAGCTCAGTGCTCTGCAGTAGCTTAGCCAGGGCTAAAAACATAAGAATTTAGTTATTAATGTCATTTCACATTGAGATAGCATGTGAAATCAATCTATCATGCTAAATCTACAAACTCCAAACTGTATACATAGGGTATATTAAGGGATTTGGAAAGCTTAAGAATAGCTCCTAAGTGTCTGCATGTGTGTATAAGCACTGGTTGTTCTATCTGTGAGTTACCTGCCGCTCTGCAGAAACAGCACAGATAAGAAAACCACCCCGCATCGGCCCAGCTGGGAACGGCATTAGCAGGATGATTTGCTTGTCCCTGAGCTCTGTTCCTGTGCTTTGGGGCAATGTGAAAGCCTTGCACAGCATGGTGCTGCTCTGCAGAGCCAGGGAACCCCAGAACCCCCCCCGTCTCTCCACCCGCTGGCATTTCTCCATGCCCCTGCCCCGAGGCACTGTGTTGAGCCTGGCTGATCCCCAGAGGATCAAGGCACCCCCACATTTCTGCCATCTGCTCTTAGCCTCCTCCTCTAAGAGCTCACTGAAGCATCAATCAACCTGACATTAAAAAAAAAAGATGCTAAGGAGCGGGCTGAATGTTGTGGTGAGCAGAGCCAGTGGGAAGAGGTCTCCTGCTTTCCGTGGGTGCTATAGATGCCTTCTGGCCCCTCTCCACCAGTTTGGTGCTGCATCCTGATCTGCTAGGGTGTTTTGGTGTAGGCTTTTCAAGCTGGCAGCTCTTTTAAGGACCATAAGGACAGCCCAAGTGAGAGGTCAGCACTTGGTGCTTTTAAAAACATGTCTTGTATTAAGTGCAGCGTGCCCCTTTGTGCTCTGGGGGCATCTCCTGCAACTTCCCCCAGGAATGCAGCCATCGCCTCCTCCATCCATGTTCACTGGAGCTCCAGCCCCAGGATCAGCTGCAGGTGAGGTGACTAAAAGGAAAGACCATGCCACAGGGCAGCAAGCACGACTAGCACCCTCAGTGGGTTTTGTGAAGCCCGTGCTATTGCAGAGCGTTCACCTGGGCTGGTACTGGCAGACCGACATACAGAAGGATGTCTTTCCCCCAAACACTCATAGCGTGCGTAACTGTACAGTTTATAAAAAGCATCCTCTGAAAAGATTTTCCTACAAGGTAAAGGCCCATTATGAGGACTTCCTGGCTTATGTGGCTGTATATAGCAGCAGCAATCCTATTATGCTTATCCTAAACCGTCCTCCACCAAACAGTGAAATGAACTTTACAGAACACTAGAAGCTTAATTAAGCCTCCAAGCCTGCTGTGAGAAGCACAATGCCAGTAAAAACTAGCTGGGTCGCAGCAGCCCCGGTGCTCCCGTGGACCACTTGTGCTGAACATCAGTGCAAGCCTTGTGAGCACTCGCGTGCGCCGAGAGCTGAGCAGCTGTGTCCGGCTGTACGGGGGATGTCAGGGCAGATCTGAATGTCCCAGCCACTTTGTTTCAGCTGCATACAGCTAGGTGACAAAATCCATGTTTCTCACCTTTCCCTTTCCGCACATGTAAGCCTTGACAGCCTTTGAATTGCTCTCCCAAAAGCCAAACGCCAGTGGAGCTCCTGGGCAGGAGCCAAGGGTTATGCAGGAGCGCACAGGCTGCGGGGCTGATTGTCCTGCAGTCGCACAAGAGTCTTGCTGTTGCTACTAACAGCATAAATACTGCTGTAACAAACCACAACACAGCTCACAGGGCTCGGTCCTGCAAGCAGCTCACCTCCGAGTGCCACAGCAGTCTGTGTGATGCATGCCCAGCCCCGCACAGGATGAGCCCCGACCTGGTTACATTGCAGCATGTTCAGAGCGCACCAAGCGGTGCTGTACCAGCCGGTGCATGGCTTAGCCACTGACCCTCACCAAATGTAGATTTTTGTGACCTTTTCAGGCCTTTTCCCTGCCTTTTCCTAATGGAGGGTGCCTCTGAGGTTTAGCTGTAGAAATTAATATCTCCAGATCCTTGCTTTTTGCTGTAACAGACAGAGACAAGTGAAATATTTTGTGTTCTTGCCTCGCCTGCCTGGTAACCCAGATACTATTAGCGAAGCACAACTGGGTCATGCGAATTAATATTAGCATCTGCGTTAGCTGCTTTATTTACATCACTGTAGCTGTCAAAAGCTGTAGGTAGCTTAAAGGGGATATGGTTTATTTATGTTGACACGAGTAGGAAAATAGCTAGATCAATGAGGCTGGCTCCTCAGGACCACGGGGCCGGGCAGAGCCCACAGGAGCACAAGGCCAAGGGGGACAAATGCCCAGGGAATGGTCTGGGCAGTGCAGGGGGAGGGCAGAAGCCCATCCCAGCTCACATGGGCCAGTAGCACAACCTAATGACATCTGCTGGTATTCTGTATTGTCCCAAACCAAAGTGTTTTAGAAATAACAGGATGGGGGGAGCCTGATGTTCCAGAGACCTGAGCTCCAGGTGAGCCCCATGAGCACCATCTGGGTTCTGCTGTGTGCAAGACATGAACTGCCTGTGTCCTTTGGGCTGAGCAGGGGGGATAGAGGTGGATACTGATTTCTAAAAGTGAACTCTCATGCTTCCTAATCTACTTTCATGTATTCCGGGTGGAGATTTAAGTTGCTCCAAGACATGGACCTGGCAGGTCTGCATCAAAGTTCAAGTTGAAACTTTGCTTGATGGCTTTTCCATGGCTCTGGGTGCTGCTGTCACACCAGGGGTAAGGACCCAGGCCTCCTAGCTCCTGCTGCAGCCCATGGGGAAGGAGGAGGCTGCCCTGCAGCCCCCAGGGCACCCACCAGCACTGGTGCCCTGCCCTGGGAGCTCAGATCCTCTCCCAGAATCTCCCTGCACTTCACCAGAGCTGTGCCAGGGCAGGGGCTGCACTGGAGGCATCAGGTAGAAGAGGTTAGTTTTTAAACCTCTGATCACTGTTTTAATGTAATTAAGGAATTTAGGAACATTGCAGCTCAGTAATTATGGAAGCTTCAGCTGTATGAAGCAGTGCCTCTTTCCACAGGTCCCTGTGGCTCTCACAGAGGTCAGTGTCTGGTCCCATTATAGCAGACAGCGATGGGCTGTGGTGTCGGTGCTCAAAGGGATGGCACATGGCATTTGGGAAGAATAACATCTCTGCATCCAAGATGAGTGCTGAAGAAGCTGTCTGTGATGTGTCCTGGTGCCCACCTAGCTGAGTAATCACTACCAGGGCCCATGCAGCAGCACGTAAGCAGCATTCAGCTGGGCAGTCCTGGTAAAGGGGCCAGGGCAGGCTCAAGCGGAGCTTCCTACATCTCTGCAGGAGCTGCAGCCTCACCCGCCAGGTCTCCTCCTGCAGATGTGCCAGGCCTCTGCTTCCACCTTAGAGCCTGCTGCTGTGAGGAGCTGGGGCTGTCAGCTGCTACACCTCCTGGTGGCTTTGTGCCTGAGGCCACTAACACCACAAGTGGGTGCCCTGCCGTGTTCTGTCCCCTTTCCAAAACCCCCTGTGGTCAGGAGCCAACCGTCCTGGAAAAAAAAAAAAAACAGCCCTGGACTTTCATTTTATAGGAATTAAGGCAATAAGAATTTCTGAGTAACAGAAATCTCAGCAAGGTGTTATGTAAGTAACTTCTGGTAGGGTGCTTTTTATCAACAGAATTCTTAGAAATTCTTTTTCATATCTGTAGAAATTGTATCACTTTATTTTTTTCCAGTCTGCTCAAAAAACTAAAAGTTTTTCACAGACAGACTTTACTGGGCAACAACCCTGTTAATGCCCAGGGTGCTGAAACTCATTTTAAAACAGCAGAACAAACTTTGAGGGCACCACAGAAGCTTCTCCAGACAGGCAAGGAGGTCAGATTCTGGTGTTGCCAAATGGAGCTGCCTTTGCAGGCAAGGGTCTGTAGGGTGGCAAGAGCTCAGGAGTTCCCATTGCAGTGCCACCCTGCAGTGAACATAGCCTGGACCCCCTCAGTCACCACAACCAGATACTTTATCCTTTCACTGCCTTGATCAGAGAGATCCCCCTGTTCCAAAGACCCGCACCAGAGAGATGCAGTTGTTTGCTGGCTGAAGAGCCCAGTTATCAGTGAACTGACCAAAGCAGAAATGGCATCCTCCCACACAAGCCAAAGAAAACATTATTATAATCCTCTTACATTCCTGTCTTGATTGTTACATGGATAAATTCTCAAGCAACTCTATCACAACAAAGGCAACTGCTATTTCTTTAAAGCGACCTAACAAAAGGAATCAGGCTGTCCTGGAGCCAGAGGTACAGTTCTCTGCTGGATTTGGATACCAACTGTATTGGGTTTCCCTCTGCCTTCAGGAAGCACGAGTAGCTGTCTGGAAGCTTCAGCAACACGCAAAAATTGCAGCTATAGTTGTCCTCGTTCAACAAAAGTCAAAATCTGTCCCCAAAAAAGCAAAGCTCTCCCTAGGACTGAGGATGTGGATGCTCCCCGGGCCTGTCAGCAGCCAGCAGTACTGGTGGGAAAAGAAATTGTGGCTGCATGAGAAGCAGAGGGGAAAGCCCCCCTCTACCCAGCTTTGCTGTGTGCTGTCCAGCCTATGTACTGACCTTATTCCTCTGGCAGCCTGGGCTGGTTTCTGTATAAAGATTCCCCGGCTACAAAATCACACAGCGAGAGGCCACGGCTCTCTCTGAGCGCATTTGTTGTTGGTGAGGTGCTGCCAGGCCGTGGCCCACCTAAGGCTGTGCAGAGAAGAGGCAGATGCAGGCAGCTCCACCCCACTGCCTCACCCTGTGCCTCTGTGCTCCAGGAGCAGTGTGGGGACACCTGACCAATCAGTGGGATTGCTCTGAACATGACCAGGCCAGAAATATTACAGCAACATTTGTCACAATGTGCTCATTTATCAAAGCAGGAATATTCTGGGAACAAGAGTTGGCTTCTCAAGGTCTGGTTTAAAAACACATGCATATTTTTGAATGTCCAGAACTCTCCCTTTCAACGGTGTTTAATGAAAAGTTCCCCTTTGAGCTCAAAATACCTTATTTTCCTAGATTTATTAATTAATTTTAAATAAATCAGGATTTTTATTTTATTTTATTTTATTTTATTTTATTTTATTTTATTTTATTTTATTTATTTATTTATTTATTTTTTTGAGATAGAGTGGTCTGAAAATACTGAAATAAAATGTCTTGAATACTCAGACTCAAAACATAGGGTCTGTGGGGGAAAATCACCCAATCTGGGAAAGGATAATTTTCAAATCCTTCTATAAATTATTTCAGACAAGAAAAGCATTTCCTGCACCTCCTCACTCTTAACAGCTATGCCATAAGGATATTGCTCCATTGCCCCCACAGACTCCTCTGCCTTCAGGTGGCTTGGTGCCCTTCCCAACTGGACAAGACCTGATCATGCATGTACCTAGAAATGTAGCTCCTGGGTGACACATGGTGCGTATTGTCTTTTCTTACTGTGTTTGAAAAGCTACGTTTTAAATGATGAAAATTTTAATGCAACATGAAAAAAAATTTTTACATTTTTGGGAACTTAAATTTCTATGGGCAGCTTTCAAGAAGACTCAGGAATTACACGGAAATTTCCAAGTTTCACCCCAATTAGCATGTCTCCCAGCAGCCTTTTCAGCCAACCTGTGCTGTCACGCTGTGGGAGCTGCTGGGACTGCGCTGGAGCATTGCACTGCTCCCTGCTGCAGCATTCCCATGAAAGCCTACTGCCTCCAGACTGCGTCTCCTTTTTACTTCACTAATAGCAAAAGGCAAGGCTTTTTTATCCTTAATCAGCTCCTGGCTCCATAGGTGTTCCCCCATCAGTCATTTCCAGCAGTAATCGCAGCGTTAGCCTCTTCTTGCCTCACACTAAATCTAGACAATTCCCTACCAGGCCCATGTCAGCTTTGCTCTTTGATCTCCAAGGGAAGCCTGAAATAATTATGAAATTGTGCTTTCTTTGCTGGCAGGTTTAATAACTCTCTGACTGCCTCTTTGGATGCCGTCCTGCCAGCTGTCACTCATACTTGGTAGAGGCGAATCTGTAAATATTGCCTCACCTTGTCTAAAACCCCATGGAGGATTTTTTAGTGGATGATTTGTTGGTGTTGGTTGCAGAGCCCTTTCCAGCAGAGCCCTTTGAGCTGACTCCTTAAGAGAGGACTGGAAAGGCAGCTTCTGAGTTCCTGGCTTCATCTTGTCTGGTAGCACCTACCAGCCACTGCCCCGGGAAAGGAGAGGGCACTGGTTCTGGAGCTAGTCTGATTTATCTTGCTTGTACACATACCTCAGTGTAAGACACCAGCTATACAGTTTGTTCCTTGTCGTCTTTCCAGAAATCCCACCCCACGTGCCCCCGATTGTCCTCACAGGACACTGAATGTATGTGAAGAAGAAAGTCCAGCAGATACCAAATCACTGTGCTGCATCACCTCCCAAAGGCACCTGCAAATTCCACCCAGCAATTACACAAACCTCTCTCCCAGCGCTAACAACTCCCAGGAGTGCAAAGTAGATGAAATTGGTAGGCTTGGGACTACCAGCAAATGCTGCTCCTTATCTGGGGAAGGAGTTGGAGCTGTTTTGCTGCTCTCTGCATTGCTGTTGGGGAGCCAGGCATTTGGTTTGGGGGCTGCTCTCCTTGTCCTGAGATCCATGGGAAAGAAAATGCAGGGAGAACAGGAAATGTATGAAGAACTGGTGGAAAAAAAGAGTCAGCTCTGGCTGGTTATTTTTGACCGAGAGCTCTGAGCATCTGCTGGCTTTAGTTTTGCTAACTGTACTTTTTAATTTTGGCAAGGACGCACGGAGCCCAGGAGAGGAATGCTCTGAGTATAAAATTATAAATCAAAATATAATGCAATAAGTAAAATGAGCACTGAAAAACACCACTCACTAACCGTATATGCCATCTACCTAATAGTTCCAGGCCATGAGTCACCACTTGAATTAAAGAGGTGCAGCGAGGCCGAGGGCCAGCTCCACACAGGTAGTCAGGCTCTACACCTGCCATTGCTCCTACCGCTTGGTGAAGTCAACAGCTCCTAGATCCTAACCCCCTGGGACCCTGTGCTCATATATGGATGTCACACCTGGCTGCCCCGTCATGCCAAACTGTGCCTTCCAATTTCCTGTGTTATACAGGCACAGGGTTAATGGGGTCATGGGCTTGACTAGGCATCAGCAAAATGAACAAAAGAAATCCTGGTCTAGGTTAGGGCTAACCAACACTGTAAAAGGCAGCTGGAACTATCAGGAGATGGACACCTACACCATGGCAGTCCTTTCCTACAGAAAAAAAAAAAGAAGAAAGAAAGAGGAGTCCTGAGGGCTGCAGCACATGTTTGGGACCAGAAGAGCCAGCCCAAGCTCTAATCCCTGCCCTTCCAGGCTGGGGCAAGCCTTGCAGCAAGAGAGATGATGCCTGCTGTTGGGCTGCAGTCCTGGGGTGCGGGAGGCTGCAGGAGCAGGGTGGCTCTTCAGAAAAGGTGCCTGCAGCTGCATTTTGGAAATGTCCACTCAGTGCATTAGTGAATGAAATGTGAGGGTGAGAGGAGCAAGGATGCAGAGGGGAGAGATTTCTACTGCTAGCCTTAACACCCTGAATGCAAGATTAAGTTTCCGTGAAGATAAAGAGCAGGAAAGTGGTGTAAGGGTTTTTCACATGCACATAAGCACTGATTATCCCTGGTGTAACAAAGCACCCAGCTACCTAGCTGTAACGCCCAGGCAAAGCCACAGACCAGGGCTAGACCTTCTCTCTGCAACTTGCACTTGTGCAACAGGAACTTACAAAAAAGAGCACTGCAAAATAATTCAGGACTGCTTCGCTGTGAGCTGTCAGGGTCCCGTAGTAATAACTCATGGTGATTTCATAGCAGCTCCAAGCCAGACAGTTTCCATACTGCTGGCAAGGCCATGTGTCCTTGCCTTTGGGCTGCTCTCCTCCCCACTGGAATTCAGCCACCTCCGCACTGGGACACTCTGGGATTTTAATCCTGTAAATGAGGGCACCAACCCTGACCTCAAGGCTTCCCTGGGAGTGAGGGACTTGCTGCAGCATCCTTTGGTTTAGTTTCCAGATGCTCAAGTATTCATGGGAGTTGTTAATGATTAAGAAATGAGCTGGCTTTGGTCATTGTTACTTAAGTGGAGTGGCTGGCAGAAGGTAGGTACCTGAAACCTTAAGCCAAAAGGTGTGAATATCTCATTCCTCTACCTGTGGTCTGTGGCAAATGCACCAATGGCACAGTCTCTTGCTGTTCTGACTGGCCAAAAAGATAAAAGAAAGCCATTTTGTGACACGTTTTCCTTTACAGACTTCAAGAGAAGCTCTAGGTCTTTTTGAAACATTAGCAACAACTTGAGAAGGCTTCAAGTATTTTCATCCCCGTGATATTTGTTCCTTAAGTGCTTTACATTTCTTATGTTTGGTAAGGGCAATAATAACCATTAAACCTCATAAATCTGGGAGCGAGTCTCCTACCCACCTTGTGTGTAGCTTAAACGAAGCAGATTTGTTTACGGCATATTAAGGGCACTGGGAGGTTGGAACATTTTTTGCCAGCTGCTCCTTGTGATATTTTGGCAGCTCTTGGGACGTCATTGTCATTCCCAACATATCTCAAGATGGCTCTCAGAAGACCAAGAAAAGGCAGCCAAGCACATCTGCACACTCCTGTGAGGTTCAGAGGGCCTTGCACACCCCTTTGTGTCTGCTAAAGGAAACATGGCTTCGCTGTGCCTTGGGGCAAGGAAGGTCTCCAGGTCACAAAGCTCCTCTCCCTGAATGCAAGCTGCAAAACCAGGGAGAAATAGTACTTTTCTATTTTTTCTTTTTCTTTTCCTTCTTCTTCTTTAACATTTAATCAGCCTAAAGTCTCTCATTGGAAGCTTTTGAATTTCTAGGAAATGGTGTTAACTGAGATGCTGGAAATACAGCTCTTTGCTTCCAGGCTGAACATGCATGCGGGCTCTGGAAGGTCTCACTACACACCTGGTTCATGCTGATTGCCCTCTAGTTACTGCATCTGGCAAAATTACACCCTGTGCCTGTGATCTTTTTATTTACATGCATTTTCTTTTGCAGGAAGTTAACTTCTAACCCTGGTGATTGCTCCTTCATCTGATAGACCTTTCTGCTTTTCCTAAGACCTTCACCACATCCAGGATTTCATTTGGCTGCTCCCTGTCTTGCACATTAAATTCACTTCTGATTTGATTCTGCAAAAATAATGCCAAAATGTTTTAAAAGTTTGATAATGTATTTTCTTTCCCGACTGACAATGCCTCACAGAAATGTGGCACATTCACCTGCAGACTTTGGCAGTACACCGTGTGTTGTGTCCTGTGAAAAGCCTCACCCTGATAAAGCACCACGGAGTTAGAATTGACCAAGATACTGCTGACGATCATTTGGATGTATTATCTGCTCTTGATGCTTTCACACTTGATTACAGGCAAAAGGGCCCCTGGCAGGGCCACCAGGACAACCTGAGTTATCTCCCACTTCGCCCAGGCAGCTGGAAGTGCACAGGACTGAAAGACTTGAGTGTGGCCACAGACTGAGCTTATCTCTGGCAATTTGGGCTGATGAAACAATCAGTTCCACCACTTTACAGAACAAGCTCTTAAAGCCCTGTCGTTATTAAAGGTTAAAAAAAGCTGTAGTCTCTCAGGCAGCTTTTACCAAAGCCAAGTAGAGCACAAATTAGTATAAATTGGCACCTCAACACAAGTGTGTAATTTACATTTAGACTACTAAGAGTCAAATGCAAATCTTACTTTGCCAGACACAATGCTACGAAGCTGACTGGTTTGTGTGTACTGGAGCACTGCTGAGTCAGGAAGGCAGAAGTGGGATGGGTATGAAATGAGAAAGGGTCCAGAGAGGGGTGCAAGTGGATGACGGCATGCCCGAGGAAGAGAAAGTCACAGCCAGGAGGAAAAATAGCACTTGCTGCTAAAGCACAGGAAGGAGAATCAGGCATTCTGGGTCTTTTTCCTAATTATGGCATTTTGGATTTGTTCTGTGACCTTGGGTAAATAATTTATTCTCTTTGTGCACAGTTTCCCCATCTGTAAAATAAGGTTAATAGCTGCTGCTCAAATAGGTTGGCTTTTCTTGGCTTGGGCAAGGGAATGAGTCAGGGGAGACTTTGGCACACAGCAAGCCTGTGACGTGCTAAGAGACCACAGAAGTGAGAAGAGCAGATAGTTATTGCCTCTTTTACCTGAAGTAGCTGCAAGCCCCCGCTGGACCAGAAGAGCTGCAGCCAGGAGCTGCCAGGGGGCTCCAGGTCGCACCGGAGTGCACTTGGACCAGCCTCTGCTGTGGCTTTTGCATTTTTCTTTACTAGAGAAGCAACATAGAATGAAGCGAAGTGGGCTCTGACAACTTTAGAAGCACCATGAGAGGAATAGCTATTTCTCGCATTGTGCTGCAGCTTCCTCTACCTTCATTTCCACCCTTCATCTTGAAACCCATACTGCTATTTTTGAAAGTGAAGATTAATGCAACATTGTACTTCTCTGATTTTATTTTTTTCAGCCAGCTACAGGGCACAGTAGATGTATTCTCCTTGGAAACTTGCTAGCTGGCTGCGAGCGATGTGAAAACACATCAAATGCAGCAGCTTGGGTCTGTCCGTACTCTCAGTCCCTTTTCTGCTGAAGCTGCCATACAACACACCTCCCCAGTATGGGCAACACAACTCCTTATAGAACTTTGTTTGTGTTTTAGAGCCTTGCAAAACTGGTGGCTTAAATGGATTTGTAGGATTAATGAATAACCATCCATACCACAGCCCAGAGCATCTACTCATCTCGGTAACGTGAGAATCACGCGGTGAAATGTGGAATATTCATATCAAATCCAATGACTTGATTAACACCGTGGTTGATGAAGCTGATAGTACGGTTTGATCAAATCACTGAATTTCTGTGAATACTCAACATTTGCACCAACATACCCTAAAAGAGAATTTAATCTAAAAATTATAAGAAACCCTTTTATGACAAGCTATAAATGCTCACATTCTGTGTAACTTTATATTCCCTTCTTGGTTTCTATAATACTGGTAAAGTACAGAGTCTCTTCGAGGTAGGTCCCAGTAGAACATCAACTACAAATTAGTTTTACTGCGCACCCAACTATTTCTTAGTGGTTTTAAAATGCAGCGCCCAACTCATTCATACTATATTAGTGCTGGCCTGAATCCCTGTGAAACTGCTTATTTTAATTTCAGTGCACAATCAAAAGAAAATTCAAGAATTGCACAATTCAGGAAAATTCAGCAAGGTGCCAACCTCCAGCGTTCTCCGTTCCACCAGCAGAAGCAGAACCGCACGCGAGGCAGCTGGGCTGGCTGGGGGCCAGCGGCAGCAGGGACCTGGCTCCGGTGGCATGGCGCAGCATTGCTCCCTGCTCTGTTTGCTCAGAAAATAAAATAACCGCTCTGTTCCCCCGCAGGGCACAGTTTTATGCACTGCTAAGGTGAACAATAAACCAGCCTGGACAGCAGATCGGTTCTCCTGGCCATATAACAATGAACAGCATCCATATATTTTTAGTGAATTGCCTGGATTTCTCTATCTTTTATAAAAAAGAAGTGATGTGCACATATAAGGCAGCTCACCTTTTAGGAGTTTCCTATTATAGATGTCATTCCCAATGGTTAATAACTCATCTGAGTATGACTTGAGTAGCCCACATCATCAATATTAAATGTGACATTTACTATCAAGAACAAAGTTTTGGGGCTGCTGCCAGCCCCACTCATAGAGCTGTAAATATTTTGATCATTGTACAGGAAGAAAGAGGAGATGATCAGCCTGTGCTCACGCCTGATCCAGCGGGGAGTAAACGGGAGTAAACGGGTGTTTGCACAGAGCTCTGAGTGGCTCAGCACCTGCAGGAGTGCACCTTGGCAGGAGCATCCCAGCAGTGAGTGGAGCTCCTGTGCCCCCCTGCCCAGGCTGGTACCTGTGCTACGGAGACTGGGCTGCTGCTGAGGCTACAAAGGGGTGCACGGGGAGAGAGGAAGAAACCCCTCCAGGGTTTTAACAGCACTGCAATTGGGAACACAAATGTTCACGTAAACTGAACACTGCACAGGCTGGGAACTGAGCAACCCTGCTGCCCTGGGGAAGACCTCCTGGCCCCACAGCCACCACTTTCCAACAGGTCCCATGAATGGGATCAGTAGCACATCACCTTTCCTACTGGAAACCAGCAAGTAGGATGTCTGGCAAGTAATTCATGCAATAATTTCACCCTCTTGTAATATTTTGCAGCTATAGTTTGCTCATGGCTGTATTCAGCCTGGAGCTCCAGTTGCCCAGGATGCCTAAAAATCAATTAAATCACATGTATCCATTTCTGCCCATAAACATTTTGGTGCCTACATTTTTACTATACATTGCTGTTGCTATAGCTACTTCATGGTTGGATTTGTTTGTTGCAGGGCCATCACTGCTGAATGTTACACACAGGTACAGACCCAAGAAACTGCTGTAGTTTGAAATGCCTTATCACTCTGTCACTATACTTGGCACACAGCTATGACACCGCAGAGCTTACAAAAAGAAAAACCCTCGGGAGGGTCCCCCACGTTAGAGTTTCTTCCTTGCATTTCACCCTTCCCAACTGAAAAGGCAGCAAGGGAGGCTGAGCCTTCGCTCCAGCTGGGAGGTGGGGATGACAGGAGCAGTGCTGCTGAATAATGGACTGTTCAGCTCAATGAATGTACTGAAAAACAGCACTTTGGCTTGACCCAAAATATTCTGCTTTGCCTAAAGAAAAAATTTTGTTTTGTTCTGGATTACTGAAATTAGGCTTTTATTATTATTGTTGTTGTTGTTGTTACTGTTGTTACTATTGTTGCTATTATTATTTATTTTCTTAACAAGAAAAGTTACCTTAGTACTATTTCAAAAAAAGGGAGGAACCATTTCATTCAGAAAATATCAGAACGAACCACTTCCTTTCACAACTGTCCAGAGAAAATGTGTAGACACCCCTGAATCACACATCTCATTGCTGCAACCTGAACAACTCCCCGTGGCTGCAAGCTGGGCAATGCCCCCAGCTCCTCCTGAACTGGAGTGTTTTGGCAAATACACAATTTGCTAAAACATGTCACTCAGCTACAGCAGTAAGAGAACATCAAACAAATAGCAGTGAATTGTTACTTTGATTTTTTATTTTTATTTTATTTTTCTAGAGACTATTATATTAAGGGGAAGGATTTCTGGAAGAGCACCAAACATGTTTTCATGACTCTGACCCTCTAACTACAAATGACAAGTAAGTATGGAAGGTCTCATTACTATGGAATGGCACTGTATAATACAGACTGCAAATAGCAAACAGCCTCATTACGCCCATTATCATCTTTTATCATTGTTTAATTGTGTGTATCAATTTTTAATAAAGAAACTTCATGTGCCTATGAATTAGACCATACTGAGAGGGGCCTTTATTGATTGCAGAAATATCACCAGGCTAGCTGGGTCATCTGGATTCAGAAGCAAGGTGGAGCAGAAGAAAGCATCTTCGTTATTCTGGGCTGCATGATGAACAGAAACACTTGTTAAACTTTACTCAGTGTCACTTAACGATATTAGCCCTCCTGGACCAGAGTGATTTTACTGCTCCTCCAAATAATGACAAATGGTGCAGCTGGACAGAGCTGAGCTATTCACTCCAGTGATAATTGTTGCACAATGATATTAAAGAAGCATTCACCGAAAACTTCCCGGTTAATGATGTTTAATTCATTATTAAATGCAGCTCATTACTGTTGGAAAGAAGGCCATTTAGCAGCCATCAGCTTTGCTAATATTGCTGAGTGTCTTGCAGTGGCCAGACAGCAGGGGGAATGGCATGTTTTAAAAATGTATTTTCACTTCGGAGTAAAAATGGAAAAATTTCTGGCGGTGTTTGGAGAAGAATGTCGGCCACCATCAGAACCGCGTTTCCCTGTACAACCAGAGCAGGCAGTTGTTTGCTCTGGGAACTAAAATCTCCTTTACTCAAGGTATGAAAGGTGTAATTGCACTGCAGGAAAATCTCCCTGTGGTGGATCTGTGGCCCTCTTGGTGCCCAGCAGCTTCCCTGCACTGCAGGCTCGGGCACTATCACCATGGCCTGGCTGCACGGCCCTCCTCTCTCCAGCCCACGTTTGGCACTGAATTACCGTGTTTCTCTGGGGATTGGTGGTCCTGCTCCCCCAGCTGCTTTCCCCAAAGCAGCAGCCACCCAGGACAAGGCTCAAAGCGCAAAGGGCTGAGCCGTGCAAAGGGCCAGGACACTTACCCCCCCCCCCCTCCCGGTGCAGCTGAGCACCGCAGGGTGCTGACATAACCCAGGCTGAAGGTGAGGCCAGATGGTGCTCCACTTTCAAAGCTCATTAGGGGAAGGTGTTTGGTGACTCATGTCTAATTCCATGCTAATGTTCCTGCAGGTTTCGATCCCAGCCCCTCTCGCCTGCTGGAGTTCCATTCAGCCCCCAATTGTTGTTGCCCTGAGAGTACTTCAGGTAAAGAACAAGGCTGCAAGATAAGCCCTGAGCCTGGAGAATAAAAACAGCCAGGCTTGTAAACTCTCCCAGTAATGTGTCCTTGAGACTCCATTATCACAATGGAGCAGCCATCCTGCCACCACAAAATGTCACTGCTCCTTACAGGGAAGAATGAAGGAGGGGCTGGGATGCAAACCCCCTTCTTGGGGTGGCCGCAGGGGCTCACTGGGGCTGGGTAAATTCAATGGTTTTTGTGAAAAATGGATGCGCTGATGCTGCTCCCTCCCTTCTCCCATAACTCATCCTGAAGCAGGTGGAGCGCGCCGTGCGGTCTGTTGCTGTTGTGCAAAGCAAATAGCGGCTGCCCCACTGATGCAGCTTGGGGCTGTTTGCCATATGTTTGCAGCAGGGCCTTCCTAGATACTGCACAAACACTGCTTAATTAAACATCAGGTAATTCTCCTGGAAGAACCGAATAGTGCTATTATCATCAACAGGTGCAGACACGGAGCTGGGAGGTAAAGGCTATCCCGTATCTGCTCAGGGCTGTCTGCAAACACGGGTGTGTGTCTGTGGGGATGGTGGGGACAGCTCCTGAGTCCAGCACCCCCTCCGGGTCACAGCCGGCCCCATGTGCTCCTCTTCTCATTTCCCCATTCTGAAATCTGAAGCTTTACCCAAGGACTTTCTCCGTGACAAGCTGAGATAAGTAAGTGATCCAAACGCTCTTATCCTTAGCGGTATAAAAAAAGACCATATAACATTGTCTCTTTGAAATCTTTTCTCCTGTTTTTCCCCTTCTCATCCTCCCAGAAGCCAGATTCTAGAAAGCACTTGAGCAGGGTACAAGCTGTGCCCAGGCATTGTCCAAAACCACTCCAAAGGCCAGAGGACGCAGTGTGGGCAGCCTGCTGCACTCCCTGCTGCTCCCCAGGGATAGTCCCAGCTCCCTCACCCCATGCCTGGGTGCTGAGGTTCACTGCCAGGTGGTAGCTTAGGATGCAGAAATGTGGTTAAAGCTAACAAAACAACCATTAACCCACTGTGCTGTGAGCAGGTTAGGAGATAGATCTGGTAGTCTGCAATACAGTTACCCAAAGCAGCCATACAGCAGCACCAGAGACACTGGGAAGGAACTGGACTGTGGTGGAGAAGACAGGTTTTGCCTTGTGTGATGGGCATGCCTGAGTGCTCTGCTGGTTTTGGAGCTCAGCCCTCCTCAGACAACCACGTTACCAAGAGTTGAGGGAACCAAGGTGCCAGCTTTCTCCAAGGAGGTATCTCAACACTAATTCACATCTTTGGAGCTCAGAAATTGTACAGGGCAATGTCAGGTTATGGAACAGGCCGCTGATCTGCCCTGGTTTAATTAAGATAATGAGAAGTGTAGGATGATGAGCTATGGTTCTAGACAGCAGGAAAAAAAGGAAGAAAAGAATGAAGAGCAATTACATTTGGAACAAAGAAGAATCTACAGAGTTAGGGGCTGGGGAACAGGCTGTGACAGAGGTGATGTCTGTGGGAGATTTATGGGGACCCAAAATAGACCAGGGCAGGACAGGGCGAATGGATCAGCTTGGTAAAGCAGAGCCTTCTTCATCCAGAATGCAGGTAGCAATGCAGCCTGCCGGGCCTCTCTGAGGGTGTTCAATGTGTGGAGGAAAAACAAGCAGGCAAAGCTCAGCACATTTCCCAGCAGAGACGATCAGAAGCTCAACCGTCCTATGAGCCTGGGGAGGTCCCTGCTGAGGGACTCCTTGCCTTGCTAGCACCACCACACTGCCACCTGCTCGTAAACCTTGCCCAGTGTCAATGTATGGTTTCCAGAGGTGAGGCTGCCAGCTGTAAGAAACCCCAGAGTACATGCCACATGTTGAGCAGACCCATGGGTCTCTGACAAACAGCTCAAGAACGTGTTTAAGTCTCACAGATTTCAACAGGACTTGCGTGGACCCAGCCTGAAGCATCTGTTCAAGTGCTTTGCTGAACTGGGTTTATCCACCTCCAGTACCTGGACACAAAATGGAAAATTTCCTCTTTAATGCAAAATGCTGGGAAACCCTGGATAAAATCAGTCTTACCATGAGGTGTTATTAACTCTGCTCTCTTTGGACCGAACCAGCAGAGGTTCAGTACCTTCTAGGTTAAACACAGTCAGTCTCATTTCTGTCCCAGCCAGGAGACCACCATGATACAATTCTGATGAATACGTCTGCTAGAGAGAGCCCTGAGCATGTTATTGGTATTTCCTTAAAAGCAGTAGTGACAACAACAATAATGATACCACCACACTGGCACCACAAGTGGCATGCCTGCACGTCCCATTTTGTAGCAAACACTGCTTGCTCTTCCTTTGCCTTCCTTTCAAAACATTGCTTTGAAAAGAGCTCCACACCCCAGACACAGCCTTTCCCTGCAGCATCCCTTTGAGGGCAGCTGAAAGGTAGATTCCAGGAAATCCAGATCACATGCTGCAATGGGAAAGACAGAAAACTCTGAATGGGTCTCTGTGTGCAGGCTACATAATTCACCAGCACCATAATTAATTCAGATCACTTAGTTTTACAAGAAGTCCTTCAGCAGTGTAATTAAGCTTATCAGTGATCAAATTGGGTCTGACTTCAGCATTAGAAGAGCAGCCAGAGAGAGAATCAGTAACAACAGGAGCAAAGAGGATGGAGAGTTTAGACTAGAGACAGTTGGTCAATATCTGGGTGACGTGAGACTCATTATATACCTCCTTAATAAACATGCATTTAATTTCTGTTCCACTGTGTCTAATTCACTTCTCTGATGATGTATTATCCTGTATTTCTATGCAGTTTTTATAGGTTGAGTCCCAAGAGCCATAATTTATTGACATTAATTCATAAATCTTTAAAAGGGCAAGAGAGACTGACTTAATCAGAACGAATCATTTCCCCCTTTGTTTGGACTTGTTTAAAATCAGTTGCTTTCTACTTGATGCAATTTAAGTGACTAATTATGACTTGATTTTCTCCCCTCCCTATCCTTTTGATTCATAATCAGCGCTTTCAGCTAATGAATTTCCCATTCTCAAAGAGCCATTAAAGACTTGGTCTTTTCCATGAATACTCTTATTTATGCAAGTACCCCATCGGCTTCAGAGAACATCAGAGTGATTAATTCACAAATAAGTTACACAATAAATGTTGGTTCTTCTCCTCCCCCTCCCCACCCTTGCAAACAGCCTGTGGGTGAATCCGAAATTTCTCAATTGTTCATTATTCAGAGCTACTCATGAATTTTTGTCAGTAAATAATTTTTGGCCCCAAAATTGACTGGACCGATTTACCTATGTGAACACATTTTGTGTTCTGTTGGTCAGCTTCAGGAGCCACACAGCCTCACTTCAGCTCACGAACTGGTGTTTCAATACCTAACCGCCACAGAAGCAATGGAGAACTTTATTTTCTGACATTCAAAATGACAGCTAATTCTGTATTATCTTTAATTATTTACCTGTGAGCCCACTTTGAAGTATTTTAGGCAGGAGTTACATAAGAGTGAAGTATTGTTATTCCTTCACGTGCCCTGCTTTTCCCCAGGACGGTGCTCCTCGCTCCCGGGTGTGCAGCGCTGCAGTCGTAGGCATATCATACAATCATCAGGGTTGGAAAATACCTCTAAGTTCATCTCATCCAACCATGCCCCTACAACCAATATTACCCACTAAGCTGTGTCCCTAAGTGCCAGGTCCAACCTTTCCTTGAACACCCTCAGGGATGGTGACTCCACCACTTCCCTGGGCAACCCATCCCACTGCTTGACTGTTCTTTCTGAGAAGAAACGTCTCCTCATTTCCAACCTGAACCTCCCCTGGCAAAAATATTTTGACTTCTGCTTGGGGAGGGGATGGGAGTGCACTGCAGGAATGGCCTCAGGCATTGACATGGGAGGGATTAACTTGATTTCAGAGAGCTGTTCTCCCCCAACCCCTTCCTTCCCCACTTCTTGCCATGATGCCCAGGACACTGCACGCCTGTAGTGCTGGGCACACAGAGACTCCCAGAGCCACTCTTCGCATCTTGGGTACTTGAGCCCTGGCAAAGCGAAGATTTTATTAAAGGCAGGCTGTTGTGAGCATCTGCAAGGCCAAGTTAAGTGGAGTGCATGAGCTGTAAAGAGAAGCTTTTTATTTGTTGGGAGATTGGATCATTATCTGACAATGAATTCCAGGCAGCCACTTACTCTCATCTTTCTGTGGAGGGCTTTTCTGCTCTTTGGACTCAATATGTAAATAGAATTGATTTAGCTCCTGAGAAGACGCTCCTCCAGTGAAGGAAGATTTGCTAGGACACATGCCACATCTGTTCTCGAGCAAGGGGCCCTTTTCATGCAAAAATCCTTCACATGCAAGGCTTTCTGGTGGCTAATGGAGCCCCATCTAATGTAACAGAGATGACTTCCTCACTTTGTCTCTCTGACCTTGCTGGTTGCCATAGAAAATGGGCAGATGAAACACAGAAAGAATTTAAAGGAGAACTTACTTAGCTAAATTGAAATTTTAGCTATAGAACCTGTTTGTCAGCCTGGGTTTGACACTACGGATGCTGAGTTTTCTTTGCTGGCCTCACTATTAATAATTGAACAGTGGTATTGATAAAGCATACATTACTAATTGATTTAAGTAAAGGGTCAGATGAATGAAGGCAGCTTGGCAAATGTCACTTTGGTTAGTTACAGGCTCTGTAACTCAGCCTGCATTTAAAGGGCTGCTGGCATCTCCTGGGTGTATTTCCACTGCCCTTCTGCTGTCACTTGTCCCTGACAGATGTAGGGCTGCTCTAAGGGCAGTCATGGGGACTTGAACCAGATCAGCCTAGTAGCAGAGAAAAGAAAAGAGGTCTCAAAGACTTATTAACATGTGTATGGGTCTGGGGGTTTCCCATTCCATTTTATGGCCCCTCTGGCCCTTTCTCCACTTAAAATCATTGAAAAAAAAAGTACATATCTATTATGCATCAATAACCTTGTTGCCATAACAACAGCAGTATCTGCAAGCACTAGGAGTATTGTGAGCTTTTAGGTAAATGAGAAGTGACACCCTGCTCACAAAACGGATCTCCTGGGTTAAGCAGTTGAAGAAGAGCTCATGTCAGCCGCCAAAGGGCAAAGGGCTGGATAGATGTGTTTTCTTTCTTGAAAAAAAAATCCTAATCACAATAGATATTTTATCACCATGCCTTTGGAAAGAAACCAGCCTCTGAGGTGTCAGCTCCATGGGAGAGCATGCAAGACATGCGCCAGTGACAGAGCAGAGGCAGCACTGTGCCATCCATCACAGCTCTTCGACTGCAGCTCACTGCAGTGCATGCCATATGTCTGTCCTGTCCTCATGTCTGCTGCAAAACCAGTCAGTAGTCCAGGGCCTCATTTTCCTAAAAGATTTGGAAAGTTTCCAAGTGCCATTTTTGACTTTCATGAATGAACGGTGAACAATGACTCATCTACCGCAGCGAGAGCCAGCGCGTAAGCACGGACACGAGCACAGACATTCCCCTTCCCAAGGGGTCAGCTGTGGTCCATGCCAGCATGGATCAGTTACACAATGGATCATCCGAGAGGCTGCGTTTGTTGTCAACTCCTGGAACAATCAGGAAAAAACAAGATCATCTGAGCTCTGTACACTTCTGCCTTTCATTTGCAGTTAGCTGCCTTTTGCTTTTCAGCATTCCGTGGAAAGGCAGAAAGGGAGTGCTGCAAGAAGTCAGGGGGCTGCTGAGACTTTGTGCTGGGAGAACGGGCCTCTAGAATCCTTGGTTGTTCATCCTTCATCCATTGTGTGTGTGTGTTTGTGTGTGTGTGTGTGTGTACGTGTGTGTTTATCAAACCCTACACCTTCCAAAAGCAAACCAGAACATAAACACTCAGAAATATTGCTCTGCCTGGTGCACAGTACAGCTGTATCCTGAAGCCTGGATGCTGTTTTTGCCTTGGTAATCCTGTTTTTGAAGTCCAAGGAGCAACAATTTGGGATTTAGTTTGACAAGCTCTTCCCAGCAAGTGGAGGTCTTCTTCCAGCTCAGGTAGCAGCTGAATGCAGGTACCACTGGGACTGGGTTTCCCTTGCCTTCCATACACAGCCTCTGTCTCCAGACACACACCTAATGAGCTTAATGACCCTGATTACATCAGTGCTGATCTGCTATTCAGTGCTGGCAGCAATAGCCGTGTTATCAACCAGCACCAGGAAGAAATCTCCCCTTTATACTGCATGTGAGCAAGCAAGGAAGAAAACACACCAGAGGCTCCCCCTCATCTTTGAAGCTTTGTTTCAGGGATTTTTTCTTCAAAACATTTTTTGAATAGGAGCTGCAAGTACTCAGTCCAACCAAGATTAATGGCCTTGGTTTTATCCCAAATATGC
This sequence comes from Aythya marila, assembly GCF_965140915.1. Taxonomy (NCBI): domain Eukaryota; kingdom Metazoa; phylum Chordata; class Aves; order Anseriformes; family Anatidae; genus Aythya; species Aythya marila. Next base: position 15,817,795 of record NC_139057.1, read on the forward strand.
ATTGCTCAGTCTCAGTTTTGTGCTTCTGGAAAAGGATTTCTGCATTAATGGGAACTCTGCAATGTTCCCTCCCTCCATCACCGCTCTCCATTACTGTGGCTGTTTCCATGACCATCGTGTCGAGCACTGGCGAACTTGGCCAGTGACTGCTTACAAATTTATTTTTAAAAACCATTTTGCACTGCATGGTCAGTGCTGCCAATGTAAATCTCTGTTGGTGCCAGCTGGGGGACAGAGGCCATGAGGTCATTCCTGTCCTCGGTGTGGGATGAAGAAAAGCCCCAACCCTTCCTTCACTTGCTTCGCTGGCACTGCTGTTCCTGTGAAAGGCTTTGCTGGTGGGGAGTGTACACGTATGCTGAACCCTGAACGTGACCCCTCTCATGTGAACTAATGATTCCCATTTTTCCCTGCAAAGTACTGTAAAAAAAAAAAATAAAAATCCCTTGCTGACCACTTCTGCCCTCCAAGGAGCAACTCCAAAAATGTTCCACTGAGCAGAGACCCTCAGAAAATCCCTCTCTGGGAATTACTGAAGTAACTAGGAGATATTCTCCCCAGGGAAAAAACAGAGGCTTTTTTTTTGCTAAACCATTTTTAATCCTAACAGAAAAATGCTCCACAACTTGAGTCTCAAAGACAGGGTGTAAATCTTTCTTTTGTGCCATCAACTGCTCCGTGGCTCTTCTTACTTTTCCAACAGTTTCTTAACAACCCAGCCACTGTAAGAAAGGGAACCCTTGGTTCACACCATCTGGATTTGGAGTTGCTCTCACGGCATGCCTTGAGAGCCATAGCTGGATGTGGCTCCCCCTGCTCAGCCTAAGAGCCCAGCACAGCCACCAGGGGACCAGGAAGATGTGCAAGAGGGAGCCTTGGCAAGGAGCTCTTATAGCAGGAGCATGTGGAGGCCTTTGCTGGCCTTTTTGGCCAGTTCTGGAAAGGAAGGGGGATGTGGGTGCAATGTCAGCCTGTAGTTCCCAGCTTGGACATTTGCACTTCATTTTACTGAAAATTGGTGATTGCTGGTACTTTAACTCTGAGACATTTGCGACGCACGCCTCTGTGCTGAGCAGCATGATCCTTAGTGCTACTGTGAGCAATTGGTTTTACAAGACTTGCTTGGGGAAGACAGAGAGAACAGTATCACCTGACTGCACAAAGCACAGACCAGTATGTCCATGGGGATGTCCTACTCATTCCTATGCCTTTCTGGAGCATGAACCACTCCTGAACCAATGAAGAAATGTACTTTCCCTTATTTAAGACAGAAATAATTACACTGACTTAAACACAAAATCTCCAGGATGCCTTTTACAACATTAATATCTCCTTGTATAGGAGATAAAACCTTATTATAGCCAGAGATAAGTGACCCCACCACAGCGCTGGCCTTGTTCAGGTTTGTCAGCGAGTATAAGAAGATTACTATATACATCTTATTTCTGTTGCGATAAGTGGCTTAGACAATATGACTAAGGGTCACTCCATACAGTAGCACTATGTAAGTATATATAATTTTCTGGTGTGCAGTGAAGTGAGCTGAAGGTTTCCAGTACGCCACTTCATGTCTTTGCCATTAACCAAGCAGCTCCACACTAACACTAGAGCGTTTCGAGAGGCAGGTTTTTTCATTTCCCACAGGAAATAAGGACATTTTGACATTTACTACCTAGTAACATTGCTGAAAATATAATATGTTTCAGATAAATAAAAGCATTTTGAGAATAAAATTTGTTCCAACCATAACCTTAAGAAATGCTGTGTTACCATGGGTGACAGAAAATATGATGCGCCTTGGAAAGAAAAGCCATTTGAAAGGTGAATCAAAGTTGTATTACCTCAACTTCGTCAAGAACAGTATCTCCCTTCCTGCTTTCTTCTGAAAACACATCCCCACTGACATTCCCCCTCCAGAAGAGGTGAATACCTCCTCTTAGCCCTGGTGCTTGCACAGGGAGCAGACCCCAGCGTGGGCTGCCCTCTAACACAGACCCACATCCCCCAGCAGAGCTAACCAAACTTAACCAGGGTAGTATCCAAGTATTTTAACAAAATATTTAATATTTTAATCCAGGTATTTTAACAAAACATGAGCTTCTAGAGGCAAAGCACTTTATTGGAAATTACCTGGGCAACTCCGAGACATTAAGTACCGCTGTGGAGCTGTTAATTTCCTGGCGGGGAGCAGTCAGCATGGCTAAACCCACCTTTCCCTGTGTGATCCCTCTGCAGGGGTCCCAGGGAGCTGCTGTACAGGGTGTGATGTGTGGCAGCCCGAGCACTGGGAGGCAGTGAGAGCAAAGCCACAGCAGCATGGGCTCAGTTTTGGCACAGACCCTATACCTGCCTCTTCATGAGACAGAGCAGCCCGAACTGATCCCCACACGGGGAACCACAGGACTTCAGAAAAGCAGTGCAAAGCTTGCCTTTAACATGAACTCAACAGGACTGAGCAGAGGTTTCCAGAGTTCTGTAACTCCTTCACCCAAACCCAAGGAGCAGCCAACAGCCCCTGCATTTCAGCTCCGTCTCTGAAGTGTGTTATCACACCACCAGCTTAGGAGTTTTTCAGAGCTGTGCTTTTATTGTCCAGGAACATTTGTGGTCCACAGTGAGATGCATTAGCAAACAGGTCAAAATGCCATTTACTGAATCTGCCAACGGAAAGACAGTATGACATTAAAGAATTCAATAGATAATACGTCTCAGGACTCAACTGAAAGTTAAGTGACCCATGCTCTGATTTTGTGAACGCTTGCAAATGTCAAGTTATAGGTTGCAAAAGGAGAACCTGGGGTATTACAAGTGTACCAGCAATTGTCCTAATTGAGGGATTCCCTCAGGTCCCTTAAATGAGGTAGAAGAACCACAGAATTGGTTTTGGTTATAATGAAGGTAAGTACTGTGCACTGCACACCCACACTGACCCCTGAAAATCCGCTGCTCACCCACATCCAGGCAAGTGCAGGCATAAAGAGCAATGCAGGCACCCAATGAACAGCCTAATTCACAAGCAGGATGATACCTGTTTAACATGCAGCCACTTACAATGCACCCTAGCTCGTGTAAGACAACACCTATGTGTAAAGCTGCACCTTCAGAAGGGGAGAAGGAGCAAATTCCTCTCCACTTCCCACCTGCTGCAGGCACGAAGACTGCACCAGGAGCTCTGAGGGACCCAGCAGATCTTGGTTCAGAGGTGTTTGGCTGGTGGGAGCCCTGTGGAGATGCCTCCAAGGAGAGCTTCTCTGGACTGCTGAGCACAGAGCCATGCCTTGCCAACCTGCAGTTTCCACCTTTCTGCACAGGACCCAAAACCTGCTCTGCCTGTGAATCCCTCCTTTACAGGGCAGAGCGTGATGGAGCATCTCAGGGTCCTGTGCTTGTGTTTCTCGCATGCCCTGCTCTGAGCAGACAGCAAATGAGCAACCAGACACGCAGTGCTCCATCCCACGGAGAAGAGAGTTGCAATGTAGAAAAAGTGCCATGCAGGGAAAAGTCACACAGGCCTCCTTGGACAAGCTGGCGAGATACTGGGATGTGTTTTTGCAGGCGTGTCCTGATCATTGGGCACACCACTTCAATAACAGCTGCAGGTAATGAGAGGAATGAAGCCCAGAAGAGACCCCAGCCAAGCAACACCTTCGCAGCAGAACTGGAGCACATGTGGACTGCACAGGCTGCTGGTTCGGAAATACTCGGCCAGCACTTCCAGATGCCATGGCTCTGACCAGTTCCCACGAGCCTGTAGTTGACAGGGAGGCTGGGACAGGGTGGTTGGAGCCCCCTGCTCAGCCCCGCTGCCCGACAGGGGCAGGAGGTGCTTCTGAGGAGGGCTGGGGCCTGCCCTGCACCCGCCCAGCTGCAGGCCCAGCCCGGCCAAGCCAGTGGCTCTGCAGCTCTTGCCATCCATGGTATAATTACACACATCATGCATCATTCCACGCAGGTTCCTTTTGAAACCGAGAGCTTAATTGTGACCTACTTTTTAGGCACCGAACTGTGGAAGTTTTCTGAAAGGCCTTTGAAATCTGCTATGCTAAATGGCTCCATGCAGGAGAAGGGAACCCATCTTTTCCATTTTGTTCTGTTCTGCTCGTGCCCTACGTATGACTTTTATTCTCAGCATTGTGTGTCAACATCCCCTTGCATAAAGCAATTGCTAGCACAGGGCTGATGAGGCCTGAGGCACCCTGGCATGGAGCTGAGATGGGAACCCCCCAGTGCTGCCCCATGAGAGCCCCCATATGCTTGGGTCCATGAGGTGCCCCTTGAGCCTGGCCACTTCCACACGGGTCCAGGGGTCTGTGAGGGGTCCAGAAGGGTCCGGGGGTCTGTGCCACAGCTGGGGTGGGAGGACAGAGGCAGCATGTGGCCAGTACAGTGCTGGGGCTGTGGGAAGCAGCGATGTATTTGGATTTGGATTTGCAGGCAGCCTATTCTCACTGGGAAGGGGACCGTGTCATTGAGAGGGAGCAAGAAAGGGGAAAGGAGATCATGTTTTCTCAATGCTCTTATCTGAGGCAAACCCTTAATAAGGATTGGGATGAGCTCAGATAGAAGGAGGACTGCTGCGACACAGTGAGAGGCCAGGGGCAGGCAGGGGGCGCGGGGCTCGCCTTTGCGGGGCAGTGCTGGCATGCAGCCCCCCGCCTCCACTCATATGTGCGTGCTGCAGGGCAGGCAGTGCTGAGAGTTTCTCTTACAAACACTGCCTGAAAAGGGAGCAGGAACACGGGACATTTGCAGGGAACCCTGCAGGATACCAGACACTGGACCCAGCCACCCCAGGAGAAGACACTGGGGTGAGGTTTGTTTCTGGCACCATGCACTCAGTTTTTTGCCTCACCCCCACAGCACCAACAGTTAATAACCTCCTTGAGAGCCCAGATTGCCCTTTCAAAGTCTCTCAGGAGGAACTGTGCTGTGCCTGACCCACGGAAGAGAGCTTTAGTAGCAGTGTTAGTGGGGCACAAATGGGAACTGCTCTGCTCGTCCCTCACCCATTAGCGGCTGCTTGCAAAGAAGCATGGAAAGGGGGATTAAAGGATTGAAAACTCACTGGGTATTAGAGCTACAAAAATACTCACAGTGCATGCTGCTTTGGGGAGCTAGGTGAGAGCGGTCGTCGTAGGGCAGCACAGAGCCTGGCAGGGGTCTCCATTCCTGGGTCAGCCTCTGGGGGATTTTGGTCTCCCCCAAAGTCGCCTTCCAGGCTGCTAAAGCCCTAATGCATCGGGAAACATCAGTCATGGCAGAAATTCCTCTCTGAGGGCTTGGAGAGCTCTGCAGTGCCATTATTTCCTTCACTTAAAATGACTGGTAATCAAAAGTCTTGTTTGGAAAGCCCCATTTGTGCCTCGCGCAACCCCAGGCTCTGATGTATGCTAAAATCCCACTTTAATTATGCATGAAATGTACATCTTTGGCTTTTAGGGACAGAGGAAACAGTTTTGTCTTGGGAATAACTGAGGATTATTTTGGCCTGGAGTCAAGAACACACAGCCCATTTTTTGTTCTTTTCACTTGGTTTTGGGTTACTTTCTAAGTGCAGGCAGCTGTTTGACGAGGGCCCAGTTCATGCAGAAAATAAAAGTTTTTGTGTTCTCGGCAAATTCTCTCAATGCACCATTTCACAACCAGAGCAGTCAGCTCAGTGCCTCGCCCCCAGCCCCAGCACTGTTGTCCCTTGGCTCTGGGGGGACTCCAGACGACACACAACCGGTCCTGAGCTGCAGTCCATCCCTCTACACCTGAAAATCCAGCCATGAATCCTCACATTTGGGGACCTGAGTGGTTTTTAAACAGCCACGCAGCACGGCATGGAGCAGCTTGCAGCCCTTGCTTGGATATGGAGAGCCCAGCTCTGCTGAATGTGTCCGTGCTCTCCTTCTCCTTTCCTCTCTCTTCTCCTCCTTCTGGAGGGCAGTGGGACCTGGGCCAGGTGGTAGCAGCGCTGTGAACCTGCCACCACAGTTCACGGGGACTGAGAGGGCCACCAGCACCACGCATAGGAGCACACGTGTTGAAGCTGGAGGGGGGACAGGGCTCGATGCTTCAGGGTTTGCTTCCCTGGGAGGGAGGAAGAAGGAAATCTAAGCACCACAGCGCACTGCTGCAGGAGTCTTGCTCACAGCTTGGCTTTCAACTTCAGGAGCATCCCAAGAGCTGCCTATTTCCAGATCATGCTTCCAAGGAAGAGCAAACAATGCTGAGCTGCCATGATATATTTAACAATGAATCATTCTCTTAAAAAATTATCAGCTGTGAAAGGCTTTCACCACTCTGGGGATAATGCAATAATGTATTTCATGTGAATCAGTGCAGTGCGTATCCATGGCAACCCCAACCCAGCCATTTGCCAACAGTTGGGGTAACCAGCCTGGAAGAGTTGCAGAAAATAAACCTGCATATTGTGTTTTTTTTTAGAGGAAAAATTGGTCCTGTTTCGAATGACACGTGGCTTGGTAGGCATATCGTGAGACCTTCAGCAGTGCCAGTGTCTGGGGAGGCAATCCATCCACCCCAGGCAGGGTCCATCCTGCAGAAGCCGCTGGGTACGGAGTCCCACAGGTGCCCGCACAGGCGTGCAGTCGGCCACGATGCTCACAAGCTGGATTTAGAAGCCTGCAGCCCACTCTCAAGATAGGTGTAGGCACCGCGGGGCAGATCTTTGTATGGCTATAGGCAGCTGAGCTGGAGAGTGGATCCAAAGCCCACCCTGAGGGTGCTGATGAAGCTGCAGCACAGATCTCACCATGGGTGCAGTCTGTCTGCTTGCCAGTGATTTGGGAGCAGCTGAAATGCTCATGATGTGATCAAAGCTGTTTCTAGTGGGTACTGCAGAGCCTCCAATGCTTGGGGAGAGAGCAGGAAGCACATGCCTCACCAAGAGGTCTTGATCCCCAGGACACACTTTTTGACAGGCTTAGAGAACGTCCTGAGGTGCTCCCCAAGGCAATGTCAGCTCTGGGAGGATGGTTTTTGTAAAACCACTGTGCCTGCCTCCCAGAAATGTATGTGGGGTTGTACTGAGCATCCTCATGCCTGCCTTACTCAGGAGCTGAACTCTGAAGACCATAAAGCTGTGCTGAAAGTCTCAGAGGAAAACATACTTTCCAGTTTGCCCTTTGGCTCTAGCACAGGTTTTAATCTCACAGGTTCAGTAATATGAATACTATTGAAAGGAAAAAAGTTGAATTGTTTTTTATGATAGCAGGATTTTCATGAAGTTGACTAAAAAAGGCATCCTGTGAAAGAGTGCCACGGCTTGTTAACCCTCATCAGGTCACTCTGGGTTTTGTGTCAACAAAAGAAAAGGTAGAGAAGGGCAAATTCCCTTAAGGAATGAAATGGCTGTTTTGACACAGATGCCTGGGCAGCAGTGGGCTGAGCTGGAGATGTCTCCTGTGAGCTGAGAGCAGAAATGATCAGCAGTGGGGCGAGCAGCAAGGCTGGAGTGCCTGACCCAGGTGCTGAGCTGCAGCCCACTTCCAGTGCGAGGAGGTGCTGGGACTTGAGCTCTGCTGAGCTCTGCTCTGGGCGGACAGCTAACATGCTTCATGCCTGCTGTCTGGAGCTTGAAAATCCAGCCTCAGGCAGCATAAAATGTGATTTTCCCCTCAGCATTATGTGGTGAGTGAATCCAGCCCATCTTTATTTTCTCTAAAGCATTATGAAAGACTAAACACTCCAAGAAAATGGCATCCATTCACAGCACGCCAAGGGCCACCGGCAGTGCTAATAAAAATTCTAATTGCAAGAGGATAACTATCAATCTCTCTGACTCATGCTAAGGAAGATGCTGAAATGGCACTCATGTTTTCATCTCTCCGGCACACTGTCACAACAATGGCGTCTTTATGATAACATCTATAAAGCACATGCAGTTCTTAATATGTTTTCTAATTTCGCTGAACATATCTTTTATATTTCCCCATAAAAAAATAAGGAGAAAGTAAAGATAAAAGGGATGAAAGGATGAAAAATGGCAAAGAGAAGAAAAGAGATGGAGAAAATTGGACAGGGGAGAGGTAGGAAGAGAAACAGTTCAGCTTGTGCCAACCTGAGATTTTTCAGTCTTCTAAAAAATTAAAACTAAATATTTATCATTTTTACAGTGTTTTTTCCTCTGCAGAACTTCAGCATCCTGCATGCTGCTGTGCCCAGCCCCTGTCCTGGAGCCCAGCTCCTCTCCCACCCAGTGGCCCCAGGCCAGTTGGCTGCAAGCAGTGCTCGGGAGGACTGGTCCTTCTGCCACTTGGAGAAATTCCAGGATGCTGGGATATATCCGAAAACACACCCAAACCCAGTTCGGGGAAGTAAATTTAAGGATGCATCCATTATCATATTAATCCTCCTACTAATTTCCAGCCAAAAGCGTTGTGTCTTGGAACAGGCTCGGAGCTCATGAGCCAGCGCACGTTGTCAGCAGCAGTGCCCCTGCCTCAGCCAGGAGCAGACAGTACAGCGCTGAGGAACAAATGTGAACAAAATCTAATTTTCTGCTGGATCAACCTTAATTGTAAATCAATGGTTGACTTTTTCATTGTTTTCCAAGGTGCTTCTGCCCTGGCTAGGATTCAAGTTACGTACAAATTCTGGTGCTGAGCTTGGCACAGGTGGCAGAGCCTGCTGGGCCTGCAGGGCTGAATGGACTGTAAGTACTCAAAGCTGGGAAACTCCTTCTGTGGGCAGTCACTACCCACCCTACTGCACCATGATTATGAAGACAGGTATCCCAGAGAGGCTGACTGTAATCTGAAGAATGTAAAATGGCAGAAACCAGTGTTCTGAGATGTACTGGGAGACACAAATCCGTTCATCTCATGACTACCCATGGCACCTAAACCAGGGAACAGCTCCTGGTTGGTTTTCAGCAATGCCTAGACGTGAAGTGTCTGTCTAGAGAGGGGAGAGAACATAAATTTTTTAAGGCTAACCTGGGTGATGCTTCTTCAGTTGCTAACATGTAAAACCTGGGGCCAGACTCTGCCATGTGAGTCTTCAGTATTTACCTGTATGACATGTACTGTATGACATGAGTAGCTGCACAAGCTCGTGTTTGAAGAAGGCTGGAAATGTATGTGTATATAAATGTCTGGTTTCAGAAGAACAGAAGGTCAATCATGCAGGCCATAAGGGGGCTGCAGCGTGCTCTGTCCATGCTCTAGGCCTGGACAATGGCAGAACCAAGATTTCTAGCTTTCCCAGATCCTCTTACAAATGACACAGTCTGGATGTAATTAAAATGATGTGGCAATGCCAGGTTAGAGCCCAGACATGCTGACCCTCAGCATTCTGCTTTGAGGCAAGACTACTCTGGTCCAACTGGGACAAGTGGGTGACAGAGCAGAGTGACAACGACCTGCAGCCAATGTGCCCAGGTAGGTCCAGGTAAGAACTTCGTGCTTTCACACTGAATGAAGGGGACGTCACCTAGAAAACCACGCTGTGACTGGCCAGCTCAGCCCATACCTTAACACAGCCCTCACATCAGGCCCATACATATCTTGGTGTCCAAGAGCAGCAATATGGGACCAAGCTGGCATGCCTGGACCCCCCAGTACTGTGTGTTGGACAAGGAACCTGCAGCGTCCAGACCCACTTCAGAGAGGCTCAGAGGCTCCCTCCCAGGTGCTGGGATGCTGTGTGTTTCTCCTCCTCCTTCCAGTAACACTTGGCTATCTCCATCTCTCAGCTCATGCCCAAGTGCTATCGATAAAAGCTCGGTCACTCCCACAGATAGCTCAAGAAGTCTGGCTTACAAAGAAGCTTCAGCCTTTTTGATTTCACTGTAGCTTGTTTTTTTTTTTTGTCCATTTTCTCTCTGCACATTTCCTGCAGCCTCAGCTGGACTATGCCTGTCAGCTGGGCTTGGTTATGCTAATGACCAACAGATACACTGAAATCACTCTAATTAGCAACAGGATCTGCAAAGCATTGCCTGTAATTAGCACCCTGCTATCGTGCAATGGCAGTCATGTCCAAAAGGACACATTTTCCTTACCCACATCTGCCAAGAACCATTTTACAGACTTTTTGGAAGCAAAATTAAATCTTGCTGAATAAAGCAGGCCAGGAGACATAAATTCATATGGAGCAACGAAACTTCACTCTCCCCTCCTACAATGTCAGTCCTTTTCTGCAGAGGTAGGGTCAGACCCCTGGCAATACACATATACATAACAGGAATGTGGTCAACGAATCTCTACCACATATGATAGAGTGAACAGAGACTTCTTGGGGAGGGAAAGAGAGATACAGATTTTCTGAAGCCTCAGTCTGCTATAAGGTTGGCTAGTACAGCTGGTATTGTGGGAATAGAAATGTTGTTTTTGCAGAGTTACATTGTTTAGAAGGAGGGAATGTGGTACTGAGATATGCTTACAGTGATAAGAAAAGTTTAGCAGGCAACCTTGTAAAATGCAGACAATCAGACTCCTTAGGACAATTAGGTGAAAATCACGGTGTCAAGTCAAGTCAGATAAGTGAAGAAACATTACCACTTCAAGCAGTAAAAATGTCAAAAGAAATTTGAAATTTAACAGGCCGGCGACTGAAGGCCATGCATTGTTTGTGAAGCATCAGATAGATTGTGAATCTGGATTACCCACTCAGTGGGGAAACAGGGGAGGGTCCTGCCATAAAAAGGTATATAAACTGTGTTTTGGAACTAGTAGATGCGCTCTCTCCTGCTTGTGGGGCGCCCGCCATTGCAATCGCGAATAAATTACTACTTCACTGAGATCCTCGCCTGAGCCTAAGTTATTGGCTACGGAGTGTTTCTCACAATTTGGGGGCTCGTCCGGGAGCCAGTCACCTGCTGGGGAGCCCCACCGCCGCAGCAGCAGGAAGGCATGCCCCGCTGATTTCAGCGGTCCTGTGCATCGACGGTGGCGGTTCTGCGGAAAGCTGACAGAGGGCCCGAGACTGGTTAAAGAGGCAGGATCCGTGAAGTAGTGGGGAAAGGAAGAAGGTAGGCACTCCGGGTTTTTAAGAATCGATCCGGTAACTCTGTGCACAGACCAAGGTAAGAAATATTAAGTATTGCCTTGGGGGTCGGGTGATCTGGTGTATGGTAAGCCCTTGCACGGGGAAGTGCTGGCACTACACCAGGGGAATCTGGTGTACGGTAATCCTTGCACGGGGAAGTGCTTGGAAGTACACCAGGGAATCTGGTAAACTCAGGTGTGCGGTAACGCTGGCACGGGGAAGTGCTTGGCGGTACACCCCCATCTTTCAGTACGTTGGTGTGTGGTACACTGCAGAAGGGAAAATTCTGTAGCACATACTGGCGAGGGTTAGGAAAGATGGGAAGTACGAGTTCCAGGGAATCTGGTAAACTCATAGGTGTGCGGTAACGCTGGCACGGGGAAGTGCTTGGCGGTACACCCCCATTTTTCAGTACGTTGGTGTGTGGTACACTGCAGAAGGGAAATTTCTGTAGCACATACTGGTGAGGGTTAGGAAAAATGGGAAAATATGAGTTCCAGGGGACAGGGAGATATCCCTGGGGGAGTGCCTACTAATAGTTCTTCCTGAAAAATGATAAGAAATTGGAAACATAATCCCAAAATTAGAGGGATTGTAAAAGAAAAGTAATTAAAAAAAAAAAAAAAGGTTAAACATTGCGTATCAGTCTGGACAAAAGAATCAATTAAGGAAACAGCAGTATTTTGGCCAAAATATGGGTCTGATGAAAATTCAGGCTTTAAATTTATGTGTAAACAATAAGATTCCTTTTTCAGAGAAGGAGTCAAGTTATGCTCCCTATAATCTTAATATTGAACTGGTGGCAGCAGCAGTCACTCCAGGAAGGGAGACAGGGACTGTAATTAACACTGTCCCTAAAGAAGGATCGTACTCTAGGCTCTGGCAAGAATTAGAACAAGGTAGAAGATATGTTGAGAATTTTGCCTTCCCTGATACTAACAGTACTAACACTAACTGTGTATCCTCTTAGGTGAACTACCCCCTCCTCCTTACCAGCAGAGAGGTTAGGACTTTTAAGAAGGAGAGGAATTCTTTATTCGAGGACCCCAACAGCCTAGTTGAACAATTAGACCAGTTCCTACGACCTTATTTATACTCTTGGGGGAGGGAATTATGTCTATAAGTATGTTGTTTACAGGGAAAGAAATGTGAATGATCAGGAGGAGAGCTGCTATACAAGAATGGGAAAGAGCTCATCCTCCAGGACCAGGGGTAATACCGGCAGGGCAGAAATACCCACTTGCCAATCCTGGCTGGAATAATAATAGTGTGCAACACAGAAATTATATGAGAGACTTAGTGTCAGAATGAGAAAGTACTTGGGGATGAGACCTGAGGACCCAGTATCCCAAGGGCTCTTGAAAGTTCATTGTGTGATTAAAGCCTTGCAAAATACGCAGAAAATGCTTCAGAAGGTGGGGGAATGTAGTGAACAGTCACTGGGGGACCCTCCTGTGGGAGGCCCTGGAGGTGTGTGTCTGGAGGGGAGATGAGAAGGAAAAAAAAAAAAAAAAAAAAAGAGATCGAAACTAATGGTATTGACAGTGCAGCGGGTAGTGAGGCAGAGGGTTGGAGAAAGATGAAGAAAATCTTCAGGGGGAGTCAGGGCCAGGATGGAAAGGAGAGGAAGAGAGATGAAGGAATGGCAGGCAAAGAGGGCTGCCTGTATTGTGGCCCGAGTCCTAGCAGAGACAGGCTTTGATAAGATGTTTTAAGTGTGGCCAGGCTGGCCACTTCGAATAGGAATATCTGGAGTGGAAGAAGGAGGAAAGAAGGAAAATGGGATGAAATATGCTATATTGATATGTTGTTTCAGTATCTTGGAGGGAAAAGGTATGGAATTAAGTTGGACTCTGACTGAGCCTTTGGTGCTGGTATTAGAAAAGTGCGGGCTGGAGAAAGATAAAGGAAGTGTTAAAAGTCTTGCCGAAGGTGTTAAAGGTGTGGCATGTAATATTTAACAGAGCTGTTTGAAATTGAATGAGCAGGGAAAGGTGATGTAGGCGTTATCTAAGTAACAGTGTAGAAGTTTTGGTATATTTGCATATTTGCTGTGGTGTTTGTTCAGTTTCCCAAGCATCGGGGAGGGGGGAACAGCCTGCTCCACCAGGGGCCTCTCCAGCGGCCGCAGGGGGGGCTTCGGCTCCAGCGCCTGGAGCGCCTCCTCCCCCTCCTTCTGCACTGACTTTGGTGTCTGCGGGGGGATTTCTCGCTCTCCCAACTGCTGTTGAGCAGCAGGCTTTTGTTTGTTTCTTTGTTTGTTTGTTTTCGTGGATGTGTTCTCACAGAGGCACGGACTGTGTTGCTCATGGCTTGGCTCTGGGCAGCAGTGGGCCCCTTAGGGCCAGATGAAATTGTCCCTTATCTGCCACGGGGAGGCTTCCGGGTTTTTTTTCTCACGGGGGCTGCCACTGCAGTTTCCCACCCCCCTGCTCACAGCCCCCGAACCTTGCCATCAAACCCAATACACTGGGGAACAGCTAGGTCATTACTGACCTGTAAAGTATCAGGGATTAAATTAACTAATGAAACCCTAAAAAGTGGGGCTGGGATAACAGTGCCACTTTGGGGGGGATACCAAGCTGAGACTAGGGGATAAAATGATCACTGGGTAATTATTGTATGTACCCAAGGCAAGGACTAATCTGTTGGGAAGGGATTTGATGATTAAATTGGGCATTCAAATAGTAAATTGTTAGACTGGAATAACAGTGTTATTAATGGAGTGCTCTCTGGCCTGAGAGCAAACATACATGTATATTCACCTCTGACTGGAAAGACCCTTAAATGGGGGCGGAAGCAACAATATAGGTGGACAATTTTACCTCAGGGGTTTACAGGGCCACCTATCTATTTGGGTCAGTTTAAATAACAAAAGATTTTGGAGCAATTACAACCTACCAAGGAGGTATTAATGTTAACAAATATGTGGATCGTTTTCTGTTGTCAGGACAGGAGAAAAGAGTTGTGAAGAAAGCTACTAACAAGCTATTCAACTTTCTGGGAAAGCAGGGCTTGAGAGTATTAAAAAAAAAAAAAAAAAAAAAAAAAAAAAGTTACAATATGGCGAAAGAGAAGTCAGGTATTTAAGGCATCTAATGTCTGAGGGAAAATGAAGAATAAATCCAGAGAGGATTCAGGGAATTGTTGAAAATTAAGAAAGAACTAAAAAGTTTTAAAAGAATGATTTTTTTAAGGAATCAGGAGCCATGAAGTCTGAAGGAAAACGGATACTCCCTGATGGGAGAGAAATGCTGAATAAAGTGATAATGAGGCAAATATTAACTGTTTTACATCAAAAGAGTCATTGGGAGGTGCAAGCAATGTGTGATATTGTGCTAAGAAAGTATGTCTGTGTAGGAATATAGACTTTAGGGAAGCACATATGTAGAGGATGTACCATATGTCAAAAGGTAAATAAAAAGGTGTTCTGTAACCCATCTAGAGGGGGACGGGAGCCAGGGGTTTGACCTTTCCAAAGTATACAGGTAAACTTTACTGAGTTACTTGTTTGTCCTAATTGACCACGTGACTAGATGGGTGTAAGCTTTACTGCAAGGGTTAAAGCAGGCCTTAGAGATTGAGTGGGATTTTCACAGCCCCTGGCACCCCTCCTCTTCTGGGAAGGTGGAGCGAATGAATCAGACATTAAAGAAGCAATTAACTAAACTAGTGTTAGAAACCCAATTTCCTTGGGTAAAATGCTTACTCCTACAGGTTTAAACAGCACCAAGAAAGGATATAGGAATTTCACCATATGAGATGCTGTTCAGATTGCCCTATCTGGGCAGAAGGGATGAGATACCACAATTCAAAATAAGAGAGTTTCCTTAAGAACTGTATTCTGGGGTTGTCTTCTTCTTTGTCATCTCTCAGGACCTGTGGGTTGTTGGCTCAAACCCCACCTTTGGAATTCCCCATTCACCACCATCACCCAGGAAACCGGGTCCTGATTCAGACCTGGAAAGAGTCAACTCCGGCCTGAATGGGAAGGACAATTACTAACCGCTGAAACAGCCGTAAGAACTGCGGAAAAAGGTTGGACTCACTATACTCGAGTGAAGGCATCTGTCGACGCTAGTACCTGGGAAGCTGTTCCTACAAAAGACTTGTTGGAAGTTGAAATTGAAGAGAAAAAATCTCGTAGTGGACTCTGAGCAGGATAAGAGCTTACAATTGTAAACTAACCTTTTATTTTCACAGGTAACTAACGAGTGTGACTTGTGATTGAGAGAAAGGACAGACCTATAGCAAACTGCAGTGCTCCCAAGGGGGGGGTTGTTATAGTAGTAGTGTACATCTTATTTTTGTATCGATAATTATTTGGAAACCTAAGGTTTAAAAATAATGACAGGGAAAAATTGATTACTAATTTTGTTTTTAGTGATTCTAGGCCTCAGAGAAGGCCTCAGTCAATTGGTAACTTGGAAAAGGCATGACCAGATAACAGCAAAAACGGGATACCCCATCAAAATATGGGTGACTGTGACAGAGGGTTATGTACCACAAGCCGTCACGTTTGATGCTTGTGAGGTGTTAGCTTGTGGAGATTTAAATGCCCAATGACAATTGAGCAGAAAGAACAAGTAACTGGGAGAGACACAACAGCCAGATTGAGAATAGCTGTATGGAAACAATCCTCTATTGCCATCAGAGAAAGGGAGAAACTCAAGGAGAAAACAGGAGAGTAAACAGGAGGCCCTCTGAAATGTGGCAGTTCAAACATTTGAGATTCAAACAGGGTATGGGGACGTGAATGCCTGGATAGAATGGGTCAAATATACTGTCCAGAGTCTCAACCGTAGCTACTGCTATGCTTCTGCCTCGGGATGACCGATTGCCCAGATAGTGCCCTTCCCATGGGGGTGGACCAAAGACTCCTAAGGGATGCGATGTATGATTGCATTGTACCAAGAAAAGACTGCCTGGGGAAATGAGGCCTGTAAGTCTCTCTTTGCTGTTTCTTGCATGATAACAATATCACAGTTCCCCCTGCATTCTCTACAGCTATAGGTAACCATACAGCTTGCCTCTCACGGCAGGGTGTGAGTGCTACCTGGCATCTGGGAGAATTTGCCTTGTGCTACCAAGGACTTGATGGGAAACTGCTCAAGACTAGAGATCCCCAGGGCAGATCTCTGGTGGTACGGTGGAGGGAAGATCTTACGGTCCACCCTACCATCTAATTGGGAAGGCACTTGTGCACTTGTTCAATCAGCTATACCCTTCACCCTGGCATTTGAAAGAGAAACATCACAAATACCCAGAAGAAGTAAAAGAGGCTTAGGAATATCATTTGATGATAGAGTATACATAGATTCTGTTGGGGTACCTAGAGGAGTTCGGGATGAATATAAAGCCAGAAATTAAATTGCTGCAGGGTTTGAGTTACTGTTCTGGTGGGTAACAATCAATAAAAATGTGGATTGGATTAATTATTTCTATTATAATCAGCAGAGATTCATCAATTATACCAAGGATGCGATGAGAGGAATCGCTGAACAACTAGATGCCATCAGCAAAATGGCTTGGGAAAACAGGATAGCATTAGATATGATGCTTGTGGAGAAGGGTGGTGTATGCGTGATGCTGGGCAACCATTGTACTTTTATCCGTAACAATACTGCCCCGGATGGCACAGTAACAAGAGCATTGCAAGGGCTTACCACCCTTGCCAATGAATTAGCAGAAAATTCGGGAGCAGACACTTCCATCACAGGATGGTTGAAATCTTGGTTTGGTAAATGGAAAGGGATGGTAATGTCCATATTTACATCCTTGATTATAGTAGCAGGAGTTTTGACAGCTATTGGCTGTTGCGTTATCCCCTGTGTAAGGGGACTTGTCCAGCGGTTAATTGAAACCACATTATTGAAACAAATGACCATAGATCCACCACCCTACTCAGATAAAATGATATTAGAGGAAATGGAGAGCAAAGAAAGTGAAGAACAGGAAGATATTTACCAAATTACACTTAAAATAAATAAATAAATAAAAATAAAAAGAGTTTTTGCAAAAATCAACAGTTTATAAAAAAAAAGAAAAGGGGGGAATTGTGGGAATAGAAATGTTGTTTTTGCAGAGTTACATTGTTTAGAAGGAGGGAATGTGGTACTGAGATATGCTTACAGTGATAAGAAAAGTTTAGCAGGCAACCTTGTAAAATGCAGACAATCAGACTCCTTAGGACAATTAGGTGAAAATCACGGTGTCAAGTCAAGTCAGATAAGTGAAGAAACATTACCACTTCAAGCAGTAAAAATGTCAAAAGAAATTTGAAATTTAACAGGCCGGCGACTGAAGGCCATGCATTGTTTGTGAAGCATCAGATAGATTGTGAATCTGGATTACCCACTCAGTGGGGAAACAGGGGAGGGTCCTGCCATAAAAAGGTATATAAACTGTGTTTTGGAACTAGTAGATGCGCTCTCTCCTGCTTGTGGGGCGCCCGCCATTGCAATCGCGAATAAATTACTACTTCACTGAGATCCTCGCCTGAGCCTAAGTTATTGGCTACGGAGTGTTTCTCACAGTATCACCAATAAAAAGAGATCTTACTGACTTTAAGGAGACTCTGCAAAGCACATTGTGATGCAGGATGGGGACCTGCGATGCTATTTTCAGTGCTGTGTTCTTTTTGTATTTGTGCCGTTGGTGAATCTGCAGTGTACAGGCAGGCAAGCCACACAGCGGAGGTTAAATATATGTTTTCTGAAAACACAGCCCTAATACCGAGTACTGAATGTCATCCTGTTCAGATAAGCAAACTGAATATGCCATTCTGATAACACTGGTTTGAAGAGGTGAGTTTCCCTCTGAAAGCTGCCACCCTGTTCATGCCCCGTGTCTGTGCCCTACCTCTCATCTCTCGCACTTGGCATCACCAAGTGGCATCTGCGGCAGAGAGAAATTGGCCACTGCCCCAGTTCTGCTGATGGCACCGTGTCTTCCAGGGGTTAAATGGCTTTATCAATGTCCTATTAATAAAGGAGCCATTTACTCCTGATTGCCTGCTTCCTTTTGGGTATCCTGAATCCTTTATTTCTGCCTTGGCTGAGAGCAGAGCCCCCAGGTCCTCAATGCTCAGCTGCCTGGGCAAGCACCGAGGACCCCCTGGCCTCACATTAGAGCAGGCATTAGGTAATTTAACAAAAGATTAATGATATCAACAATATCCTTTTACTGTGTTGCCTTAGTGGCCTGCATTGATGGCTGCAAAATACAATCATGTCTAAATCCCAACTGCTTTTTTCTTTTTAATCCTTCTGATTTTATTCATTTCTGGGCTGTGTATGCACAGGTTGTGTAACTGATTTCTCCCACTGACCCACTGGGAATGGTTGAGCAGAGCCCAGGGGTGCTCTGGAGGAAAATGGTCCAGGGGCCTCCATGTGGTCCTCACTGTCACCAAAAGCCAAAACTCTCACGACTTTTCCAATGCCTTCTATAGCCTGAGCCCTGGCAGCTCGAGAATTATCCTTTTCCTCAAAAAACAACTTATGAAAGAAATCATTTTGATAGGTGGCAGGATAACATTGTCCTGTTTTGTAGGAATTTATGTTCTCAAGTGATATGAGTTGAGTTACAAAGTACGGAGAAAACCAGAAAGATATCCACAAACAAATTTACATGGTTGGTATGACAACAGGGATGTATTGTTTAGATAAGGCTGAAAGGCCTTGAGGGGAGAATGAAAGAATACGTACACTCTAAAAAAATGCAAATCTGGAATGGCTTCCCTGAGCTATATAAGAATTTATTAATAATTTCCTTCAGACAGGAGACAAGGTTGGCACTCTGGAGAATTAACCTGAGAATCATCAGCTAGCAATGAGCTGAAACCAAGTGGTAAACACAATTACATTACAGCTGCATCTGGGAGGGATATCTATTTATTAATTGCTAATCACATGAAGAAGTAAATTACTTTGCCTTCATTAACAACACGCTGTATGTCTGCAGGAAGATGTACAGGCCTTCAGCACTGTGTGCACTCAGACCCTCCCAATTCCAGCTGCCAGTTTGTACATCCCAGGAACCTCCAGAAGTCCCGGTTTTCACTGGTGGAGCCCCAGAGAACTGCTCTCTCTCACGGAGAGGCAAAACCTGGGGAAAACTCACTGCAGGCAGAGTCCCACACTGGAAGTGCAAGACAAACAGGCCACCGTTTGTGCTAATTTTATTGATTTTTGTTTAAAAGCTCCTACAGGGACCTCCATTTACCTCACAGCTGCAGAACTCCATGGGAACTGCTGCCATTTTCCTACGTGGCATTTGCTTAATGCCATGAAACTATTCCCTGCCTGAGACACACGCAGGACCGACTGCAAGGATGGACAGGTGGTGGAGGAGGCTGTGAGAGCAATGCCTACCTGGCATGGCAGGGGCTGTGCCATCCCAGGCTCCAATAAAACACAGCATGCGCAATTGAATGTCCCCATTTCTTCCCAAATTGCAGCTGGATGGGGCAGTCATGGTGGGATGGCCCTTTGTCCCATGAGTCAGGCTACTTTCCTTTGTAAAACTACTCAATAGCAACAGAGCTGTAAGAAGACAGTAGTTGGGGAAGCTGCTAGCAGAGAACCGCAGAGCATGAGGACTGGAAATAACAGCACATCCAAGTTCAGCTTGAACCAAGAGCCAGCCAATGGCAGGATTTAAAATACTTGTCCAGGATCATTCAGTTTTCCTATGCACAGTAAAGGAAAAAACCCAGAACATGCTGGTAAGCACTTCCCCCAAAGGGCACACTTGCTCTGATGGGGAAAGAGGAACAGCAACAGGCTGCAAATACCCCACTGATACTTCTGAGTCTGTCATTTCATGCACAACAGAGCTTGCAGTTCTCCAGACTCACTGGGTATGATGTTAGATTTATCTCTACGTTAGCAAAGCTAATCAGAAAAAAAATGTTTTGTGGAAACTTTGGTAATCTAGAGCCGTCATTTTCATGTTTTCTCTGGAGTAACAGAAAAGTGAACGTGAGATAGCATGCTTTGATAATGTGGAGTTGTTTTGCTTTGATGAGTTACGATCAAACTTTGCTAAAACTGCAGAGTCATAAGCCACTATAAAATACTGAAGAGCGCTTGTACCTTATACTTTTACAAATTCAAATTTTAAAGGATGCATTTCCATCTGACTCAAAAGCCTAAATGACACAAATTGAAATGATCAAATCAAAGGGAACCATTTTTACCTGAGCAAAATGAAGCACCTTTGATGTTATTGAAATTAAATAAGGAAGTCAAAATGATTTGACGTTTCCCATGAAACATTTCACTAGAACTGACACAGCTCTGTGAAATATTTCTGATATGAGAAGGGTTTGGGGAGGCCCCCGACATTGCATCCCTCCAGCACCAGCACTGCTGCTTCTTGCTCCCTCCCCAGGGTGCAGGGTCTGCACCCACTTGTTGGAAATGTGTTATGCCAGTGAAAAATGATGCAGGTTTCCCAGCCAGGACTGATCCCAGAGGCCATGTAGTCTCCCAGAGGAGCAGAACATCTCTACTCCTTCTGCTGGTGTGAAAAGTCATTGAAGAGCCTCAGTGCTTCCCAATTTCATGTGAATCCCTTCCCGTGGCACTCTGTCCTGTCCTTCCCTCTACAAAAGTCTCTTAGAAATCCACAGGGACAAAGCAGGCTGAAGTCAGTTCAGTTTCTGCGGGTGTTATCTTAAGAACCCGCAGGCCTCAATAAAAAGTTTATGGATAGTTTTATGCAGGAACTTACAGGATTCAATTGAGAATTATACTTCATCTAGATCATCTTAGATTCTGGTTTAAGACAGGCCATTATCCTTTGTAAAATCATACAAGAGTTTTTATGAGAGACTGTTAAGGAAAGAAACAAGATCTCCATATTCTGATTCATTCAATACCTAGGAAATATTTTAATAAAGAAAACTAGAGAACAATATAGTCCATAGTGGAATACCCTAAACACAATTCAGTGCATGGCTTTCCCAGTACAGATGGAATAAAAAGAGAAATTAATTATAAAGGTCACTTAGAAAGTGATTTTACTCCAAAACATTTGATATTTCTAGATCTGCCCTTTAATATTCTATGGAGAAGAAATCTTAAACCCTGATTTTTGTGTTTTGACTTCAGGGAATGTGTGTTTACCACCTGCTTATGGAGTGGTATCTGAGCCACCCAATTATTAAAACACCTAATTATCAAAATAATTTCAAAAAAAAAATTAGAGACACCTAATTATCAAAAAAATAATTAGAGCCACCTAATTATCAAAACAGAGACATCATCTGTGACTCAATTAAGCTGTTTCTGTATCTTTACAACCCGAGACATCTCCCTCTAGCTCTGGGGGACTTTCTCTCTCTATCCAGTCAAAAGAGAAACAGCGTAGCCCAAAGTAATTTGCTGTGCCCCTTCCAGCCAACTTGCCCACAGGAGAGGAGAGGAAAACTCAATTACTCATTTATCCTTTCAAGCAGCTGAAGGCACCTGGCTGGAGCCAGTACACGGACCAGCCATGGCTGTGCCTGGTGCTAAAGAAACCACCAGTGACCAAAAAGCAGTAATAGCCCACAGCAAGCTGGGCATCCTGGTGGGAGACAACAGGGGCCGAGTGCTAGGGCTCCACTTGGACCAAGCATCCCAAAAGCTGGACCTGAGGCTACCAACAGCACATGGCTCACCCACAGCATCTCACTGCAGGAGGAAATGTCCTCGTGTCTGTCTCTGTGCCTTTCCCCTCCCTTCTCCCATGCCCAGGCTTCCCCAACAACCTCCTCCACATCTTTCTTTCCTTTTTCCTTTCCATCCCCCTGGGGCGGGGAGATGCTCCTGGAGGGATCTCTGTCTCTCCTCCCTTTGACCCCAACCCACCACCTCCCTGTTCCCTTCCTGCAGTGCCCAGAGGCTGAGCAATGGAGGGCACTGCTCTCCTCCTCACAGATGACAATATCGCCTATCTTCATCCTCTTGGACGGGGAACAGCATCAAAAATTAATCTCATTCCATACATAGAAGCAGACAGACCCAGAAATGTCACCCAGCCGAGTGTGCAGCCTGGATGAACGTGGCCGGCAGCTTCCAGGTTTCTCAGAGTTCTCATCTCACTGACCTCAAAGCATTTAAATCAGCTAAAACCACGGGGCCTTAACTGCTGGGCACACCACTTGCAGAGAACTTGTTTACACAGCAAGGGTCAGAAACAAGGGATGGCAACTCTAGCAGCATGGGAAGTGAAGTAGGGATGGCATAAGAAGGGAAAATTTGGGTGCTTTTTAAACGAGGCTGGTTAATCTGATGCAGGAAGGGCAGGGGAAGTTGGGTGTCTCGCAGCAGGCAGTTGGAGGAGCCTCCCCTGCCTGAACCAGAGCTGTGTGTTTGTGCTACAGTGGGGTTTTACACACGGGCAGGAATAAACTCTGAAAAGACACAGACCAAAATGAACTCCTGATGTAAGCAGGCAAAGTCTCCAGTGCCAGGTGCTCACATATCCCAGGCTTTGTGGGGGGTGGATGTAGAGAAGAGGCAGGGAGGAATTTTCCTTTTGCTCCAGCAGTTTCAAAGAGATGTAATGAAACTTTGGACAACACTGAAGCAGCCATGGTATGTTAAAAAACCACCTGCCCTGTTGTTTGTTAAAAAGTTGGTTTTCAGGGTATTGCATGGAGGTAGGAATGATACATCAATATTACAACGCTGTTTATTTGATGATAAGTTAGACAATATGATACCAGTAGCTGGTAAGAGGTGCTAATCTGAAGCTACTCAAACACATGACAAAAAAATACTTTAAAATAAAATGGAAGAACTTTATGAAAACAAGCAAAGTTTTTAATAGTAGGATTATGGTTTATCCCGGACATGCAGTTTCTTCATGAAAAGTCTAGGCTGCTGGAGAACTACAGGACAAACCACCCACGCTGAGTTCCTTAAGTACAAGTGAAACTTTTGTACCTCCTTGGCCTCTCCCATATGCCATCAGCCTTCTGAAAAGAACCTGTCCATCACCCCCATGTTAAACTGGACGCACCAGGCGTTGAGTTCAAGGAGTAGGAGGAGACAGGCTCTTCTCTGCAGAAGAGTATTGTTCACCTGAGTTCACTAAAAATATTGAGGGAGAGACAAAAATTTATCAGCAGTCTCCATATAACCCCATCCGATAGACTGTGGTGGAAAGAACTGATCCCGAAGTACCGAATAATTACAGCAGATCTATTCAGCATTCAGATTCAGAGGAACAACCTCCAGCTTAGTGTGCTCATTTCTGTTGTGCTTGGTCAGATTGCTGCCTCACTGCCAACTCCTTGCCAAATCTCACTGTTTAGCAAGAGTTATTTATCCCTTTTACTCCCACAAAAAACCTGACCCTTTATATTAACTGTCCCTCTCAACTTTTATGATGAGATGCCTCTAACCCTGTGGGATCCCAAGGTCTGACGTCTTTTGCAAGCACCTCAATGGGTTGCAACTCAGTTTTATCTGCATTTACTGCTTTGAAGAGAGCAGGGCATTTTATGTCTGGCAGATCCATTGGAGTTTTTACTTCAAACATTTTGCAAGATAAACTCAGAGCAAAGGGTTGAGTTATACAGCTGGAAACATGCTCACAGAAAAAGATCCCACAAACATAAAACACATCCGGAGCTAATTGCTTTCTTAGGGCATCATTTTGTGGTCTGAGACAGCCACAGAAGGAAGTGATGAGAGCCCCATCCTTCCCCAGGCCCTTTTCCACTCGTTACCCTTATGAGTGAGAGCTGCCCAGGCAGTTCTCTCCCCTCACTAAACAGCTCAAGGAAACTCCTCACATTTGTGACTTGTCTTAGGAGCAGACATCCGCGAGACTGCAGATGAAATGCTGCTCAGGCTTGTCAGGTTTGGCATGCTATGGGACCTTCGTGGTATGGTGATTTCTCCCATCAGACTCCTGCCAAGGAAGCTGACTGAATGGCAATGTTTCTGCCTTCTCTTGTCTCAGAGAGCATGACTTGAATTGTGAATATATTCATAGCTCCAGAGTAACTTATCATACACATATATTTCAAGCCTTTATTTTTTCATATCTGTACATTTCAATGGTCATCCTGTCTGAGAGCCCGATGGGATCCCTTAGAGGCCACATGTGCTGGACTAACACCACCGACAGATTTAGCACTTTGGGATCCTCAGTCCTTTCCCCCAAATTTACTCATCAAAGTTGGAAGCTCAGGCTGCCACCACGCTCCTAGCTAGACAACAACCGATTCAGCACTTTTCATTTCTGACCCCAAAACACTGCAGAAAAAAAAGGACTAGCAAAATCCCAGACTGACAGAAAAGAGGACTTTATCCTCCTGTAGGATAGTTACACGGTAATTTGGACATCAGAAGAAAACAGCTTTCACGTCTTGACTCCTAGGGCCTTTGGCACTGTCCCATATTCCTTGTCTGTGGATCAAGCAATAAACCAAACAATAGATCGGTCCCTCCTAACTACATCAAAAACTTCCTGATGTTTGGCAAAAGGTCACAAAGGAGGGAGTGGGGGATGACATATTTTAGATGTCTTTGTCCTGTAGATTTGGCTGATCTGAGTTGGATCACCACAGTCAGTAGATGTTCTCAAAGCTTTTCACAGCCATGTTTGAAAAACAGGCATGCTGGGAGTCTTATGGGAAAAATGCTATTCCAAATTTGAAGATTGTTTTGGAGACGTTTACAAGAGCAAGGTAGTGATCCACTGGACAATTTTCTAAAAGCAACATTTGGATGCTGGAACCAACTAAAGGCTTGGCCATTCAAGGTAGCTGAAGGCAACTTGATATCAGCTTGGGATAAGGTCTGAAGCGATTCGCTTATCATTTCCATGAAACCAAGCAGGACTGACTGTGCTGCAGTTAACAGGAAAAGGGTAGAGCAAAATGGGTGCAACAGTGAGGTCAGAGTCAGACCTTAAACCATTGTTAGATAACGAGCCATGCAGGCTTTGTTAGTTCCTTTAATGACACATGAACTATGGAGGTGTGGGAGTAGAAAATGAATATCTGAAAAAGCCAAGATTCAAATGAAAACATTTCATCCAGATAAAGATTCCTTTCCTTTCTTTGACAAAGCTAAAAAAAGAAGAGGGAAATATCCAGAATAATTAGCCTAAATAATGCCATTAATACTAAGCAGAAAAATACACTTATACTGCTTGCATCCCTCGAGTAGGATGATAACATTTTATCCTATGCAGTGTAGTAATTTTCCTTGTTTATTTGTTGCACATTGTATGCTCCTCTCCTAACAAGCAGCAGCCAGTTTCAGTGCTTCAGCAGAGCCTACCCTAAGCATTCATATTGTATTCATCCGTGTTCCAGATCCAAATGCTCTAAATAATCTAGCACTCAAACTTAGTATTATCATGACTGCCAAAGCCAGCTGCTCTTCATGCTTAGCATCCTTTTTCAAAGGAAACACATTGTTTCTTCCAGCTTTGGGTCTCCCCTCACACACTAGAGAAAGCAGGAACAGCTTGTAGAGGTGTAAGCTTGGGGCTTGTATGAAGGAATTTATTGCTGTCATGTTGTCTGCTTCCATAACTCTCCCAGCCTCTCAATCCAATGTGCTCCAGTTGTGCTGGGGGCTGTACAACATCCTTGCAGCATCCTCAAAACAAGCCTGTTTTGTTTTCTCTCTCGTTTATTTCATTTATGTGGGTGCTCCTGTGAAGCCGGGGGCATGAATACAACGTGTGATGCTACTCAGACCTTGAAGAATTACTTGATCTTGAAAAGGACAGTAAGAGCCCCACCACCTTAAATAGGATGCTTCTTATTATATTGTTAGCTGCTCCATGATCAATTCACCCTCGAGACAGAAGGTGAGACGATGAGATTTACCTCCCTAGAAGAAGGTTTGGGTCTTATCGAAAGATCTCCAGTACAATATATGTTGCTTACAACATCTGAATATTTCATGCACCTTGCAAAGGAGATGTGGAAACAACATGATGCAGAGAGTGGAAAATACATGACTTTACAAAGCAAACCCCTTTCCATGACATTTTTTTCACCTGCTAAGTTTTGCCTTCTTTTCACACATGACCACTATTCACCAAACAACAGGGTCCTGGATAACAGGATTAGAAACTGGGAGCTGGGAGCTGAGCTAAGCTCCAGCGCTGCTGCAGGCTTGGAAGGAGACAGGGAGAAGGAGGAGGAGAACTTCTGGAAAAGTGCAGGGAAGTCCTGCAGTGCCTCCCCCCTGAGGAAATGCCAAATGGGGCTTTGCAGACCTGTCGAATGGCCCTCAAGCTATTTGTGGGCATTTTGGTTTTTAGCAAAGGGCCTCACTGAACATGTTCTGGGTGACAGAATGCAGTCAGGTGGGTTGGCACCCACAGCAGTGGGTGCTGCCTGCCTCCCTGAGCAGTATCTGCTGGGGTATCTGCTTGTGTCATACAGGCAACATGACCAGCAAGGGCAAGCGGTTGTGACTTGTGAAGAGTGGACCTAATGAAGTGGCTCTGCTGGGGCAGGAATGGGAAATGAGCCTGGTGCTTGAGCAAAGTCCCCCAGAAAATGCCAGGCACTTGTCTGCTCTGTCTGACCACTCAGCATGAGACACTCCTGCTACACCCAGAGCACACGTGGTTTGGAAGGCTTGCAGAGCTCCAACAGCATTTGCACCAGGTGCTGAGAAATTAAATTCATCAAAAGAGGGAGAGGAACATTCTGGCATCCTTTCAGTCTGCCTGCCTCTCTCTGCTGCAGCGATGCTCTTTTGCAGAGCATAGGATGTCTCTCACACCTGCTGCTTAATGCACGCTCCGCGTGTTCATCATGCAGATTGCCAGTTAGAAGCTTGAAAAGCAAAAATTTTTGATTTATTTGTCTCACTTCAAGGTGCCTGGAGGTAGTTCCCTGGGCGCATGCACAACACTGTTCACACATGACATCTACTGGATATTCAATAGATTATGGGGCAGGGCAAGGAAATGAAGTTTGTTCTGTAGCACTAGCTCACCTCTTCAAGCAGGCAATGAAACAAGGGGACTCATTATCGACTATTTCAGCTCACTGCTGTTCAGACTAGAAGAGGTACTATAAGATCATAAACCAGTCACAAGCCTGATGCTACACCCTGAATTGTTCCTAGAAATGAGTGGAAGCTGATGTATAGACAACAGGCAGACAGAGGTGAGGCCTGGGTTTCCCGTTCTGTATACAAAAACACAGCTGGGACACACAGATCTAGCATTAAAACCAAGAGCATCCGCAGTGACCACTGGTAATTGTGCTCATCCCTTCTGATGTCTGTGGAAGGATACTACTGCTCATTTGATGGCTTTTCAGCTGTGCCAGACATCTTCATCTTGGAACACAATTTAACACATTAAGTAGGATATAGGGGCTTAACAGAGGTTTTAAGTGAGATTTCCTGAATATCTGTCTGTTTTCCTATTTTTTTTTTATCATGAGCTGACTAACACTGCAACCCTAAACTCCTCGGCTAATGCATCTCCGAAGCATCTAGAGTGTTATGACAGAGCCTGGAGTCTCTTGGTTCAGGTTTGGGGCAAAAGCAACCACAGCACAGCATCAGTAGCTGAAAAACTTCACTCCCCTGTGACCTTTTGTCATGTCTGTCTATTTGTTGCATCCTTTCATTGATCACTCTTCCCTCGTTTGTTCCTGTGCTGGCACTGCTGTGGCGTTGGACGTACAGCCTCAGAGCTGCAGCCTCCAGCCCCAGCCTCAGGGAGGGAAGCAGCCCTGGCACGGTGCTCCCGCCCACAGAGGCAAGGTTTGGATTCACTGGAAGTCTGCTCTGCAGTATCTTCCTTGCTCTTATTATCTGCACTAACTACATCGGAGATAAGCCTAAGCCATGCTGTGGTCCCCATGGAAACAGGTGCAAAGAGCTTCGGTTGATTATTAATCAAGGTATCCAAATGCCCTTCCTCCTTCAAAGGTCTTGAGGAAAGGGCTGCCACTGGGGGCCCCTGGAGCAGAGGGACTTGCAGCAAGACGTGCCCAGGAGTGCTCAGTCTGGGGCTGGTGGGGGATTTTGCTTCCTTTTCCTACAGCGGGTGGAAAGGAAGAAACCTGCCTGAGTCTGCAGTGAGCCCCTTTCCTGCTACCCCACAATGTGCTGCGAAGAGACCGCTTAGAGACATGAAGTCACACTTTGTCTCCTTGGTGCTTGGAGGCCAGCAGTGGCATTTCCAGGACTGGCATTTGGGATGATAAAGTGTTTGCAAGCAGGGGTGAATCATTTCCCTGAGGACACCCTCAGACTCGCTGCAGCACATTCAGGAGGAGAAAATGTTCTGCCTTTGGCCTTGACAGTCTTTTAGTGTCTTTGAAGTCCACCTGTCAGACCTGCAGACACACACACACGAGGCTGGTTGTGTCTGTGACCTTAGCTGTCACTGTTGCTCCTGCTAAGTCTCCCTGAGCAAACACAAGCCCCTTGGGAAACCTTGAGCTCCACATTCACCAGTGGGCATGGCCAACAAGTGTGCAGCATTCCTTGGGTGCTGGGAGCCCTGCCACTTCCCAGCTAGCCCCGCTCACCAACCCACCTCTGTGCTACGGGAGGCTCTCCACGATGGAAACTGAAAGTGGTAGGAACCACCACCAGCACAGCTGGAACTGGAAGCTCTTTGCCATTTCTGCCCAATTACACCTTGGTAGAGCACAGCTTCTTCTCTGGGCCTCCTAACACTGAAACCCCTGGTTCCCCGAGGTAGGCACTTGTCCTCCGTTCCATGCTTGTGAGCCAGGGAACCATATGGCCTCTCCAATCTGCCCTTCCTAAAAATGAAAGCAGTACATTTTCCTCCTCCCTCACCCTGTGTATTTTCTCACATAAAGCATGCCCTGAGGGGCGATAAGATAAATTTCTTCTCTGCCACTTTCCTGACTATCTACAGTCGTATTTGCTCACGAGTTGCCACAAACCATATATACAGGCTGCCACAGAAATATGCAATTAGAGCACGTCTACACCAAACATAGTTAAGAGTCCTGGGAGTTGCAGGATAGGAAAACTTTTGCACTCAGACCCAGGACAACAACAGAAGAAACCAGACGGCTGGGGTTGTGGCCGAAATGCTGCTTGTTGTCCCCAAAGCTGCACTGTGTGCTCTCTGCTGTGGCAGCAGGAGGGGGCATTGAATCCATTGGAAACTTGGTGGGATCTCATTGTTAGCTCGCAGTCCATTTCTTCTGTGGCTCTGGGGACAGCCAAAATGTTACAAGATGGCAAAGTCACTGATCACATCCCTCTCCTAGGAGTTTAGCAAGCTTTAAGTGCTTAAAGCAAACAATACAAATAGAGTTGCAATTATGTACTAGAAGTTTCCTTTTTCGACTTGCATTAAAGAAAGCCTTTTTTCTCCTTTTTTCTCTCCTTCTGCTTTGGAAGATTCAGGATCCTGGGGAGGCATTGGAGAGAGCTGCACACCCCTGCCCATGACCACAGAGGGGTGCAACCATGATGGCCCAGGGCCATCAGCTGCTTGGAGGTCACACAAAGAGCAGGACAGGGACTTTAATCCCTAAGACTTCTCTCCAAAGTCTTCCCAGCTGCCAGAATTCCTTCTCTGAGCCATTAGCTGTTCTTTAAGCAGTGACACTGAAAATAAGACTGTGACGGGAGACTCAAAGGGAAAATATCAATTAATGCCAAGGATGTTCCTTCACTTGGGTTCAGAAATGCCTGCTCAGAAGACACACACAATTCCTGGATCTATCCTCCAACCAAATGCAAACAAACTCTCTGACCTCCAGTGGGTGACTTTATTTAGCACAGTTTCTAGAAGAACTCTGAGCTAGAGGCCTTTCTACAAAGAAAGGAAAAGTCCTATCACCATCTCGTGGACCAGAAATGGAAACCTGGGCAGTTTTGTGAGTATGCAAAGACCAGGGTCAGAACAGATCCATGTGAGTTTTCTATTTCTAGTCAAAAGCTTCACAGAGTAACTCTGTGCCAGCAGCTCCCATAACCTTCCTTGCATGGAAAGGGCAATGACCTCCTGACATGCTGAAAAATGAAAACATCCAGGGTCCTTCTGACCTCGTTCCTTCCTCGTAGAAGAAAAAAAGGCTGGGGAGAGGGAATGGAGATGGAAATCACAATGCCCAAGGGGCTTTCAGGATGCCCTGTCTCAGCAGCATGACCTCTTTGCAAATGACTCCTGACTTCAGCCAGGCTCCAGCTTTTCACTGCAGCTTCAGCACAGTCACAGTGAAATACAGGGGTTAATCCTCAGAGACAGCAGCTGAAATAACTGCAGGTCAGACAGCCAGATCTGTCCTGGTATGTTTTACCCTTTCTGAGTCTTATGAAGTTTTCCATAGAAAGAAAATGCTACATGAGTACCTGTCTTGGCCAGAATTAAGGTGCCCTGGTCCCACCTCACCACACTCTGCAGGCAGCCAAAATTGAACAGATAGGCCAAGAAACATCTAAATACTCAGATTAGTAATTCCCATTTGGGCTAATAGATATGGGCTGTTAGATATTTGCATATGCATTGAGAGCCTTAGAGTTTTGTGAAACTGGACTTAATTGTTTTACCCTTAATGAACCAGGAGGCATGTAGCTTCATCATGAGAACAAATCACACGAGAGCTGGCCATTTTCCACTTCACTGCCCTGTCCCTTGGGCACTAACAACTTTGAAAATTCATGGGAAAACACACATAGAAAATCACTTTGGGCAAAAATCTCCTGCCTTAAAGAACAGACAGCAGTAAATGATGATTTCAGCATGACCTGAGAATGTTTTCAGCTTTTCTTGCCACAATGATGAATTCACAGATGAACTAATACAGGCAGTGGACAAATGGTTAATGTTCCCCTGCTGATGGTCACAGTTTATTACTATTATTACTATATTATTAACATAATGATCCAGAGAGTGACAGAAAGACCCTGATTAACGGCTCAAAATCTCTTGGAGGTGAATCTCACTTTTCTGTTCCTTGAGAACTTTCTCTTCTTTAGAGCACTCTAATTGTTATTCCTGCCTGTGCCAAGAGTCCTCCATAAAACTATGGGTATCATTAGCTTGCCTTGCCTTAAGGAAACACAAACTGGAACTTTGGGGTTTGGCAGTACCAGTGCCAGTGTCTGAGTTTTACAGATGAATTGATGCTCAGGGCAAAGAAGCTTTTGTGTAAAATTACTTAAGTTGTGGTCTAATTTCTTACTCCAACATCTCAGATGGCATCTTCCCTGACTTTCCCCATTCCTTGCACAGTATTTCCTCCTAGATTTACTTACTTGACTTTGAGCAAGGCAAAAGTTCGTAATACAACCAAGGAGCACCAGGAAACCTCTACGTGTTCATGGAGGTAAGCCAACCACTGGGACACACAGGGGCTATTTCCATTGCTGCCAACAGCCAGAAGAGCACAGGGATCTGCGAGCTACAGACACCGAAAGCAGCGGTGCTGCCAAGAGGGGCACAGGCACCCTCCGACTTTGCAGCCACAGCATTGGACGGGACAGACCCAACGCCAGAGCAAACCAGCAGACACCATGCACATCAAAGCAAAGGCTCTGACACCACAGACTTAATTTCTCCTGCTCCATTACCTTCCCATTAAACCCAAATCATGCCTGATACATCTGTCTGCTAGAGACGGGCAGCCCGTGTCCCCAAACAGCTGGCCAGCCTCTCTTAAGTGAGCAGGCAGATGGACCATCGGCTTGCACTGCATGACCCATTCAATGACATTCAGTGTATTTGCCATATTGTCTCCAGGACTCCATTTGTTGCATTAAGAATAAGGAGGAAACAACATGCAAAACAATAAATAAAACAAAGCTGATTTTTAGTGCTCCAGGGATTTCAGCTTGGTAGGACTGTGTACAACAAGTGGCCATAAAACGTTGCATTAAAACCAGATGATATTACAAGAGGGTATGTTACAGGATAAGAGCAGGAGATAAAAAGCCAGCTGTAATTTTAGCAATCTTGTCCATAACATTAAAGCACACAACAGCACTCCTCAGACTCTGGAGGAGCATGATGCATATTTTACAGCCATGTTTTTATTGACTATAATTTATACCCCGAAGTATTATTGCCTATGTATGAAAAGAGCAATTCTGTTTTCCAGCAAGCCACCAGCTAACCAGAAGGTAACCAAGTCCTCCGGAGAGAGGTACACGCAGCAAAATGCTTAAGGCAGAGTGAAGAATTCACTGCTGGACCGACAAAGACTACGACCTCGTTTGCCAGGGATCTTTGCTGAACAATGTCAATAAGACATAAATGCTTGAGTGCCTGACAATCCGCTGCTTGAATGTATATTGTCTGAGGGAACAGAAAACTCGCTTTCCATGGAAAATAGGATGCATCCTCTGCAAACACCAACTCTTCCTGGCTGCCATGTGTGATGGCAGACCTACACAATTGCACACGCTGCTCTTACTCAACTGAGAAAGCCCCTGGCATGCCAGGAGAGCTACTGCTCTCCTGCTCCCCTTCATCATCCAGGGTGTGCTTCAGCCCCCCCAGGAGGTCTGTCCCCTGACCTTCCCATGAGCTTTGTGGGGCCAGGTGGAAAGAGATCTCCCCGCATACATAATGGCCACGGGGTGACAGGTGAGCAGCATTAGGGGATCCTCGCCGAATGGCTCAATTAAAATGTTCACCTGCAGCATAGCAAGACAAAAGAAATCTGCAGAACCCAAACCAACCACTTTTTCCCCCAAGGCCCATGGTAAAAATGAATTTCTCTCACATTAATTGTCCAGCCCTAATAAGCCATCTGAGCTTTTACTAATAAAGAAGTGAAAAACTTTCATTTCAAATACTCCTGTTTCACAAAAATGCACCTAATTTATGTGCATTTAATTACTGCAATTGCAGAACAAAACAGCCCTTGCCTGTGCAGGCAGGGTAATTGCATTTGAACATTAGCATAATCTATGCGTTAAGGAGCATCTTAATATTCAGTGGTTAAAAATAGTGTCAGATCTGGAGATGGCATAAATGAATGGCTACAAAGCTGTCACAGTTTACTTTCAGCAGGCATTGGTCTGTAATTTTTCTCCAATCAGCGCCTTTTCGGTTGACAAATGTTAACTGATATGTATCATGTTGCCTTGTGAGGCTGAAAATAGATTTTGCAAATATGTTTCTGGGTGCGGAGGTGGTTCATACAAGTGAAGCCAAAGATGAGGAGAGAAAAGACAGACACATCTTGGTTCCCAGGGCTAGATTTGAGGCTGTCTCATCTGCCCGTGTTCATTAATCAGTCCAGTAAGGAAACCGATTGTATTTGCAGAGTGCACGGCTTGTACTCAGAGCAGAGAATGGAGCCTGGCAGTGACAGGGATACACATTCATACAAGAGGATACAGCAGAAACGTCTCCTAACCTGTCCTACCATGTGACACTGTCAGAGAGAGAAAAGAGCAGGCACTTGCACACAGATTCTTACAGGCACATTGCAGATGAAGTCCATGGGATTTTCCAAATTGCATTGACCAGTGGTTGAAATCTAGAGGCTAACGGGGAAATAGCTAGAAGAAAGTTTGAAAACAATCCCTTTTGTTTGCACTTACATTCTGCACATAGGAAAAAAAAAAAGAAGAGCTCTGCTGAGGTTTCCCACATGCTCACAAGTATGACTCGGTCGGACTTCTCGCTGTCTGGGTGGCTGCAATCCTTCACTCTTTCCTCTGGCTCTGGGCACTGGGTCCTGGAGAAAGTGAGCATGGAGCCGGGGGCAATGCGGCATTTGTATACACATGGAGGAGGTTGAGGCTTTGCCTCCCATCCTCTCTGATCCCTGAACCAGCAACACCATGGCACATACTGGCACCTCAGGATCAAAGTCCTCGGCCAGAGGGGCTGCAAAGGGTGAGGACGGAGGGCTGAAATGCAGGCCACCAGCACCACCCAATTTACTGTCCATCAGCAGCCCTAAGTGCTCAGAAATCTGGTATTTAAGGCATATGCATCTCAAACCTACAGTTCTTAAAACTTAATTTTCAAGGTAGTACTAATGTTCACCCAACTCAAATGGAAGCTGCATGTCTGATTGGTTTTTAAGTGGAAGACAGTTTGAGGATATAAATCTCCATTACCACTTAATATTTTTGTCATTCTCAGTCTTTTCAGTTCTTCTAACAAAAGAGCCACTTCACTGACTTGCTCATTCATTGCAGGAAGAACGATATTTGAGATCTCTGAAAACTGTTCAAGAGCAACTTATCTGAAGAGCTGTAACAGCTGGGGAGGAATTGTAGTCCAAAACTACAATTTGCTACAACCGTATGATTTTTGGTCTGGCAAAATAGAGTAAAATCATTGCATAATAAATTACTTACAACTGACCTATTTTTACTTAGAGCAAGCAGACAAAAAGTGTCTGCAGCTCAGCTGGAGGAGGAGGGGCAAGAAGAAAAGATACAAGTAAAACAACGGCCAGTCTGTGCCTCAGGGGCAGAGGTGGCCTTCATGCTCAGGAGGATGAGGATGGGCACTTGAGGGTGCCTGCAGCACGCCAAGTCCAGATGAACCAGGGACGGGGGGAGATAGTACTTGCATT
This sequence comes from Aythya marila, assembly GCF_965140915.1. NCBI lineage: Eukaryota > Metazoa > Chordata > Aves > Anseriformes > Anatidae > Aythya > Aythya marila. Next base: position 15,852,320 of record NC_139057.1, read on the forward strand.
AAAAATTCAGCTCATGAGACTGGCATGAATACGGCTGTTTCAGGCTTTTCATTCACTTTCTGTTTTTTTAACCTTTAGATTTTGTATCTTTAGGCTTTTTTTTTTTTTTTTTTTTTTTTTTTTTTTTTGGCATTCATGAGGACCTGAGACCTTCTTTTTCTTCCTTTAAACAAAGCTGAGACCTCCATATACTCCCAGTTTTGGCAGGGGAGGCTTTAAGAAGAGCACAACCAAGCCACAAGACAACATGCACCAAAGTCCTGTCTGTTTATACAGTCACTATAACGTTTGGTTTGCTGTAGTTTGATAGGTTGTTCCTTAGCTGCAAAGTGCCCACCTTCTTGCTACCAATATGCAGAGAGAAGAGAGCTGAAATACATTCTGGAGTTATCTGCCAGGGATATCCGTGCATGTTTCTAAGTTTTTATCTTAAGCAACCACATACTGTTCTGTCCCTAAAGGACATCTACACAATGAATCACAGTATATGTTCTCAAATAAAGCAGCAATTTTCTCCCTTTCTCCTGTTACTCAGACTAATATAGAATCTAAATGAACATTTGTAAAATATCTTAAAATTGCCCTGTTATTCACCAGCATCCACTTCTGCCTTTTAGCTTGGCTTTCCTCAAGATCAAAGACGATCTTAATCCCATTGAAGTCAAGACAAAATTCCCATTTCAAAGGCTGGCATTACATCCTTTTTGCTTACTCTGCCAATGTGATAGGAGCCGATACAATACAAGAGGAGGGAAGATATGTTATGCCAAGAACTATCCTGATGGGAAATATGCCTTTTCAAATACAAAAAAGGTTAAAGAAGGTAAAATTTTACCCAAACATCGTCCACTGAAAAAAGCTCCTGTTCATTTGATTTCCAACAAAGCCCAGTGCTCCCATTCACTCAGACTGCTGCACAGAGTCACCCATGGTATACCGAGTGATAAACTCCCACAACGAGAGCAGTAACACAAAGCAAGCTGACACAAGATGAGACAGGTTGTCACAAGAGGGCTACATCAAAAAGCTGGGGAAAGGAAATACCAAGAGACTCTTTGCAGATGTCTGGACTGAGGTTTGGAGGCATAGCTGTTTATGTGTCACAGGGGCAAAAACTCTTAATCAGGTTTGTACAGAGTGCATATCCTTCTATTACTGGCAATAATCTACCAGAATTAGATGTGCTCTTCTCCATGGCTTCTTTCTTCTCCTGGGTATTTATAGCCCCTTTCAATGCAGATAATGTGGCTGACAAAGCAGGATTGATTTGATTAGCATGTAAATAAAGCCTCGTTGCTGCTCCTGGCTTGTCTGTCATGGTTATGTTTTGATGGGATTTCTGTCTTTTCTATTTACATCTGCTGCTTGCTTGCTGTGTTTCGGAGCCCATGTGTTCAGAGGGCTCAGGCCTCCAGGAGCTCCAGCTGGAGCCTCCTTGTCCAGCAGCTCCACCAGGGCTGTGGGATACCATCGGAGGGAGATCCACGACCCAATCCCACTGGGCTGTGAGCCACCAAGGGCATGGTGGCGCTCAGCACTTCCCCACATCAGCCTTTACCGGTTTGGTGGGGAATGAGCAGGGATCAGCCAAGAAAAGCGTGTATGAAATGGAGAACTCCAGGACATGGCCAAGTCTGGGAACCACCTAGAAGGATGCTAAAGCCCTTGGGGTGTTTTACCCAGGGCCTGTGGACACCTGGACACCACAGAGGCAGGAGACACGTACAGATGTATCTAACCAGGCTGGCCTCAGGAAGCAAGGAGTGACTGAGAAAATGTCTTACACCAAGATAGGCCTCAGCTTTCAGCCCACAAGACCACAAAATGTATTGTTTTTTGCCTACTAGCCATGAAACTGGTTTGGTACCATCTGTGTGCAGCAGCTGGTGTGGGAACAGCCTGGAAAACAGCTGGACCCCAGCTTAGCCGCTCCTGTTCTGGTGTCCCAGCAAAAGGCTGGTGAGCACTGTGCTCCAGTGGGTCATGCACAGCTCATGCCAGGGACACATGATGACTTCTGGCCATGCAGATGACTTCATGGCCCTTGCACTGCCATGCAGGATCCCACTGTTTTTTTGGGGGGCTGCTCAGCCTCAATTCAGAGCAGAAGTCCCCATCGAAGAACGAAAGGCTCCATCCTGAGCACATGGCACTTGCTCCCGACATGGTGGCAGGAGCAGGACTTCATCAAACCCATTCTGCATCTCCCTCCTCATCAGGGAGCAGAAAATATCTCTATAGTCTCATCTCATTTTTCAAGCAAAACAGATCTGGACAGCTTATGGGAGAAGGAAAGAAAGAATTCCAGCACGCTCCACTGAAGCCTGGGCCATATAACAGTGTGCAGCTCCAGGAACAGAGCAGGAGTTGCAGATGGAGAGACTCCAGATTGAACGGTTCAAGTAATGGTTAAATTTTTGTTCCACAGAACCAAACAAACACATCCCAGGTCCAAATAAATTCTACCACTCCCCTGTCACTTAACAAGAGGGGGCTGTTTTCAGTCACTCTAGCAAGGAGAGATAAATCCGCAGAATTTTGTGCTAAAGGTAACAGCTACAGGACTGGGTTCTGACAATGAAAGATGTGGTGCAGTAACACGCTAACAGGAGGCATCATCCCAATAAATGAAAGTGGCAGAAATTCACAGTACAAAGTAACAGACTGCAAGCTAAAATTGATCGCCAGATAAATCACTACCATCAAAACAGGACTTAAATAAACATAGAAATCCCATTGCACAGCTAACCAAAGAGCTGCCAGGTGAAGGATGATAGCACATATGTAGGCACATATATATAAGGTGACATGCACAAAAGCCTGGGTGCCTATATATCCATGTGTGCAAGAGCACAGGTGTGCACGCCTGAATTTATGGATTACAGATCTGGTGCCTCAGGGCACCAACATCCCAAGGATGCACCAGGGATGCTCACACACCTCCAGTAGCACAGAGCCACCAGGCCCTGATGTCACACCATGTCAGAACAAGGGATAAGGTTGCCTTCAGCCAGGAGAAGTCCTGCTTTCCCCAGAGTGCACGCAGCAATCAAAGGAGGATTGCTTTGCCTTCCCCTGAGCAGACCAGAGCAGAGTTTTGTCATGACACAAGGCTGCTCATAGGATGTTCCCTTTGCTTCTCAAGATGAAAACCTATCTCTTTTGCACAAAACGAGCACAGGGAACGCAGACGGCTCGTTTGAGGCCAAAACATCCATTCAGATCTCAGGCGTGGAAGGCTTGGCCCTGACAAAGTGGTGTGCCCCTCTGATCTCCCCAGGCTGCCATCAGACAGGAGCGGTTCTACTGATATTCAGATTTTGATCTTGTGATAGTCCTGGAGCACTGCAAGTATATTTGGTCATTCATGGCAGACAAGGAGAATAATGCTCCCCCGATGGCTGTCCGTTGTCTAGGACAGGCCTGTCTCTGGTGATGGGCCCCTGGAACTAGGCCTGTGGACAGCCATTGGGGGAGCAAGGCTGGCTGGCCATCTGAGAAAAATGAGAAAAAGACATTTTTGAAGTTCACCACAGGCCAGAAATAAAGAAAAGTTTGGCTAGAGCAATGCCACATGGGTTTGTTTCGCTGTGCTGAAGCAGCCAAGGAACCAGCAGGCCACAGCACCATGCTGCCAGCACCTGCACATCAAGCCTTCTACCTCCCGGACGTGTTTCATCAGCACATGAACAAGAGAAGCGCGAAAATCTAATTGAATTGATGTCTCACTGCATTAATTCAACAAAGCTGTGCCTTTGGATGGAGGACTGTTCTGAGAACATCTTTGCTGTGTGTTTAAAATGCCTCCCTTGCCACCAGGGAAGAGGCAGAGGGGAAGCCTCTGGCCCCTCTCTGGGTGCCTCCAGTGGCCTGGGCAAAGCAAGTGTGGGGACCATGGTCCTCCCAAAGGTGGGATCATGGCATCCCTGTGGGGAAATCAGTTCAGTCATGGACAGCATGCAGCAAGCATGCTGCTGGCTGAGGGCTGAGGAACCTTGGACCTCCATCCCCTGAGCTGCTGTTAGCAGTGGCTGGGCTGCCTGCCATCCCGCTTGCCTTGCTTCGGGGATCTTCTCCTTTATTACTATTATCAATGCTCTTTAGAAGCTTTCATTTTTGTCCACATTCTGGGGCTGAGGAAAGTAATGGCATTTTTTTTTATTTTAGAAGCAGAAGCATCCCTAGCAGGGTGCTCCCTGCCCAGGTGCAGGATCAGTGCCATGCCTGGTGCTCCTGACCCAGGTTTAACAACCCTCACACCACAGCAGCTTCCAGCTCTGCTGTACGAGCCCTCAGAAACTCTGGATGCTGATCCGTTTTATTATGAGATAAATGCCAATATATCAGATGAATCCCTCCATTCGTGGCAGTGGGGTTAGACTGCGGGCTGACAGGCTGCACAGTTAGATCATATTATGCAAAGGAAGCACCATCCAAACGCTGTCTAATTTAATTTTCCCACATTAGGAGCTTATTAGTTATCCCACTGATAGGGCTGTACTATGCACGACACCCTGACACTCAGCGGCATTTCAGGGGAGTATTTACTGCTTGAATTTATGGGAAAAGGGAAAAGATAAAGCTCATGATCATGAATGCAACCTGTGGTTTTGGCAGAGCATTATCACCTGCTGAGCTGCAGGTGATAATGTTCTGATTATAGGAAATGGTGTGGTAGGGCACAAACCCTACACACGCAGGACCAGGTCCTCTTTGCCACACTCTGCCACTCTGGGTGGCTCCAGCAGTGCTGTTGCTGCAGAAATAGCACCCAGGACATGGCTGCAGCAGTTTTCTATTGAGCCATGTGGGCAGGAACCAGAATTTCCATCTGCAGGAAATCCCAGTTATTATAGGTTTTTGCAACACAATCCTTCTGCCTTGCAAGAAAAAAAAAAGCCTCAAATCTTGAAATGTGCTATGGAATGGAGAAAAAGTCAACTCACTGAAATGCTATGCTTTAAAGAGATCAATACACTCGATAGGATTATTAACTCTAATAGAGAAATTATAGCTATATATAATACATGCATTTAACAAAGTTAAACAAAACAAGACCATGTGTTCATTTGGGTTGTTCCTGTGGGGGATTCAGACAAAATTAACATGGCCCACAAAGCATTTTAATTCGACCATGACTGAAATGTTGTTGTTCTGCTGGGAGCTTTCTGAACAAAACCCAAGTTTTTAGCTTTGTGAAGTGGCTTTGATGATAAAACCCCTTTTCCTGGGGCACAGTCCTGCCCTAGCAAAAACCCTGATGAGATGTGAACCCCTCCAAGGCCCGGGGCTGTTCCCGGCTGGTGGGGGCATGGCTTTGCTGCCCTGCAGCCTCCTGGGTGCTCGCTGAGCTTGCAGACACTCAGCAAACCACCATCTTTAAGCAAACACTCTCCAATTCCTCTCCAGAATCTCTTCTGCTCTCCTCCCAAGGGACTGGCACCACTAATCACTTCCATGTTTTGAAGCCCTCCTTTAAAAAGCCGAATCTTCCTCCCCTCAGCAGCCATCTGCCAGAGGCACTGCTCTCATAAGGCGCAGGACACAAACCAGGACACCAATTCTTTGGGCAGGCACAGCTCTGTCTCTCTTCTATCAGCTATTTATACCCATTACAGAGATCTAAAAAAAAAAAAAAAAAGAAAAGAAAAGAAAAGATATATATATATATATATATCTTTTTTTTTTTTTTTTTTTTTTTTTTTTTCTCAAAAAGTACTTCAGGAAAACAGAGGATCTGCCCTGAATCCTGCAGTTACCCCCAGCAGCTCAGCCCCCCCTGTGTCCCCAGCCCCTTCCCCTGCTCAGCAGGGCTGCCCGCAGGCTGTCCCAGTGCTTGTGTGCCCAGCACCAGGCTCTGCTGTTCCTCTGCAGACTGTGCTATCAGCGCGCCCCAGTGCTGCTTGCCATTTTTGGCAGTCGAGCCCAGAAATATGCACGAGACATAAATAATTCCTTTTTAGAAGCTGGCCAAGGGGATGCAGCGCTGAGCCCTGTCAGCAGCATGCTACGGGCTGGGGTGAGCCTGCGCCCGCTGGAGAGGGGCTGGCATGTGTCCCCTGCTGCAGGAAAGCCACAGTATCCTGCTCCCCCCAAAACAGGGGGCTCTACCTCCCTTTTTGTGGGTGATGGGAAGGAGAGGAAAAGAGAGATCTGGTGGCAGCCCTCAGGCAGGACGTGGTTTTAATGCTACTTATTGCAAGGAGTGCAGGGGGAGCACAGCAGAGTGCTGATCCAAGGGCTCTGCAGGCACCGGATTGCAAACATTCCCTGCTCTGAGGGGCTTCCAGCTCGGGTATTGGGGTAACTGTGCCCTCCTCATCATTGCCAGCCTGTTTTATATGGAGGCTGCTGGAGCCCGGGGCAGCTCGCGGCACTCTGCGGGCAGCATAAGCTGGGGACTCAACACAGCAGCGTAAAATGCACAATCAGACCCATTCTCTCCTTACAGAGAACCCAAGTGAGGATGTGGCAGGAGTGATCCTGAGCAGAGCTGCATCCTGCAGGGCAGGACAGGAGCCCCCGAGCTGCCTGCTTGTCTCCTGCACTCTGCCCAGGCTGCAGAGGTGCTGCATTGCCCCTTGGCTGATCACTTGGAAATTCCCCCTACAGCAAGCATTCTGTACCTGGATGCTGCCATCCTTTTGGTCCTCAGCTTCCCTGCTGCTGCTGCCAGCCAAGAGCCCACAGATCACAGGCAGCCTTATTGTTAAGACCCGCTTACTGGGGAAACAACAATTTCTCAGGCACGTTACAACAGGGCTGAGTCTCACAGCAATATTCAAGTGTTGCCGGTCTCCTGAGAGTTTGGGAGCTCCATTC